>NC_090267.1:388132019-388788447 GCF_040414725.1 Anabrus simplex | reverse complement strand
GTGTGTGTGTGTGTGTGTGTGTGTGTGTTGATGTCGTATGATTGCTAGATCCATGTTATTTTTCATGTCTTACGGATGTTGCTTTATTTATTTTACTTCTTAATTTATCTTACACATTTTCTCGGCTGTATCTGCCTGTTTATTTGCCTATTTTTGGGATTTTTCTCTCAGTTCTATTTATTTCATTTAAGACATGTTTATTTACCTTCGTAACTAAGGAAACTCCCTTTATCCGTTTGTGTTGTTTGTTTATTCCTATTCTGCCAGTATTACTTCTCTGACATTTTTTCTGGGGGGTACAGTCTCCTTGGAGATTGTTGCAATCTTTTTTTCAAAAGGAATGAATTGATTTCTTGTCTTGACAACTGTGATGCTATGCTAGTATTCTTTTGATATGAACCGTTGTTTGTTTCACGTATCATTAACGTTTTGTTCTGAGGAAAGAAGTGCTTGGCATCAAATCTTAGCTACCTACTTCTGTCATAAAAGAAAGAACTCAATATTATTGTAATCACTTTTTGCTACGCTCCTTTGACGCGTATACTGAAATTCATAAGATTGGATTTTATGATTCACAATACTCTAAAAGATTATTCATGTGAGTATTCTTTCTCCCTTTGTATTCCCCTAATTGTCTTTTTTTGTTCACATTTTCTTATATTTACCATGTTATGTCAATAAACCTTATTTTATCCCCCCAATCGTTCTGTGTTGGGTACATGCCTTTTTACTGCTATTATTTAATTTAAGAGGCCCGAATTCAGTTCATGGCAGTCTCTAGCCAGTTTCGACCGGTCCATGAGGGTTTGTTAGGAAGGTTGGTGGGTTGAAGTGAGGAAGTGATTGTAAACGTAAAAGGAAGGCTTATGGGAGTGGCTCCAAGCAAGGCCTGGTGCAGACGTATATGAAAGAAACGGAGCGAAACAAATAGTTTTTGAATACAAAAATAAGTCGTGGGAAGATTTTGGTAATAACCTTGAAAGGCACTGTCAACCAACAGGGAAATCTTTCTGGACAGTAATAAATAATCTTAGGAAGGGATGAAAAATGGGAAATGAAATGAACAGTGTTTTAAGTAACTGAGTAATTTGTCATGCAATATATGTGTATGTACCAAACAGGCTTATAACTGCGAGCTTATTTGAAGTTCAAACGTAAGTTTTACATAGAGATTATATCTGGTAATTGAATAACTTCTACACCAGAGTAATATTTTCTGAAATTTGCAGTGTGGAATGTGTATTAAATTCACTTTGTTGCTTCTGACAGGTCAAAAAGCATCTGCGGACTGTCCTAACTTAAGTTTATTCATACATTAGACGTTTCAGTTCTGTAAGGCTATAACAAGAATGAGAAACATCTGTTTATAAAAGACTTCTATCAGGAGAGACAGATCGAACGTGTGATATCCATAGTAAATATAGAAAGTAAGAAAGAAATTGACAATTACCAAAGACTCCATCCGGAGCCTTGAATCTGGAGCTTATCTGAAATATCTTAACAGTATAAAGCAATGTCGGAAGTATTTCTCTGCGGTTACTTGTTTCACCGTTTACTGTCACAGTTGTGATAGGTTTTATTGGGGAAGGGTATGATTCCAAGTAAGTCAATATTTTATTTCATCCTACTGCGCGTTACAGGTCGTACATCTGTTGGTTTCAATTAGGGAGAAAGAAGATTCCAACTCCATTGCCGACAGACTTGAAGATAATAATCCGAAACTTTATAAGCCATGGTACATGAGCGAGTATTTCAAGTCATTTCATCGCGTCTGTTCATGCAGCGAGCTAAGTTGCAGCTCCACCCATCCTCCACCTGAAAAGGGTATTATTACTTTTCTTGCACGTCCTTTCTATCGCTAAAACGCAAGTAAATTTCACGTATAACGAACAGTAATTTCAGTTCCTTCACGCTAAGAGATTCGCGAGCTTGAACAGTAGTTACCACATTTGAAAGTATGGACCTTGTATTTCTATGAACAGTACTTTCAGGCTACCACAAGCATACCGTTAATATGATAACAAAATTGCAATTTTTTTCAGGAGAACTTGAAGTCTAATACGGGGTATAAGAGGAGTCTTCCACGTAGAAGTTCTCACCATAAGTTATAATCATTACATTTAATTTCACTCGTTAATTTTAAAATGTATTCAACAGCAGCAGAAATAATGATATTTAAAATAGGTCATTGGTAAGCTTGCACCGAAGAATTTCGTAGCCGACTGACAATTCTTATCTGTACGGAAGAAGTCACTAAGTGGAGGGGTAAATTCAGCATTTTAATTATTTTATCACCATTGCGAAAATTGTAATATTTTTCCTAGAGGATTGCAATAGATAACCGGGCAAGTTGTTCGTGAGATTAGGGGCGCGCAGCTGTGAGCTTGCACCCAGGAGATGGTGGGTACGAAACCCACTGTCGGCAGCCCTGAAGATGGCTTTTCGTGGTTTCCCATTTTCACACCAGGCAAATTCTGGGCGCTGAACCATAATTAAGGCCATGGACACTTCGTTCCCACTTGTAGGCATTTTTATCCCATCGTCACCATAAGACCTACAATATCTGTGTGCATGTGACGTAAAACAAATTGTAATAAAACAAGTAATAGCCTAGATACTTGAAGCATTTAGTATTAATATCCTTTAACGGATCCCAAATCCAATTTTTGACGGAATGATAAATGTTACGGGGTTACCCGTGGACCAGCAGAGGGGAAAGAAAGTGCCGGGGTGAATGGGTCTAACTACTATGTCCAGAAAGAATTTAAACTGAAATGGAAGGTTATATTTTCGAAAAGCAAGAAGTTAACCAATTCTCAGTTAGTGAGATAACAATGACATATCAATTTAGAAACAAGACTTAGAAAAATCCAAGATTACAAAACTTTAACACACTTGGGTAACAAGCCCCTAGTTTTACAATTTCTGAGCTTCCAGCTCGAACTTTACAGAAGGTTATAAATTTACACCAGAGCAGAAATCCCTCAATACATGGAGCGCTGGCTCCAACTCACAATAGCAAGCCTTCAGAAGGCATTCAATAATTTTGCTTTGAAAAAGAGCTAGTAGGCTCTCAATTTTCAAGCCCATTCAAGGCAACACCAAAAAAGTATCTTACACCCCTTGGCCTTCCATGGCCCAGCTTACAAATTGAAACAGGGGTATCTCGTACCCAACCTATAGGGCTTTCGTGTAAAAGAAATAACAGTTAAATAAATGGCCCGAACACAAAATGAAAGGAGGCGAATACTTGCACTCCTCGATGTGACTTCTTAAAACCTAAAGGGCACTAGGCCGATGAAACAGGGGCTATTCTTAAACTATGGAGGTGACTCGTATAAAAATCAATTAAGACATTACGGAAAAGAAAAAGACCAGTTACAAACGTAGTCACCTCAAACCAATGTGAAGGGGAGCTCGAGAGGGTACAGCACTCTCTATCCCCGATTTACAGTTAAAGATATTATGAAGTTTTTACATAAGCCGGCAGAAAATTACATTTACTGAAAAGTTAAAGTTTCTGACCTATCCCTGGGGTTAAACTGCGGAGCTAGCAAGAAATAAATGTTAACTGGCCATTACCTTGCTGAAGACCTGCTTCCTGATGAAAGAGGCGCCTCCCGCCTCCTGCTTGACACACACACTAAGATGTTGATCAAATGGCCAAGAGACGTGAAAATCCGCAGTTTATAAACCCTCCGGGAAGGTTCCAGGCCTTTCACAAAAAAACTAGCCACACTCTCTCAATTTATTGGTCAATACAAAAGTTACACTCAAAGTCGAAGAAGAAATACGGGATTGGTTGGAAATAAATTACAGAAATTAGGGATTGGCTGGATTCAAACCTGGCGGAAAGAAAAGATAAATATTGCCAACCCAAAAATAAATTAACATCAATTAGTAAAAGAAACTTATGAATACAAAACTTCTTCAAAAAAGTTCTTTCACTTCGCACCAAGGTGCATGATCATAGTTTTCTAGCAGTGACATCTATGAGAGAATGTCCAAGCTTTTTGATGAACGGAAAACAAAAACAAAAACAAGTTGAAATTCACACAGTACTGGAAACTTCACAATAACAAAATTACGTCGAATTACAGTAGTGACATCTTCTGAGTAAAAGTTTAAGTAGGTCTAGTTTCAAGTTCACTGTTCCTCCTGTAGAGGAGTTCGATTAGGCGCAATATTTAAATGCGCCGCGTTGGGGTGTACATCCCGGTACAATAAACGTGTACGATGAAAACATACTATAATTCTCAGAGTATGTTATATTTACAGGACGACGTCAGTTCACAATTTATGAGTGACCAGAGAGATTCTGAATTCTATATGGAAACTTAGTAATTAGTACGGTACATACCAACGTGTACTGATATTTGAATCACTTGGAATTACTTTTCCTGAAACTGTAAGTGACAC
Organism: Anabrus simplex; assembly: GCF_040414725.1. Classification (NCBI taxonomy): domain Eukaryota; kingdom Metazoa; phylum Arthropoda; class Insecta; order Orthoptera; family Tettigoniidae; genus Anabrus; species Anabrus simplex. The sequence continues at coordinate 388,784,028 of NC_090267.1, read as the reverse complement.
AATGGATTCCTTCACACATTTTTCTCTAACTTATTTTTGTTTCTAATCTTGCCACCACTTCTTCATTCTTGAGTTATTTCTCCTGTTCGATATTTGGTTACTGATCATCGTACATATTTCGATAGCAGAATGATACCCTAAAAATTGCCTTTCTCTGAGGATCAGAGGTAGTGTCGACCTCTGGATTCCACAATCTGGGATTCAAACCCAACAGTAGGGACAGTCGAACTTTTGAAAGGCAGAAGAAACTTCATTCGATAATCCATACCTGACACTGACATCAGGTGTCTGATATTTAAAACATCTCTGTTGACTCGTTTGATGTTTACTCGACAGAATTAATTCGAACTAAGCCACGGTCACCAAACCGAGTTCCGATTTGCCTGGCATCAAGTAGACTAAAATAAAATGTCAAAATTGACACATACAGGTGTAAAATTGTTACGCCTACCCACGGTAGACGAGGCTACTTCAAAGTGCTTCTGTGTGTAGGGATAATAAAATTTATTCAAGATCTGTTATATTAGTTGATAATTTATGTTGATATCTAACCTTCATGATCAGCGCAAGCCACCTAATATGTGACTGGGAAGGCTCGCTTGCAAATGTTTACAATGTTACACTACTGAGAACATGTATAGACCTTACGAAAGCTCATCGGGTACAGGCAACTCCAAAGTTTTTCTCAGTTAGCGAAGTTTGAAGCCCTGCCCGTCCGATGGTATACATTTTCCAACACTGTTCATGATCCATTATTCGGAACTCAGCTACTTTATTTTAATTAATATGCTATTCTAGAAAATTACGTTCGGAGTTATGGAGAACACTAGGGGTACGTGTAAGGGTATACAAACCTAGCTTGTTTTTTTGAGGGGAGTACAAACGGTGGTGGTCCGCCTCTGTGGTGTAGTGGTTATCTGCCACCCACGGAGGTCCGGGTTCGATTCCCGGCTCTGCCACGAAATTTGAAAAGTGGTACGAGGGCTGGAATGGGGTCCATTCAGCCTCGGGAGGTCAACTGAGTAGAGGTGGGTTCGATTCCTACCTCAGCCATCCTGGAAGTGGTTTCCGTGGTTTCCCACTTCTCCTCCAGGAAAATGCCGGGATGGTACCTAACTTAAGGCCACGGCCGCTTCCTTCCCACTTCCTTATCTATCCCTTCCAAACTTCTCATCCCCCCGAAAGGCCCCTGTTCAGCATAGCAGTTGAGGCCGCCTGGGCGAGGTATTGGTCATCCTCCCCAGTTGTATCCTCCGGCCCAGAGTCTGAAGCTCCAGGACACTGCCCTTGAGGCGGTAGAGGTGGGATCCCTCGCTGAGTCCGAGGGAAAAACCGACCCTGGAGGGTAAACAGATTACGATACGATACGATACAAACGGTGGTATTGATAAAAAAATGTCTATTTTTAGTTTATTAGGGAAAGCTGCCTCTGTGGATCAGCGGTAGAGTGTCGGCCTCCCGATCCCAAGATAGCGGGTTCAAACCCGGCAGAGTGAAGACAAAATATCTCGGGAACTATTTGCTCTAGAAGGTGGTAATTTATATTGATTTAAAATAAACAACCTGTTGCATAAGTTTGCTACATCGGTTGCTATGATATAACTTCATATCTGGAGTTTGTGTGGTAAGAAACATGTTACCATCCACGTCTTGTAAGTGGCATTACACTTTCAAGTGTGATTTCTGATTAACTACGCTTTTTGCGAATTTTTTCCATTTTCTCAGAATCTAATTAAGATAGATTTTTGAAATTTTCTCTCCCATTTACAGCATTATATTTTTATATGGATCTACAATGGTAGCGGTATGGCACATAGTTTGATGATAAATCTTTTTTTAAATAAATAATTATGAACTTGACTTAAAAATACATATCTTGATATTGCTTTCGAATAAACTTCCTGTCAGAGAACTTGAGTTCTATATTCGAGAGGAATTTCTTCTGTTCCCAATAGAAACAGCAAGATTTTGCTAATGCGAGGTATAAAATAAAGGTAAATGATAATTTTTAAAATAGACCACGAACTAAATAGACTAAGATTTAAATCATACAGATGTAGATCCATGATGGGACTATGCAACGTCACAGGCAAACGTGCAGCGCTCCTCTCTGAAGCTGTTACTGTTTGATCTCCGTTCATTGGAAACTCAAGAATATAGTATGCGAATGGGGTTAGACTTAAATATTCAAGTAGTGTGAAAAGTGGCTTAGTTTAAAGGAGGGCCGTGAGCCATAACTTCGCCTCATACAAAGGCATCAAATAAATAAATAAATAAATAAATAAATAAATAAATAAATAAATAAATAAATAAATAAATAAATAAATAAATAAATACAAATGCAGACAGATTAGGGACTGTCCCACTGGGCTTTCATGGCAGATTCACCCAATCCAGATACGAACTGAGGTGAAATGAGACACATAAGACAGTCAGTTCAATACAATATGCGGCCGTTAAAACATTGAAGAGGGTACCCAAAAGAGCAGCGCTCGGGCTTTCTTAATAAGTCATCAATAGCTCTTCTGGTAAATATGAATGACAGCGTTACTGTGCCTTATACTGCTACTATACGTGACCACTGACCCTAGCCGGATTGAATGGGTACATTTGTTTTGAACATGTGTTCCGGACGCTTTGTTTTCCCGTTCGTTTCCACAATGGTGTCACAGTGTCTTGGTTCTCTGAACGATAGCCCTAAATAAACCCTGATTAAAAGAACATAAGGCGAGACCTACGATAATGCGCAATGTTCGATCAGAAAATCACTAAAACGTGACTGGAAAACGATCGAGTGGAAATAGACGATGGTGCCGAAAAAGCTGCAATACGCCTCTTTGTTCATCCTAATGAATCTAGCTTTACCAGGCGAAGTCAAAATTTTCTGAATTAGGACTGTTGAAAAATTATTACAAAAGGCACAGTTTTTCCTGTACCGGGCGAGTTGGCCGTGCGCGTAGAGGCGCGTGGCTGTGAGCTTGCATCCGGGAGATAGTAGGTTCGAATCCCACTATCGGCAGCTCTGAAAATGGTTTTCCGTGGTTTCCCATTTTCACATTAGGCAAATGCTGGGGCTGTACCTTAATTAAGGCCACGGCCGCTTCCTTCCAACTCCTAGGCCTTTCATATCCCATCGTCGCCATAAGACCTATCTGTGTCGGTGCGACGTAAAGCCCATAGCAAAAAAAAAAAAAGTTTTTCCTGTTAGAGAATACATTAATACAAATGTAAGAATGTTATATGTGAATATAAAAATATATAAATATAAAATATTAATTACGCATATGATGTGAAATAAAAGAAAGAAGCTCAAGAACGTGACAAATATATTGCCCCCTTCATATTTCAATGTCGACAATAAAAGAACCAAATGTGTCAGTGCTGAAGCAGATAATTATAGTTTCGGATACTAAAAATAATTAATTTAGCTCAAGAATCTCTAAGGGGGATCCAAAAAAGAGGTATTTAAGTTCCAGCGAGTAAGTAGTATGGTGATAGATCCTGCCAGTACAGTTAAAGAAAGAAGGCGAAGTAAAGCGGTAATAGTTACGGCTCACACAAATAAAGTGTTTGATCTAATGATATCCCAGGAGCTCGTATATTAATAAAGACAAAGTCACCTCCGTATAGGCCATGAAGGTCCTTGGAGGAGTGGAAGGTAAAGGCTTCCACAATTGTTAACCGCGGGACGTGATGGGGTAGAGTGGTTACCTCTACGCCCGGCCGCCTTTGCCCCCAGGAATTAACCTGGTACTTAGTTTTGGTGTAGGCTGAGTGAACCTCAGGACCATTTGCACCTCCGGACGTATATTAATAGTTGTGATAATAAAATTAACAGCACCTAAAATAGATGAAACCCCTGCTATATGGAGAGAGAAGATTGCTAAATCGAAGTATGGTTAAAATGCAACAGTTAACGCGTTAGAAATCTGCCAGTTTTCAATTTGTTAATCATCACAGGTCCAGTCCATTAGGTTATGCGAATGTAGAGCATTAAATGATCAATCATTCAACATTTTAAGCTGTTCAGTATGTCTTTTGGTCTTAGATTTATTAATCGAAAAGCTAAATTACGTTGATCATAATCGTTATTGTTAAAGCCACCCTCACTAACGTGTATTCAAATCAGTCCCATGAATGTCATACTTTCTCCCAGGTCTTAAATTCCGAGTCAAGCGGTACCTCAACCATTCGGATGTGGTCTTTAGTTACGGCCGCTTCCTTCCAACTCCTGGCCATTTCCTATCGCCTATCCCCTCGTCGCTATAGGACCTGTCACTGTCGGTGCGACGTAAAGCCCATTGCAGGGAAGCAGTGTTCGAATCGAATTATAATTCGACTCAAGCTGTCAACGATGGCGATGGCGATCGGAGATCACAGATTCTACTACGACCGAGGTTGTAGCTTCCGGCCCCGCGGTGTAGGGGTAGCGTGCCTGCTTCTTGCCCGGAGGTCCCGGGTTCGATTCCCGGCCAGGTCAGGGATTTTTACCTGGATCTGAGGGCTGGTTCGAGGTCCACTCAGCCTACATGATTATAACTGAAGAGCTATTTGATAGTGAGATAGCGGCCCCGGTATAGAAAGCCAAGGATAACGGCCGAGAGGATTCGTCATGCTGACCACACGACACCTCGTAATCTGCAGGCCTTCAAGCTGAGCAGCGGTCGCTTGGTAGGCCAAGACCCTTCAGGGCTGTAGTCCCATAGGGTTAGTTTTAGAGGTTGTAGCTGCTATGCGACATCACACACGAGTTTCTATGCATAAAGAATCATCGTTTGAGTACGATAACCAAGAGAGCTAATGATTTCTTCGATGACGTTGGCTCTCGTATGTGATTAGTAAATTGTAATGTTCAAGGTCATCGTACACACACGCCATGGATATCGCTGTCCAGCTCCATGGCTAAATGGTTAGCGTGCTGGCCTTTGGTCACAGGGGTCCCGGGTTCGATTCCTGGCAGGGAATTTCGCTGGCACTGGGGCTTGGTGTTTGTGTCGTCTTCATCATCATTTCATCCTCATCACGACGCGCAGGTCTTCTACGAGAGTCAGATCAAAAGACCTGCACCAGGCCTCTCCACAGACCATATGCCATTACTACTCAACTGAAGTTGGCGGCAGGAAATCCATCAGGCCGTGAAAACCTGCCATGTGATTTAATATCACTTTGTCCTCAACCCGGATCAAGAATGCGGGACTAAGGCGTAGACATACGATGAGGTGTCATTTGTGATGCGACGCAACGACAAATGTTGTCAGCGGAGGGGCTATATATCCAAACCTGCAGAGAAACAACACATTGCGTAGGTCCATGAATATGTAAACCGACAGTCACTGTAAGGGTATAGATTTTCACTTGTCGATGGCATATATGGTTCAAGTCACAATCGAATATCGTGTTAGCATTAATGTACATTCCTCCGGAAGTGTATTTTACCGACTACGAGGATGGAGTCCACTCCACTATGCCTGCCGTGCTGTGTGGAGTTTAAATTTCTATTTTACGATAATATGACCAATATCTCAGGCCCTTTAAAAAAACAAGCACCATAATCATCATCATCAATTTATATTCCTTCAAAACGAAAGAGTTACTCGAATTCATGTAGAGCCGCTGTAGTTTACATTCGAACTTTCTTGCCCCGATCTTAGATTTGGTGCGAAATATTACTCTAGAAAATTTGCGGTACGTGTTGTAATTCTCATATCACGGGGCTATCCTTCATAAACTCTATAACTAGTGTTAAATCGGTACCTGAAAAAACGAAGCTCAAAATAAATGGTAGTATTTTATTTCGCCAGATAACGTAGACGTCTGCCTGCTGTCATTTCTTGATGGATACAGTACTTTTGCATCCATCTCTTGGCACAGGCCAGAGTAAAGTGTAGCTTCCACCGAAGTCCCAGTCAACATGCATGGCTGTGACAATATGGAAGTTGCTGGGGTAGTGCTGAGTAATGACATTCAGAGCCTGACTAGTACATCTGAGTGTTATGAAAGGTGCTGCTCATAGAGTCAGTCGTGCTGCAATAGTACTTTCTGACCCAGTGAGGAAAGCAATGGCAAACTACCTCACTCCTCATCTTGCCTAGTACGCCTCATTTTGGTGCTGCCCTTGGTTTTTGGGGTTTCCTTATAACCGCATAACCTTTGGTGGTGCTATTTGAGGATCCAACCAGCCTCCGGGCTGATGACCTAACAGACAGACCACGCAGACGTTGACATTTCCAGCTGTATACGATACAGCGTAACTGCGATTTCCTTTTTGAAGAATTCTTACGATGACCACTGTGAAATACAAATTCCTGTTTCGTACATATAATTTTCCTATTCACAGCTAAATGCTTTCTGCACAACTGAAGGTAAATTTTTGACCGTTTTCTTCTACCGCTTTTCCCACACCTGTGGATTTACGGGTGCGAACTGTGTCACACATATATGAATTTGGCAATGTTTTACGGCTGGATGCCCTTCTTCACGCCAACTCTATATGGAGGGATGTAATCATTATTGTGTGTTTCTGTGGTGGCTGGTAGTGTAGTGTGTTGTCTGAATATGAAGATGAAAGTGTTGGGACAAACACAAACACCCAATCTCCGGACCAGAATAATTAATCAGAGGCGATTAAAATCCCTGACCCGGCTGCGAATCGAACCCGGGACCCTCTGAACCGAAGGCCTCAACGCTGACCATTCAGTCAATGGGTCAGACTGATAAAGGTTATATAATATTTTAGAATTTTATGCCAGTAATTCTTCTGTTACTTTTTCCACCCCTCAGTGAGGTCACGGGTGTGAACTGTGTCGTTCATAGATGTGGTTTTGCTTTATGCCTGGTTGCCCTTCCTGACGTCACCCTATTTGGAGGGTTACATTCAATATTGGACATTTCTGTGGTGTTTTTCTAGTATGTTAAGAAATGTGTACTGAGACCAGTGAAAACACTCAGTCACTGAGTCAGAGATAATACGGTGAAAATCTCAAATATGATGGGGAATGGAACCCATGACCATCTGAAGCGACGCTGACCGTTAAATTACGGAGCTGGAGATAACTATACACACATTTGAGACAAATGTGACTGTTTATTGCCGGCCCCGCGGTGTAGGGGTAGCGTGCCTGCCTCTTACCAGTAGGCCTCGGGTTCGATTCCCAGCCAGGTCAGGGATATTTACCTGCATCTGAGGGCTGGTTCGAGGTCCACTCAGTCTACGTGATTACAATTGAGGAGCTACCTTACTGTGAGATGGCGGCCCCGATCTAGAAAGCCAAGAATAACGGCCGAGAGATCCGCCGTGCTGACCACACGACACCTCGTAATCTGCAGAACTTCGCGCTGAGCAGCGCTCGCTTGGTAGGCCATGGATGGGGGATGACTGTTTATTGATTGTGATAGACTTCAACTTATTATGAAGATGGGTTTATGATGTATTGATATACGTATACAAAGTTGGGCAAATTGATATGATGTCCCAAAGGGAAATATGGAATTAAACTTCACAAATTCATTGTCCTACCTTTCACCTGCAATAACAAGTGTTCTGAAGTAATTACATTAAGTAATCCCATTTAGGATAGTGAAAATGCTGTTTATGAAATTTATTAAGTTCACTCGCTACGTGTGGTTTATTACAGCTGTGTGAAATGACAAGGGATTATAATAGTTATTATATATTTAGTGGCGTTCCATAAAATGATCGAGGCTACATTAGCTTGTCCTTTCAACTACCATGTACACGTATGTATATTGTTTCTGTAACATGCAGACTAGGGATATGTTCTATACAATAGGTTTTTTGGTATTTCTACAGAGGTCTCTTGTAACTCGCAGGAGCAACATGTAGCATCCTTCGAAGTCTCAGTATAATTTATGGTAGTGATAGTATGGAAGCTGCTATGATATGTGGTGTACCGAGTAGTGACATCCTGAACTCGACTTGAGAATCTGGATCTTGTAAGAGGTCCCTTCCTGACGTCAATCCAATTTGGAGAGATACATTCACTATTGGACATTTCTGTGCTGTTTTTCATGTATGTTAAGAAATGTGCATTTTACTGCATTTCTCTTCCACCTCTGTTTTCCGCTTTAATTTCTTAGCTCTGTCTTGCCCTTTCTAGATGACGGATGAAAGAAATTGAATACTACGCCTTAATGCCTTGTACGTCTTATTATGGTACCGCTATCGGCTTCTGCTATTTGCCCAAACCTGCTTTATCTTTGGTGGGTCTAATTGAGGGACCAACCATCGTTCGGGCTGTCTATTGTGATGCTGCGCCTGCTGCCGCTACTTCGTGTAAAGAGTTAGACTGACCCAGTTGGTTGTGCGGTATCGGGGGAGGGGACGGTGTTTTCGAAGCCCACTGTCAGGAACTTCGAAGAGGGTTCAGAGTGGTTTCCCATTTTCGCGTTGGCTCTGTACCATCATTAAGGCCAAGGTTTCTTCCTCCAATTTTCTAGCCCTTTCCTATGCAGTTGTCACCGAAAAAATACCTGAGTTAGAGCGACGTTAAACCACTAAATAAATAACCTTCAGGTCTGGCATTACTGCCTATACGTTACAGTACATATCTTTTTCAACAGAAAAAGTACGACACTGGCCACCATAGTTCAACTGGATAGTGCAACCGACGCTAAATCGGGAAGTTGTGGGTTTGGATCCATGTGATGTCCGATGGCTATATTTTTCAGTACTTACCACATCTTCGATCTGACCACGACCTAAACAGTTGAACGTTTATTTCGAGTACAATGCGGTCCTGAAAATTAAATATTCATTCCAACAATGGGATATTATTGTCTAGTTTAGAACCAGAAATGTTTGCCGTGTGGTAATACTAGACATGGCAGTACACGCATGCACAGAAACGGTGTCACGATATAAACAAATCATGGCGTCCCCACCAAATCCCCGCCACGCTTAAAGCATTGCTGCGAGTAGGCAGTTGTGGTTGAAATGGGCAGAGTGGTGGATGTGCAGCAATACACACACTGTGCCTTCAGCACTATCCGTTCACTCCCTTCCCTTCCTCTTTTGGTACTGGAGTGGCCTTCAACACTACCCCTTAACTCTCTGCCCTCCTTTTCAGTACTAGAGTGGGGAAGTTTTGGTTGTTTATGTCGAGACACCATTTCTGTGCATGCTTGTACCATATGCCTGTAAACGGAAGCATATCCGGAGCTAAACTGACCAACCCCTAGGAGTAAAAACACGAAAAGGAGAGCGGGTAGTCAAATGGGTAGAACTGATAAGCACCAGATAAGCAACATCACCGCTAGAGTACCATACGAAACAGGTAAATTATATGTACAAAACAAATGAACGTCCCTTGGTATTAACTTAACCTTGATCGTGCTCATACCTTTCACTTTCCCCACTTTATATACATCGTCTATGTCCGCCTCACTAAAGTTTATCTTCATTTTACTTTGTATTACTTCTACCATTTTAAATGCAATTTCCACCTTGCTTTCGTTGTCTCGTTCCGGCACACCATAAGTAAAAAAGCGTTTTCCTCCTGAGCTCTTGGTTAGTCCTGTTTTCAGACCACTTTATTTGACTCAGTTCCTCCTCTAAATCCCTGACTTTGGTCTACAGTCGTTCTACTTCCTCCGTGTTATGAGCCACTCTCTCTTTTATCACATTCATCTCCTCTTTAACACACTGTTTTAACTCTTGTATTTCCTTATTTTTTCCCTGGCTTGTTCTTTAATTAAGTCTCTTCTTTGCTCATTCTGACATGCTTCTTTGATCAGTTCCTTAATCATTTCGAATTCTTCCCATCCGATTGCACCAACTGGTCCAGGCCCCGGATTTAGCTCAACTCCACCAATTTCCAGAAAGGTTTATATCACTGCGGCTACCAACAAGGTCACCAATACACCCATTTGCTGTCCATTTTTCATCTCTCCTATCACTTTTTCACATTTCACTCCTCCATTCCACCTTTCTGTAGCTGCCCTGTACTGCACTAGTGAATCGTCCATATTCAGCACTCTACTTAGCACAGCCGCTCACTCCACTGTCTCACTCACGACTGTCCGTTGGTAAAAAGCAATGAATATTCAAGAACGATGTCTTTACAAGTAGCCTGGAAAAAGTAAATAAAATGGACAACAGTTTATGGATTGTGTTAGCTTGAAGAGACAAAATGTTTGTCTACGCTTAAATTACGTTCTTCTAAATCACAATGACGTTGCATTCTCAGTTTTACCACTGATATCGGAGCTGTTGAGGATCCGACCGGCCTTCGGGGTGACTACAAAATATATATCGTGGATCGTAGTCATAGGACGCCCAAAATTACGTAGCAAAAATAGCACAGGATCATTTTGTTATAAAAATTCCACTTGTACTTAGCGGAATCCGAACCGCGCCGTGGTGAGTTCCCAGTGACAATGCAATTCAGATATTATGTCTCCCGAGATCACAGTGAATCTGTAAAATGTTCAGAGCATATTCATCACTTTTTTCTTTCCTTTTTTGGGCTACTGGTTTTACGTTGCACTAATGCATTGGGGGCGTATGGCTCTTAGTACCGGGAGTGTCCGAGGACATGTTCGGCTCACCAGGTGTAGGTATTTTTTAATTTGACTCCAGTAGGTGACCTGCGCGACGTGATGGATACGAAATGATGATGAAGACGACACATACACCCAGCCCTCCTGTCAGCGAAATTAACCACTGATGGTTAAAATTCCCGACCCTACCGGAAAACGAACCCGGGACCGCTGTGGCCAAAGACCGGCACGCTAACCATTTAGCCATGGAGCCGGACTGCATTGGAGGTTTTCGGTGCGACAAGACTGGGAAAGTGCTAAGGTTTGGTAGGAAGTGATTGGGGTCTTAATGAAGGTAGATCATCAGTATTTACGTCACCCGGTGTGGAAACAGTACATCTGATAGAGCCATCTTCAAGGCTACCATCGATAAGATTCGAATCCGTCCCGGAATGCTAGCTCACTGCAACGGGATCGGGGCCACACAGCTAACTCGTTCAGTATACTTAACATCATAGTCCCACTTCTTTTCTTTGAACGTAAATGTATCCCCGTATTAAGTGAAATGAAATGGAGTAGGGCTTTTCGTGTAAGGAGTGTCCGAGAACAAGGTCGACTAGCCAGATGCAGGTCTTTTGATATGACCTCCGTAGGCGATCCGCGCGACGTGATGAGGATGAAATGGTAATGAAGACGACACATACACCCAGTCCTCGTGCCAGAGAAATTAACTAATTAGGGTTAAATTTACCAACCCTGCTTGGAATCGAACCTGGGACCCCAGTGACCAAAGGCCAGCACACTAACCATTTAGCCATGGAGCCAGACCCCGTATTAACTTAGCAGCTATTTACACTGCCAATTGCATTTTTTTAACTTCAAATTTCCCACTTGGAGCACAATGTGTGAATGTGTGTGCTAGCCACCTGTAGACTGTTAAAGGGAATCTGCTGTGTAGACCGTAGCTTGTAGTTGTTGTTCTGGTCGTTGTAGGCGCTGGCGCCCAGCTGATCACCCAGCCACACCCGGATCTATACGAGCAACCCCGCACCCCGCGGTGTTCAATACACCTGTCACCGCACAATGTCTGGGTAACCGTGCTGGTTCTTTAACATCTCCGCAGTGTACTGTTGCTGCGGTGACGGTATATTTAGCGGCTTAATAATAGAAGTGTCGCCAGCCTTTGTGAGGTATACTGTACCGCCGTACAATAGCGTCAACCAGACAGCACAGTGGCCCACTGTTACGGAGTGCGTTATGCCTAGATTTTGAGGATTGAGGTTATGATTATCAGACACTTATATCACCTCCATCCCCCACTTCATAATAATCACCATTACCGAATTTAATGGAAAATCATATTAAGAGGAGTTGGAGAGCAAAATAATAAAAAATATATTGCTATTTACACATTCTCATTCCACCAAATAATTAAGGGAGTTGAAGAAATTCAAAAACAGCGACTTCTATTTTAATTTTTAAAAATAATATTGGTTTCATGTCCCGCTAACCACTCTTTTCATTCCGGCTTTCGATGACACCGAAGTGCCAAAATGTTATCCCCCGGGAGTTACATACGAGGCTCACACATTACAGCACATTCGAACTCAACCAGATTGAGCCCAGATAACTCTCTATCATTGGGTCTAGAGCTATCTTGGATTCAGAAGGCCAGCACATCTATCATTTGAACTACTCAGCCCGGCGATTACCCTCCTACTTTCCTACTTTCCTTACTACCCTCTAAATTACTCCGTTTTGGACATAATTCTGTTGAAACCTCAGAATTTGCAGGACCACCGGACATAAAAGGCTGTGCTTTACAATGTTTTAGAAGACTTTATTCCTTACGTTTTTAGCAGCTCTACCTTTGCTTAATCGAGATATTTCTAGGGTCACGGGATCCAGCGAAGCGCATTTCGGTTCTAGCCAGAGGTTTAAGGCAGGGTGCCCTTCTTTCATAAAGTGATTTTTCGAGTGAAAATTCAAATTACATAAAATCAAATTTTCGAAATTTTTTAGTTCGATGATCTTAAATTTTAAAAGGAGCTGTATGATTTCAAAAACACAGGAACATGAACAATTTTAGCATAGGTGTGGATAGGACATTCCATGTCCACTTTCTTAGCTCTAGAAAACTGAGAAAAAATATATCTCAGAGTGTTTCTAATAATTGTACGAGTAGTAGCTACTCAAGAGAATTTCTTCACCAGCTCCTTATTTGGTTATTCACTCAAAAAGCATAAGAGACAGCCTCAAAGAAAAAGTCTCACTTCTATTACCATGAGACGAATTAACGAACATAAACATTGATAATAATATAACGAGCATAACAAATGAGTAATGAGAATACTTACTTATAAATAATAACTGTCCAATCCGAACACTGTGAGAATGTTCACATTCTTAGCCAAGTCGATGTAGGTCAAAATGGAGGTAAGGCAACTCACATTAACTTATCTTCAGGATATTACTGGATTTCCACGCTTATTCCTATTCTTCCTTTTTGCTAGTGCCATTAAAATCCTACGTTAGTTCATATAATGTATCACTGTATAGGAATAAACATAGAATATATATCTAATTATGGCTCCTTCGTATAGGCCTTTGGTTTACAGATCAACGGGATGGATTCCCGGATGGGCCGGAAATGTTAACTGCATCTGGTTAATTCCTATTGCTCGAATACAGAGTGTTTTTGGTCTTATTAATACACACCTCTTCATCTACATACAACAGACTACATCAACTACCACCAAACAAACACGCAAATACAACACCTAGCTTCGCCGTCAGGAGGGGCATCCGATCGTAATCTGGGCCAAATCCACATAAAGATGCCGATTACAATGAATTCGGAAACGCCAGGAATATGAAGAAGAAGATAAACATTGTAAAATAAGAAGAAGAATATAATTTATTTACTGCGTAGGAATACATGAGAGTACTGTTTCGCCCAAAAATTTCGCAATTTAAAAAGATGCTGTATACTCTGATGTATAAAGGTTCTTAGAATTAAGAATTAGAATATAACAGTGACGGCTGGTGGTTCGAAAATGTGGTCATTTATAACGGGTATAAAGAGGAAAAGGAGACTCAAACATACCTTAAACTTAAGAACCATCTACCTGAAGACTTATATGATTTAGAAAGTAAAATGGTTTTATATAGGTGACTTCCACGCGCTCTATGGTATGATAGCAGTAGTGCCATACCTGTACCTTAGGGCATCTATTTAAATGAAGTTGTAGGGGACCTGATGTCTGTATTGTCGTTTGTTCTGAAACTTTTTATTTATTTATTCGATTTAGGTCTACTCAAGACCGTATCAGTGGTTTTTTTGCTTTCGTGTCTGTCTTGTTTGTTTGTATGTTCCACCATCACGGCGAACGGCTAGATAGATTAAACATCATATTATATAGAGTATACCCATACAGGGGTAAGTTTACATATGCGTATGATTTAAATATCACTGAATACTCTGAGGTTTATAGGAAACATAGAACAGTTTTCTTCAATTTTCACTTATACCATTGATTTTCTGTAAACTCTGCGTACTATATGTGAAACGTCCCTTCATTTCAAACAACTTTTGCTATGTACATAATTTCGCTTACTCTTCAAATGACCGAGAAAATTACCATTTTCTGTGGCTTTCATGCTCTGTATTGAGTGACAGACAGTCCTACAACGAACCTACCGTTTACCATGGCAATGCCTCTGGCTGCTTGCCAGCGGGGAAGTAACATAATGTCATTTTCGTCAACATTCCTATAAACTCGTGGTTGTTCCTTGCGTACAAGGCGAGAGGGACGTCATGTTGCCATTCTGCGGGAAATTTGCGGAATAGTCTTCGAAGGTTACAATCGTCTTCGAATCGCTCTAAAGGGGCTGTTAATATTTGAACAGTACGGCGCAGTGTAGTCCATGATTTCACACCGTAAGTTGTTTTCTGGCATTTGCTATAAATTTTACTGCATTTTTTTCTACTTCTGTTTTCCGCTTTAATTTCTTGGCTCTATCTTGACTCTTTAGGCTTAAGTAATAACATCATAAGTCATCACCTTATCTGTTTACTTAAAAATTCCCACGCCTAGATTTCTCCTCTGTTACTGCCTTCTTATATCCGTAACTCATATTATCACAGAGACATTTCATTTTACAATACATCCACTTGGTAGTTACATATTTGTCCTATCCGGCTATCGTCAGTTATAATCCAATTCTCTGTGAATTTCAACTGTCTTAACTGTGATACTTTCTTCCTTGATTACTCCGTATAAACTTATATGCGAGTGCTAATCCATAAACCTGGACACTATCTCCTTTGAGGAAGAATTCCAAGCTGTACAAATGTATAACTTTTTGGGCCCAGAACGTATCGAGAAACATGGAGGCAATTTCAGTGACGGCGCAGACCTTCGTTCCGGGTAGTTAGTGGCTACACGGTAATTGGTATCACAAAACAGTTAGCACAATAGCGTTTCAATTTGGAGACATCTAAATCTTTGATCCTATGACATATTGTCGTATCTAGATACCTTATACGTTATATAGAGCTGCATTTATCGATTTTAATTTTGTACTGACGCGTATAGCTTATCGTTTGGCACACTTATAGGGAATGTAGAATCATAAAATTCGGTACACACATTGACACGACCAGTGGTCATATATTAACCAAGTTTTATGATTCCAGCTGTCACATTACTATCCGAAAAAAAAGTAATGTGTGGAAGCTGTAACCTAATTTCACACCATTTTAATGTTTGTAACGAGAAACTTTTATAAAACCAACCATGTAGAGGAATAAAAGGGGCGTCTGATGGCGGAATCCGTTTGTGATATGACGTACCGTTTAAAAGCAGTAAATCTCCAAATGAAGGTCTGTACTTATTAACGTGCCCATACTTATAAAGTTGTAGGGGTCCGCTGTCTGTAATTTCGTTGATTTTGTCAATTTTCCAGATATTTATCCGATTTAGGTTTCGTGTCTGTTTGTCCGTCTGTCTGTATGTCCGTTTGTTCTACCATCACGGCGAAGAAAGGCTAGATAGATCTCGACCAAACGTCATATATAGAGTGTACTCATCCAGGAGAAGGATTAGATATGCACATGATTCAAAATCTCTCAATAGAATGGGGATTTATAGGGAAACCACAACATTTTTCTTCCGTTTTCTCTTATACTATTGATTTTCTTTAAAATTCGTTCACTATATATGATACATCGCTTCATATTAAACAAAATTTATGTACATAATTTCGCTTGATCACTGCACACTTCTTCGTTTGAGGGAAAGTTACAGGCTGTTCATATTTATTACTTTTAGGCCCGGGAAATGTCGATATATGGAGGCACATTCAATGATTTGCCGTCCGTCGTTTCGTGGTAGTTACTTTCTAAACGGTAAGTCATTTCACAAAAGCCGGTTACACAATAGCTGCTCAATGTGAAGAGAGATCTTCAACATTGTTGCTATGCCTTATAGTCGTATCTCGATTCTTTATACTTTAGATAGCGCAGCATTTCTCGATTGTAATCAGATCTCTCCAAGTCGATTGTGAATGGCATTAGCAAATGGTACTATCAATCTGTATTGTTAATAGCACTTGGCCAAGACCAACTACAATTACATAAGACCGTAATCCAGAAAAAAGATGGCGGTCATCGGTGTGCGATATGAGAGATTGTGGGAAAGGTTATGCATGCTTATTCCGAGTCACCGAAAGAAAATATCACGAGTCGAACGTCATGAAATGCAACTCACTAACTCAAAATATGAATAATTAAATACCAAAAGTAGCTTTATCGCGTATTGTAAGTCTAAATGAAATTTCAGAGGGGAAAATAACGAAGGGGAATTATTGTATCAATGTCCGGTTGAAACAGACAAATATAAATCTTCGGTCAGCAAATACGATATATAGATGTTAACAAAGAACATTATTAACCTTAAATGAAATACTATGTAACACCACCATTAACCATAGCCAATTATGTAAAAAACGCAAACAAATTTCTCCAACAAAATTTCGACCCTCCAAAATCCACCTGTATTTTTGAGTAGGTACAAGCTATATTTGTATGATACACTTGACCAACTAAAGCACTCGTCACCTTAAAACTCACCAGAATTGACGCCATAATAGTATTTATATAAAAAAGAACATAATCCTCATGTTCACTCACGGGAAATATAGTTAGGTTTATTTTACGCACGTTCATTGTAAAACGTTGAAAATGAATTACATTCTTGCACCACCGTTCAAGATTAATTTAGTCTCTAAATCATAAATCTTATTCATGATTTTCCGGATCTTTCTGCGGCTGATTTAATTTTCTTTGTAGTAAGGTACCTACGTTGGCTGATAGGGCAAATGCTAGGATAGGCATCATTAGTTTCAACTTCAGAAATTTTCGCGGCACTCAAATTAGATCACCACCTTCTATGGGTATATAATTTATTCCCTCACAATACATTTGATTTCAAAAATGATAAAATGATTAATGCACACAACATTATTAGGCCTATGATTCGGTTCTAAGTTTTCCTTACGAATGCTCTTAAGCCAATTTTGCCTTAATACTAGGTCTTTTGGAAATGGGAACACTGAAGCTCTTACTTACATTCGGGCACACAGCACATTAAACTATAAACATATTGCATAGGTAACTAAAAATGAAGAAAATACTTTCAGCGAAGAACACGAGAATCAACATTAACCTAATCACCGATCTTGTTGGAATAAATAAGCTCTTTGAGAACAAACAGATTCTTACGGCACTGAAAGAGAATCTATAACCTTCTTAAGACTATAAATAAATATAATGTACGATAATATTCAAATTTCCGTAAATATTTGGTAACAACACGGCTTACACAAATCAAAACAAACGCATACTAGCACTCCAGCTGCCGCTATGATGGACAGTTTCGGTAGGTCGGTTAAAGTCTGGAATATTGTAGTTGGTTTTAACTTGGCCTTTTTTGTAGAAACTCCCGAACCCGATTGTGAATGGCTGTGGGAAATGTGGCCTGCTATTACCATAAAAATTTCTCCAAGGTGCACCTTACATCGGAAACAACGTATGGGGTCCTCCCCGTTTGTGTTTCTCGGATATCACTATGAGACGTGCAATTTAGTATAATCTTACTCACTGCGTGTACAATAACTTACATAGAACTCCGTTTACAAGGTTGAATACCGTAGCGGAGCACGGGTAGATAGCTCAATTCGAGAGAGCAACTCAACACAGTTAACTCGCAACGTGATTGCTCCACACACTGAACTACTCAGGATGTGTCACACCTGAGTGGCTCAGACGGTTAAGGCGCTGGCCTTCTAACCCCAACTTCGCAGGTTCGATCCTGGCTCAGTCTGGTGGTATTTGAAGGTGCTCAAATACGACAGCCTCGTGTCGGTAGATTTACTGGCACGTAAAAGAACTCCTGCGGGACTAAATTCCGGCACCTCGGCGTCTCCGAAGACCGTAAAAGTAGTTAGTTGGACGTAAATCAAATACCATTATTATTGATGTATCACTCGACAATAACACAGCACTATCAACACTCACAATATTAACACCATTCAACATTACGAACAGAATAACACACTCTGCACACTCCAATACGTTGATTCCGATGTTCTCGGTGTGCTTGCTTTTATATCCCTGGTGATGGAGCATTAGAATGTTCGCGGTGTGGCCGGAGAACGAACATTCTAGTTTCGCTTTCCAGAAAGTTCACGGAGATACCAGAAGAAGAACATAATTGAAGCGAGAGGACATCACGTGCTCTCGAGCCGGCCAGGTGCTTCGCGGCCTGACTCACTCCTTCCAGGGAATACTCAAGGAGGCTAGAGAGGGCTGCAGTGACATGAGCTCGTTACAGACAGCGGAGCATTTCTCGATTGTAATTATATCTCTCCAAGTTGATTGTGACTGTCATTAGGAAATTAGGAACTAACTCAGATTGACAATACTAATAAATGCCGTAGAATCAAACAATGACATTTCACATAAAGATAAAGATATAATCACCAAATTCGGTACGCGCATTGACACGACCAGTGGTCATATGTATGTTGTATATTGGATATTCAGCCCGAAGGCTGGTTTGATCCTCTACAGCTCCACCAACTGCTGTCAGAGATAGCCTAGGCGTTAGTGAAGAGGTATACTAGGGAAATGAGGAGTGAAGTAGTTTCTCGTTGCTTTCCTCACTGAGCCAGAAGTTGCTATTACATATCAGTCTGCCAAGCCCACTGAAATGCATGCACCAACCGACCCTATGAGCGATATTTTCACACCGTTCATAACAGGGACTGGCTGCATAAGGAACGGTATTACTAGAATCTCTCATACCTCGGTCACTTTCATATCGTCAAAGCCAAAGATGAGACTGAGACAGGTCAATGAAAGTAACGCATTTATTCTAGCCCATACCAGAAGACATAGTGCACTGTAAACACTACATCCTGCCAGCAAAGGCATTGGTCATATGTTAACCAAATTTTATGATTGTAATCAAATCTTTCCAAATCGATTGTGACTGGCATTAGGAAATTAGGAATTAGCTCACGTTGACAATACTAGTAAATGCCGTAGAAACAAACAATTGAGTATTTTCTTCTGCCATATGTCCAACAGTCTAGTGGGGTCGTGATGAGCTCGGAGTCATCGAAACTTTATTGCTATTTGTTTTACGTCGCACCGACACAGATAGGTCTTATGGCGACGATGGGACCGGAAAGGGCTAGGAGTGGGAAGGAAGCGGCCGTGGCCTTAATTAAGGTATAGCCCCAGCATTTGCCTGGTGTAAATATGGAAAACCACGGAAAACCATTTCCAGGGCTGTCGACAGTGGGATTCGAACCTACTATCTCCCGAATGCTGGATACTGGCCGCACTTAGGCGACTGCATCTATCGAGCTCGGTGTAATAAATTTAACTGCAAAGCTGCACCAAGATTGGATCGACTTGATGCACAGTGACTTGCTCTGTATCATGATAGTCCAGTAAGAGGTGCTGTATATAGGTGGCTGAGAACACGACACCATACATTATAAAGTACCTTTCTTGCTAGGACGTTCATGACAATATACGTAAGGATGCCTGACTGTATGGGTAGTCCGTGTGACCTAGGCAACACCATGAATAGGAAGTAGAGTGCACATCTTCGCGGTTTCCATTGTAGTGATATCAAAAGAAACAAAATGAGTGCGATTGGTAGATCTATAAAGGAGCACTAATTAATAGCTATTAGAAGGTCCGTAATTTATTTGTACGTAGATTGTAAACTATCTGCCTGTGTGGTGTAGTGATTGCCGTGATTAGCTGCCACCCCAGGAGGCCGGGGTTCGATACCGGCTCAGCTACGAAATTTTGATAAGTGGTACGAGGGCTGGAACGGAGTCCACTCAGCCTCAGGAGGTCAACTCAGTAGAGGTGGGTTTGATTCCCGTCTCAGCCATCCTGGAAGTGGTTTTCCTGGTTTCCCACGCTCCTCCAAGGAAATTTCGGGATGGTACCTAACTTCAGACCAGGTCTGCTTCCTTTCCTCTTCCTTGCCTGCCCCTTCCAATAATCTGTTACCTCCACAAGGCCCCTGTTCAGCATTGTAAGTGAGGTCGCCTGAGCGAAGTTCTGGTTATCCTACATTGAATCCACCAACCCAAAGTCTCGCGCTCCAGGACACTGCCCTTGACGCGGTAGAGGTGTGATTCTGTGTGAGTCCTAGGGTAAAACCAAACCTCGTGGGTAAACAGATTAAGAATGAAAGAAAGATTGTGAATTGTGCTCTATTATTTAATTAATCATATTAACTACATTGTTGCTTTCCATGCAGTTGCTGTTGCTTTCTTCGCCAAAATAATCATGTACCCTAAATGCGCATCAATTGGTATATCTACCAGTGGAGCACTAAAGAAAAAGCGACTACGCGCCACGTATCCTCATGATTCCCACCGTCATGTTATTTCATTTCAAAATACTGCAGTTTGCTTTGTATTCTCACTGACCATCGACAAGGGACAAAGTCAATCGCTTCAAGTGTGTAGAAAAAATTTGGAAAATCCGTGATTTTCATCAGCTCAATTAGAAAGTTGCATACTCACGAGTGGAGCAGCCGGAAAATGGTTTTTTTTTTGCAGAAAATGGAAAAATCAAAAATATTGTATATCCCAAAACACTTGAATTAACTGTTTAACATTTTACTTAATGCACAAAATGTCGTTGTCTTTCATTTATTCTACATATAAATGTGTCTGCTTTCTGTATTTGTACCTACTTAGAAAGAGGCATAGCAAAAGCAAGTAAAAGAAGAGAATGTCGAATCCATTGTTTTAGCGTCACTGAGATGAATTGTGACACTCTGGATAACGTTTAAATCCACGTTCAACTTTTATTGGAGCGGGGGCCGAGATGGGGTGAAAAGTAAACACTTTAGTCCAAAATCACCGAGATTAGTGCTGAATACACAGATTTTGGGTTCGCAAGTCTGATTGGTGGCAGCTGTAATGATAATTGGAATTGTTGACACCATACCTTTTTCTTTCTGAAAGGATCAGATACCTCCCAGTCAATTCGGGATTCAACATGGACAAAGTTTTACTCCAAAATGAAATAATCTAAAACTTGAAATTGAACACATATAAATAATTTTGAAACGACATAATAAATATCAATCGACGTCTCAATATTGAATTCTACAAAATATCACTTCGCACATAATTATTAAGTAATACAAATTTTGGAGGTAAACATTCAAAAACTATCCGGGCATCGCCGGTTACTACAGCTAGTACAATATAATGACAACGACGAATGACATTCTGTCATGTATATCATCCAAGATACACTACCGAAAAAAAATCATCCAACGTGTATCATGAGGGGTTATCCTGTTAGTGATTCATTTGTCACGGACGGCGATCAGATGGCGCTCAGGAGACCTGCCCGTGCGCTCTCTGTTTTGACTCTGCAGGCAGTAACTGTGCTGAGGTTAGAGGTGAACAGTGTTTGCAACATTCATTCTAGGGTACAACCATGCCCCGCCGATGAATACCTTTTCCTGTTGAACAACTGCAGCAGTGTGAACGGGATCGCATTGTGAGTCTGCGGGAAGCTGATGGATGTATCGACGGATTGCTGCAAATATACCGGTGGTGTGGTCTGTGGAACATTCCAACACCCTCATACGAGACTCTGGACGTCCGCGTAGTACAGACGCACGTCAATATCAACGCATTGTGCGAGCAGTTGTGGCTGACCGAACATCATCTAGGAACGAAATGCGGTCACATGTTGCACCTGCTGTGTCAGTGAGCACCACTGAGAACCGTCTGCTTGCAGAAAGATTACAGTCACGTGTACCTCTGACCAGGCTGCCGCTGGCACCACGACACAGCCAAGCAAGACTACTCTGGTGTCGTGAAAAAGTCGACTGGAGAAAGCAATGGCGGTCTGTTGTCTTCAGTGACGAGAATAGGTCCTGTCTGTATGCAAGCGTAGACCTGTTGAGCGGCCTGTTAGACAGTGCATTCTTTCACGGCACTCAGGTTTCACCCGAGTTTCCATGGTGGGGTGGGAGTGGGGGTGGGGGCATCAGTTACGACCCTCGGGCACAGTTGGTGTTTCTGCAGGATAACGTATCCACTGCCACCTACATCGCACAGGTTGTTGTCCCCGTGCTACTGTCATTTCTTCGACAGGAAGGTGATGTGATTTTTCAGCAGGGCAGTGCACGTCCATATACAGTTTTCTGCGACGCAACGGTGTACAACAACTGCCCTGGCCAGAAAAATCACCGGATCTCTCGCCAAATGAACACGTATGGGACATGATGAAGCGGGAACTTACGCGTTCTCCAGAACCTGCAAAAATAATTGCCGAATTGCATAAAAAGTTGCAGATGGTTTTCATGTCCGAATACACGCTTGTATTGCCGCCGCGGTGGGGTTGCACTGTGAACCTGATGCGACTGTTTGGACACCCTTTCCTGTGACGTGTGTTTAATTTGGTCTGAATTTGTTATCATATACTCCTGCATTGATAAACTACCTGTCCCATCGCTTGTGAATAAAATGACCTTTTTCTTGAGAATGTTGCATGTCTTTTTTTCCTGCAGTGTACATTCATTGCACTCATTGCGCAGTGTAGGAAGAAGACTTCATAAGTTTCTGAACAAAAACTTTCTGTAGTTATAACTGTAATATATTAAAGGTATTCAAAACTGTTTTATAATAATATGAGTGATGTAAGATATTGTCCGATATTTTTCTTCACTTTGTGAGAAGAAAGGCAGGGCGCGTGGGTAAATACATCTCTTTTCGAACGTCCTACTGCCTGGAGGTGGAGATTTAAAAGGAAATATAACACAAACATTTCCGACGCCAATAATCCTACTTTACTCCGTGAGTCGGCAATGCAGTGTAGAGCATGTGGGTGTTAGCTTACCTTAGGTGGATGGTGGATTCGAATCTGAGCAAGGTTTTCTGAACTTGCAATTTTTCACGTCAGGCAAATCCCAGGATCACGGCCGCTTTTTCTCACTTCTATTCCTTACTCATCCCTCCATCACCGAAACTCAATCTACGTTAAAGGGAAGTAAAACCTCTGAGAAAGAAATAGAATGATCCTGCTTCAATTACAAGACAATACAATTTATCTGTTTAAGCCGGCTCTATGTTGCAGGGGTAGCGTGCCTGCCTCTTACCCGGAGACCTCGGATTCGATTTACGGCCTGGTGAGGGATTCTTATCTGGATCTGAGGGCTGGTTCGTGGTCCATTCAGCCTACGTGATTAGAATTGAAGAGCTATCTGAGAGTGAGGTAGCGGTTCCGGTCTAGAAAGCCAAGAATAACGGCAGAGAAGGTGCGTCGTGCTGAACACACGACACCTCGTAATCTGCAGGCCTTCATGCTGAGCCGCGGTCGGTTTATAGGCCAAGGCCCTTCAGGGCTTTAGTGCCATTGGGTTAGTTAAATTTATGTGTGTAGTTCTAGACTGTAAAATTATATGCAGATAAACTCAAAATATTCCGTCCACTTTCCTAACTCTCACTGATGGAATTCTTTTTTTTTTCTATTTGCCTTACGTCGCACCGACACAGATAGGTCTTATGGCGACGATGGGACAGGAGAGGGCTAGGACTGGGAAGGAAGCGGCCGTGGCCTTAGTTAAGGTACAGCCCCGGCATTTGCTTGGTATGAAAATGGTAAACAACGGAAAACCATCTTCATGGCTGCCGACAGTGGGGTTCGAACCCACTATCTCCCGAATACTGGATACATGGAATTATTATTATTATTATTATTATTATTATTATTATTATTATTATTATTATTATTATTATTATTATTATTATTATTATTATTATTATTTAGAACGTTATGTACAACTGAGGAGCACGATTGAACTTATTTAGCTAATACGAAGTACGTACGCTTTCTTCTATTCCCAAAATGTTTTGATTTTGTCACAAATTTGTTATTCGTTCTTCTGCCCATGTTTGCCGTTTCCAGTCTTGGATTTGTCTGCAAATTGGTGAGATTCGACTAGTGTTCTGAATGTTCTTAATATGAACATAATATTATTATTATATTTTCACATGTGGTACCGATTTCCATAAGGTTTCCCTTAATTTAAATTAATCAGGGATATTTGTTACTTTCAGTGAAAGGGCAAGTTTCTGAATTCTTTTGGTCAGTCTAACACTGTACAACAGAGCCTCTCAAACGCCCAAAATCTCACGCGTACATATCGAGGCGCAAGAGCTCCGTGCACTGTGCATCGATCCCGCTCGGCTCAGCTCGGACCAACGCTTCGTCTCTGGGCTACTCGGCTAAGCTCGGCTCAACTCGGTTTAACTCGGCGCGGATTTGGAGCGCTACGTAGCAAGTGAGGAAGAAGAAGACAGGGGGAGCGAGCGGGACAGACGTGTGGAAAGAGAGAGAGAGAGAGAGAGCGCTATTGTTCCAAATCGAGGAGTGGTGGTCTGCACTCTGGTCAACCAATCGAAGTCGTCTTTTGCACCGTGCACAGTGCATGCACCAGGCGCATGCACCCTAAGAGGCCCTGCTGTACATTCTGAGAATGTGCTTGTAGACCGTGAGAGTTGGCCGTCCGGTTAAGGTCATGCCCTTGTGAGCTTGCATTCGAACAAACTGTTAGCAGCGCCGAAGATGGTTTTCCGTGGTTTCCCATTTAAACCCCAGGAAAATGATAGGGCTGTGCTTCAATTGAGGTCACGGCCACTTCCAGCTCCAAGGCATTTCGTATCCCATCGTTACCATAAGATCTATCTGCATCGGTGCGACGTAAAGTAAATTGCATGTGGTCGTAGAATTGCAATTCACTGTTACTGAAAATATCTGAGACTTTTTCAGAATATGGGTATAATAGTAGTTGTAATAGTAACCCTACGACTGAAGCTTGGTTCACGCCCACATCTTCATCCATGGAGTTAATTCCTACCTTTGCAATCTTTATTACTGGTACTCACCTGCCATTATTTCAGCTTTCTTACCAGCATCATTCACGTTTCTGTCATGTGTATTACCTTCATCATATGAACAATATATGCTGAGTACTTCCAGTTTTCCTATCCGTACAGCAGAGTCAGGCTGAATTGCAACCATAATTTTGTTTGTAAAATAACTCCCTGTATGCAGAACAGCCTTCGTTTGTCACAACTGCAAGATAACAATACTAACTTTGTTACCTCTTCATTCCCTTCACTTGCTTCACTACCATCATGAAAAAATACACATCCTATGGACCTGATATTATCATAAAAACTACTTTTTTAATTTACTAACCGAATGCATAGTATTTTCTATGATTAAGAATTATATCTTGAACAATTTAAACTATAATGTTTCTAACCTCACATTACATAATATTTACAAATTATTTATTTTGTACCGCGAGGGTACACCCTCCCAGTTCATTCAAATGAAGCGCCTTGAAAAACTCCATCTTCAGTATAAACTTGCAACTACTTGGGCGAGAAGTTTGGACTATTCCTCACAGATGTCTCTACAAACAAAACGCGGTTTCCCAATTTCTGACCAGGCAAATGCTGGGACTGTACCTTAATTACGGCCACGGCCGCTTTCTTCCAATTCCTAGCCCTTTCCTGTCCCATCGTCGCCATAAAACCTATCTGTGTCGGTGCGACGTAAAGCAACTAGCAAAAAGGAAAACGTATGTTATGCCCTCTAGTGTGTGAAGAGGAACTACTATTAAAATTCTAAAGTAATTTGTTATTTTAAGGGTTCCTAAACTGAGTTGATTTGCCTTTGTTTTTTGGCGTATCGCTGCTGTCAATACTTCGATCTCTTTACGCCAAATTTAAAATTAAGCAATAAGAAATTTTGTATGTGTATTGTTCCACCAATCAGCGTTTCCTTGTACACATTTAATTATCCAATAAAATTTTTTTTTTTTTTTTTTTTTTTGCTAGGGGCTTTACGTCGCACCGACACAGATAGGTCTTATGGCGACGATGGGATAGGAATGGCCTAGGAGTTGGAAGGAAGCGGCCGTGGCCTTAATTAAGGTACAGCCCCAGCATTTGCCTGGTGTGAAAATGGGAAACCACGGAAAACCATTTTCAGGGCTGCCGACAGTGGGATTCGAACCCCCTATCTCCCGGATGCAAGCTCACAGCCGCGCGCCTCTACGCGCACGGCCAACTCGCCCGGTCAATAAAAAAAATAAAAAAAAAATTGGGGGTGTGTCGGGCCTTAGTCCAGATATCTCCCGAACCTTCTTCTCGGGTATAAAAGCTGGCAATTTTTCGAGCCACCTTGTTATCTTGATCGTCCAATTTACTGAGTGTGTGCTAATAGTGGAGGCGAAGGCGTCTCGCCCTTCATCGAGCAGTCCAGCGCAGTAAGGTAATGGCAGCCATTTAATAACTAGGTGATAGCCTATGAAAGCTAACTCGAGGGGAAGGTTTCCTGTCTTTAATTATGTAACCCTTAATTTCCAATCTTCAATAATCTAAACTTCATATTCAAGTGTAAATCTCTTAACTAGACTAGAAACTTAACCGAAATTCGGGAATAGAGAGTGTGACACCCTCTCCAGTTCCCTATCAACCTGTATTCGAGATGACTATATTTTTGTAACCGTTTTCTATCTGTAGCCTTGTAACTTAAAGTTTCTCCATCTAGTCACCTCAGTAGAATAGGTTAGCCTCTGTAACGTCGGGCAGCGAGCGCAACTGAAGTTTTAAACTAAGTGTCAGTTTCAAGGAGTGCAAGTGCCTGCCTCCGCATCACTTTGATATTTGAGCTAGTGACTTTAACTTGCGTATTTTTCTTCCCACAAAGGCCCGGTAGAATATGAATTTGATACTCCTGTAAAACTTAGTTATTTCTGTTAAGTGGTTAAACCGTGAGAGTTTAAGACTGTGAAATCTGTTTGTATTGTAAAATGTAGTTTGTGCCTTGCTAGGCCTGAAAGTGTACATTTTAGTGAGCAAATATGCTCTGGTTGTTGCAAGTAGTAGTCTCCTAGCGTAGTCTCCTAGATATTCATAGATCATAGACGCTTTTTCTATTTTTTGTAGATGTTTTATTAAAACTCTGTAAAGGAAAGTGGGAGATCTCTCTCCTTGAATCTTGAGTACGGAGCATTGGTGCTCAAGTAACATTTGTAAAATCGGGAGCTTCAATCTCAGATGATTAATTGACAAATTTTGTTGATTTCTCTAACATTGTATTTAAAATTTTGTACCTGAAATCTTGTTCCGTCGCTGAGCGACTTGTTTTGTTAATGTTTTGCATTTGAACAAAAAAGAGGGGAGAAAAGAAATACAACTTTAATTACAAAGATTTTAATTAATCTTTTGTTTGTAGTTGGTAGACCCGTTCATGCCCGCACCTTCTTTCACCTCTGTCCGCCAAGGAATCTCCGTAACATATTTAATAATCAAACTTTCGAGGATGCTTGGTAGTGTCATTAATTCTCAATATGCCCCGTGTCGGTAGATTTACCGGCACGTAAAAGAACTCCTGCGGGACTGAATTCCGGCACCTCGGCGTCTCCGAAGACCTTAACAAGTAGTTAGTGGGACGTAAAACAAATAACATTATTATTATTAATTCTCAATATAGATATAACTTTCCAGAACTTTCTTCTGAATAGCTTTATGTTAGGACTAATTATGCCTTTAATTTCAGCCGGGATAGAATTCTAGGAACGTTTGTTCCCCGAAAAAAAAGAGTTGTTATGAGTGGGGTTGACAGAATGACCTTGAGAGTCTTGACAAAGTTTTCTTAGAGGGTTGAGGTGGTGATATATCAGGTACAATAATTATTACGTTAACTATTTAATCATATGCCCGCAATTTAGGAAGAAGAATATCTAGTGTCACGGTCGATAGGTGTTAATGGTAGTGAGATTGTGCTCCCAGAGGAAACGGACTGTGCAGGTGAAGTACAGTACAGGCGTCTCTTTCCTTAAAACAATCCATTGTCTCTCTTTAATATGAGATCTACATAACAAGTGATTCTTTCTTTTTAATCTATTTACCCTCCCGGGTTAGCTTTACCCCCGGACTCAGCGAGGAATCCTACCTGTACCACTTCAAGGGCAGTGTCCTGCAGCATAAGACTTTGGGTCGGGGGATACAACTGTTGAGAAGGACCAGTACTTCGCCAGGGCGGCTTCACCTGCTATACTGAACAGGGAGCCTTATGGGGGGATGGGAAGATGGGTAGGGACGGACAAGGAAGAGGGAAGGAAGCGATCCACTCTACTCAGATGACCTCCAGGGTCTGAGTGGACTCCGTGCCACCCCTTGTACCACTTTAAAAAAATCGTGGCAGAGCCGGAAATGGAACCCGAGCCTCCGGGGGGGTGGCAGCTAATCACACTAACTCCTACACCGCAGAGGAGGACACAAATGAATTCAATGTGAGATATGCCTAATATCTTCACAAGCTTAAGGTAATGTTCGTATGATGAGCAAATCGAAGAAGACTGCCGCTAGTACGCGAGATGGGGTAGGAGCTGGAGCGGTGAACGAAGTGACCTTGCCAGAGCGAAGCGGTAAAGTTACCCCAGTTCTTTGTGATACATTAGATTCTGAAGGTATTCAATCGGCTATGTGAAGGAAATAAGAGAGTGTGTTACGAAATCCGTGGCTGAAAGGCTGCTATGGATGTACTTCAACACAGATGTCGCAAGTCACTTAAAGGCTGAAGTATGACAGTGAGAGGTTGAACTGAGAACCTTTAAGGACGAAATGTAGAGACGTTCCAACACTCTTGAACGGTATCGACGAAAAGGGAGTATCCCTGAATAAATCCACAGAGACCACTGATGAAGTAGCCGTCACTCTGTTTAGGAACAAGCTGGGCCTGGACATTTCTCTGCGGGATATTGACAGATCTCCCCGTGTAGGGAAGTGGGAACTGGCAATGAAGCGCCCCATCAAAGTGAAATTTGTCAGCTACAGGAAGGGAGTGGAAGTGTTTACTCTGAAGCGTAGACCGGTGGTAATGGTGTCATTGTCAGGGCAGTCTTGACTGTTGCAAGAGTAGACATTCTCAACTCCAGAATTCACAGGTTCGGTGTTAAAAATTTCTGGACTACTCAAGGACGTGTTCTTATTAATAGAGGAATCTCCAAATGGTACATATGAATGAACAGAGGAAAGCGAAGTATATGTGTTGTTGTTAACAATGTCAGCAAATTTATAACGTACTATGTTACTTTTGTTTTTTACGAAATTTGTCGGACTTCTTTTAACGAATTCAGTAGTTGGCGAGCACTAATGTTAACTTCATTTTCTTTCGAACCATAACGCCACTCACCATTGCAGTTCTCGTCTGAACAGTCATCATTTGAGCCCACAAGTTCAGGCTTTTTTTATTTTTTTTTTATTTGCTTGTTGCTGTACGTCGCACCGACACAGATAGGTCTCATGGGAATGATGGGACAGGAAAGGCCTAGGAATAGGAAGGAAGCGGCCGTGGCCTTAATTATTAAGGTACAGCCCCAGCATTTGCGTGGTGTGAAAATGGGAAACCACGGAAAATCATCTTCAGGGCTGCCGACAGTGGGGTTCGAACCCACTATCTCCCGGATGCGAGCTCAGAGCTGCGTGCTCCTAACCGCACTGCCAACGCGCTCGGTGGCATTTATTTTTGCTAATTTTTGCAAATACGCACTTAACGTTTAGGAAATAGGTGGAGAAATAATTAAAATAGGCAATTATAATGGTAGTCGGCCCCGTGGTGTAGGGGCAGCGTGCGTACTTCTTACCCGGAGGCCCCGGGTTCGATTCCCGGCCAGGTCAGTTTTTCTTACCTGGATCTGAGGGCTGGTTTGAGGTCCACTCAGGCTACGTGATTAGAATTGAGGAGCAATCTGACGGTGAGATAGTGGCCCCGGTCTGGAAAACAAAGAATAACGGCAGAGAGGATTCATCGTTCTGACCACACGGCACCTCGTAATATGTAGGCCTTCGGGCTGAGCAGTGGTCGCTTTGTAGACCAAGTCCCTTGAGGGCTGTAGTGCCATGGGGTTAGATTTTTTATTTATGACGACAAAAATGGGCACTAACTTAATAAAGACGTCCAAGAGAAATTCGGCTTACTCTGCCGTCTAGTAGGGCTAATGTAAAACAAAACGTCAAAATTGACAAGCAGGCAGCCAAAAGGTGTCAAATTAAAATGTCTGCATGCGGTAGCTGGAACCATTTTATTATTATTATTATTATTATTATTATTATTATTATTATTATTATTATTATTATTATTCATTTATATTTATTTATTTATTTATTTATTTATTTATTTATTTATTTATTTATTTATTTATTTATTTATTTATTTATTTATTACTCGCTAATCGGCCAACAAGGGACCACGATAAGTTTTATTATACATTCTGGCGTTTACTCAGTTTTCGATTGAACCAGTAGGTTTTTATTAGCTCGTTGTGTCGAGCACGACATTCATCCGACCACTTTGCACGAGTATTCCACTTCATATCCCGGAAAGTCCCAAAAGTCACAAGCTCGTTTGTGCGCATATTCTGGTCGGGGACAGATTGTAAACATTAAAACAAAAAACAAACATGATGAATTACGAATGAAGTCAGTAGCATTCTATGGATCATTGGTAGAAGCGAGTTCAAACCCGGCAGAGGTAGTCGGATTTTTGAAGAGCGGAAGAACAATCAATTTGACACTCCATGTCTTACGATATCGGCATGAAAGTAATCTCTGGTGTTGCATTTGGTGTTTACCCGACAAACTTTACTAATAAATATGTTTTAATGTAAGCTACGTAACCTACACCTGCATCGCATTTCAGTACTTAATTTTACATCCCTCTGTATGAGGGAATGATAGAATAACGTCAACTGTATCCCCTGTCGTAAGAGGAGGCGACTGAAAGGGGGACCAGGGCCTCTGAACTTGGGAGTACGGTTTGGCGCCCACGGGAGGTAGTGAGTTCGAACCCCACTGTCGGCAGCCTTGAAGATGGTTTTCTGTGGTTTCCCATTTTCACACCAGACAAATGCTGGGGCTGTACCTTAACTAAGGCCACGGCCGCTTCCTTTCCATTCCTTGGCCTTTTATGTCCTATTGTCGCCATAAGACCTATCTGTGTCGGTGCGACCTAAAGCAAATAGCAAAAAAAGAAGAAGAAGAAAATCTACATCTGGTCAGATTTGCTAGTAAATTATCATCAAACATTATGTGATATTCATGAAGACGAATACAAAGAAGCAATAGAAAGTTTAAAACCAAAATGATTTGGACCTGACGGAATACTTCCCTATATTCTAAAATGAAAATGACATATCGTATGGATTTTAGTGCCAAGGACATGTTCGGCTCGCCAGGTGCAGGTATTTTGATTTGACACCCGTAGGCGACCTGCGCGTCGTGATGAGGATGCAATGGCGATGAAAACAGCTCATAAACCCAGTCCCCGTGCCAGAGAAATTAACCAACGATGCTTAAAATTCCCGACCCTGCCGGAAATCGAACCCGGAACCCCTGTGATCAAAGGCCAGCACGCTAACAATTTAGCCATGGAGCCGGACTGTACTCTAAAAGCATGTTCACAATTAGTAAAAATACCTCTACTGATTCCGTACAATATTATAGTGGACAAACAAACTTTAGAATATTTGGAAAACAGCTAGAGTATGTCCCGTTTTCAAAGCGGGAGACCCTACTGATGCTGAAGATTGTAGACATGTTTCGATTGTTTGCACACCCTCCAAAGGTTTAGAACAAATACTACACTTACGTATGTTTGGTTAGGGCCGATGACCTAGATGTTAGACCCCTTTAAAAAATAAGAAACATGCAGTATATTTGGTCATGTCAAAAATGAATTATTAAAAGCCAGCATGGTTTCGTACCTGGGAGATCCACTGTCAGTAATGTGGTTGTTTTTACATAGTATGCTTTGGATTTTTTGTATAAACAAGGTACTGTTGATGTAATATAACCGTATTTTATAAATCATTTGATAAAATGGGTCAGAGTATTGTACCCGACCACGTGCCTCAGTTTATATCTGGCTTAACGCTGGTATATTTTTAAGGAAGCTCTCAGATTATCAAATCACTGTGGCAGGAAACAACATGTAAGATACGATCAGTGAAACTCGTATGTTAATAATGCAAAATTCTGGTGTGCCTCAAGGTTCAAATATTGGTCCACTCATACTTCTTAATCTACATTTATGATGTTCTAGGTGTAATTAGTCACACTGTCTTCTCTCTTCATGTAATGTCAAACTCTTCAAGTAAATCACCTCAAGTAAGGATATGTCAAACTTAAAACTTGATCTAGTTATGCTGTATATATGGAGCAAACAAAACTCGTGAGAGCTAAATATAAAAAGAAGTATTGTTTACAGAAAATATTAAATAATAACTTCAAGCCTAATTGGGCATACAAGCTTAAGGAATAATACTTAAAGCAAGTAACATTTTTAAGTGATCTTGGTGAACAAAAAATCCATACTATACATTTCAAATTGCATACTACGTGACAGTTAATGAAACGTACGAAAAACTAGGTTTCTTAACGAGATAGGCAACGGATTTCCAGATCAATAAAGCGTTATCAGTATGTGACTCTCGTTACGTTACCTTTACTACAAAGAGCATACCCGGTCTTTTACATTATCTAGATATTATGAAAGAATTTGAGTATGCATCATTAACCAACAGGAAGGAAATCTCACAGAAAACTTTTTTATATTAACGTGTACGTAATATAATTGATAGTCCAGTTTACCGGGCGAGTTGGCCGTGCGCGTAGAGGCGCGCGGCTGTGGGCTTGCATCCGGGAGATAGTAGGTTCGAATCCCACTATCGGCAGCCCTGAAGATGGTTTTCCGTGGTTTCCCATTTTCACACCAGGCAAATGCTGGGGCTGTACTTTAATTAAGGCCACGGCCGCTTCCTTCCAACTCCTAGGCCTTTCCTATCCCATCGTCGCCATAAGACCTATCTGTGTCGGTGCGACGTAAATCCACTAGCAAAAAAAAAAAAAAAGGTAGTCCAGTTTAACATCAAGAAAGCTGACCTTCAATCTAGAAATCACTTTGTAACCCATATTCCTAGGAAGTTATTTTAGAAGAATTCTCCACTGTTTAAGGTGTGTTCAACGTTCAATTTGCTTGTAAATATTGTAAATATTTTATGAACGTTGCCACTAAAGCCAGAACTTTTATTTACATGTGTATATAAACAGACTGTAACGAATACTGCAAAAATATGTATTACTAGAGTTTATTTGTACTTATGTAAGATTTAATGTTATTTCGATACTGATTGCCATACGTCCCATTACCTACTTTTTGCGTTTTTCTAAAATGCTGAGGTGCCGGAATTTCGTTCCGCAGGAGATGCTTTACGTACCTGTAAATCTACTGACACGAGGTTGACGTATTTGAACACCTTCAAATACCACCGGACTAAGCCAGTATCTAACCTGCAAATTTGGGGTCAGAAGGCCATAACCTCAGCCCGCCGGCTTGTAAATAACCCCAACCCGACTGATCTCGACTTCTCTGCTATTTATAATGTTTATATTCGATTAATAAATTGATTACTGCATTAACAGTATCACTAAAGGTAGAACCTTTATTTACATGTAGATAAACATAATGTAACGAAAACTGCAAAAATATCCATTACTAGAGTCTATTTGTATTTCTGTACGATTTAATATGCTTTCGATTCTGATGACCATACTTCTATTATTTACTGTTCCTGCTTTACCTTTTCATTTATATATGTCTGTTTTTTCTAACCGGTGTCAATTTAAGACTAGAGTTACTTCTTTTGTGCTCTAGATGCTATTTATTAATAATCTTTGAAATTTATTTATTTCCCCTTTTGATTTATTTCCAGATATTTTGGCTGGAATATCTATTTTTATTTAGAAAATTTATCGTCATTTAGTAAATTCACAGAGGCTTGCAGAATGAACACTGAATGGCATGTCGGTCTATATAGTGTAAATTCCGATGACTGCTTTGCGTCTTAATAATTTTGCGCATTTGTTTAAAATTTTTAGATATTAAGTTCTTCTTAAACTGCGTTATACCGGGCGAGTTGGCCGTACGGGTAGAGGCGCGCGGCTGTGAGCTTGCATCCGGGAGATAGTAGGTTCGAATCCCACTATCGGCAGCCCTGAAGATGGTTTTCCGTGGTTTCCCATTTTCACACCAAGCAAATGCTGGGGCTGTACATTAATTAAGGCCACGGCCGCTTCCTTCCAACTCCCAGGCCTTTCCTATCCCATCGTCGCCATAAGACCTATCTGTGTCGGTGCGACGTAAAGCCTCTAGCAAAAGCAAACTACGTTATTTTTAATAATTAATGTATAGTGACTGGACACGATAAATTGGAGAAATATCTCTGTTGTTGGTTTTAAATAAATAAATACATAATATTTATTATTTTATTTTTGATTATCGTTGCCAAGTTGTACTCCCCCAATAACGTTAACCACTATCACCCATCACGAATCTACGTTTACACGGTTATTTATGACTAAAGCACGGAACAATAACATACAGTATTTAAATATGAATTGATGACTCTCCATCAGCTGGTTATCGGGTGAATATTTTATAATACGACATTAACTGCTTATCTGGTTAGTTACGGGCCCAGACTGGTTAGCAACGTCATGCAATGCTGACGTAATTTTAAACACGCCATAGTGCTGTTAGCATATTTAGGAAACGAGGAGAAACGAGGAAAGGTTTTATATGTAACTGGATAGTAGTAGTAGTAGTAATAATAATAATAATAATAATAATAATAATAATAATAGAAATATTAATAATTATAATAATGACGATAATAAATAAATTTTGTTTAACGTCTCACAGTCACAGATTTCCAAAGAAGGAATTTTCGAGTAATGTTAGTGAATTTCTGCCAGGTATGAAACTTTAAATGTTCTGAAAGGGGGAAAGATTACACGTAGCGACAGACGAGTTATATCATCACCGAGTTGTCACGCATATCGCTGCGGTATGAATCCCAGTCAATGATTACGATATTATAGCAGTGGGAAGTAGAATTTGTATGGTTAAAATTACACGTAAAACTTGATATTGGGTGATGGTGGTGATCGTTGTTTTAAAGGGAACTAGGTAACAATCTTCAATTAACATCACTCAGAAAATAAACTTGAAGAGGTGTAATCTTTGGAAGGTGTGAGGAAGAAAGTATTACAGGAACGAATTGAAAATGAAATACACCCTAAGTTTCAAAATGTTTCAAAAATCAAACGCCATCGAGGTCGGAAGAGAACAAGTTTTGACCATAGGAAGAAATATTATTGTTAATGAACTAAAGTTAAAGTGCGATTTCGGTTTTTCAAATGCGTGCTCTCTTCATCAGTAGAAAGTTTACTTAGTGTGTTGTACACCATATTTGTTACTTATGTGCACCCGTTATTTAAAAATGTATTTCTTATTTCTTCTCATGTCGTTGACTTCCTTTTGTATTATTTCTATTTTGTCTACTCTTTCCCATTTTAGACATATTTCACTTTTCATCCCAATGTCGATTCTATTATTCCTGTCTAATTTTAAAATCCTTCATTACTGTATCATTAAAATGTAATGTATCATAATAATGTTGTTAAGACTATTTTCATACAAGTATACCTTACTTCAGCAGGGCTTGTGCTGTTATCTTTACTTGAAGTAATGAAAACCGTATTTTCATCGCATGGCCCCATTTATCTCATCCACTGTAGCTCCAGTTATAAGCGACCTTCGCCAGGAATACTTGATTCGAGTAAAGAAGCACGTGTTTTTTATGGATGACTTCTGATAATAGAGTTGTGTTACAAAAATGTTGCGAACTTCGGGCTTCGAAGACTTGGGAGTAAGGAGACGAGCTGCTTGACAAAGCGATATGTTCTGAGCAGTCAGTGGAATGATGGCGTGGAATGACATTAGTAGACGAGTACGCTTGAATGGAGTGTATAAAAGTAGGAAAGATTGTAATATGCAAGTAAAGTTGGAATTCAAGAGTACAGTTTGGGGTACATATTCGTTTAAAGGAAGATAAATTAAGGATTGGAATAATTTACCAAGGGAGATGCTCAATAAATTCGCAGGTTCTTTGAAACCATTAGGAAAGGCTAGGTAAAGGAACTGAGAGAATTTGCCACCAGGGTGCTAGCTTCTCCTTATCAATGTGATTAACTGATTGGTCTGACGGTTTTGTTGTCAAATATGTTTGATAGCACGACGATATAACAAAAGGAGAAGGCAGAAAGGGGCATAAGAAATAAGTCGTGTTATCCTTCTAAAAACCCGGCAACCCTAATTATCTTTCCATTATTGAACTAGATTGACATTGTTGGCTAGCAGACTGTCCAGCAGACACGAGATACACTGATACCATGCATACTAACCAGCTCAGCTCGGCTCTGTCTTCCATTTCGCTATTGATAATCCTTTCTATACAGCAACGTGACCCATCTTTGGTCACGTACAACATGTGTTTACTTTGCTACATCACCACAGAAATTGTGGGTTTTTTCAGGTAGTTGCGATTGAATGCACTGAAAATAAGTTCTAGAACACGAAATATAGTGGCATTGGCCTTAGCTAGATTTAAAAGATTTATGTCCGTTTCTCTTTGTATATATTGAACATATTTAGGTTATTAACCGTTGTTTCCCAACACTCCTTAGAATAGGCATTACGCTTTGGAAGAATCCAGAACTGGATGTAATCGTGGTTACAAGGACAAAGATATATGCACGTCTCAAACTTTTGCTAGCATACTGATTTCCATCAAGTGATGCGTAGCTTGTCCAAGCCAGCGTTCCTGTGCTAATCTTTTCATTTCTACCGAACTACTACACCCTAATCTGATCTGCTCTAAACTACTTTTCATATTTGTACCTTGGTCTTCCCCTATCGTTTTTACCGCCTAAAATTCCCTCAAAAAGAACTGAACAAGTCCTGAGTGTCTTGAAACGTGTTTTATCATTCTATCTATTCTCACCACACTTAGCCAAATCAATCTCTTCTCACCATTTCGACCAATTCCATTCAGTATCTCTTCACTCGTGATTCGATCTACATATCTCACCTTCAACATTCTTCTGAAACACCATATTTCGAAAGCCTTCATCAAACCAGTCTACGGACTGATGACTCACACCACCACCACCACCACCACCACCACCACCACCACAAAATGAGGTAATTAATATTTACACTCTCTTCTAAATGAACATACATTCTTGATGTATGCAGTAATTTGAAACATATCTCTTGTAACAGGCCAAATTCAACTATGGCTGTGAAAGCATGGAAACTGCTTAGCTGTGGCACTTACATAACGCCCACTGCGTCTGGATGTTATTAAATGTACAGCTTAAATGGCCCATCGTGCTGCAATGGAAGTTTCTGACCCAGTGAGGAAAGCAACGGCAAACTGCTTCACTCCTCATTATGCCTCGTACGTATGATTATGGCGTCTCCGTCGCTTTCATGGCTTATCAGTAACTGCATAAGTTTTGCTGGTGGAATCTGAGCACCGAACTAGCCTCCGGCATGAAAATTAAGACATTAACACACTATGTTGTATGTACACTGAACGGTACAAAAACAGTTCATTCTCGGAAAACGAGGATGTTCGTAAACTGTGGCCGAAGAGATGATACTTAGAAGCCTAACACAAGAGCAGTTTCAAAGGAATTCATATTTCTCCGATGGTACATAGATACACGTACGTGATATCCCATACAGACATAGACTTTCAGGAGCAACAGGGTGTTGACTTGCATGTGACTCACTGGTGGGTCACAATGCCGCTAAACTAGTACGAAGATTTCATCTATACTAATATTATAAAGGGGAAATATTTGTATATTTATTTGTAATGGATAGACTCAGAAACTACTGAACCGATTTTAAAAACTACTTCACCTATAGAAAACTACATTGCCAGTGAGTAACATGGGCTGTATTTTATTTTCAAAGCAATTCGAGGCGGAGGGGGGGGGGGAAATGACGGGGGAGATATAAAAATATAACAATAATAGGCTAATATAACAAAGTCACCTCCGTACAGGCCATGAAGGCCCTTGGAGGAGTGGAAGGTA
This sequence comes from Anabrus simplex, assembly GCF_040414725.1. Taxonomy (NCBI): domain Eukaryota; kingdom Metazoa; phylum Arthropoda; class Insecta; order Orthoptera; family Tettigoniidae; genus Anabrus; species Anabrus simplex. The sequence continues at coordinate 388,745,883 of NC_090267.1, read as the reverse complement.
AAGGCTTCCACCATTGTTAACCCCGGCACGTGATGGGGTAGAGTGGTTAGCTCTACGCCCGGCCGCTTTTGCCCCCAGGAATTAACCTGGTACTAATTTTTGTTGTAGGCTGAGTGAACCTCAGGGCCATATGCACCTCCGGAAGTGGAAATCTCGTTTCTTAAATTTTACGGCGAGATGGAATTTGTCGCACAACGACGAGATAAAGCTCTATTTAAGCCGCTTGACGCAAAGAACAAAACTCGGTAAGCCCTACGGGCCCGAAAACCATGTTTTAAGGCCATAAAACCAACCGTTACGGAGATATTGGCACCACACTACCATTGCTCTTGGAATCCGATAAAGAAATGAACTGCCGTGACCATGGTAACGTCAGCTCCAGTATACTTAAGCAGCGATATTATCTACAATGTATCACAGAAACCTAACATGTTACAGACATGAAAACTGGTATTTGGAATCTCCTTTAAAAATAAAAGAACAACAAATTTTGTTTTCAGAAAATCCACTTAAGGGCTGAGAGGCGGGGGTTAAAAGAAGTGAGGAAGGCGTTGTATTCTTTATATGAGGATACATATATCTCAGAAACTGAAGGTTTTACAGACGTCAAAACTGGTACTTGGAATCTCTTTTAAAAATACATGTAGGCTACACACATTTTTTTTGGAAAATCCACTTAAGGGGGTGAAATAAAAAAGCGGGTGAATAGTTAATATGAGTATCTTCTTCTTCTTCTGCCGTGGATGCAAACTTTGTCCCACATGTGAATTTGACCCTATTTTACGGCTGGATGCCCTTCCTGACGCCAACCCCGTGTGTAGGGATGTGATTACTATTGCGTGTTCCTGTTGTGGTTCGTAATGATGTGTGTTAAGTGAATATGAAGAGGAGAGTGTTGGGACAAACGCAAACAACCTGTCCCCGATCCAGATGAATTAATCACACGCGATTAAAATTCCCGACCCAGCCCGGAATCGAACCCGGAACCCTGTGAACCGAAGGCCTCAAAGATGACCACTCATCCAAGGAGTGGGGAAGTTTTTAAAATGAGTATATCTACAGTATATCTCATAAACTTAATTAACATGTTACAGACGTGAAAACTGCTATTTGTAATCCCCTTTAAGAATAAAAAGAAGTACCTACTGTTTTTAGGAAAAATTAACTTAAGCTGCAGATCGGAAATAATTGAGAAGGAGTAGAAATTTTTTATGAGGTTACTTATATCTCCAAAACTAAGATGTTACAGACGTGAAAATCGGTATTTAGAATCTCCTTGAGAAATAAAGAAACATTTTTTCGACTTAAAAGAAGACTGTTTTTCACACGTAGAGTTCCATGTCGCATGATCCAGATTTAGGTCTGCCAGTAGCCTGGTCATCTTAGCCTCAAAAGGCAATGCCACAAACGTGGTTTACAAAGAGGTTCTGGGGTAAATGAAATGCAATTTTTCAATGAGTTTTTATACTTTAGGAATTTTCAAATAATATCTTAGTGCAGTACTGAGGAGCAATTATTTTTTATCATCTTACCAAATCCTCGCGAGCGAAGCCGTGGGTAACAGTTAGTATTCTATATTTTTGGTTGTCCATACAATTCGAACATTGAATTCCTTGTCCAATGACCTAAGGGACAACCAGTTTTGAAAAGGAATGTTGGTAGCGGTACTTGGACGGAGCAAGTTGAGTGTAAATACATGAATTGTGTTTTCCTGTTTTATTATTTCATTCCGTGTGGGACTAAGATTTACTAAATTTGTGTTAATTGATGCATTTGGCATTTATTTAACGTTGGTTATTTCAAGAACGTTTATTTTTTCTTCCTTTTAATGTGTGTTTATAAGTGTATGCACAGTTGAATATTAGAGAAAGAGAGAGGATGTAATACGTGTATTATATTGTAAATCACTTTTCAAGTTATAAGACATGATTTGGCAGAATAGCAGGCTTCATAGCCTGAGTCACGTCCTTCAAATGATAATGATAATAATAATAATAATAATAATAATAATAATAATAATAATAATAATAATAATAATAATAATAATAATAATAATTTTTTGTGAGGGAGTGTGGGAAATCTTCCATAAGACGCTTGTGATGGTCCGCACTCAACAAGTGTGTGGAGATACTTACCCACTAAAAACCACACTCCCTTTTCCCACGACGTTTATCTCCGCCCCGGAAACCGCTCTCGCATTACTTCAGGACGGATGTCGTGCTTAAAAGTATCTTATGCTTTATCTTCCTTCTTCTGCTTTACTGTCTGTCGTAATCGTCCAGGTCCTTCTTCTTCTTCTGACGCAGAATATTATCTACGTAGACAGCCACCTGGTCCCAAGATTCTTGACTTCTTAGCATTACTGATACGATCTCTTCTGGCGTCAATTCTCCCTGCATAACTTCTAAGCATCTTCTTTGCGGCAGCCAATGAACACACACAAAGAAAGTATGTAATACGTCATCGATATCACTGCAGTATATGCACACCGGACTAGTTACTAGCCCTAGCCTATGAAGAAATTTTCGGAAGTATCCATGACCTGTCAAGAACTGTGTGAGATAGTAGTTCACTTCACCATGATTTCGGCCAACCCATACGCCCAGAGAAGGTATAATAATAATAATAATAATAATAATAATAATAATAATAATAATAATAATAATAATAATAATAATAATAATAATAATAATAATAATGCATATGTGGAAAAAATGCATGCAAATCTATTGCAATATTGCCTTTTTAATCACACGCTATACCTATAATTCCATTCCTTTATGTAACACTAGATGTTACGCGCGGCTTCGCTCGCGTGGATTTCGTAGTTCGATAAAAGTAATCGTTCCTCGGTACTGCACAAAGATATTATATGAAAATTTCTAAAGTATAAAAATACCGAAAAATTGAGTTTCATTTACCTCAGATCCTCTTTGTAAATCACGTTTGTGGTATTTCCCTTTGGGGTTAAGATGACCAGGCTACAGGCAAAGCTAACTCTGGAACATGCGACTTAGAACTGTGAATTTGAGGAACAGTCCTCTGTCAAATCGAAAATAAAAATTACGTTTCCTAATTTTTCAAGGAGATTACAAATACCTATTTCCACGTCTGTAGCATCTTAAGTTTTTGAGATACAAAGGGCAGTATGAAAGTTTTGCAATACGTAAAAAACGGTTGGCTGGACACCCTTGTTATGGTGAGGGATGATAAGAGGGTTGAAAACCGGTCTAGAAGACAGCAAGGCATGACCTTCACACCAGTTGTTACCAAGCAGTGGGATTGAAAGCAAGTTAAGATGTCAGTGTGGTCTAAAGGTGAATATCGCGCAATTATCCGCTACAATTTTGCTCGTGGATTAACTGTTGACCAGTGCCTGGAGGAAACGACTCCTGTGCTGGGTAAAGACTGTCTACTTCGGACAACAATTTTCCGCTCGTAAAAAGAGTTCCAGAGAGGAAATTTTAGGGTTGAAGACGATCCTCGTTCTGGGCGACCGTCTGAATCAGTGACTGAGGAAAACATTGAAGCTGTGAGGAAAATGTTGCAGCAAGGGAGGCGGTTGACATATCGGCAGGTAGAAGAGACCCTCCACATCCTTGCAACAGCTATTCATTCAATTCTACACGATATTCTCCATGTTAGAAAGGTTTGTTCCCTTCCGGTGCCCGATTTATTCTCAGAGGAACAAAGGGCACATCGAGTGAAATGGTGACGAGAAATGCTAAAACAGTTTGAAAATGGGACTTCGCGTAACGTCAATAGCATCGTTACAGGTGACGAAACTTGGCTTTATTATTACGATGTCCCAACAAATCCCAGAACAAGGTGTGGCTGTTTGAAAATGAGGGTACTCCTGTGACTGTGCAAAAGTCAAGGTCAGTAAAGCAAACGATAATAATTTCGTGTGGCTATTTCTAGCCGAGTGCAGCCCTTGTAAGGCAGACCCTCCGATGAGGGTGGGCGGCATCTGCCATTTGTAGGTATCTGCGTGTTATTGTGGTGGAGGATAGTGTTATGTGTGGTGTGTGAGTTGCAGGGATGTTGGGGACAGCACAAACACCCAGCCCCCGGGCCACTGGAATTAACCAATTAAGGTTAAAATCCCCGACCCGGCCGGGAATCGAACCCGGGACCCTCTGAACCGAAGGCCAGTACGCTGACCATTCAGCCAACGAGTCGGACAAGCAAACGATGATTGAAGTATTCTTCACCAAACGGAGCATCCTCACTCGGGTTGTGCTAGAAACACAAAGGACAGTTACTGCGAAGTGGTGCAGTGAGACTTGTCTGCCTCAGTTCATCCAGGCTCTCAAGCAGCTCCGTCCAAGGTCATGGCTCAACACTTGGCTCCAGCATATCGTGCTAATGTAACAATGGATTTTCTTGCCAGATCAGGGTTGAATGTGCTTGATCACCCTCCGTACAGTCCTTGCCCCATGTGACTTCGCACTCTTCCCAGAAGTGAAGATGAAGATGAAAGGGCGGCGTTTTACATCCGACGAGGAGATTCTGGCAGTTTGGGATCAAGAGTGTGAAAATGTAACCGAAGAAAAGTGGCAGAGTTGGTTCAGTGACTGGTTTCGACGTATAGAGAAGCGTACTGAGTGTGGTGGAAATTATTTTGAAAAAGTCTAAAACGTTCACTCACACTGCATAACTTTCCCAGTGCCCTTTCTATAAGTATCCCCATAAAAAGAATTTAACCTCTTCATCGGTCCTTCCCCTCTCCTCCACAGGTTATTTTTAAAATAAATTCCAAATACTAATTTTCACGTTTTTCATCAAAAGAAGTCCATTCCTTCTTTACTTCTTCCCAACCGCTACCAACCTTAAGTGGATTTTCCAGACACAAATTCATACGTTATTCTTAATCAAAGGTGATTCCACATACCAATTTTAACGTCTGTAGCATCTTCAGTTCTTGACATGTAAGTGTATCCTCATAAATAGAATTCAGCTCCTTTTCCACTTCTTTCTACCCCACCCCTTTTAAGTCTAATTTCCGAATACAAAAAGACCGTGTTTCTTTACTTTTTAAAGGCGATTACAAATGCTAATTTTTACATCTATAACATGCTAAGTTTATGAGATATACTGTATATAAATTCATTTTTAAAATTCACCACGTTTGTATTTTCTTCGCCCCCTTAAGTGAATTTTCGAATAAAACAGTACGTGTTTCTTTATTTTTTAATGTGATTCCATGTACCATTTTTCACTTGTGTACCACCTTTAATTTTTTAGGTATAAGTATCCTCAAAAGGAGGTTTTAACCCTTTTCTCACTCATTTTCACCCATCTTAATTGGATTGACAAACTGAAAAATAATTCACAGATAATGTTTCACAAGTATTAACATAAAGAAAAACCTTCTGTAATCTACATTCATTATGTTAATACTTGTTCATATTATCACCTAATTCTCTATCAGTGACAAGTTTACGCTACGTAAACAATACTGCACAAATATATATAGTCATGTTTTAAGTGATCTTTTAGAACCTGAGAATGTTCTTGTAAAACGAAACATGTCGTTATTTGTATAATAATGTGTGTTTATAGTGCTAAAGTTTATATTTAAATTCTTGATTGTTTGAGAGAATGTAAGGTTTTTATGTAATATTTTGCTAAGTCGACTCTGGAAATTATGGCTTCCCTCTTAACAAACCTTACTGTACAGTACTGTAGGGATGTATTATTGCATGTCGTATTTACTCACCTGTACAGTATACTGCAAAGACAATCAAATCCCTATTCCCGACAATCTTGGAAATACTAAACCGTGAATTCAGACGCAAACTCAAAGTGAACATTAGGATGATACAGTACAGACAATGCCCGTTTACTGCTTATCACCCTCTCCTACAAAGGCGTTCAAGTACAGACTTCACATGCATACTCGTTTTCAAATACACACATTACGGAATCCACCTCCAAGAAGCTTTTGAGATATTACATTCAATCTACGAGCTTCGTAAGTGCATATTTTTCCATAATAATGTTTTTACCATACAAATCCCTTCTTTAATTTCATTAGTGAAGGAGTTTTTGAATTATATGTGAGAACGGAGATCTTGCACTTCATTAACCAGTTATATTTTACGGTTAATAAAAGTACTTGTTTGAGTAAATTCGGTAGAATATGATTAAAGAAGTCGCCCTCTTTAAAATGTTAACTCTGGAGACAGGCGACGCGACGGTGCCTTGTTTTCACACCGTCTTTTCTTGTGTCTGAGCTCCGTTGCTAATATTACGTTCCCATTAGCACACTAATTACAATTTAAGGAAACTCACGCTTCACAAAATTATGATTTTCTCTCATAAATGAGCCATGGACTGAGAGACATTCCTTCTTTTTCTTCAGAACTGCACTTCGTCTTATTTAAGAAGATCGTGTCAAAAGAAAAATGAATTGCTCATTAATTCTACGTGGAAGACACAAACAGAATTCAGTGCGAACATTTCTGTAAATAATTACAGTTAATAAGTAGGATGACTCTGGAGTGAATACAAACAAGCTTAACTCAGAGAGATGAACTGAATGATAAAGATGCCGACTTTAATTAAAAAGCGAAAATCTATTCGCTACCTGTAAACATGATTTCAGTTATGTACAGCATGCCTTGCATTTTGGGACATAAAAGCAGACAGATTAAGAAAACGCGACATTATACAGTGTACATTTATGATGCCTGATGTTTAAAGGGGCCTAACATCTAGATCATCAGCACAGTGGATTCTTATTTTTGCATGTGTATGCAAAAGGAGGACAACATTTGAGGAGGTCCTATCGAGCGAGTTCGTCGTGCGATTAGGATCGCATAGCTCTAGTCTTGAATTCGGGAGATAGTGAATTTGAATCCCACAGTCATCAGTCCCGCATATGATTTTCCGTGGTTTCCCATTCTCACACCAGATAATGCTGGGGCTGTGCCTTAATTAAGGCTTCGTTCGCTACCGTTCCAATCCTAGCCCTTTCCCATCCTTTCGTAGCCGAAATACTTCGATGTGCTAGTGCAACGTTAAACCACTAGGAAAGAAAAAGAAACGGTCCTTACTTAACACACATTTCAATGTAAAAGTCAGTGATTCTTTGTCCTTTTATTTCCAACAGTGTGTTTGATCTCCTGTTATCTAAATGCAAGGTGTTTAAGTGCATCAGGAATCACTAATAAACTTCAAATTTCAATACTCAGGACTAAGCTATTATTATTATTATTATTATTATTATTATTATTATTATTATTATTATTATTATTATTTTATTTTTTTACAGGCGAATGGACCACTAAGGATCACGCTACAACTTCATTTCTTTCTCTTCGTGTAGAGTTTTCTCTGTGTCCAATACTCCTTCATGCGTTCGCTGGCCTGCTTCCGTTGTTCATCTGTCCAGGCTCTTCCGGTCTTCCTAGTTCTTCCTGAGGCCTGAACACCTTCCAAATTCTTCAGTGTGTTCCTAAATCTATTCCTTTCGAACAGCTGGTCTTCCAAGATGCTTAACCTTTCCATATCCTTCTTTGTTTCCTTAATCCATGCTGTAGTGGTCTTTTTTCTCCAGAAGTAATCAAATATCTGTTTGGTAAGTCTGTTTGCGTTCATTCTGTATAGATGTCCAAGAAACGCCAGCCTCCTTTTCTTCATGGTCTGAGATTCTTTCCACCTTCTGGTAAACTTCTTTTTTATTCCGAAGTTTCCATCGTCTTTCAGTTTGGACAGCTCCCATAATTTTTCTGAGGATTCTTCTTTTCAGGACCTCTAGCTTCTCCAGCTTGTAATTCATGGACAGGCATTCACTGGCATACAGGCGTTATTAATATTACGGATTTTCCGTGGTTCACAGAGAGATAACAAGCGTCTGCGTTGAATGACTGGACACGGAATTAACTAGAGCAAACTTAACACATCAAAATTGGGAGTTAATTTCTTTCCTTTCCTTCTTTGTAGTTAAAAATTGATAGATAGAAAATCGGAATGAATAACAAGCAAATAAAATAGATTATTAATGATTTTGTCAGCTCCAACAATAACATGGATTTAGAAGTCCGTAAATCAGGTACAAATCTTGAGATAATTATCAATTTTTTTTGAATTAATATTGAATTTTCACGACCGTATTGTAATCGAAACCGACTTTCAACCTATTAGGTCGTGTTACGTACATTTAGTACGTGTTGAAGAGATGTTAAGTATAGAACAAAAATGGCAAACTAGACACCAGTGGGATCCGAATTTCTGAATTTCGGAATAGGTTGAAAGTCGTTTTCGATCAATTTTTTTTATTTACATAGGAAAGAGCATTATTGCTCTTGACAGGTACAAATATTTTATATGAGCAGGATTATCTCCAGTAAGTTACACTACTCAGGAGTCGGAGCTTAAAATACACCATAGTCTAGCCTCGCAGAGGCATCGTTTTCTTATAGTGCACTAAAATTCCACCAGACAACCTATCGGATGGCGTCACATTAAAGTATTCATATATGGTTGACCCAATGTGGGCTTACTCCTTGCTCAACAGTTACCTTAGTTACTGTCCCCAAAAGGAACTCACGAAAGGAAATATTTACTTTCTGAAATAAGTAAACAGGGGCATAATTGTCCATACTACGTGTTCTTAATCGTAAAAAGAATAGGTGGTACATAACCGGCCATAAACAAAAGGCAAGGAGGGGAAACACCCGCACTCATTATATAAATGTTAAAACCCTAAATGGGCTTACGGCCCGAAGATTCAGAGGCTAATCTTATACTACAGCGGGTGACTGAAGTAGACACATCAACGCCAAGATAAGACATACAGGTTGAAATCTTTAGTCGCCCAATGCAGTATTGTATGAGAAACGACAGAGGGTTATCACTCTTTGTCCCATTACATTACGTATTTCTCAGTAGGGTATAGAACCAGAGTCCTCAGACTTACGAAAAATTCTACATCCAAAACCACCAGTTTACAAAATTACATTAAAAGAAAAGAGGTTGGCACCTTCCCCTCAAACTACCCGCAGGAGCTATCATATGTCTAGGTAAATTCTGCCATTACCTTGTGCCGCTGGATCTTCCTCACGAGATCAAGTTCAAGTCGCACTCCCAAAAACTGGAGTAATTCAGACAATACAGCCCTAAAGCGCACTGCTTTTATAGTACCCGAAGGGGAAGCTTCCAGAACTCTTACTGATAGGCTGGATTTCTGTACACACCTCTGGTTTTAAATGGTTAAATAACATATTTCTAAGAACCTGATAGGTTGATTACAATCGAGGGGGAAGCAGCTGAAGGGTGACAACTTCGGTGCTTTAAAGAAGCAATCCTCAGTACCAGGTTAACAAACTTCAAAATAAACATGACTCCATCAATTAATTAATGACAAATCGATGGTCTAGACATCTAACGACAGACGACAAAATATTTGCAAGTTTACAAATTGAATTCAGTGGGCATTGATGGCCTTAGGGTAGGCGTAAAGTTTATTATTATTATTATTATTATTAATATTATTATTATTATTATTATTATTATTATTATTATTATTATTATTATTATTATTTACGAAAAATATAATTTCAATAAATATTGAGGCATATTTAGCAAACTATATGGCTATATACTTGTCCATCAATCTCAGTCCACTTGGCTCGACAGCCTGTTATAATTCACACCAGGCAATATTACAAAGGTTACAAAAGTATTTACCAAAGTGGGTAATATTTGCTTTGTAAAAAAGCACGTTTTATTCACAAGCAGTCAAGCTGAAAGCTTCGGAAACAAAGAAGGCAAATGAATTCATTAAAGTGGAAATTGATCTGAAGGAGTGTTGTTTACGCCTTGCGATCCACTCCAGGTGTTATTCTAGAAGAAAGAGAGGTTTGGAGGTAACGTTTGGGAGTTCTCTCCCCTTTTCCTGGGAATGTTAGAGATAATCAATAAAAGAGACCAGTGAATTTTCGGTAATATACACGGATGTTCAAAAAGTATGGTATAAGATAACATTGTGTGGGTTTACATAATAATTAGATGAAGCATTTATTAGAAGGCAAAATATTTTTATAGCTCCCTCTGCGGATTAGTGGTATAGTATCGGCCTGCGGATCACAAGGTCAACGATTGAAAAGAGACAGAGATATTTAGACTTTTTAAGGGCGGAGAAAAAAGCCCATTCGACCACTCTATATCGTACGATGTCGGCATGTAAAAGATCTCTGGTGTCACATTCAGTGTTTATCGACAAAAGGAATTATAATTCACATATAGACCGCCCAAGAGAGTTATATTTACTCTGCCATCTGGTTCTGTAAAACAAAACCTCGAAATTTACGCCCAGGCAGCTTGCGCATAGTAGATGAAGCCATACGGTTATTATTATTATTAATATTATTGTTGTTGTTGTTGTTGCATGATGATAGTTACGGATATAGTAGGCCATACCTTCACATGCACACGCGATCAATGGTATATTGCGGTGGAAGCGTAATAGACGAATTATATTGTTACTTGGTTCTCACCAACACGACTGTGGTTCGAATCTCGTCCAATTCATGTGGGATTTGTGAAAATGAAATTCACGTTTTTCTGTTTCAGTGTTTGAACTGAATTTTGTGGAAAGAAAGTGAGTTGGTATGCAGGAGTGTAAGATGAGTGGGTTTCGGGTGCATCATCAATATACAAAGGGTAAGAAGAAAGCACAAATTTCCAATTTTTTAAAATTAGGTTAAACACCGCCAAGACCATGGCCAATGAAGGAGTAAAGAGGAAGATGCTAGTGTGAATAGACTAAGTACCACGCTGCCATCTGAAATTCCACAGCAGGCGTTCCTAGCAATATCCGAATTATTCACGAGCAATATAATTCCAGTAAGACTTTACAACACAATATCAAACACTAAATCAGCCAGTAGAGGTATATGGGTAAGGGACGGTCTATCTTCAGTGCCTACAGTAATACTCCTCCCCTAGGCAGCATCACCTTAAAGAACCGCGTACAACTGGATATGATGCTGTATATTGTTGAGCAGGTAGTATTCTCCAGTCCAGATAATGAATTGCAATGCTCTGTCCAGTATCTTGTTAGAATAACACTGCATAATATGATTTGCGCCATTTGAAAAATTAAAGATACATGCTTTCAAAGGCAAAGAACCGGTTCTTCCTCAATAACGAGCTAGTAGAATGATGTAGTTCCTTTAATTACCTTGTATCTGGTAACCACATTCTGTCTGACGCGAGTAAGTTCTGCCACTGTAATATTTCCGATTTCATTCGTAAGTTTTATTTCAGTTCTCCCAATGTGTGAGGATTTGTTCGGTGCACTTCTTCTTTCAGTTTACCCCACAATTAAAAATTGCACACTGTTAGATCTGAAGACTAAGGGGGAAATACACCAGGACTGATCTGTCTGCAAACACTTCCGAGGTTGTAAGAAAGGAATCTTCTGCTGTATGAACAGAGGCTGAATCTTGTTGTAACCACGCACGCGGTTATCCTTCTCCCGTTAACTGATGAAAGAACGGCGTCAAAACGTCATCTTGGTACCTCTCTGCGTTTACTGTCCTCTCGAAAAAATTAGGCCCAATTATTAGTTTTGCACTAACAGCACAACAAACTCCAGTTTCACCACCATAATGAGGTACTTTATGAATACCATTAGGATTTTCTGCATGCCGATAGCGGGAGTTATGATTGTTCACACTACCATTAAAATAAAACCAGAAATTTTACATGAAAAAATACTGTGTTGCAATGATAACTGTCTCACCATGTTAACAGCTGAGATTCAGACTGGTGACTGATGCTTGCCAGGTCGAACACGTGCAGGCTGCTTGCAATGCACGCACCTCCCATACCGTAGCTTACGCATCGCATGCGAACAACAGGAAGCATGACCAACAAATGGCAAATAAGTTAATATGGGAAGGACAGCTGATTCACAAAGTGATGGAACCAACCAGAGGGATAAATATCCTGGATGTCGTGCTGATAAAACCAGATGAGCTCTATAGGGAAACTGAAGTAATAGATGGTATTAGTGATCATGAAGCTGTTTTTGTGGTAGTTAAAAATAAATAGAAAGGAAGGTCTTAAAAGTAGGACTGTTAGGAAGTATCATATGGCTGATAAAGCAGGCATGAGGCAGTTTCTAAAAAGTAACTATGATCGGTGGAAAACGGTAAATAAAAATGTAAACAAACTCTGGGATGGGTTTAAAGAAATTGTTGAGGAATGCGAAAACAGGTTTGTACCATTAAGGGTGGTAAGGAATGGTAAAGACCCACTTTATTATAATAGAGAAATAAAGAGACTAAGAAGAAGGTGTAGACTGGAAAGAAATAGAGTTAGAAATGGCTGTGGAAGTAAGGAGAAATTGAAGGAACTTACAAGAAAATTGAATCTAGCAAAGATGGCAGCTAAGGATAACATGATGGCAAGCATAATTGGCAGTCATACGAATTTTAGTGAAAAATGGAAGGGTATGTATAGGTATTTTAAGGCAGAAACAGGTTCCAAGAAGGACATTCCAGGAATAATTAATGAACAAGGGGAGTGTGTATGTGAGGATCTTCAAAAGGCAGAGGTATTCAGTCAGCAGAATGTAAAGATTGTTGGTTACAATGATAATGTCGAGATAGAGGAGGAGACTAAGGCCAAAGAAGTAATAAAATTTATATATGATAACAATGATATTTACAATAAGGTACACCGGGCGAGTTGGCCGTGCGTGTAGAGGCGCGCGGCTGTGAGCTTGCATCCGGGAGATAGTAGGTTCGAATCCCACTATCGGCAGCCCTGAAAATGGTTTTCCGTGGTTTCCCATTTTCACACCAGGCAAATGCTGGGGCTGTACCTTAATTAAGGCCACGGCCGCTTCCTTCCAACTCCTAGGCTTTTCCTATCCCATCGTCGCCATAAGACCTATCTGTGTCGGTGCGACGTAAAGCCCCTAGCAAAAAAAAGTGAGATACAAAAGTTGAAAACTAGAAAAGCGACTGGAATTGATCAGATTTCTGGGGATATACTAAAGACAATGGGTTGGTATATAGTACCATATCTGAAGTACTTATTTGATTATTGTTTGGTCGGAGGAGCTATACCAGATGAATGGAGAGTTGCTATAGTAGCCCCTGTGTATAAAGGAAAGGGTGATAGACAAAAAGCTGAAAATTACAGGCCAGTAAGTTTGACATGCATTGTATGTAAGCTTTGGGAAGGCATTCTTTCTGATTATATTAGACATGTTTGTGAAATTAATAACTGGTTCGATAGAAGGCAATTCGGTTTTAGGAAAGGTTATTCCACTGAAGCTCAACTTGTAGGATTCCAGCAAGATATAGCAGATTTCATGGATTCTGGAGGTCAAATGGACTGTATCGCGATTGACCTGTCTAAAGCATTTGATAGGGTGGATCATGGGAGACTACTGGCAAAAATTAGTGCAATTGGACTAGACAAAAGAGTGACTGAATGGGTTGCTATATTTGTAGAAAATAGATCTCAGAGAATTAGAGTAGGTGAAGCTTTATCTGACCCTGTAATAATTAAGAGGGGAATTCCTCAAGGCAGTATTATCGGACCTTTATGTTTTCTTATATATATATAAATGATATGCCCGTGTGGTACCGGTTACCTCCATCGGGCGCGTCCCATTGGACCGCCAGCAGAGTCAGAGGGTAGTAGGGAAATAAAATACCACCGTGAAAAAAACTCGTCCCTTTCCAAGGTTACAGCGAAGACTGGTAAATGACCAGAAGCCAGAAAACATCTTGAGGCAACCTCTAGGGCTAACAACCCTATTTGTAAAAGGATGGGTACCCGTCCAAAGCAAAGTCAAGTCAAAAAGCAAGATGGCACAACATTTCAAGAAACATACCCCAGGGCCTAAATCTTCGGATAAATCCCTCGTCGTGAACGCCACGGCGCACGAGTCTTGTTCGGATTCTGGGGGAGACTCGACATCATGCAAGAGACGAGTCGGAGCGTCTCGGTGTACCCCGAAGAGTCAAAAACTCAGGCCAAAATCTAAAACCTTTCTAGCAACTTTCAACATAAATTTACTTACACAAACTGGCAAGCTGAAAACCCTCACCAAAGCTCTTCAAGAAAATCAGTTATCCATAGTGGCCCTACAGGAAACAAGGTACCCAGATGAAGAGATTTTTGAATCTGAAGGCTACCGATTTTTCAAGAGCAAAGCGCAAAGAGGAATCCTCAATGGAGCTGTGATGCTTGGAACCGCGTTTGCTGTTAGAACCAAGATCCTCAAATCGGTTGCAAATTTCGAACCTGTGAATGACAGATTGTCTATGCTCACAATTAAATGCGCGAACAAAACCTACGCCCTAGTTAACGCACATGCTCCTACAAACGATAAGAACAAGTCTGATCCAGACGAAGTTGATAATTTCTGGGACCTACTGGATGAAAAATTGAACAAAATCCCCAAACGCCATGTCAAGCTTCTTTTGGGTGACTTCAATGCCCAACTAGGTCGTGAGCAGAAGTACAAGAAAATTATAGGAAATTACCCTGCTCACAAAAGAACCAATCCCAAAGGCAAAAGACTGGTGACCATTTGAGAAAATCACAACCTGCAGGTCATGTCGACCCACTTTCGCCATCTACCCAGGAAGCAAATGACTTGGCATTCTCCCGTTCAAGCTCTCGGAGAGTTCCAAATTGATCATTTTGCGATCTCCAGGAGAAACAGCCCTGAGATTATGAATGTCAAGGTAAAGAAAGGCATCAATGTGGCCTCAGATCATTATATATCTCTTATCAAATTCAAACCAATTCCCGCAAACACAAGGAAGACAACCAAACAGATCACACGCTTCGACAATGATAAACTTCGGCAAAGGTTCGAGGAGTTCCAGGAGAAGGCTAAACCAAATGACTGTGACTTTAACAACGCCAAAAGTCTCCTTGTTGAGGCCGCCAAAGACGTTGCAGAAATCAAGAGAAGCAAAAAAGCATGCCTGGTGGAATAGTACCTGCGAATCAGTCCTCCAAGGAAGACTCAATGCGTGGAAACAGTACTACTCTACGAAATCAGAAAATGATTGGGAAACCTACAAAACCCAACGTGCCCAAGCAGCTAGGGTGTTCAGAACTGAGAAACGTAAATACGAAACATTTCTCATTGAAGAGATAGAACAAAACTTTAGGAATAATGAAAGCAGAGAGTACTACAGAGCCTTCAAACGCAAACTCACTGGCTATAAACCACCATCTCTATGCTTTGGGCGAACGGACGGCACACTGGCGACGTCAAATGAAGAAAATTGCAGCATTCTGACAGATTACTTCAAGAATTTACTTAATTGCTCTAAACCGCAAAGCGCCATTGAGACCAAGGAACCCTTACTCAGGTACCCAGATTCCAGACCACCCGACAGAGATGAAATCAAGCGCCACGTTGCCCGTCTCAAAAATAACAAAGCGCCGGGGGAAGACTCAGTAGTAGCAGAACTATGGAAATATGCCCCAGAGGAATCACTTGATATCTTGCAAAAGCAAAGAGAAGAAATTTGGAACAAGGAGACCCTACCCGAAGATTGGAAAATAGCTTTGATCCATCCATTACACAAAAAAGGCAGCATGAAGAACATCAATAACTACAGAGGAATATCTTTGCTACCCGTGACTTACAAAATTCTATCACTTGCCATCCTGGAGCGTTTGGAAGCACAAGTCGAACATCAAATAGGTGAATACCAAGGAGGGTTCAGAAAAGGTCGCTCAACAGCTGAACAGATCCAAAATCTCAAAACGATCATCAGATATTGTACACTAAGGTCCAAGCAGTATGTGTATGTCTTTGTGGACTTTAAGAAAGCGTACGACTCCATTGACCGGGAAGTCCTGTTAAACATCTTAAATGAATTTGGAGTTGATTTGAAACTGCTGGCATTAATTAGAGCCACCCTGATCGATACAAAATCGAAGGTTAAGTTCCTCGGATGTCTCTCGCATTCCTTTGACATCAAAACAGGAGTCCGACAAGGTGATGGGCTATCCCCGATACTCTTCAACTGTGTTCTTGAAAAAATCATCAGAACCTGGCGGTTGAGATTACAGGAAACCAACTACAGTCCATTGAGAGTAGGAACCAAATCCAAGGGGATCGCAACAGACTGCTTAGGATTTGCCGATGATATTGCTGTTCTCTCAACCGACATAGAAACCGCTAGAGCTCAAGCTGAAAGTTTAAAGGACATTGCCGAACAAACTGGTTTGCAGATATCGTTTGAGAAAACAGAAGTAATGACTAACATCAAAGAGGCTCCACCAAAACTCCATACAAAATACGGGGACATCACCCCAGTAGACAAATTCAAATACCTGGGTGAGATCATCATGAAAAATGGACTGGACAAAGAAGCACTTCAGGAGCGAGTACGCAAACTGGAAATAGCCTACCAAACATCCCGCACAATCTACAACAAAAATGCCTTTCCCAAAACACCAAGATACGTCACTATGTAACAGTTCTGAAGCCAGTAGTTCTGTATGCAGCCGAAACCCTGTCTCTAAATGCCAACAAAGGACTCCTTGAAGAACTGGAGAAAAGAGAACGCAAAATTGTGAGAGGAATCTTGGGATCAAAGTACAGAAATGGAATCCATCAAAAGAGATCCAACAAGGAAGTCTACAGCAAAATAGAGAAAATTACCGACAAAATCAGAAAAAGACCGGCACGATTTTACGGTCATCTGAAAAGAATGGACAGAAGAAAGTTAACTAAATAAATCTTTCACTTTTTTTATTCAAACCCCAAAACCACAAATCCCTGGTTTAGAAATACCAAAGAAGACCTGCAAATGCTACATATCTCAGTTTAAGACGCCTTTAACAGAGATCTCTTCCGCAAGAAAATATTGACGAACGGGCTAAACCGAGACGAGCAACCGAAGAGAAGGCACGGTGCCCCTTTGACAGAGGAGCGTAAGCAGGCCCACTCACAAAGAATGAGGGAAATTTGGGCTCTAAAGGAGGCCAAGTTCAGTGTAGAATGCAACAAGACTTAACGTGGTCCTTGATGGCCCCACCGAATTATATATATATGTGTATATGTATATAAATGATATGAGTAAAGGAGTGGAATCGGAGGTAAGGCTTTTTGCGGATGATGTTATTCTCTATAGAGTGATAAATAAGTTACAAGATTGTGAGCAACTGCAGCGTGACCTCGAAAATGTTGTGAGATGGACAGCTGGCAATGGTATGTTGATAAACGGGGTTAAAGGTCAGATTGTGAGTTTCACAAATAGGAAAAGTCCTCTCAGTTTTAATTACTGCGTTGATGGGGTGAAAGTTACTTTTGGGGATCATTGTAAGTATGTAGGAAAGTATCTGAGGAAAGATATTCATTGGGGTAATCACATAAATGGGATTGTAAGTAAAGGATACAGATCTCTGCACATGGTTTTGAGGGTGTTTAGGGGTTGTAGTAAGGATGTAAAGGAGAGGGCATATAAGTCTCTGGTAAGACCCCAATTAGAGTATTGTTCCAGTGTATGGGACTCTGACCAGGATTACCTGATTCAAGAACTGGAAAAAATCCAAAGAAAAGCAGCTCGATTTGTTCTGGGTGATTTCCGACAAAACAGTAGCATTACAAAAATGTTGCAATGTTTGGGTTGGGAAGAATTGAGAGAAAGAAGAAGAGCTGCTCGACTAATTGGTATGTTCCGAGCTGTCAGCGGAGAGATGGCGTGGAATGACATTAGTAGACGAATAAGTTTGAATGGCGTTTATAAAAGTAGGAAAGAAGATAAAGTTGGAATTGAAGAGGACAAACTGGGGCAAATATTCATTTATAGGAAGGGGAGTTAGGGATTGGAATAACTTACCAAGGGAGATGTTCAATAAATTTCCAATTTCTTTGAAATCATTTAGGAAAAGGCTAGGAAAGCAACAGATAGGGAATCTGCCACTTGGGCGACTACCCTAAATGCAGATCAGTATTGATTGATTGATTGATTGATTGATTGATTGATTGATTGATTGATTGATTGATTGATTGATTGATTGATTGATTGATTGATTGATTGATTGATTGATTGATTGATTGATTGATTGATTGATTGATTGATTGATTGATTGATTGATTGATTGATTGATTGATTGATTGATTGATTGATTGATTGATTGATTGATTGATTGATTGATTGATTGATTGATTGATTGATTGATTGATTGATTGATTGATTGATTGATTGATTGATTGATTGATTGATTGATTGATTGATTGATTGATTGATTGATTGATTGATTGATTGATTGATTGATTGATTGATTGATTGATTGATTGATTGATTGATTGATTGATTGATTGATTGATTGATTGATTGATTGATTGATTGATTGATTGATTGATTGATTGATTGATTGATTGATTGATTGATTGATTGATTGATTGATTGATTGATTGATTGATTGATTGATTGATTGATTGATTGATTGATTGATTGATTGATTGATTGATTGATTGATTGATTGATTGATTGATTGATTGATTGATTGATTGATTGATTGATTGATTGATTGATTGATTGATTGATTGAGTAAAAACGCCGCTTCGGCGGTCTTAGTTTTTATGAGTGACCTCGTATATGAAGAGAGACTGTGACTTTGTTTGTATTTAACGACTACTCAGAAACTACTGGACCAGTTTTGACATTTATTTCACCATTTAAAATGTAATATATTTCCATGTAATCATCCCGGAAGATCAAGAGATTCCCGCGCGAACCGTGATTGAAGGAAAATATTGCAGTATTAATAAATCCTAAAGTCTGAATGTTTGCCTGTCCTTGTATTTTTTTTTTCACGTAAACATTTCGTGACTGATGGAACTCCAATTTAGCGAGTTTAAAACTGATACGTTTGGTTAACACACATTCTACTTATGACACGATATCATTTAAGTGTTCCATGTAGCGAAAGAAAATTTGAAGCTTGTCGGATTAAAACGTACGCTTAGGAGCCTTAAAATTAAATAAGCTGCCTGAACGTTTAGTTCTCTTGAACTGGAGCGCACGAGGTGCACTTGAAATTCGATTTCCCAAAAGAAAGCAAAAATCGTAGGCTATCTCTAATTGTTTTGGAGAGAAATGTTTTGCTGTGTTTTGGCGCATGTTTTATCTTCGGTCTCTTTGTCTTAGTCTCTTTCACGTTAAACGTACTTTAGCAATCACACAAGTGGAACCTGTATAAATTGTAGAATTCTCTAGTGAAGCACGGGTACATCAGCTAGTATGAAAATAATGTTACATTTCGTCATGCAGCATTTAACGTAATAATTAATAAACTCAAACACCAATTTCAATTATTATATATTGATACAACATTGTTTGGAGCACATTTTTAACCATATAAGGTTCATACCTGCTTGTTCGCTGTGTAACGTACAATCAGTGTACTGCATTCATATTTCAGTACAGTATTCAGGATCGGATGTTGATGGTAAATTATGAGAGAAAATATGCACTTAACTAATACCAACTTAAGTAATAACATGACTGATCCTTTTATGAATAATTGATATTACGTTGGCACAAAACGTGTTCTCCGTTAAAATATATGTTTGAGCTTCAGAGCGCGAAACAACCACTTGCTGCTTCGACAGCTGAAGACAAAGTTAAAGATAAGTACGAAAGAAAAAAGGAAGGAATGAAAGTTAGAAAGGAAGGAAGGAATAACGGAAAAGTAAGATTTTAGTTTTACGCAATTGTATATTGTGATCCTAGTCATGGAACCTCCAGTTTTACGTGGAATACGGACCAAGGAGACGCGATTTTTCATTTTAAAAGTCCCATATCATTAGCTGGGATTTGAACCATGGTCACTTTGTTTAGAAGCTAGTAACTGGGCCATTCGGCTATCACTCCCCTAACTACGAATGAATTCCCCCTAGGTAGTAAATAGGCGTGTCCCATTATTATTTTCTAAAGCATTATGCTTTGCTCATTTTACAAGGTAAAGATGGATCGAATAAGTGACAAACAGCCTTCAACTCGCTCCAGTTTAGTAGTTGTGTTATGCTATAGCAAGATTGCTTTATAGTTCATATCAAATTCTATTATTTAGAAAACGTACAGAGTTATCATGTATTCAAGAATAAATTCTTTGTCCATGTCCATAATTAATACGCAGTTTCGCTACATTATTTGTCACTAATATTTATGATTGGAATGGAATGTGTATTAGACGAAGTACAGTAAAGTACAAAACAAAAACATATACATCTTACATACACGGAAAATTGATTATGAAACCTAGGCATCTTTATGACAACTTAACCTACCACCATCCGCGAAGTTTTTAAACAAGACGGAAATTGAATTTATTATAATTTCATAAGAAACAATTCCATCTAGATTTCCGACAACTACCTGTCTGCTGACTGAATCAAATGTTTTCTATAGATCTATAGCTGTAATATGGAATTTACGACGTTTCTCTTCAAATATTTAGTCATTATTGTTTTAATGACAAGCATATTCTCTGACGTTTCCAATCCTTTCCTGAATTCGGACTGGCATACCGAGAGTCCAGAGTAAACTTTTTCCATTTTATAAGTCTGTGTGGAATGCCAATGTCAAACGAAATGATTAATGCCCTCGAAGAGTTGTATTCAGAGGTTAAATCTACGATTAAAGTAAAGGAATTCCTAACGGTAGGAGAGATACAAACAAATATTGGACTAAAGCAAGGGTGCAAACTATTATACTATTTATTAACTATATATTGGAAAACTGAAGGTAAGGAGAATATTGAAATCCCATGTCGTAATAATGACGAAATTCCTGGCCTGTTTTCCTCAGACGACATTCTCCTGCTCTATCCAACGTCAATCATCATAATGAAGTTATAATTTTATGTGAATATGATATGAGCAGATATACCGGTAGCTAAAAATTTAATAAAATATTGGCTGAGATTAAAGAAAGGAAACGAGAAGGATATAATTTACTTAGTGTACAAACTTCAGAAGAAAAATCCACAGGCGTATAACTTGATAATAGGAAAAAAAAGAATAATAGACAAAATAGAAATGGGATAAGGAAATTCAGAACGAAGATAAGATGCTGAGTAAGGTAACCGCAAGAGTAAGGGGAAATGAAATACAGATGCTCATATCAGAATGTAAAAGCAATAAAAAACTACCAGAGTTTTGCGAAATTTTCAAACGGATGGCAATAAAGAAGGAAGGACTTACAGATAGAGAAGAAAGATGGATGGTGCGGTAGTTAATCTGCAACAAGGATATGTGTGCATGTTTTATCGATTGCGAAAAGGCATTTGTAACATAAACTTTCCAGTCTGTCATATACACAGCAATTTCGATATAAATCATAACACTATTAAACATACCTGTGCGCGCGGCTGTGAGCTTGCATCCGGGAGATAGTAGGTTCGAATCCCACTATCGGCAGCCCTGAAGATGGTTTTCCGTGGTTTCCCATTTTCACACCAGGCAAATGCTGGGGCTGTACCTTAATTAAGGCCACGGCCGCTTCCTTCTAACTCCTAGGCCTTTCCCATCCCATCGTCGCCATAAGACCTATCTGTGTCGGTGCGACGTAAAGCCCCTAGCAAAAAAAAAAAAAAAAAAACATACCTGTAAATAATACACACTTTGTACAAAGAATGACATGCTTTGTTCTACAAGAACATCCTCGGAATCTTTCAAATCACATAAAACATGCGTATATATGTACAGTATTGTTTACGTTGCGTAAACTTATCAATAATAGAGAGTTAGGTGATAATATGAACAAGTTTAGACAATAATGGTTTACAAGTATTAACATAATGAAAAACTTCTGTACTTATCTAGATGCCGATACGAAGTCCGTTGTCTCCAAACGCTATTTCTGGACTGTGGTCATGGAGAGGCAAATGGAAAGTTTTGGGAAGAGGGTGGGGAAGGGGAAACAGGGGAGGAGCGAGTGGAACGTTGTGGATCCTTCCTATTGGATGATACAATGTAGCATACTGTACCGTGGAGAGGGGAGGGGAAAGGCATTTGACAAAGTGCATCATGGTAGACTGCTGGAGCTGCTAAGGAAGATCGGTCTCGACAGCAGAGATATCCGCATCATCCCAAACCTGTACTGGAACTAGAAAATCACCGCCTGCATGGAAGATAACCTGTCTGGAGAGATCAACACCCAGCGAGTTAATCGTCGGCATTGTGTCTTACCTCCCCTGATTTTTAACATTTACTCACGAAGTTCTCGACTCAGCCACAACAGAAGGTATCTTCAAAAACGCAGAACGCATCAACAACATTCTCTATGGAGATAATAACGTGCTGCTTGCAGACAGCGCAAAAGATCTTCAAGCCTTGCTGGAGAGAGTCAACTCTGCCTGCAACAACTGGAGGCTCCAAATGAACGTGAAGGGAGAAGAACACACATGATCGTGATTAAGCGAAGGTACATAGAGGGAAGACTCGTGCTAGGCGCCGAGGAGATCGAGCGTGTTTGACACCAAGTGTTCATCAGTTGCATTCTGAATGAACAATGAGAGCTTAGCCAAGAGATCAAGGCAGAAGGTATAATGCACGAAACACCTTCATTAAAATGAAGAGGACTGAGCGAGTTGGACACGCGGTTAGAGGCGATCAGTTGTGAGATAGCATTCCGGAGAAAGTGAGTTCGAAGCCCACTCCCGACAGCCCTGAAGATGGTTTTCCATGGTTTCCCCATTTTCACACCAGGCAAATGCTGGGATTGTATCTTACCACTTCCTTCCCACTCCTAGACTTTTCGTATCACATCTTCGACATAATACGTATCTGTGTCAGTGCAATGTAAAACCAGTTGTAAAATTGACGAAGCTCCTCAATATAGCTCTGAAGCTGCGAGTGGTCAGGGGCTATTTCTCACATTTTGATCAGTGAGCAAACAGGGCGAGTTGGCTCTGCGGTTAGTGGTCCGCAGCTTTGAGCTGGCATTCGGGAGATAGTGTATTTAAACACCACTGCCGACAGTCCTGAAGATGCTTTCCCGTGGATTCCCATTTTCACACCAGGCAAATGCTGGAGCTGTACCCCATATTAAGTCCAGAGCCAGCTCTTCCCACTCCTAGGCCTTTTCTATCCCATCGTTGCCGCAAGAGCTATCTGTGTCGATGCGACGTAAAACTAATCGTAAGAAAAGAAGTGTTCAGGAAGTTCCAGTGCAGGAAACTTGCAGCCTTCGAAAAGTAGGTCTGTTGGCAGGTGTTACGTATCTCGTGCAGTGAAAGAGTAAGGAATATGAGGTGATTGAAAGTTAATGATGGTTATTGATTTTTCATCCCACTAACTACTTTTCAGAGACACCGAGATGCCGGAATGTTGTCCTGTGGGAGTACATTAACGTGCCAGTAAATCTACCGAGAAGAGGCTGACATATTTGAGCACCTTCAAATACGACCGGATTGAGCCAGGATCAAACTTGCCAAGTTGAGCTCAGAAGGCCGTCCGAGGTTCTCACCCCGGAGGTGATGGAAACACTAAATAAGAAGACCAAGGTAATCCTTACTTCCAAGAAGTGGGAACTTGAATATCTTCGACACGTAATGCAGAATAAAAGTATAGTATCCTACTGTTGGTATAATAATAATAATTGTATGGCCTCAAGCACCGTGTGCAGACATTTCAATTTGACGCCATCTGGCTGTCTGCTCGTCTATTTTGACCTTCCGTTTTACTCTAGGCCCACTAGATGGCAGACCAAGTAAACCGAAACTCTCTTGGGTGTCTATGGATGAGATTTAATTAATTCTGTCGGGTAAACACCAAATGTGTCACCAGAGATGCCGACATAGTACGACATGGAGTGTCGAATGGACTTTTTTCCACCCTTCAAAAATCCGATTACCTCTGCCGGGTTTGAAGCCGTTATCTTGGAACCCGGAGGCCGACAATCTACCACTGATCCACAGAGGCAGCTCTACTGTTGGTGATACAGGGGAAGATCTAAGGACAACGGAAACCTGCCCTAATAAGAATCTCCTGGCTGAATAACCTGTAAGTCTGGTTCGAGACAACCACGATATCACTTTTCCACGTGGCAGACTCAAGGATAACAATAGCCACGATGATCGCCAACCTTCAATAGAAGATTGCGAGGTAAGAAAAACAACAACAATAAAGGTCAAAGAGGGAAAATGACGAAAACTTTGTTTGTAGTGTAAAGATAGAGTGGAAAAGGGATTGGAAGTAACACATTCTGTTAAGAGCCTGTACCGGGAGGGAATCACATAAAATAAAATATATTATCGTTTTGCGAAGACAAAAATACAACAATGCAACAATTCAGCGCACTGATCGACGCATTAAACAAGAAGTGGATTTTACCCAGTATGACAGCAACCGAAATTTTTAAAAGTACCTCGTATAAGGTGTATGCGCCTGCGAGCAAATTTATCTAGTACCACAATTGACTAACTCCAGGTGGAAAGATAGAATATAAATTACCCAGTGGCGGCTCGTGAAAAAATCGTCCTACGTGCTACAAAAAACAAGCTAAATACGCTGTTTTAAATCTGCATATTGCCATGATGAACAACGCATTCTTCAAACTTGGTAATAATAATAATAATAATAATAATAATAATAATAATAATACAACTTTCCTCACAATTTATAACACAGAACAAACAAAAACAACATTAATTTGGAAGCAGATGAATTCTTCGACAACTGTCTACGAGATAAATAATTCATTGGAGAAATATTGTTTTTACTAACCTATTGGCGCAACTTACATCAGTGCAAATAGAATCGTGGGAATATAGATCCCCACTAAGAACACTAATTTAATTTCACTTTATATACACTGCAGTGGATAAATAATTTGATAAATCTTCGTATAAACTTTAGCACTAACACAATGACAGAAAAAACACGCACCAGTAATATACCCGCGAGATTAAAAACCGCACAAAGCAGCTGAAAGAGCTGCCAACTGATTCATTGAGACCTCCCCTATTACCAGAGTAAATGTCCGGCTCCATGGCTAAATGGTTAGCGCGCTGGCCTTTGGTCACAGGGATCCCGGGTTCGATTCCCGGCAGGGTCTGGAATTTTAACCATCATTGGGTGTACGTGTTGTCGTCATCATCATTTCATCCTCATCACGACTCGCAGGTCGCCTATGGGCGTCAAATCAAAAGATCTGCATCTAGCGAGTCGAACATGTCCTCGGATACTTCCGGCACTAAAAGCCATACGCTATTTCATTTCACCAGAGTAAATTACATTGTAATGCGGGATAACATTTAGGGTCAGTCAAAGATTCTTTGACTCACCTACGAATTCCTTATTTTTGACACATAAGGAAGATGGATATTTTAATAAGCATGCGTGAGATAGATTGCCTCCACTTACTCTTTACTTTCGAACCCAGACGATGCTACTCTCTAGTGGCAGATTCGCTTACCACGTTCAACATAAGCACGGCCGACTGGATCCCTCGCTGCGCTCCGGGTAGCAGGAGACATCGAGTAGTTCTAGCCCCTTGCGGGAGAGGAAGTAACTATAAACGGGATCAGTGAAAGTTGATCCCGGTTTACGGTATACTCCGCCGGCTAGGGGGAGTGTTGCAAGCTTGGCTGCGCCTGCGTATTGCTTCCTTCAGGCTACAGACAAGGGCTCACTTCACATGAGCACGAGCCTTGTTTCCCGGGAGAACGGCGCTAGGTGTTCGACAGATCTCGTCCTGATTTGCACAAAACACAAATTCATATCGTACTCAAAACAACGAAAAGGCACCAGGATAATTGTACTGTACATAAATAATATTCCTTATAGTTCCAAGCTACGTGCTGGAGCCCAGTAGCACGTACTGACCGGCCGCCACTGAAATTACCTGCAATGAGGCAACATTACAATCCTTTTCGGGTTATGGTATACGCATTAACATCTGTCGGTGTTCCCTCTTTACCCTATATCCTTGGTTCTGAGACGGATTATATATTGGATCTCACAGGTTGACTAAAAACCAGCTTCAGCCGGCTACTGTGCATGATATAGACAATTAGAAAAAATGAACCAGTGTGCTCCTCCACATACGTACAGTATTTTGGTACGCTTTCTAGCAAAAAAAAAAAATCGACATTTGAATCATGATAGCATTAGCATCTATATCAATTAAGTTGTATGAAATCAACACTCTTTAGTTTCGTTTTTTCAGCCAATTTTTCAGATATTTTTCCGTTTTACGTCAACTCAAGGCCATATCAGTTGCTTTCAGCTTTCGTGTCCATCTGTTTGTTTGTCTGTTCCACCATCACGGCGAAACGGCTAGATAGATCAAACATCACATTATATAGAGTATGCTCATCAAGGGGAAAGTTTACATATGCATATGAATTAAAAATCAATGAATACACTGAGGTTTTGTAGGAAACCCAGAACAGTTTTCTTAAATTTTCCCTTAAACCATTGATTTTATGTAAAATCTGAGGACTAAATGTGAAACTTCCTTTCATTTTAAACAACTTTTGTTATGTACATAATTTCGCCTACTCTTCGAATGACTGAGAAAATTACTATTTCCTGCAGGTTTCATGCTCTGCATTGAGTGGTCGACAGACAGATAACGAACATACCGGTTACCATGTCAATGTCTCTGCGTGCCAAGGGGGAAGTAACGTAATGCCATTTTTCATCATCATTCCTGTGAACTCGTGGTTGTTCCTTGCTTAAAAGGCGAGAGAGACGTCATGCTGCCATTCCGCGGGATATTTGCAGAATACTGTTGGAGGTTACAATCGTCTTCGAATAGCACTAAGGGTGGTTGTTAATATTTGAACAATACCGCGGAGTGTAGCCCGTTATTTCGCACCGTAAGATGTTTTCTGGCATTTGCTATAATTTTTGCTGTATTGCTCTTCTACTGTTTTCTGCTTTTATTTCGTTTCTCTGCCTTGCCTCCTTAGGCTTAAGTAATAACATAATTAGTCATCTTCTCTGTTTACCTACGAGTAAGAATCCCTGCTCCTAAATTTCTCCTCTGTTACCACTTTCTTAAATCCGTAACTCATATCATTACAATTTAGTAAGAGACATTGCATTTTCCAATATATCCACTTGGTATTTAGACATTTGTCCTATCCAGCGGTCATCAGTTTTTATCCTACTTTCAGTTAATGTCGACCTTTCTTACTGTATTATTTTCTTCTTTAATTTCTAAGTATGTATGTATGTATGCGAGTGCTAACTCCGAAACCTGGACACTCCTTCCTTTGAGGAAAAATTCCAAGCGGTTTAAATGTGTAATTTTTCGTTCCCGAAAAATATCTAAAATAGAGGCAATTTTAATTAGCGTGAAGATCTTCGTTTAGAGGTAATTAGTGGCTAAATGTTAAGTCGTACCACAAAATGGATAGCAAGTCGCAGTTCAATTTGGTCCTATGACTTTTGTCGCATCTCGATCCCTTAAACGTTAGATAGAGCTGCATTTCTCGATTATAATCAAATCTCTTCAACTCGGTTGTGACTTGATTTAGGGAGAGGGGCCTGTGTTTGTAAAGAAAACTCTGTTGTGAATGGCAGTTGGCAAGTGAGTCTACCATTATAGTAGAATCTTCCGACCTTGAATGTGAATGTCGGTAGGAAATGTAGCTTGCCCTTCTCATCGAAACACCCCAACGCGCACCTTACATCGGAAACAACGTATGGGGTCATTTCCGTTTTGTTTCTCAGATAGTGCTAAGAGACATGAAATTGAATATAATCGTACTCACTGTGAGAGCAGTAATGTACGTAGAAATCCGTATATAAGGAAGAATACCGTAGCGAAGCACGGGTACATTTTCTAATTAAAAATAAATACAAATCCTTGTCATATACAAGTATGCGTTCATATTTAAACTTCTGCATTACCTAAGACTAGTCAGAGCTGCGCGCCAACAACCCACTCTATTTAAACCTTGCGATCCGCACACCGCACGGTGAGTACGGACTATCTGACAACCCTCCAGATCACCAGATATGAGCCAGCACGTCGGAAGCGAGTTCTTACGATCTGCAACATTGCGATGCTTGCCTCTGCCTATCACCAATTGAACTTAGTCATTTTGAACTTTGAAGAAACTTCTGGACAAAGGATGTTTAGAAACGAATTGTGAAGTTAAACCAATGACCTAGAATAATATAGAGGGGCTGTATGCCTGTCATCAGCGCTCCCTGCTTGAAGCAAGTTGATAAGGGGCAGCCATGTTAACGGTTGTCAAAACAAAGCGAATTGGCGCGAGAGCATATGTTGAGGTGACAGGGAGATCGTGCATGCCAATTTAATTCCCTAAGTTTTAAGAAGTGAAAACATAGATTCTCGCTTTCAAGAATGCCAGCCGTAAGCTCAGCGTATGGTTGTTCTAATCGGAATAATAAAACCAAGGATATATCGTATTTTAAGTAAGTATTACTGAATTATAGCCGAGATTCCTTTTTGTAATTTCCGTTTGCAATTAAATCCATTTTATTGTTTACTTAGCGAAAGTACGGATAGCCACGGTAATTATTTGTCGAATTTTGTTTCAGATTTCGTTTAAAGAACAAGGAATTAACGGAACAATGCGTTGTGAGGGCGAAAAGAGATAAATGGTATCCCACTCAATTCAGTTGCTTATGCTCTGTGCATTTCCAGCCCTATTTAATTTTCATTCGCATTTACAAATAAAGGAAATGGAGCGCCCACCACCAAGAAAACGTAACCACAAAAAGTACTTATTTCGTTCAAACGTACACTAAGTATGATAAATACAGCATTTTACTGCTATTTTTGAAATGTATACAGCCTTTATTGTAGATGTCTGTTGCCTTGGTTTTTAAAACTGTGTCACAATTCATAATGGACAACTTTCAAGCTTACCTTTCAGCTAGTAATCCCAGTATGGTATGGTAATGGGAGAAACATGATATCCCCTCTATATTATAATAAATAATTACACTAAACGATTATTGTGGTAAAGTATTCATGAGCCGCCTCTTTGGTGTACTGGTTAGCGTGAGCAGCTGCCACCCATGGAAGCCCGGGTTCGATTCCCGGCTCCGCCACGAAATTTCAAAAGGTACACGAGGGCTGGAACGGGATTCTGTCAGCTTGGGGAGGTCAACTGAGTAGAAGTGGGTTCGACTTCCACCTCACCCATCCTCGAAGTGATTTTCCGTGGTTTCCCACTTCTCATCCAGGCAAATGCCGGGATGGTACCTAACTTAAGGCCACGGCCGCTTCCTTCTCCCCCCCCCACAAGGACCCTGTTCAGCATAGCAGGTGCTGCCGTCCCTCACAGTTGTATCCCCTGACCCAATGTCTCACGCTCCAGAAAACTGTCCTTGAGGTGGTAGAGGTGGGATCCGTCGTTGAGTCCGTGGGAAAAACCAACCCGGGAGGGTAAACAGATTAAGAAAAGAACACAGTACTCATGAGGATGCAATAATTTTAGAAATATGGACAGAATGAGGTTGTAACCTATTGTAGGTCCCAATGATTTTAAGGCTTCCTGTCATAAATATTTATGTCCATCACTTTTATTCTAATTTACGCTTAACCACAACAGCCAAACAGGGTAACGCTCTTGTTCCGATTTCGAGGCCTATTCGTATGTCACTGTGCGATGATTTCGAACTACCCTACAATCAACTGATCGTGATGTTGGCCTCGTGCCGCAATATGATGAAGTGGCGGTATTCGCTTTAATGCTTCAAGCTATCGGCAACGGTCTTTAATTCTCCCCCAGTGATTCTAAAATGCGTATTTTATACACTTTTCGTCATTTAAAGGCCATGCCCCCTTGCTTGTGTGACAACAGGAAACATGGCGGACTTTTGTTCTATTAGCTTCACCCAGGCAGCGCTTCCGCCTCTCTATGTTATTCTAGCTCGTTGAGTTAAACGGATTATCATGTCTTGACGACAGGCGTCTGACTCTAATTACTTCTACATCTCGATAGATGTCTTTCCCGTACACGGTTTTGTTTTGTTTCTGCTTTAACGTGGCACCAACCCACATAGATTCTTGGCTATAATAGGAGAGAAATGGGCTAACACTAGGAAGAAAGTGACTATGGAATCATTACGGTATAGTTCGGGCAATAACCTACTGTGAAAATTGGAAACCATGGAAAACTATCTTCATGCTTGCTGATAGTTACACGGCTCCAACTAGCCAGAAAGCATGTTCGGTCACAGAAATACATTTGTGGACATGACAACTTCGCTAATTCTATGGTATAGGTTTATGTACAGTAGATGTTGTGTCACTTTGCATAGAAAGAGATCTTGTCACCATTATTTATTGAATCTCTCTCGTAGGTAACTCTAGTAGCATAACGGGGATAGGGAAGTGGACAGGTGAGAACTGTTTATCCCAAATGAAGAAGACTTTAGGCTATGACGAGCTTGACGGAATTACTCAAGGTTAATTGGTGCGCTATGTGTCGTCTTCTGTAATTACCGGAAGTTGGTGATTGGGCTCGGCTTGATAATAATCATAATACAACAGGAACATAGTTTCAATATTTTTTATACCAGTGTTGCCAGGTCTCCTGGAATTTCAGGGATCTCCCGGGTTTTTGCAGCACACCAGAAAACCCGAAAAAAGAAATCTCCCGAAATTTCTTCTAGTCTGAAGTTATGGAAAATTAATAATTATTATTAATGGTACATAGTACATTTGTGCCGAGAAACTCTTTCTTCGTCTCACTGCGTGACGTTTTATTGATAGCTTCACTCGTTAGGTACTACCCCGCATTAATTTTAGGCTCGAATTACGTAATCTCTCCCCTCTTATTGAACTCAAAACTCACGCTTGACTGCATCATTCGAATGGAAATCCCCGACCCGCATACAGAATATAAAATATGAATCCTGCCACACCTTCAAAATTGGTACACGATTTCTACGTCTGATGAATAACTACGTCTACAGGAAAAATGGGGAGAAGGAGGAGAAGGAGAAGAAGAAGAAAATAAGAAGAAGAAGAAGAAGGAGGAGCACAGGGTAGTCAGAGAGTACTGGTTAGTGAAAAATGTATATTTTTCTCATAACAACTTCACATGACTATTGCATTCTTTCATTTATTTATAACATTTCAGGGCTCGAGAAACTACCAAAATTTTCATTCTCCCGAATTTTTTAGGTACAATCTAACGACTTTTAATTTGTAGACCTGGCAACACTGCTTTGTACATCCATAATTTGACATTATTCATGGAAACTGGTATTTTATCTCCTGCCATTGCTAAGTGGTACAAGGTTTTCAACACCGGTAAGAATATAGGCTCCGCTGTACAATAGATGGTGATTCTGTTTCAACTGAGGGAAGCCACAAATACCTAACATTATCCCTCTGATAGTCGTAGGGGAGGCGACTAAAGGGGAACCAGGGACTCCTCTCTTCCAGGCCTGACACTCTAGGAAAGTATATTCGTGAACGTTTCCTTTCTTTCGCCGATACCTTCATTATTCGAAGTGTGTGACCTATTTCATTTTCCTTCGATTGGTGTTAGTAGACAATGGTTGTACTTCTTCTTTGAAACAATAATGACCACCACAACCTCGCACCCAAAACAACCATTTTCCCATGTATGTTCAACGCAGTTCAAGTCTGGCGAATTAGCTGGCCAATACATATGGATGATAACCTTCATTATCATGAAATTCCTCACGAATGCATCGAAGAAAATGAATTCAGCGCCATATTCTTACCTAAAGGGTTGTACACAAGATTGGAGAAGTTCATCGGTTTACCTCTGGGGAGTTATCGTCCCGCGAATTGGTATCAAAGGTGTTCGACGGCTATGCCTAATCCCAGCTCAAAGCATTACACCACCAAGTCCAAATGCATGCACCCCGTGAACATGCTGGTACTTTACGTCTCCACACCTTTTGTCGTCGTGTATCTATCCTAAATAATATCCGTGTTTCGTCTGCAAACATGACATTACGCAGTTCATGCAACCCCCAGTTAAGATGTTGCTGGGTCCAACTTCTTCTCTTATATTTCTT
The DNA here is from genome assembly GCF_040414725.1 of Anabrus simplex. Taxonomy (NCBI): domain Eukaryota; kingdom Metazoa; phylum Arthropoda; class Insecta; order Orthoptera; family Tettigoniidae; genus Anabrus; species Anabrus simplex. The sequence continues at coordinate 388,713,878 of NC_090267.1, read as the reverse complement.
GCAATACCCTAAGTAATGGAATGAAATAATCTTATTTCGGCGATTATTTCTTATATGCAGGAAAATATAATTCATTTTGCTTTCTGTTTTGAGGCATTTTCCAATTACTTATAGCCAACATAAAATGTGGATTGAGCCTAGTTCTACGGTGGAGAGACCACCTGTAGAGAGATGTAGGGGATGACCAGGCGAGATGCTATTCTGTTCACATCAACAGCGCTATGTTGTTGTGTTACCCAACCTGATCACTGCTTATATGGCTTACTGCCGAGCAGGTGTGATCCTGTTGTGAAATTATGCCAGAACGTACGTGCAATAATCAGAATCCTATGTATTCAACTTCAGCTACAGCAAACTTCATGTGGGCTATGCTGACTAATGGATGATGAGCGCAGGATGAGGGAGTATCTCGTTAAGCTTACCCATGCAATATCGTGACATTAGATAACTTTTCTTCAGTCAGTGAACGGAAACTGCCATGCACATACAGTGTAGCAAACAGGGACAATATATTGCTAGGGTAGCGAAGAAAACTGAGCGGGGAAAGATATTTCGATGATGATGATAGTTGTTTAAAGGGGCGTAAAGATCATCGACTCCTAGTGGTACGGGGTGCAACGAAATGGAACGATAATTAAAACTTCAAAACGTACCTATTGCCAAAAATATAAAACGAATGGTGATGAAAAAATGACAGTGAATCCAAAACAATCAGTGGATCCAATTCACAATGCCTTCGTTTGTAAGATGATATTTGTTATAAAGAGGGGTCCAAAATCCAGGTCACCAGCCCCTCATAATAGTACGGTAAAGTAAAACCATAACTTTTCTCCCATAACAGGTAACATAGACTCATGGTGCTCCTTGCATGGTAATGCAGACCCATGGTATGTCACACATAATAGCACCACTCGCAGTCAAAACAGACCCGTGGTGTTCCTCACCAAACCCTCGACGTGTCACACATTATGATACCATCCACAGGCAACGGAAACCCATGGAGTTCCTCACATAATGGTACTACTACTCTCAGGTAACGCAGACCCATGGAGTTCCTCACATAATGGTACTACTAGTCTCAGGTAACACAGACCCATGGAGTTCCTCACATAATGGTACTACTACGCTCAGGTAACGCAGACCCATGGTATTCCTCACATAATGGTACTACTACGCTCAGGTAACGCAGACCCATGGAGTTCCTCACATAATGGTACTACTACGCTCAGGTAACGCAGACCCATGGTATTCCTCACATAATGGTACTACTACGCTCAGGTAACGCAGACCCATGGAGTTCCTCACATAATGGTACTACTACGCTCAGGTAACGCAGACCCATGGTATTCCTCACATAGTGGTACTAATCACGGGCAACGGCCAAACTCGTGGTGTTCCTCACATAGTGGCACTAAGAGAGGCAACGTAGACCGGCGGTGTTCTTGGTACAGTGGTACTACTCATAGGTAACGCGAACCCATTCTGAACACAGGGGAACCGAAATTTTAAAACGCAGCGTACGCCACCTTTTCTCGCATAAACATCAGTCCGCGCAGCCGAGTGCCCGCTCCCACGCCTCAGTGGAATACATACAATGGTAGCCCTACTACCCACAGGCAACCCCCAGACCCGTGGTTTTCCTCACATACGGTTACTACTCCTAGGTAACGTAGATTCATGGTGTTTCCCACTTAATGGTACTAATCACAAGCAATCTCATGGTTCTAATTTCGTCATCCTTTGGTCTCCCTTCTAGTCGCCTCTTACGACAGGCAGGGGATACCGTGGGTGTGTTCATTGTCTGCGTCCCCCACCTACGAGGGGTGAAATATTTCCGTACGGTGACTGTCTCTTCACGGATGTCTACTTCTTCTCAACGCGAGTCAGAGAAGAAGTCAACCCCGAATGAAATGATGAACGTGATGCACGCTCCATCAGTCCATATCATGGACATTCGTCTGGAAATAAAATAAAAACTCGCAAATCTTCGGTAACTACGGACACAGCAGAAAATAGAAGCCATTTGCCTACAATATAATTTAATTTCCTGTAGAAGGCGTTTCTGCTGAGCTACAGAGATCTTTCTCTCATTACAGTTGATCTTTGAAGAGGGAGAGACGTACCGTTTTGAAGTATTCACATCTTCTCCCTTTAAAGATCAAATAACTGAGCGAGAGGAAGCCAGGAAAATGGTGGTTAAGCGCGATACATAATCAACTGTAAAAGGAAATAACAATATTATACCTTGTCCAGAATGCAATAGAAAGTAAAAGGATCCACTTTCGGAAGATTGGATGCAATGATTCAAATGAAATTAACGGTTCCATGAGAGGTGCACAGACAACAAGATGAACGGAAGACACGTCTGTATGGCATCTACAAAGAAATTAAAGTCAGGAATTCCATTTTATAGGGTAAAATTCTTGTCACAACTTGAGTATCATCTTGCCATACTGATTCTGGTTTCACTATCTATGTAGATGACTAATGGCTCATTGATGGCATTCAATTACTTTATTGTACTTCACCGAGTAGCTTAACATATATAATGGTAATTTCATACAGTCTCAGGTGTTTTAAGCTAGAGAGTGTTTTATGAAAACTGTGCTATCTTACCCTGTCATGGCCTTTTTACTCTTGCGTGTTTCTATGGTGGTTGGTTATGTAGTGTGTTGTGCGCGAATGATGAATACTAATATCCAGACCAGAATAAATAAACAGACGTGGCTAAAATCCCTGGCCAAGCCGCGATTCGTACTCAGACCACTATGATGACTGTTCAACTATGGAGCCACATACAAAAACATGTTCCTTATTTTGAGGAACTAAAATATAGTTTAGATGTTTGTTTATTACGTGAATTTATACTAATATTCTGTACAAGATCATTACACACTTACACACACATACTACTTTCTACCAGAAATGGTCCTCATCAGCAGTGAATTTCAGAGATATTTCCGGACTGCATAGCATTCTTCAGCAACACGCTTATGTGAGCAAGCTCTCCGAGGAATGTGTATTATAACAACAGGCCCACTGCCCAAGTTAATGAAATAATAAAAGTATACGCATTTGCATTGTCGTAAACTCTGAAGACAATAAATGCATGCAGTCATACTGTATTAAGACACAGGCCCCTTGAATATTATCGGCACGAGCTAATGATCACTGTGGTACAGTCGAGAACCTATCGTTATTGTTATTTTATACTAGATAAACTAATCGTAATCTCTTGAATTAATTTCAATACTAAAGAAATAGTACTAATTTGTAGTTAAATGAATGGCATAGGAGTGGTAATGGATTTACTCCCTGCAGAACATGTACCCATTTTCCAATATTTTTAATATCACGCAACAAGACATGTATATTAACTGGTGTAAGATTATATGTAGGTGTATATATTGTAACAGTAAATGTGGTACTTCGGTAGACATGAGACGCAGGACGTGTACCATTCGTTGAAGTGCATACAGAGGGATAGGGTTTGTTTAAATAAATCTTAAATTTTTTTTCCAGAGTTTATTAAGAAATTGAAAGTAATGTCACCTCTGTACAGCGGATACAGTAGAAAATGTTCCTCGTCCTATGGCTGGCGATGTCCTTGGATTCCGGCAGCTCCATTTTCCATATCAGCGAACCACCATTCGTCCCCCGATGGAAGTTCTAGAAAATCCATTCGATATCTTGAAGATCCATGCGACGTTAATGAATGGCGTTGAGGTAGTCCTTGTGAATGGTGAACATGAATGAACATCGTTAAGCCCTGGGGCGAGTTAATGTAAAGGCTGCTTCTGCACAGATGAGAGGAACGTTTATAAATGGTTTTAACAAAGTTCAAACACAAAATGTATCTTTATCACACGGTGAAATGTCACTTAATTTTGTCCCGTGTTAAATGAAAAAAATGCCACTAGACTTGAATAAACATGTAAGTTAATACTCATAAAAATAAAAGTCCACTCGAAACTTATCGTCGAGTTTAACAGAGTCACTTAAAGTTTGTGGCACTTGGTACAACGTAAGGTAATGCCGCATGACTTAGTTCTTTGAAGCACTGTTCAACATAATTCATTGAAAATAAAGATGTTCCACTCGTGAATTAGAACTCATTCACGTATTGAAAATAACATGAAATAAAAAGACGAAATTAATCGAGTATTGACAGTCCTTGGTTCGACTGTTCGTAAACTGAATGTTCGCAGAATTGAAATGTGCTGTTTATTAGAATTGAAATGCACTGTTCACACATGCACAGTTCACAGTTCATGACCTAAAATATTGACACAGTTCATGGAATGGTAAATTAAATTTGGATTCAAACACAGTCTTATAACTGGAAGTATTTAGTACTCGGTAAGGAGCAATCAGTTCTAAGTCCTGTCCATAACATAAAACTTCAATTTCGAGCACTCGAAAACGTTTGCGAGTCTTAGACACTGGTATAGAGTAACAGTCAATAGATAATGTCCAGACGATACACAATTCATCTCACGTCCTATCGGAGTAAAAGGTTGACACAGTATAAAGAAATCTGCATAAGTCCATATTCAACACGATTAGGTTAAAGTCCACGGACTTGAAACTTAATAGCGGCTTCACGCTCGATCACGGTGCCCGCGAACCGACTGTGCGAACTACAGTCTAGCGTGCACATAGATACTCCGGCCACACACTGGCATCACACTCTGGCAACATGCTGTAACACACTGCAGCGCACTGCAGCACACTCTAACATGCTGGAACACACCCTGGTCTGCTGAGCGAAGCAGTACGTATTTATATCTGATCCGGGCCTCCACCCCTTGTTCCATAACTTTATCGTCCCAAGTCAGATTCACGTGAAATTCGGCAGGAACATAGCTAAGGGATCAAGTTATATGGTGATGTTGTTCAATTTATTCAATTATTATCGTGGGAAACGTTATTACCAGTCGAATCTCGAAGAACATTCTACATCAGTCTAGGCTCTGTAGTGCGGCGAGGCATGCTGTGACGTCACCCGCTCACTACGTCACACGCGCACAGCTGTTGCTCGCCGTCCAGTCAGTCCTTCGTAAGCTGCCCGGAGCGTAACACGTAAGTTTTAAAATTTCTATGACGGGGACTTAGTTTGTACCGCCGTTACCGGTACAATATAACGTGTTCAAGCCGAGATGAGTGACTTAAAGAGGCGATATGGGCTATGTCCACAAGCGAAAGAGATTGCTTCTGCTAATTTCTCATGTGTCATTACTGCATGCTTCAATTTTGCATTTCTGTTTTTCACATTAAACGTGACACACTTGCATTTGTTTGAGACGATACTGATAATAAAATATTCTTCCCCTTACTACGCTGAACTTTTGTAATGCGTAGATGAATGTCCAAGACAGAAAAATATAAATACTCGTACGTCATGCTGCCTCAGGGGGCTATCAGAATCGCGTCTTATCTCTAAGTGAAGCTGTACTCAACATCACCGCGGACATACACCGTTCTCTCCCGAAAACATACGGTAGGGAAAGTTAGTTCTACAAATTAAGTCCTTTTCCGTCGAGAATGCACCTCTCTGCCGTCGCTTATTCCTCCGTGCTCTGAACTTTCAGGCGCACAGTGTGTTATTTTGCCAATCTAGGTGGAAAAAAACAATTTTCCAACAACACGCAAATTATTGCTGCATATTATCTCCGAAAGTACAGTAAAATGTCCAGTGTGTCTGAGAACAGAGGTCTATTTCCCTCAAGATCATAGAGGTTGCGACATCCACTACAACTTGCAACTGCCAATACCATTTTGAGTAATTTAACTAATGAACGTTATCTACACAGTTTTAAATTACCTGCAGGGGGTTTTTAATTTTAAAAAGATATCTACTTTCGACACATAGAGGTATTTTAAAAGGTAATTTTTATTTAACTCATTAGTCAGTTTTTATGTTCATCTAAGGCTTCACAATAGTATCTAACCACATTTAACGTTGCAATTATATAGATATTAAATCCAGTATATTTTAGTTTATTCAACCTGTGACAATAAAGATCGGTGAATGAAATCAGAACGGTCGATCGGGCAACACTGGCTACACACAACGCTGCACCTGCGTAGCAGCAGGTTTTGACCACCTGCTCCCAACGTTCACTTGAGCATCGTTTGTATGCCGTGTATGACCTGTTTGACACAGTGCGTGTTTAGTGCGTTGGTTTTTAACGGCGGAAATGAACATGAACGACCAAAATATCAATGTACAGTTTTGTTTTAACCTTGGCAAGACACTGATAGAAACGCATGCGATGCTGTTATGTGTTTATGAAGATCAAGCACTGTCCTTGAAGTGTGTGCACGTGTGGTTCTTCCGTTTTCGAGGAGGTCGGGAAAATGTTTCGGACAAACCCCATAGCGGAACACCGGCGACCGCCGTCAGTAACGAAAACATCGAGAAGGTGAGGACATTAATCACCAACGATCGGCGATTAACTGTGCGCATGATAGCGGATAAACTGTAGATTAACTTGAATCCGTGCGACAAATCGTTACCCAGAAGTTATGGAAGAGGAAAACGTGTTCTTGTCTTGTATCATATCACTTCACTGATGATCAGAAGCAGGCACGTTTAGAGGCTTCACAGGATTTTGTCGAAACGGCGGTTGCGACACCAAATTTCTCGAACTGTATTGTCACTGAGGATGAAACCTGGTGTCTCAGGTATGACCCTGAAAATAAACGGCAAAGCATGGAATGGCGTTCTCCGGGATCCTCTCAACGCAAAAAGATCAGAGTCGTAAAGTCACGCATCAAAGTCGCTTTGAAAGGAAAGGGATTTGACGACATTCCTGACATCCAACGGAACGTGTCGAGGCTTTTGAACACCATCTCAAATGAAGCCTTCGTGCAAAGTTTCCAGGACATATAACGCCGATCTCAGCAGTGCATAGTTATGAGAGGGGACTATTTTGAAGGACAGTAAGGTCACGGTCGTGCATTGTTCATCTATGTTGATAGAAAATACTATTCACCGAACTTTATTGTCACAGGTTGTAAATAAGAAAAGTATTGTGCAAAGTCGCGAAGTACTTCCCCTCCCCCCGTTTTTAGGTTATGGCGTCCTCAATTTCTCGTAAGGCCCTTTTTGAAATATGGCTTCAAAGCCTTAGTTGACTATTTGTCTTTACTTTCTTTTTTTAATATTGCTGTTGTATTCTTTTTCAAATCTGAAGGTAAATGTACTACATATCTCGTTTGTATTTTTTTCATTAGCTAGGCTATCTGCAGTTCTTTTCATAACTAAGAATGAAGTATAATGCTTTAGGTGCAATAAATTTTGTATATTTGCTCAAAATTGAGGGTTATTTCAATTTTTATATTTTTCCACCTACATTGCCAAAATACCATACTGTGCGAGGTCTGTCGAGGCCACTTCAGTTAAGAGTTCTTGTTCATAAACCGCGTACTTTGAATCCTCGGCCTGGAGGTTGTTTGTATCCACAGCATTTACATAATTAGTTGACAAAGCCTAGATTTCACTCCTTTGCTTTGCCCTTCTGAGTCAGCAGATTATTTACTAGTCTGGCAAGTCAACTGAAATGCACGAACCTATTCAGTATAATTGAAGAGTCTCTATTCAAAAGGTGCTATTTCCAATTCAGTTTTTTCTTTAGCAATTCCTTCCTCATGCATTGCAGTAGTTGAATACTGTTGAATGTCATGAGCAATCTAGACTAGAGAGATGTAATTTTTAACTGTAGTATTATACTTGATTATGAGTACGTTCCATGCACCTTTTATTATTCGTTTCCTTGCGCTTTTCCACAATTTTTCCAGTTGGAAATGTATGACATTAGCTCATCATTTCTAGATTCTGTTATCTGGACATGATTTATGTAGCAGCTGATATATGATGGACCTATCGTGCTGGCGTTATCTCTCGTTGTAGGTTCCAGTTTTATTTCTGATTTGTGCATAGCTCACTTATTGAACAATGAATTTCTTAACTTTAACACTTCCTAGAGTACTCCTTACATAAAGTTGTAATGAGTCCTAATTTTAATAGCAAAACCGCCTTGGGTTACGTTTATGGAGATAATACACTTGAATTCTTCTGTATTACAGAATTGTAGTGTAAGTAAGTACAAAACAAAATTTATCCTATCCTATACCAGTCAAAACCGGTCTCTCGTTGACTTTAACTGCCGTAACTGAGATAATCAGCTCCCAATGAGAGCAATGCGAAGTGAACTAAGTTAAGATCTTCAGCAGTTAAGACCTTCTCCGATGTCAAGACGTACAGCCCTCCTCGGATGTAATGATAGAATAGATTGGAATCGACCGATAGAATTGCCGGCTCCAGCTCTTGTCGTGGATGTATATAGAGTCCAACATCCCCCTCCATGTACCATATCACATGGTCCAGAAAGATCTGATGTACTATCTCTTCTCCTATCCATCGTTGTATATCCATCATCTTGTTCCATAACGTCCATTCACATAGGTTGAATTTTCTCGCGCTCTCAACGCGTCATTTAGCGAACTTCTAAAAGTAGGCGTTAACAAGTCTTTAACTGTCACTTCAGAATGTGGAAGGGGTAAGCACTCGTGAAAGCTTGATGACGTATATTTTCCGGTAATGGACTAAAATTATCATGGTGAGTCCGGTCACCTGACCTCAGCTACTGGTAATTTAATACAAGTTATTAATACGAGTGAGTTGGAATACCTTACTCAAGAAGTCATTTGTTCAGAATACGTTATAGCCTTGATACAAAAAAAATGAAATTATGATGTGAAATGGATGACTAAAAACCCTATATATAAACATAATAATATAAATGACCTACCACTAATTAAATATATACATCTTTCCAATTAATTACACAGTTCGATAATTTTGTACATGCTGTGATGTTCCAAACATCAAACAGTAGCTATTTATTTATTGATTTGATTTGATTTGATTTTGATTTGATTTGATTTGATTTGATTTGATTTGATTTGATTTGATTTGATTTGATTTGATTTGATTTGATTTGATTTGATTTGATTTGATTTGATTTGATTTGATTTGATTTGATTTGATTTGATTTGATTTGATTTGATTTGATTTGATTTGATTTGATTTGATTTGATTTGATTTGATTTGATTTGATTTGATTTGATTTGATTTGATTTGATTTGATTTTAGGTGCATCACTATATATTCATCATGTGCTTTATGGAGTTGAAACTTGGACCTTGAAATGGACCATCATAAAAAGGCTGGAAGCTGTAGAAATGTGGTTTCATACATGAAGGCTGAGAGCCTCCTGGATAGAACACATTTCTAACGAACAGATATTACAGAGCAAACTCTGAATGAGAACTACTGATCAACATCAAATGCATGAAAATTGCATACTTGGGGCATGTGTTACATGGTGATAGATATGCATTATTACACCTCATTTTAAAGGGTAAAATCGAAGGACAGCTATGAGTAGGCAGACAAAGAACGTCATGTCTCAAGAACACTCTAGACTAGACTGGAATACGAACTATTACACAAATCTACCGTGTTGCTGAAGATCGAAGAACATTGTCCATACTGATCGCCAACGTCTGGGAGTCTGAGCAAGGCATACAGAAGAAGAAGGATGAGCGAAAATTTTACAAATAGCATTACTTACTGCAGTTTAATAGAATTATTAATATCATAAACACATTTTACTTAAAGGAAAGGAATACCTACAAAAAAGAAAAGTGTTAAATATTGATATTATAATAACATAATAAGCATAGACCGAAAGAAAAGGAATGCAACAAATGAAATACTTAAATGCTGATACTTAAAAATATAACATAATACAATACACATATGTAGACCAAATTACTAAAACGGGGCAGTGTTGTGGTCACAACTGCAAGTTCCCATGTAGAATACGTTCTACAGTCTACATGCCCGTAAATGTTATTGTATACTAGCTGTAGTACGCATCGTTGTTGGGACGATCATACTATAGCAAGGACAAAGTTATCTTAACTTCCCTACTACTTTCCGTTAATATCCAGGCGGGCTGTTTTACCCTGGGCGCAGCAGTAATCACATCTATCGGAGATGAGTGCCATCGCAAAAATGGTCAATGCAATGTTATTTCTAATAAGTTTTAGCCTTCAGTATTGTAAACATTCACATTTAGTTTTCTTCCGACTTTTGTAATATTCAGGCATGTAATATAAGCGTACTTTCTTCAGTCTTCACTCCCTCTTGTCCTATTCTTCAAGTGATCGTTCATTTACGATTTGTTCATATTATTTATAATCATCGTCACAATTTTATTTGTCGATGTTTACCGATAACCATGCAGTTTTATACCTTAGAGCAATCATTAAAATAAACATCGCCAGTTAACACGATTGAACAATAATTCTGTTAGCAATGCTCGGCGTTGATATGGACTAAGCGACAAAAGTTTAAATACATGAATTCCATAATCATAGTCAGTATGGTTGAACGGTATAAGACATAAATTATCGGAAATGTAATTCTATGTAACTTTAGTTATGTATTATTTATCGATAGGACCACTAATAACATAGATATTTGATCATTAAATTTCGTGTCTTCCCCTAAACTACCATTTCACTCAGCGTGAATACAATTATTTATAGCTTAGATTATAGCGCGTCATTCTCCGACTTTAGACACCGATCTTCTTTAAATCCTCTTCAGTAATTTTCTCGTGATGCGCATTCAGACCGACAGAGAGAGATAACGGAAAATTAAATAGTGCATTTCCGTGTTGCTGTGGGCATGACCGATACAGAAATATCATTTTTTTAAATCTGAGCAATGTGTAGACAAAACTCATATTTTACATATAAATATAGATTTTATACTTGCCTAGCCCATCTCTTACCGTGCATAAAAATTAATATTTAAATTGCACTTCTTCCTTTGATTTTCTTTTAAAATATAATAAAATAAAGGGTAATTGGCCAAATATATCAACACCTTCCGTAATTACCACGATCTGTAATGTTCAGCTGACACAACGTTGGGAATTCCTTCGTAGAACATATGATTACAGCACCTTTCATTATTGTTGTATTTATTTAGTTTACAATCAATGTAAGAACTTCATTAGTGTCACAAGAACATTTCAGATGAATTTATGGCCTTTACAATGAAATTTAATAATAATAATAATAATAATAATAATAATAATAATAATAATAATAATAATAATAATAATAATGGCTTTTAATACAAATTTTCTCTTATTCTTACACAACCTGCACTTTCTCCTAATATTTGCTTCATGAAAAAATCGAACATGTCTAACTATGAGTATGTAGATGAACCTTGCAAACAAATTTCGTCATAAGACCTATTTGTGTCGGTGCGACGTAAAGCAGCAAAAAAAAAAAAAAAAAAAATCATCACATGAATTTATGTTTTTATTCCTGGAAAGTTGAGAAGCAGTCTTTTTGCAGGTGAACATCACATTTTTGCATACATTTATTGTCCAACTTTTACACAGCCTGCGCGCCTTCTTCTTACAGTTTCTTCACGGCGAATGATGACATTAGCCATTCGGTCTTCCTTCACTGAGCATGGTATGCAGTTCTTGCTTGGGTGCCGAAGTTCCTGTTTCTTCTGAGTGGTTGCTCTTCTGTATCCAGTTCTGAATTCTCCTCGTCACTCCTCAGTAGACATAGAACTATGTGCGATCTGAAGTCTTTTCGACTTTTGGCAGACTCTGTTACCACGCGGTGTATCTCCCAAGCATTCAAGATCTTACTGTGAATTCCATGAGAAAATAATGGCCACCACCACATATTGCCGCTAATTCAAATCCTGTAGTTGCCAATACCATTATCTTGCAAATTCACTCCTCGAATTCCTTGGCTCTACTCGTGGAACAGCTGCGGCATATGGTGTGCTTCTTTTCCTACCTGTTGTACCTCTTTACATGTATTAGTGGCTGTAAGGTACCATAATTGGTCACAACTGTGACAACAGAATTACTTTCCACTCAACTGCGAATAATTTGTTGCTGACTTCAAATCTGAAATAAAAGTTCCCTTTAAGCTCCTTTGCTGAAGCCTTTGGTGTTTGAAGTGGACAGAATACCATTCGGTTCTCTTGCACCGCTCCGGTTGCAAAGACTCCCTCTTCTGACAACATGGTAAGAAGAGAATGGCTTATGAAGCAGTTATCAAAATATTTGGTGAGATTTTCAGAATCTTGGGCTACTTACAGCAAGTCTGTAACAACTCTTTCATAGAAACTGGAATTTTCATCGTTCGTATCTGAAGCTATTCCACAAGGTTCAAACTAATAGACGCATCCTACTGCTGAGGCTATACACCAGAGTTTGAATACAAATGGTATCTTAGTGGAATGGCGTCCAAAATACAGAATCAGATCTTCATCTATAGATATTTTATGAAAACACATATCGAAATGTAATTTTTTTATTGAACTCACTGAAGAACAGTCATAGATAGGAGAGCTTATTTAACTTGACCAATTCGTCTTTGTTGAAGAGGAGGATGTACTTCATTTCACCAAATCTGTTCCGTGACATCATTTTGTGTACGAGAGGTACCTCTTTGACAGCATCCAAACTCCAGTAAAATGTTGACAGAGACAGTGAGCGATAGTCGTCGAGAATAACGTTATCAGTTAATCCTTCAGTTGTTCGTAGTTCCATTCGGTGGAAAGTCATAATGAAATTGAAGCAGTGGGCTAGAGGTAAGAAATGGAGGTGGGCATGATTTTCTAATGGTATCGACAGTGTAACTGTGAATGTAGGCTCATGAAAAATAAATATATGAAATAAGTTATTGATATTCAGACATTATTTGAAACACTTACGTGAATCTTAGACCTCTGAATAAACTTGAAAATATTTAAGTATTGTGAAGTGGACTGTATTGCCATGAGACAGGTTCTCTCACAGGATGCAAGAAGGGATAATATAAACAAAGGTAAACTTTAGTAACTATATTAAACATTGTCATGTGAACAATCAATACATGCTGTATAGGTAGTTAATACACTGGTGCAGGACTAAGCTGTAAAATGCAGGGTTACGCTGCTACTAACACTCAAGCAAACATAACATCTCTGTCCCTCATGTCCACTCCGAGCTGCAAGGCGACATCCGGAGCCATCTGGTAGCGCCAGAGAGAAGTGCATCACACCAAATGGAAGTGGTGCTACCGACAGGCTACTGACATACATACATTATTCGAATATTACACAACCTCTAAATAAATCAGAAGTACCGAACATTCACTCTGAATCTTCATGTTTAGGGCTACATCCAGACAGTCAAAGCAGACCACTATATCTCCTATCAACAGCTATTTCGCTCTAAATTACCTAATGTATAACTCTGCACTCTTAGAATTGGCCGAAGAGAGCATTTAGAAAACGATTACCAAACTGTACACTTCTCCTGGGCAATTCACAATGTTGCGTACACGCAACACATATCAATTTCGTGCATTATATCGTGAGCAGTGCAATAATTTTACACAAAATTGTGTCTGCGTGAAAAGTCTATAATGACAAAAATATGAATTCTTGAAGTACAAGAAAATATTACTTGTGGTTAATGGCGATTAACAGTTATTAATAAGCTAGTGAAATTTAAACAGTAAAGTGCAAACATATGAATAGAGAGATAAAAATTGATACTGGATATAGATATGAAGAGTTTTACATTATTATAAATTAATTTATTTGGTTTCTCGAGGGGGTAAAAGATGTGTTGCGTTTACGCAACGTTGGGAAGAAATGGGCTTGGTGGTGGGTATTGATGTGTCTGAAAACACACTGTACATGGGCTCGGTTGGAGTAAAATAATTCGTGTTTATACATCCATAACGAGCAAATAACTAGCTTGATGCCTTTTTCGTTTATGTACCGCCACGTGGATGTTATTGTTAACACACAAACCATTAAATGAATTCTATGCTTGAAGCAATGTTCATCTCCGTGTCTGTTAACCTGCATTATTAAGTTTCATGGAAATCAGGTTTCTTCGAATGTATGTTGGGTAATCAGCCCGAAGGCTGGTTTGATCCTCTGCAGCTTCGCCAACAGCTGTCATAAACAGCCTAGGCGTCACTGAAGAGGCGTACTAGGGAAACGAGGAGTGAGGTAGTTTCCCGTTGCTTTCCTCACCGAGCCAGCAGTTGCTCTTACATATCAGTCTGCCAAGCCCACTGACATGTATGCACCAACTGACCCTATGAGCGATATTTTCACACCATTCATAACAGGGACTGGCTGCATAAGGAATGGTATTACTAGCATCACTCATACCTCAGTCACTTTCATATCGTCTATTAATATTTCCTACAGTTCAATTACATATAACATGCGCACTTATCGGAAACAATTTTAAATTGTGTAGATCAGCCAGCAAGTTACGAAATGCAGAAATTGCTGTACTCCACCTAACCTCAGAGATGACACGATATTCCAAGAATACTGAAACTGGTTGCTAAACTTTTAATATTGATTCAATGCTTTCATTCCAGATGGGAATTTTGGATGAAGTCATGTTGGATATTTCACATACTGTATCAAAGTCTCCTTACTATAATACTATAACAATAAGAAGAGTAATTAAAGTACAGTCGTCTTATACACCAGAAATAAATACTATTAAAATGAATTCGAAGATTATCGATGCACAAAAGACAGTTTTTTCTTCTTCTTCTTCTTCTTCTTCTTCCCATTACGCCTTATGTTCGACATTCAGCAAATATGTATTTGTACTCTTGTGCTATTACGTGTACCAATTAATTCATTTATCCTTGTCCTTTTCCTCCTTGGCTGGAAATATGTCCGTTTTTTTTCCTTTTCTCTTTGAATCAATGGCACCCCTATGGATGATTACCCAGACGAGAGGTCATTCATCATTGCACCACGACCAGCACATTGTTGACATTCAAGAGTTTTGACAAACATCTTCTTATGCCATTACTTACATTCTGCATCCACGTTTTAATCCCATAATATCGGTTCATTGAGTAAGCCTTTGGGATCAAGCGCTCAACATTTTAAAACAGGAACGTTAAGTTTCATAAAAAACTAAGTGCCATACATTTGTACGAATACGTCATATTTATTCATACATTCCCTTTTACATACTTTATATTATTATATTAATATTTATAGACAAGTGGTTCGTGCTGTGGGTTACTGTAGTCAACGTGCTAGTTCGTGAACTGGCTGAATGGCCTATTAAGTGGTCCTGAGAATCGGAATACCAGCTCCTATGGAATGGGACATAATCTTAGTCATCGCCCTCCTCGTTCTCAGGCGGCTGGGAGTATAAAATCCACCGGTGGTCTCTAACACTTTAAAGGAGAGATCCTTGCTGGGACTAGGTGTAAGTAGGGTAGCATCATGCTTCACAGAATTTTCACCGAGCAAGCCTCGGATCTATGAGAGTAATGGAGTCCCACTTCCATTTGACAAGCGAGGGACTCCTTGGAAACAATTTGACAAACTAAATGGAATTCGATGGGGAGATATCGATATTAAAGGGGTTTGTGGAAGAAAGATAGCAGAATTGGTTGAGTAAACATAGAGGATGCGTCTGCAGGTGTCTTAGGTCAATATTATTCGGGTGAGTGGAACAACGGGGATGATACAGGAGATTATAACGTGCTTTAAACAGGTGTTAAAAAAGAGAAAGGCATAGTGTTGGGTAGACGGGAATACTATTGCACGAAACATAATGTCTATTAAATACATAAATCGAATGTATGAGTATTTTTGGCTGTTGGAAAAATTAGAACGAGGATCGTCTCGGTGTACTCACCATGTGAAGGTGCAGATGAGGATGAAGTTGAGAAATTTTATGAAGCACAGAGTGGTGACGTAGACAGGATCAACAGTAAATATAGTAATGGGCTATTTCAATGCAAGAATTGGGTATAGAACTGGCGGATATGAGGAGGCGATGGGTAAATGTGGGGAAGATACGGAAGCTAATAATGGAAAACGTTTACTGGACTTCTGTGCCGATACGAGACTAGCAACCATAAGTTCTGAAGAATGTATATTTCAAGCATAAGGCTATTCACCACTACACATGGAAACGTGGAGTTACCAGATCCTTAATAGCCTACATCATAACCAATAAGTGAGGAAATCTCTTCCGAATGTGCGGGTGTTCGGAGGATTTTTCGATGGTACACAACAGATCCAATCTTCAGTGAACTAAGTATCATTAGACCTAGGATATAGAAAGTGAAATCTGCCTGCAGACGAAATTCAAGATAATCTACAGGACGAGGAAGTTAGGCTGCGTGGATATGATCAGTGAAAAGTCCCAAATAATCAACTGTGGGAAGATTCAGAAAAAGCTGTCTCTGTGGATCAGTGGTAGAGTGTCGGCCTCCGGATCCCATGATAGCGGGTTTAAACCCGGTAGAAGTAGTGGATTTTTGAAAGGCGGGAAAAAGTCCATTCGACACTGAAGGTCTTCGATGTCGGCATGTAAAATATCTCTGGTAACATATTTAGTGTTTACCCGACAAAATTCATTCAATCTTAGTCACAGATGCCCAAGAGAGTTTCGGTTTGCTCTGTCTGCCATCTAGTAGACTCAGAGTAAAGCGAAGTCGAAACTGACGAGCAGGCAGCCAGATGGCGTCAAATTAAAATGTCTGAACACGGTAGCTGAGGCCATACGATTATTTTCATTACGTTCAGGATAAGCGAAGAGAATGGGTGGTATACAAGGATGTTGTATTACAACAGCAAGGATATACCTAGAAACAAGTTTTTAAAGATGAAAAATGATAGGGGGCCTACCAAATTAGTGAAATGATGAAGTCATCTTAGGTTGTAAACGTAAAAAAGGAAGGTGTATCGGAAATTCTTCGAAAGAAGAACTGGTGAAGATTGGAAATTATATGTAGATAAAAGAAACAGAGCGGTGCAAATCATGGTGGAATCCAAAAAACAGTAAAAGGAAGATATCGATAGTAACCTGGAAAGGTTTTGTCAAGTGGCAGGGAAATTGTTCTGGACAGCAATAAAATAAGAACGGGAAGGAAAAAGGAAAGGCATAGTGCTTTTGGTAAATCAAGTGAACTTACAGTAGATCCCAGAGAATTATAAGAGACACTGAAGGCGTAAACGTAAAAGGAAATATTTTAAATTAAAATTGTGAACAACCGATTTCATGAAGAGGAGGGCAAGACGGGAGTGAAATTACTCTTGATAAAATGGAAAATATGTCGTAAAGCAGAAGGAATATATTAAATTAGTCCTGAAATGGTGAAATACATTGGAACGTCAGGGATGATGTGTCTTCATGCAGTAATAAGACTACAATGGAATTCTAGTAAGATATTTCATGTTCGGACGAAAGCACTAATGCAACTATCGATTAGAAAGATAACTGGGAAGATTGTAGCAACTATAGAGGTATTACATTGATGAGCATACCAGTCAAGGTCTCTACTAGCTTTATGGGAAAGAAGGGTGCAATCAATGGTTGATAGTAAGTTGGATAAAAACCAGTGTGGTTTCAGAACACAGAGGGGCTGTTTGGACCAAACATTTTCAGTACGCACCAAGTAATTGAAAAACGCTATGAGAGGAATAGACAGTTTTGTTTGTTTCGTAGATCTTGAGAAGCCATACGACAGAGTACCGAGGGTAAAGATGTTCGCCGTACTGAGGGACTATTGGTAGATTAGCAATCAAAGGCATTTTATGTTGGTAATTGAACTGCTGAGAAAGTTGATGGTAGAATGAGTTATTGGTTCAACACATAGAATAAACATCGAGGTCCAGATCGTGACTGGAAATGGCCAGGTAAGGAGCTATGAGCTAAAGATTAGCCCCTTAAAGTGAAGGATAATAAGAGGCTAATCTACAAACACAATAAAACCCAAATATACATATATAGGTTGGTTTTTCAGGGAAACTCAGAGGATAAACGTAAATAAATGCAAGGGAAAAGTAAAATATGAGTATGTGAAAAGGAAATTCAAAATTCGAGCTTGAACGAAGCTTAGGGAACCATAAATATTCGGTACCTTTTTGTAACAGAACACATCTCTTTACAAGCAGCAAGATTATCAGTAATACGTTGCCGTATTCCAATCGTAATTAGCTGAAATAACATCTTTTCTCAAGACATCAGGTCGATCTTTCAAACAGGTCAAATTATTTCACACAACACAAAGAAGACGCCATGCTAATAAAAGTTTTCCCGCGCATTAGAGAACATTATTAGTTTAAAACCTATGTTTAAAGTATTGCTATTCAAGCAGCAGATAACAGGTATCCAAAACTTAATTACGGAGAAAATAAAAAAATTAAGGGGACGATAGAGCATGCGCAAAACACGGAAAGGAAAAGAACAAAATTACTTAAACATGCCCGCCATAATAAAATATCAGAACACCGAGAAATAGGAGGGTAAGGAAAAGGAAAAGGGGGCATATCAAACTAAGGGTAGGTGAACAAAACTGAAATCAAACAAAATCTTCCAGTCGGTGTACAGTACATTCCGTTTAACCACCCATTCACAGTCATTCGCATACCAGCACACATGCTCAATCGGCCACAACCGTAGTAAAATGTATGGTCACGTGCCTCCAATTCATGTTCCAGAACAGGGCAATGGCCAGAACGAAAGTGATTTCCGAACAGCATGACATGCGTGCACGTAGATATCATTCCAATAATAAGAGCAGTATAATCCCAACTCTCCACTCAAGCTTACCATTGACGAAATCCGCACAGGGCGAGTGAAGCCTCGCGTTGACACGCATTTGACTAGAACAGAAGGTCAACTTCCGAAAGGAACACATACATCTAATAAAATCAGAGCACACCATTCCGCAGTATAACAATATAATCACACAGGCACTGAGGGGTATGAGGGAGAAGTTGGAGAGCTTGAGGAAGATAATTAGGATTCTCACAGAAGACAGGAAGGAAAATAGGCCTCCCTCAAACAATGTACAGGTTACAGTAGGTGTAAAAGAGGGAGGGGAAGGAAAGGGGGAAATTGAAGAAGACAGGTGGTCTAATGTTCTAAGGGAAAGGAGATTGCAGGCTAAGGGCTCTATTCAGGATCACAATTCAGGACAGGTGTGTGTGATAAATCGGTAAGAGTCACTCCAGATAGAACAACAGAGGGAATATGAGGAACAGGGAACTGTTGCTGAGATGTGTGGAAGTAGGAGGAAGAGAAAAGGTAGGAAAAGAAGATGTAGAGTAGAAGACAGGAAAAGACAGGTGGAACAGGTTCATGGGATGGAGAAAAGGGAGGAGGAAGTAGCTTCTGCAGCTATCAAGAAATATAGGGCTGACCAGGAGAGGAGCGAATGAAATGAGGTGGGTAGGGTTGAGGCTCTGGTCATGGGGGATTCCATAGTTAGACATGTGGGGAAAGTGTGTAGAGGAAAGAAAACCAGGGTAGGGTGTAATCCAGGTATTAGGTTGAGGCAGATGTTTTGAAAATTAGAAGAGGAGGAGGAGGGGAAGGAGAATGTGGTAGTGTTTCACATTGGTACCAACAACGAAAGGCAAGTTGGCATAAGTACCAACATAGTTCGGGATGTGTGGGATCTGGTAAATGGAGCACGGGTGCAGTTTAAGGAAGCGGAGAGTGTTATCAGTGGTATACGGTGTAGGAGAGATTCTGAATGGAGGGTGATTGGGGATTTAAATGAGACTGTGGAGTGGGTATGTAGGAAACAGGGAGTGAAATTTCTAGATCCTAATGGGTGGGTAGGAGATAGGTATCTGCGCTCAGATTGCCTTCACTCAAACCGCAGTGGTACGTATACGTTAGGAAATTTGTTTGGACGTGTAATAGGGAGGTGCATTCAGGGAAACGGGGTTGTCTAGGGAGCGGTGATACGGGTACAGAGATCTGGAATTCAAGTAGGGATGATATAAAAATGTTAGTGCAAAACTGTAGAAGTATTGTAAAGAAAGAAATAGAAGTAAGTAGTTTAATTGATATATATACCTATCAGATATTGTAATAGGGGTTGAATCATGGATGAGAAATGATACAGTATAATGGATACAGACATTTTCTCACGGAACTGGAGTGTGTATTGTAGAGATAGGATAGGAATGGTGGGAGGGGGAGTATTCATTCTGGTGAAAGAAGAATTTCTAATCTACGAAAAAGTTAAAGATGACAAACATGAAATTCTAGGTGTAAGGCTCATCTCTAAAGATAATAGGCAACTTGATGTCTTTGGGATGTATAGACCGGGAAAGGGTAGCGCTGACACGGATTCAGAATCATTTGATAAGATAATCAGCTACGTGGGAAACGATATGGACAGGAATGTAATTGTAGCGGGAGATCTTAGTTTATCGGATGTCAATTGGGAAGGAAATGCATACAACGCGAAGCATGAACAACAAATGGCAAATAAGCTAAAATGGGAAGTAAATCTGATTCAGAAAGTGATGGAACCAACTAGAGGGAAAATATCCTGGATGTGGTGCTGGTAAAACCAGATTAGCTCTATAGAGAATCCGAAGTAATAGATGGTATTAGTGACCATGAAGCTGTTTTTGTCGTAGTTAAAAATAAATGTGAAATAAAGGAAGGTCTTAAAAGTAGGACTAATAGGCAGTACCATATGGCTGATAAAGTAGGCATGAGGCAGTTTTAAAAAGTAACTATGATCGAGGAAAGACGGTAAATAAATGTGATGAATGTGAAAACAGGTTTGTGCTTTTAAGGTGGTAAGGAATGGTGAATACCCACCTTATTACAATAGAGAAATAAAGAGACCAAAAAGGAGGTGCACTTTGGAAAGAAAGAGTTAGAAATGGCTGTGGAAATAAGGACAAATTGAAGGAACTTACTAGAAAATTGAATCTGGCAAAGAAGGCAGCTAAGGATAACATGATACACCCCCCCACGAGACTTAACCCCCTTGAAAGGGCTCTGGCCTGGCCAGCGACCGCTGCTCAGCCCGAAGGCCTGCAGATTACGAGGGGCCGTGTGGTCAGCACGACGCATCCGCTCGGCTGTTATAATGGGCTTTCGAGACCCAGGCCGCCATGTCACCGTCAGATAGCTCCAAAATTCTACTCACGTAGGCTGAGTGGACCTCGAATCAGCTCTCAGGTCGAGAGAAAAACTGACCTGCCCGGGAATCTAAAATTGTCAATCATACAAATTTTAGTGAAAAATGGAAGGGTATGTATAGGTACTTTAACAAAGAATCAGGTTCCAGGAAGGACATTCCAGGAATAATTAATGAACAAGGAGTGTGTATGGGAGGATCTTCAAAAGTCAGAAGTATTCAGTCAGCAATATATAAAGATTGTTGGTTACAAGGATAATGTCCAGACAGAGGAGGAGACTAATGCTAAATAAGTATTACAAATTACATATGACTACAATGACATTTACAATAAGATACAAAAGTTGAAAACTTGAAAAGCGGCTGGAATTAATAAGATTTCTGGGGATATACTAAAGACAATGGGTTGGTATGCAGTACCATATCTGAAGTAATTATTTGATTATTGTGTGTATAACAAATGAATGGAGAGTTGATATAGTAGCCCCTGTGTATAAAGGAAAGGGTGATAGACATAAAACTAAAAATTACACGCCAGTAAGTTTGACATGCGTTGCATGTAAGCTTTGGGAAGGCATTCTTTCTGATTATATTAGACATATTTGCGAAATTAATAACTGATTCGATAGAAGGCAGTTCGGTTTTAGGAAAGGTTATTCCACTGCAACTCAGCTTGCAGGATTCCAGCAAGATATAGCAGATATCTCTGATTCAGGAGGTCAAATGGACTGTATCGCGATTGACCTGTTTAAAGCATTTGATAGGGGGAATCATGGGAGGCTACTGGCAAAACTGAGTGCAATTGGACTAAATAAGGGAGTGACTGAATGGGTTGCTAGTTGCTATATTTCTAGAAAACAGGTCTGAGAGAATTAGAGTAGGCGAAGCTTTATCTGACTCTATAATAATTAAGAACTGAATTCCTCAAGGCAGTATTATTGGACCTTTATGTTTTCTTATATAGATAAATGATATGAGTAAAGAAGCGGAGTCAGAGGTAAAGCCTTTTGCGGATGATGTTATTCTGTGATGATGATGCTTGTTGTTTAAAGGGGCCTAACATCGAGGTCATCGGCCCATGTTATTCTGTATAGAGTAATAAGTTGCAAGATTATGAGCAGCTGCAACATGACCTCGATAATGTTCTGGGATGGACAGCAGGCAATGGTATGATGATAAACGGGGTTAAAAGTCAGGTTGTGAGTTTCAAAATAGTAAGTTCTCTCAGTTTTAATTACTGCGTTGATGGGGTGAAAGTTCCTTTTGAGGATCATTGTAAGTATCTAGGTGTTTATAAGGGAAGATATTCATTGCTGTAATCACATAAATGGAATTGTAAATAAAGGGTACATATCTCTGCACATGGTTATGAGAGTGTTTAGGGGTTGTAGTAAGGATGTGAAGGAGAGGGCACATAAGTCTCTGGTAAGACCCCAACTAGAGTATTGTTCCAGTATATGGGAACCTCACCGGGATTACTTGATTCAAGTGCTGGAAAAAATCCAAATAAAAGCAACTCGATTTGTTCTGGGTGATTTATGACAAAAGAGTAGCGTTACAAAAATGTTGACCGGGCCAGTTGGCCGTGAGCGTAGAGGCGCGCGGATGTGAGCTTGCATCCGGGAGATAGTAGGTTCGAATCCCACTATCGGCAGCCCTGAAGATGGTTCTCCGTGGTTTCCCATTTTCGCACCAGGCAAATGCTGGGGCTGTACCTTAATTAAGGCCCCGGCTGCTTCCTTCCAACTCCTAGGCCTTTCCTATCCCATCGTCACCATAAGACCTATCTGTGTCGGTGCGACGTAAAGCCCCTAGCAAAAAAACAAAAACAAAAATGTTGCAAAGTTTGGACTGGGAAGAACTGGGAGAAAGAAGACGAGCTGCTCGACTAAGTGGTATGTTCTCATATCAATCAATCAATCAATCAATCAATCAATCAATCAATCAATCAATCAATCAATCAATCAATCAATCTGTACCGGTTGGTACACCTATACGCCGCACATTTGAATTTTCCGCCTTAAAGTACGCCTCTACAGCTGAAACTCGGAACTTTAAAACTGAATTAATTCAACCGTTTATCTGAAAATGTCACTGTGTTAATTTAGAATTGTTTTTCTTCACTAATTATCAAGAAGTGTGGACATTCTCTCACAGATGTCTCTACCAAAAACTATGATCATGCATCGTGGTGCGAAGTGAAGGAACTTTTCTTGAAGATATTTTGTATTCATAAGTTTTGGTCTTTACTAAATTTTGTTCTTTCATCTATGGGTTGGCAATATTAATTTTTCTTTCGGCCAGTTTTGAGCTTAGCCAATCCCGAATTTCTTTAATTAATTTTGGACCAATAGTGTCCTTCTCCAATTTCAGTGTGTAAAGTTTTGGCAACCAATAAACGCCTGTGGGTGTGTCTTAATTATTCACGAAAGGTCTCGAATCTTCCATGAGGGTTTAAAAACTGCTGATTTTCATGGCTCGTCGGCACTTCAACAACATCTCGCTTAGTGTATGGAAGTATAGCAGGGGGCGGGTTGCGCCTCTTCCTTCGAGCAGCAGCTCTTCAGCAAAGGTAATGGCCCTTTAACATCTTTATTTATTTCTTGCTCAGCAGCTTAACCCCCGGGGAAGGTTCGAAACCTTTTCAAAGTATCCTACCTGTTTAAAAATGTAACTGATCTGCATTTAGGGCAGTCGCCCAGGTGGCAGATTCCCTATGTGTTGTTCTCCTAGCCTTTTCTATAAATGATTGCAAAGAAATTGGAAATTTATTGAACATCTCCCTTGGTAAGTTATTCCAATCCCTAACTCCCCTTCCAATAAACGAATATTTGCCCCAATTTGTCCTCTTGAATTCCAACTTTAACTTCATATTGTGATCTGTCCTAAAGACACCACTCAAACTTATTCGTCTACTAATGTCCTCCCATGCCATATCATTGATATATATAACATAAAGGTCCAATAATACTGCCTTTGAGGAATTCCCGTCTTAATTATTACAGGGACCGGTAAAGCTTCACCTACTCTAATTCTATGAGTTCTATTTTCTAGAAACAGAGCCACCCTTTCAGTCACTCTTTTGTCAAGTCCAACTCCACTCATTTTTGCCAATAGTCTCCCATGATCTACCCTATCAAATGCCTTAGACAGGTCAATCGCAATACAGTCCAATTTACCTCCTGAATTCAGGATATCTGCTCTATCTTGCTGGAATCCTACAAGTTGGGCTTCAGTGGAATAACCTTTCCTAAACCCAAACTGCCTTCTATCAAACCAGTTATTAATTTCGCAAACATGTCTTATATAATCAGAAAGAATGCTTTCCCAAAGTTTACATGCAATGCATGTCAAACTGACTGGCCTGTAATTTTCAGCTTTATGTCTATCACCCTTTCCTTTATATACAGGGGCTAATATAGCAACTCTCCATTCATTTGGTAAAGTTCCTTCATGCAAACAATAACCAAACAAATACTTCAGATATGGTACTATATCCCAACCCATTGTCTTCAGTATGTCCCCCGAAACTTTATCATTTCCAGCTGCTTTTCTAGTTTTCAACTTTTCTATCTTACTGTAAATGTCATTGCTGTCAAAGGTAAATTTTAATACTTCTGTTCTGTTCCGAGCTGTCAGCGGAGAGATGGCGTAGAATGACATTAGTAGACGAATAAGTTTGAGTGGCGTCTTTAAAAGTAGGAAAGATCACAATATGAAGACAAAGTAGGAATTCAAGAGGACAAATTGGGGCAAATTTTCATTTATGGGTAGGGGAGTTAGGGATTGGAATAACTTACCAAGGGAGATGTTCAATACATTTCCAATTTCTTTGAAATCGTTTAATAAATGCCTAGGGAAACAACAGATATGGAATCTGCCACCTGGGCGACTGCCCTAAATGCAGATCAGTATTGATTGACTGATTCACTCATTGCGGCACTAGAGGTTATTTTTAACCGTTAACGAGTATTCTTGGGTAACCGCTCCATTTATAACCGTTAACAAAAATTAACTGTTAAGCCCATCCCTACACACAGCGAAATAACGGAGCATATCAGACCTAAGCTTACCCAAATATTATACCAAGGTTCTTAAACACTACTAAAGGTTGGGCCCAACGCGAGCCGAGCTGCTATTGGTTAACGAAATGACGTCACAGTAGGAGCAAAGCAGCCGAGCCCAGAGCGCGCAAATCAGTGGGAATCTCATAACATCAGCAAACATTACAGTTTCTCAGAACTAATTGCACACCAGACATAAAGATTACTGCTGTTATAAGATTGAAAAAGAGTACAGCATAGTAACTTTTCATTATTTCCATTACGAATAAGGCGTAAATGTAACGTGACGGCACACTGACCAACGCTTGAAATTTATTAACATTTCCAAGTTCCTCTATTTAGTTTGAGGAAGGTTACGAGCTTTCAAATCAGTAAACATAAATATTTAGAGATATGAAATCTTTGTCATATTAAATCTTTACAGCAGAAATTCCGTGATGGAACTACCGTATGTTAACATATGATATACTGACTCACTTCCGCAGGGATCAAGTTTAAAATTTAACACATATTATAACAGCAGCAGAAGTAAGTTCATATTCGAAACCATGCATAGATAGTCCTGGAAAACCTAGAACTTGTTTTCCAGTCTTTGACCGGGTCAGGGATGTAATGAATGAACCATATAAAGGCTATTATTACAATGGGGTCGCCACTCCCAAAGTGATTTATTAATGACTGATAAATGCTATGAAATGATAATGGAGAGTGTTGCTGGAATGAAAAATGACGGGGAAAACCGGTATACCCGGAGGAAAACCTGTCCCGCCTCCCCTTTGACCAGCACAAATCTCAGATGGAGTGACCGGGATTTGAACCACGGTATCCAGTGGTGAGAAGCCGACGAGCTGCCGTCTGAGCCACGGAGGCTCCGCATAGATAGTCTACTGTTAAAAAATTAAACAATAAGAAAGAACAGTAAAAGCACTTCATTAGAACACAGTCCTACCTGTGAGATTAGATGTTATGAAGTGGTTGCTTTTGAAGATGAAATCCACTGTCGTGCCTTTCGCCGATGAGCTGCTATGGATTTTTTAGTTCTTGTCCGAATGTTCATTTGTCGTATGCGTATAAATATTCTCGTTCTAACATACATTTTTAATATTTCTGGTGGTACAGCGGGGAAAGCGAGGAATTTACTGCTAATTATTTGACACTTTGCGTATAATATTAGGTATGCGTCACAGTTCAGCTCGTCCGTGAGTGTCCCTGAAAATTAACTCAAATCCCTTTATTTGGTTTACCATTCTAACGATGGAACGAGTAGACCTCCCCGAGATAACATTCTATCCATCCCACAGGGGCTGTACCAGAAGAAATGGAAAGCATTTCCGCAGTGGGACTTCGCATTGAACTGTCATATTTTCTTTCACGGTAGGCGATGCAGCCGGCGAGGTACCGTACTGAAATCCCTCTGCTGAACAATCAGGTGTTGCTGTAGATTGCGATGAATCTTTTTTTTTTTGCTATTTATTTACGTCGCACCGACACAGATAGGTCTTATGGCGACGATGGGACAGGAAAGGCCTAGGAATGGGAAGGAAGCGTCCGTGGCCTTAATTAAGGTACAGACCCAGCATTTGCCTGGTGTGAAAATGGGAAACCACGGAAAACCATCTTCAGGGCTGCCGACAGTGGGGTTCGAACCCACTATCTCCCGATTACTGGATACTGGCCGCACTTAAGCGACTGCAGCTATCGAGCTCGGTCGGTGAATCATTAACGGCACAGTTTTCTATCGCAATGATACTGTACAATGAACACATAAATTTCACTCCAGCTACTATTACACTGTTCACGCAACTAACGAAAAGAAAATAAGTGCACCTCACTGCACGAAACACAGCAACTTAACAGAGATATCACAGAAACGAACTACAACACACACACTACGCAAAATACAGTAGGCCACTATCTAAACCAACAGCAATATGTGGAAAGAAATTACGTACAGTTATTACGTGGAAATCCTTTCTTTATAAGACAGACATATATAAACAACGAAATGAGATACACGTGCGGTTGTATGCTACACAGTCACGGTGCTCCTGTGATGACGTCACGAGCAGGACGAGGGAAAACTAACATCTACTGCGCAGCCAATCTGGGCCACCCGTGTATTATACAAAAAAAGAATCTCCCAAACAGGAGGTTACGATAAATTATACACCAGATGATAATATAGCCATGAAAGGATACCGTTCAGCTTGAATCCATGATATATATAGTCGATACAGCACCTTTAAAAACAGCGAGAGGTGAATTTATTTCATCCTAAAACGTTTAAAAACGCTTTTAAAAGATACATAGGCTGTGTCAACATGCATGGCGCTCATACTGTTAAAACTAGCGAAGAATACGTCAAGTTAGAGAGTGTTGAAAACAACCCGTTTGAAAGATAAATCCTCTGTGCAAGATTCGGTGGTACTGCCACCTGTTGCAAAAGAAGGGAATTGTAATGCAGTCAGAGTCGTGAAGCTGATAGCAGCCATTATTAAATACTCACATCTCGGCCAAGTCGAACTAACACAAACTGAAAACCAAAGGAGCCACACAGACATGGCTCAGTATTTACGGCGTTTAGACAAGGATGTAATCATCCAACTTTGTTGTTCATAGCTTACATGGGCCATTTACTGGAAGGTATAAAGTTGCAGGGAAGAATTCAGTTAGTTTAAAATGTACTAAAAATATTTGGCCTTTGCCAACAACTCGGTCTTTATGACAGACCGTAATGAAAGATACAATATAAAATCTATAGCCTACAATTAGCATCTCCAAGACATCAAATGATGCCAAAAGAGAAGAGGACTGAAAGGACATGCGTCAGGTAGGAAGTACAAATTTGGGACAGTTAAATAGTTTCCAGTATTTACGATGTGTTTTCTCCCGTGATGGAAGGCTATTAAGTGAGAGTGGATCAAGGTGGAAGAAAGCTAATGCAGTGAGCTCACAGTTACGATGAACGGTATTCTGTCAAAATAAAGTCAGTTCGGGGATTTTACTTCACGGGAGTGAAAATTGGGTGTATTCAAGGTAGGCCTACTTTATTAATAAATTGGGAGTAAGAGACATGAAAGTGCCGAGAATTATTACTAGTACAAACACTGGGGAACAAAAACAAGAGTGTACTCCGAATGAGGGGGAAAATATAGGTAGTTACGTATAGACTCGGTAGATGTAGCGGTACGGATAAGACGGCTGCGGTGATGAAGTCGAATTGGAAAGGATAGGTTATCTAGGAGGATACCGGACTCTATCGTGAAGGGTGCAAAAATTAGAGGGAGACCAATGGGACTATGTTTATAATGGTAAGAGGTATGGAATTAAACGAGTCCATGACATTTTTTTAATGCAGGATTGTGAAGATTTTTTCAAAATTCACAGAGGCTTGCAGACTGAACGGAAAAAGGTGCAAGAGTCTATGAAATTTTTTTTTTTTTTGCTAGGGGCTTTACGTCGCACCGACACAGATAGGTCTTATGGCGACGATGGGATAGGAAAGGCCTAGGAGTTGGAAGGAAGCGGCCGTGGCCTTAATTAAGGTACAGCCCCAGCATTTGCCTGGTGTGAAAATGGGAAACCACGGAAAACCATCTTCAGGGCTGCCGATAGTGGGATTCGAACCTACTATCTCCCGGATGCAAGCTCATAGCCGCGCGCCTCTACGCGCACGGCCAACTCGCCCGGTGAAAGTCTATGAAATAATAATGTATGTATGTATGTATGTATGTATGTATGTATGTATGTTACTGAAGACGTTGTGAACTTCGGATTATACTGTATTGAATAATACAGTGACGTTGTTATCATCGAACCCAATTTAATTAGATTTGAGGCTGATATGCATAGCAACTTCTGGCTCAGTGAGAAAAGTAGCGGGAAACTACCTCACTCCTCATTTCCCTAGGACGCCTCTTCAGTGGCAACTAGGCCACCTATGACAGCTGCTGCTGGAGCTGTGGAGAATCAAACCAGCCTCCGAGCTGAATACTGAATAACCGAGCTCGATAGCTGCAGTCGCTTAAGTGCGGCCAGTATCCAGTATTCGGGAGATAGTAGGTTCGAACCCCACTGTCGGCAGCCCTGAAAATGGTTTTCCGTGGTTTCCCATTTTCACACCAGGCAAATGCTGGGGCTGTACCTTAATTAAGGCCACGGCCGCTTCCTTCCCACTCCTAGCCCTTCCTTGTCCCATCGTCGCCATAAGACCTATCTGTGTCGGAGCGACGTAAAGCAACTAGCAAAAGAGAAAAAAAAATACTGAATATACAACATACAGACGATTTGGGCGCTTTCCCAAATTCAGTATATCCCACGGCACTTAACGCCATTGAAAGGGCTTTGACCTGCTCAGCGACCGCTGCTCAGCCAGAAGGCCTGCAGATTACGAGGGGCCGTGTGGTCAGCACGACGCAACTTCTCGGCCGTTATTCTGGGCTTTCGAGACCTGGGCCGCCATCTCACCGTCAGATAGCTCTTGAATTCTAATCACGTAGGCTGAGTGGACCTCGAACCAGCCCTCAGATTGAGAGAAAAATTCCTGACCTGGCCGGGAATCGAACCCGGGGCCTCCGGGCGAGAGGCAGGCACTCTACCCGTACACCACGGGGCCGGCAAATTCAATATGCTTAGCAAAATGATAAACTGAAAATCCACAGTCCGTTTATAATAATTCGACCGGGTCAGGAATGGAATGAATGAAGCCCCCATCTATGGGGGAGGATGGGAACTGTACCGGTGCCGAAGCCTGTTGCATGACTGTGGGGCAATGGTTGATGACTGACAGATAAAATGAAATTATATTGGAGAGTGTTGCATGTATGAAAGATGACAGGGAAAGCTGAAGTACCCGGAGAAAACCCTTCTCTGGCTCTGCTTTGTCCAGTACAAATCTCACCTGGTGTGGCCCGCAATTGAACCACAAAATCCAGCGGTGAGAGATCGGTGCACTGCCGCCTAGCTACGGGTACTGTTGGTGCATGTAATCATCACGAGGATTGTAATAAATGTTTTTGTTCTTTTTTTTCCTTACATTTTTCCAATTTATTGAAGTCTGGACATGTTGTGGATTTGATATAGTTTTACGGTCAGGTGTATTTCTGACGCCAACCCTAAGTCGAAGGAACGCTCACTATTGCGTGCTTCTCACGCGGTTGGTAATGTATTATGTTGGCTCTAGATGAAGGAAATTGTATTAAGGCGAAGACAAATACTCAGTTCCCGAGCCAGATAAATTAACGATATCCAGGAGAGCTGGCCGTGTGGTTAGAGGTGCGCAGCTGTGAGCTTGCATTCAGGAGATAGTGGGTTCGATCCCCACTGTCGGCAGACCTGAAGATAGTTTTCCGTGGTTTCCAATTTTTACACCAGGCACATGCTGGGGCTGTACCTTAATTAAAGCCACGGCCGCTTCCTTCCCGCCCCTAGACCTTTCCTATCCTAACGTCCCCATAAGACCTACCTGTGTCAGTGCGACGTAAAACAAATTGTAAAAATTATTTAAAAAAACAAAATTAACGATTAGCGTTTAAAATCGCTGGGTCACCAGATATTGAACCTGGGATCGTGTGAACCGTAGGCAAGTAGCTGACCCTCCATACAAGGAGTCGTACAGGATTTTAATACAACTAACTCGTTTATTTTTATATGTTACCTTAAACTTGAAATGGAATAATTTCTAATAGCCGGGCTGAGTGGCTCAGACGGTTAAGGCGCTGGCCTTCTGACCCCAACTTGGCAGGTTCGATCCTGGCTCAGTCCAGTGGTATTCGAAGGTGCTCAAATACGTCAGCCTCGTGTCGATAGATTTATTGGCACGTAAAAGAACTCCTGCGGGACTAAATTCCGGCACCTCGGCGTCTCCGAAAACCGTAAAAGAGTAGTTAGTGGGACGTAAGACAAATAACATTATTATTATTATTATTATTATTATTATTATTATTATTATTATTATTATTATTATTAATTTCTAATAGTGCTCTTTGCGTATGTTTCAGGTGAGTACCAGAAGGTTAGATCTGAAGCAGCTGGACAATTGGGTAAGTATGTAATGTTTACATAATGAATTGAATCATGTAGTACATTATCCAATACAAGGTGTATCAGAACTGTACCGACGAAAAGATCAGGGGGTGCTCTTCGTGTTATACGAAGAACGATGGTGCATATTAAGGAAATATCGTGGATCTTAGAGGTTTAAGAAGCATGAGGGTTGAATGGGTGGACAAGGAATTAACTAAACTATAGCTGTCCGACTCGTTGGCTGAACGGTTAGCGTACTGGCCTTCGGTTCAGAGGGTCCCGGGTTCGATTCCCGGCTGGGTCGGGGATTTTAACCTTAATTGGTTAATTCCAATGGCACGGGGGCTGGATGTATGTGTTGTCTTCATCATGATTTCATCCTCATCACGACGCGCAGGTCGCCTACGGGAGTCAAATAGAAAAACCTGCACCTGGCGAGCCGAACCCGTCCTGGGATATCCCGGCACTAAAAGCCATACGACATTTCAACTATAGCTTAACACAACAAATTTTGAAATTTTACTTCTTCCCTTTTTTTTTCCTTATATAAAATTCATAAATAAACGATCTGAATGAATAATAACAATATCAAAGAGCTCATCAGCTCTAGAAATCTTATGGACCTGAAGTCCGAAAATCAGGTACAGAATGGTTTTTTCTTGGTAGCGGTTTTACGTCGCACCGACACAGAGAGGTCTTATGGCGACGATGGGATATGAAAGGCCTAGGAGTTGGAAGGAAATGGCCGTGGCCTTAATTGAGGTACAGCCCCAGTATTTGCCTGGTGTAAAATGATAAACCATGGAAAACCATCTTCAGGGCTGCCGACAGTGGGATTCGAACCCACTATATACTGGATGCAAGTGCAATCGTTAATGGTTTGGTAAATTCACATAGAAAGCGTTATTGCTCTTGACAGGTACATTATTTTACAAAGATTATGTTGTAAGCGTCTGCGCTCCAAGTACATCATAGTCCAACCTCGCAGAAGCATAAATTTCTAAATGCGCTCCTACAACCTATCGGTTGTCCTTAATTAAAGTATTTACACAAAGTAGCCTCGAGGGAGGCTTACCTATTGCTCAACAGTTTATAACTTTCTTTTTCTCAAGGGAACTTCACACCCGAAACAATAAATTTGTAGGAGCATAATTGCCCATACTAAATGGCCTTAATGACAACAGAAACGGTTGGTTGTAGCCGGCCATAAACAAAATGCAAGGAGGCGAAGCACCTGCACTCCTTCTGGAAATACTTAAAACCATATGTGGGCTTATGGCCCAGTGACACAGAGGCTAAGCTTATTCTACAGCGCGGTCACTAAGTAAGAAATATCGAAGCCAAAAATGAATAAAGAAATTGAGAGGTTTTGAAAATTGTAGTCACCGCATGCCAAGTTGAATGGGAATCAAAAGAGCATAATCACTCTTTGTTCCCTTATATTACGTATTTCTCAGAATGGAATAGAATATAGTCCTCAGACTTGCCAAAAATTCTACATTTAATTTAGAAATTTACATGAAGTAAAAGAGGTTGAAACCGTCCCGTCAAGCTATTCATAGGAGCTATCACATGTTAAAGAAAATTATGCCATTACCTTGAGTTGCTAGGCTTTCCGAACGTCGCCCGCGGCCCCTGCCTCCCTTAGGACACGCCATGCTGAATTACCTAGAGCAATGAAGACAATATCGTCCTAAAGCACCGGACTATTATAGTATTTTTGAGGAGAAGCTTCCAGAACTCTTTACTGATAGACCGGATTGCTGTACACACCCCCAGTTTTGATTGGCTGAAGAAAATATTCACAAATTTATGATAGGTTGATTACAATTGAAGGAGGAACCAGCAGAAGTGTAGACAATTTTGATTTATAAAAATAACAATCCTATGGACCAGGTTGACAAACCTCAAAATTACAAATTTCTTTATGGAATAATTATACTGTAGTTTACCCGGCAAGATGGGGCAATTAAACGTATGGTAAAGAGATCTAACAGTTGAAAACTATCTTGTAATACATCAGTTCAAGTTAAATTACATAGATGACCTTGTAAAAGGCGCGCAATTTAACTGCAATCGAGTTGGCGAAGAAAATTTACATTTTGGAGAAAATGAGATTACTTTGTGACTGCCGGGCGCACAATTCAAATTGACGAACTCGCCGTATTTGCTATGGCAAAGCAAAATTCGCTGCTGTGCTTGAGAGTAGAGAAGGGGAGGGAGGGGGATGTCTGCTGTATGATGGAGACAGAAATAATGCTCCGCGCGTTCGACTCGCACAGGATTGTCCATGTCTCTTACAGACAATATCCACTGTTTATTTGCTAAACATCCGTAACTGCCCACACATTACAAGAACGCACTGTAATTGAAACACACTTGTCAGTCGAGTAATACACCAGATCGTTTCTCCTCTCGTCTGTTGGTCTCAGTAACGTTCTTTATTATTTAACATGATGGAAGGCGCTACGCTGCCGCCCTACAATTTTGTATTCCTTCACTCACAGCATTGTAAATGTAATGAAATACTGAACGAAGGCGACAATAAGCCCAATGGTTTGATTACAGTAGGTGTTCAATATGCCCACCTCCTACTTCGATGCACAGTTCACAACGGTTTGGACTGTGTTCAGGTTGTGTGGTGAGTCGTGAACGACCTGGAAAGCTGCCTGTATTCTTGGTACAAGTTCATCTTCTCTTTCTGCGGGGTTCGCATAGTAGTCAATTTGTGAAGAACAAGCTACACTGCCTGTGGGGGCTGGGAAGCGACTATGTGAAACAAACGAGAATCTTGTGCATTCGCTCAGTGCATTACCACTGTTTCCAAATTCCACTTCCCCTCCCTTCCCTTCACTTCCCTCCTGTGAAGCACAGCAATAGGCAGCGGCTGGCTCTCTGGCGTAGCAAATACGGCAAATTTGTCAATTTGGATCACGCACTTGGAAAGAAATACTTTCTCCGCAAATCCGATAGCACCATGATTCTTACCATAACACGAAGAGCATCTCTGACTTTTTTCGGTATTTTTCTGGTACACCCTGTATAAAGTATCAATTATGGATTTGTTGGTTAACACATTCACCAGTTCCACACGCTGTGTTTCTCGTGAATTTGGACTCAAATGTAGATTTAAAAAGTGCTATATAAATGTCAGGAAGGTAGAAAATCTTGCAATATATGTGCAATAACCTAAAAGAAACCATGTTACTGCGCAGTAAACAAAATGTCATCCGAATAACAATTCAATATAGCAAATGTTACGAAATTATTTTGTGGAAAAGGAAAGTATTAAAGCGATAAATTTATAATATATACGAGCGTAAAACCAACATGGCATGGTACTACACAGACCTCAACGTGGAACAAATAAAACACTTCCGACCGGTTGTACTCCAGTAAATGCTTTTACAACTGTACCACTAAAGTGAGCTATATGGGAGTGTGTTATAACACTGTCAAAAGCCGCCAAGTCTCCTGGTAGTAGAACTGGAACGCTACCTGTCTCACTAAAATGTCAAATCTTAAAACTGTTACACAGTGTGTTTCTAGACAGAATATCTGATTGAATCTATACGAACTAATTCACGGCAAGGCAGACATCGTACGTCATGCTGTGTAAAATTCTGAAGAATTCAAAATACATAATATTACTGTATAGTCTGACTTTGAAGGCAAATATATTATTGTCGAATAGCCGTCATCGATTCAACATTTGCAGGTAACCCAGTTAATCGTAACGAAGTGATTCGTAAGATTAATGGACTGACTTAGGACGTTGGTTTGACTTTGATATTAATGATTTTCATCGATAAGAGGCCTTTTATCCTTACTTGGAAGAAACAGCCGGTGACGATTAAACAAGAATATACCGTACTACCACAAGATAGCATCTTGGCACTATTGCTATGTACTAATAGTCGACGATCGTCGTATACTACTACAACTACTATTATTACTGCTGAAACGTTTTCATTCCGTCTCTGAAGGGGATGGCGGTCCTCCTAGACGGTAACGCCGTCTCTGAGGCCAGGGAGATGTGATATGGTGAAGGGGATCTTCGGAGGAGGTGAAGAAGTTGGTGCTCGTGGCCTATACTAGGAACTGTCACGGAATTCTCCTTAGTGCAGGGGAATGGAAAACTACGGAAAACCATTCTCAGGACAGCCGACATGGGTACTAGTCCCTCACCGTCTCACAAATATAGAGGCGTAGATCTGCGGGAGAGCCACGGCCACGCTTCCTCTGGTTTGTTAGTCGGTACGAGTGCAGAACCGTCGAACTACGGACCAGCCGTGGCCACCTGTAGGCTGAAGCCCCCTCTGCATACTACTACTGAACTGTTTTCATTCCTCCCCTGAAGGGAGAGGCGGGACTCTTAGACGGTGACGCCGTCTCCCAGGCCGGAAAATTTGTTACGGTGAAGGAGATACTTGGAGAAGGTGAGGGGTTTGGCGGCCGTGGCCTAAACTAGGAACTGTACCGGCTTTCGCCTTAGTGCAGGAGAATGGTAAACCACGGAAAACCGTGAGGTCCCGCCCTGTCCCGTCTCCCGAATGCAGAGGCGTAGAGCCACGGTAGTGTCGTGGCCAACCTTCCTGTGCTCGGTTGGCCGATCAGAGTGCAGAGCTGTTGGACCACGGACCAGCCGTGGCCATTATAGGCCGTGACCCACTCTGCATCTACCGACTCTGCATACTATTGTGCGATACATTTAAAAAAACGGTGACAGCACAGTCGGTACATAGGAGTGTAGCTCTACTCAAAGTAGATCTTTGACAGAAATGGCAGCCATTACCATTTCTTAGGAGTAGCTTTTTGCAAGAATATATTTACGGCAGAAGTCAGGGAGTCAATTATCCTAGTTTCAGGAAAAATAGAGTAAATTCAGGCCATGGCTTAACTGAAAAGGATGATAAAGGAAGCCTCATGCTGTAAGGTTAACCTGAAAATGCGCAACAAGTTAAACAGCGGTGATCGCTCTGCGAGTGTGGGAACTTACAGGTACGAGGAGCATGTTCAAGAGAATACTTTAAGTCTGCAAGTATCAATGCCAAACTTTGCTTAACAATGGTAAACCACATTAGTAATTCGATTCGAACCACGAAATGAATGAACAACATAATAAACTCTAGATCCTTACTCTTACAATGAGGCTTTTTTTATAGGAAAAATTGAGGGTTAACAATTGCAGTAATGCCACATGATATGTCCTGTAAAAGTCCTACACTATTCAATTATTAACGTTGTTTTATCACTAACATTTTTAACATGTTTAATTATGTTTCATATTGTGTCGGTGGTATCCATGAATGTTGTGTTATATGAATTGGTGCAAATTTGAACTCTATTTAACTTTATCTGAGAACCAGATACCAGCAGTTCGTGTGACTACAAGGTCAAACTTAGACTAGAAGGTAAAATAACGTTAGAGGTTCGATCTACTTCTTCTTGTTCATCTTGACTACGTTGACCACTTAGCCAAGTAACGGGACTCGATCAATAAATAAATAAATAAATAAATAAATAAATAAATAAATAAATAAATAAATAAATAAATAAATACACTATATCGATGATATTACGGCTCGTAATGATAGACATGGGTTTTTGCCATTTCAAAAAACAAGATGAAATTCTTTAATTCGCAGAGAACTTTGCTCCACATCATCAGAAGAAAATCTCTTCTGATTACCAGCAAGACATCTCCAATAATGAAGACCTAAATTTAAGAATGCTTTACCGTTGGCTAAAGTAAGTGGTATTCTCGTTCGGACAGTCTTCCGACTGGAAGATGACGATACCATCTTATTTCCAAATTAAGATGTTTCTTGTTCCATCGTACGTGCATTGTGAAGTAAACAGTAAGGTTATCAGACGAATCAGGAAACAATGTGCTACAATAAATAAATAAAATGAAAACCTACAACCTGTTTTCCAGTCATTGACCGGGTCAGGGATGTAATGAATGAAACATATATAGGCTGTTATTATAATGGGGTCGCCACTCCCAAGGTGATTTATTAATGAGTGGCAAATGCTATGAAATGATAATGGAGAGTGTTGCTGGAATGAAAGATGACAGGGAAAACCGGAGTACCCAGCACAAATCTCACATAGAGTGACCGAGATTTGAACCACGGTATCCAGCGGTGAGAGGCCGACGCGCTGCCGTCTGAGCCACGGAGGCTGTAATAAATAAATAAAAATAAAGTAAAATAAATAATACAAAAAGTGCTATGAAAGACTACTACTAAAGTTTACAACCCTAAGGTTGGTTGGCAGGAGCTCTCCAAAAGTTCCGGTTTTGTGCCACTCTCTTCAGTTCTAGATAAGAGTGGCACCCAGCTCCTCCAGCAGTTGACCAATATATTCAAGTCTAGGCCTACCCCTACAATTTCTTCCTTCCATAGAGCCCTCCAGGATGAAGGCTAGTAAACTCTCATGCCTGATTATATTTCGTCGCTCCTATGCCAAAACCGCGAATGTGACAATGGTCTTCCAATCCATTATTTTCCTCAAGACGGGTTACGCCTCTCCGCATATTGATATGCAGTCGATCAGAACAATTTTCGTTGTGTTCTCTTTTCTATGCGCATATGTGAAGGAAAATGAACCTTAAATACATCGTACTCTAGGAGCGGTAAATCTGTCATGCAAACACATTCCTACAGTACGGCACAGTACGGTTCATTTTCCTTTACACATTAACATAGAAAAATGAACTCAATGAAATTGGTTCTGATGCACAGCATATCAATACGTGGGGGAGTCGTGACCCGTCTTAAGGGAAATAATAAGGAATAGCATTGTCTCATTCGCGGTTTTGGCATAGTGGTGACAATGTCCATTGCACGTATTTCCTCTTTTATTCAGATTCATTGACAAGTTTGGCGTTTCTCCGACTCCTGTCATTACTTCCTCATTAGCAGGGAACGGATTTATATGTACTAATAATTATTGAAATATGTACATATATATTTAGTTATTTTTCTTGAAATATGGAATTATATATGGACTTAAAATTACATATGTAACATTAATTTCTATTTAATATCAAAGTTCAAAAGAGCTAAACAAAGTAGATCTACATGTAACATAATGTTGCACTTCTCATTTTAATATATTTGAAGAACACACAATCTTTTATTCTCTGTTACCAAAACAATGGATTACAAAATGTTCTTTTAAGTGCTGGAAAGTGAATCTTCTCCTATTATCTCTAATGACTGATTTATATTGACTGAAACTGTGTTCAACATCGGAAGAGGTAATGGGGGCATAATTCAACTTCACAATATATGCTGGGGTTAAATCCAACGTTAATTTTACACTTAAATCACTACACAGCATTGCAGCAACCTTTGTCTTTTCTTCATATCCAGGGTACTTTGAAAGTACAGTGGCCATCTTCATGTTTGCTACATCTGCAACTTTACCTGTACCACGATTTAGTTGTTCCACAGTTTTATTCACAATTTCACAACTTTCAGAAAGTGGGAGATGCGAGTTTTGGAGCCTTTTCAGTGTTTTTGTGATGTTTGCAAAATTATGCTGAATGTAACATTTCTCACACTTGTATCGCAGACAACTGTTTTAGCGGCTTCAATTGAGGCTGCATCTTCAGAGTCCATGGCATGCAGAACGTTCTTAATACAGTCTATATATTCAACATAATATTCAACCGCTTGCAGCCACGTACCCCACCTAGTTAGAATCGGCTTAGGAGGCAATGGAATATCTGGGTACATTTCTTTCAAAAGATGAACTCTTCTGTGGGCTTTGAGAAAAACTTTTTTCACTGAGGAAATCAATAAATCTACTTTGGGGTAACTGGCTCTTACCACTTCTGCCACACGATGAAAGGCATGTGCTACACATGTTATACAACACATAATGCTTCTCCGGCTTTTATCATATAAGGTGCGGCATCGCTAATAAAAAGTAACACTTTATTATACTTAACGCCCTGTGGCCAGAGGATACACATAGCCTCATTGAACAGGTTTGCTATAGTTTTGTTATCGCACTTATCTAGAACATCACAGTGTAAGAGAATCCGTTTACAATAATCTTCGCTTAACATACCAATGATTACGTTGCCAACTAGCCTGCCTTCATTGTCTTTTGTCTCATCAATGGAAACCCAAATTGGACCGTATTTAATTTCTTGCCTTATCTTGCGAACGGTTTCATCGTATATGGCTGAACAGTACGTTTTTCTGAACGTTGACTCATCCGGGATGGATCGTTTAATATATTTATGAAGCACTGATTATTCAGTTTGAAGAGAGGTATGTCAGCAGAGATGAGAGCACGGCAGAGATCGGTGTTGAACTCGGATGTTACACTGGAAGTTGCTGGTTGTGTCAGAAACAACTGTCTCTGCTTGGAATCTCCTTGTTTGATAGCCTGGTGTTTACTGGTTGAAACGTGCTGTTGCACAAGGAACCTTTAAGTAGATGTCACTGTACAATGACACAAATTACAAAATAATATCTTAGTGT
Source organism: Anabrus simplex (assembly GCF_040414725.1). NCBI lineage: Eukaryota > Metazoa > Arthropoda > Insecta > Orthoptera > Tettigoniidae > Anabrus > Anabrus simplex. The sequence goes on along the minus strand of NC_090267.1, from coordinate 388,674,217 downwards.
CAGTTAATAAACCATCTTCTTTAAATTCTCATACGTAACGTTTCAATTTTAAACTGGTTGACTGAGCTACTTTAGGCATATTGTAACAATCTTCAATGAATATTAATAGACAACTGCACACACTGAACGTACAAGAACACTATGATCCGTCTCACTGCTAATTCAAACCGTGAATGACTGTTAGTGAACTAGATGGAGTGATGAAGCAATCAAAGGGAATGCCCGAATTACGAACTAGTCCGGAAACCACTAGCACATCGTCGATGAATGAGATTTCCCTAGTTACTTAATTATGGCACAGACGCAGTCGATGTTATGAAATGCAGCTTATCAGTGCTGTAAATGTGATTCAGATAGTCACGGTACTCACCAGCTAACCACCACTTCCGGGCTCAACCCCTCTCTTTCTTCGCATCGCTTATCAGATTATTTTATCAGCCCAGACGTGGACAGGCGTGATAATGACCTGCACACCAGTTGAAGTATTAATTTTTCGAATATAGATTTTTAATTTATTTCTCCATTATTGAAATGACTGCTAATTCAATATAATTTAATACTTTTTAGCCGAAATATGGACTATATTGACTTTAATGACGAAGAATATGGAATATATGTGCTAAACTCCAAAATATGGAAAAATATGGAAAATGAATACTCCACTTTTCAACTCCACACGTCATGATTCATAAAGATAATGCAAAATATAATTAATTTTAGCTTCCTAAAGAGATATGTATTTACATATAAATCCGTTCCCTGCTCATTAGTAACTCTGTGTCCATGGAATTTTCAATATTAGTCTGTAGCACGATTATTCATAGGCTTCTACCTTCTTCCTTTCTGCCACCCGTAGTGTCCAGGTCTCATTTCCGAATAGAAATACGCTCCATACATTTGTCTGAACTAATTGTTTCTTCAGTGATAATTTTTAGAAGTGAAACGCTTTCTGTTTTTATTGAAGGATGTTCTGCCTGGTTAATTCTGATGACCCGATCTCCCTTACTTCGGTTATCAGCTGTTATTTTGCTTCCTAAGTATGAAAACTCTTCACTGTTACTGAGCTGGTTCCTACGCAGAGCTGTCGTTTTCTTTGTTGCTTACTTAATGACAGGATAGAATAAATAATAAAAACGAGAAGAATGAGTGTAAGCCAGGCGAAACGTGGAGAAGTTCACCTTGTCTTCTGACAGGGCAAAGGCCCCGAAGATTATTATCATGCGTTAAATAAATAAATAAATAAATAAATAAATAAATAAATAAATAAATAAATAAATAAATAAATAAATAAATAAATAAAATTACAATAGGCATCGCCTGGACTATGTTGAATTTGAGAGTTCCTTGCTCTCCACAGTTTATTTCAAAGCCTATATTCCTTTTTAATCATGTCTCCGTGTCTAGTATTCGTCAAAAAATAAATAACGCCCACAGAATGAAGAATTAATTTCGCCCAGTGCGAAGAAGGGAGAACGCATCTATCTTCAAGTACAGCAAGCACTTCGACCAGGAAACTAATTACGCTGTGGTATTGTCACACGAGAAGGCGGGAGTTCATTTACAGTGAAAGCCTACACGTCTCTCCTCGCTTCAGTCAAGTGGATCTTCTTCTCTCGCTTGCACCTTCTCGGGGAAACTGTACGAGAATGAAGCAGGTTGGGCAATACATTTCGATAAATGTATGCACTAACTGCGAATTGTTTTCTATATATATCTTTTCACTTACGATGTGCACCAAAGGGGATGAGTTAGTGTGTTTAAGCAATCGTGTTCTAAGAGGTTTGAGGACACATGTGATTTAATTTCCAAAGTAATTTTCTCTGATTACAACTGAATAAATAAATAAAATAACAATTATCCACATCTGAACTGTGTTAAATTTGAGATTTCCTTGCCTCCCACAGTTTATTTCAATTGAAACCTACTCTCCAGAGCTATGATTTTTCTATCAATCTACTTACCCTTCAGGGTTGGTTCTTCCCTGTGACTTAGCGAGGGATCCCACCTCTACCGACTCAAGGGCTGTGTCCTGGATCGTGAGACTTTGCATCAGCAGGATACAACTGGGAAATAGTACCAGTGTCTCTCCTAGGCAAGTGCTATTCTGAACAGGGGCCTTTGGGGGGTGGGGGAGGATGGGAAGTTTGGAAGGGGTAGACAAGGAAGAGGGAATGAAGTGGCCTTAAGTTAGCTACTATCCTGACATTTGTCTGGAGGAGAAGCGGTAAACCACGGAAAACCACTTCGAGAATGTCTGAGGTAGGAATTGAAGCCCTCTCTACTCGATTAACCTCCCGAGGGTGAGTGGACGCCGTTTCAGTCCTCGTACCACTTTCCAAATTTCGTAGCAGAGCCGGGAATCGAACCAGGTGGTGACAATCACAATAACCACTACACTACGGAGGCGATATAATAATAATAATAATAATAATAATAATAATAATAATAATAATAATAATCGAAACCGAATGTGTGTCATATATAGCACACAGAACGTCATGGACTGTCAGAGCAAGTGCTGCCAAGCCAGACGGGCTGCAGGCATTGGAGTGACACGTTATCTGCGTTATGACATCCTCATCTATTGTCATGTACACCATCTTTCATGCGAAAACTACTTGTTCAAACTCTTATATTTCCAATAATTGACTATGGTTCAGTCGTATACAACGACTTATCTGAAACTTTAAACATAAAACTACAGAGGGTACAAACAAATCTCAGTAGCTGTTGCTACGCAGAAAATTCTCAAACTGAAGACACCATCCTACCTTTATAACGCATTTAAACCTATGGAGTCAGTACATAACAGAGATAATAGGTTTACAAAAACCACCCTTGAAATTCCCCTTCATCGTACCACTAAATTTAATAAATCCTTTGTTTGCACTGCATCACGTATCTTTAACGTCTTTAATCTTCACCGTTTCACAAATAGCAATAACTGTACTCAACTAAAGCAGTTCTTAACATCTATCCCTCTGGAGGAGTACGCAAGAGGCTGAGATCAGGCATTTTTGTGTCTAACGATCAGAAATATGTATTTCGAAGAAAATTGTTTCTCTGCTTTAGCTTTATATTCTTTAGATCCATGTAGTCCAAAATAACAGAAGGGCTTAATGATTTACTTTCTTACTTATTATATAATGTATGTCTTAATCTTACTGGATTTGATATCTGTATTATAATTTTTTTAAGTTTCATGTTTAGTTTAATACTTTAATATTATAAAAATGTAGTTACTGTGTTCATAAACCTGTTTTGTATTATAAGAAGACGCTACATAAAGGAGCTTTTCAGCCTCAGTGGCATGTAAAGTATGATCTATAAATTCATTTCAATTCTAAAAACATTTCAATCTATATTAATTGGCTTGTGAATTTAATACATTTAAACAACTTTCTATAATTTATAAAACCTTACACAATGTGTTTCTGCGTACTTTCGTTTTCAAATATCTGCATAAATAAAGACCTTTTGTTTATGTAACCGTTAGGTTCTTCAGTCTACCGAAAATAATTTTCATATTATTATGAATATTATTATCAAATACATCGCAATTCGGAAATGTCCCGGTGTGAATGATCACTTGTAGTTGTGTGATAATACATTAAAATTAAAATATAACTTCCCAGCAACAACAAGAAGAACAACTATAACCAAAAGAGTACAACAAGCAATTCCATGGAAAGAAAATATTGCAAGAAATACTACTAGTTTAGCATTCTAAATCCAGCATCATCATGTATAAATTTACTTTACCAAGGTAAAGTAAAGTGAAAACCATCAATACTGAATGATTCTAATATCTTGTAATATATAAATTCATATACAGTTTAAGTATCTGCAGTGCTTAGCACTACGGATTACAGTACTATAGGTAGAGCTTACAACTAGCTTAACATGTCAATACCGTCATATACAAATTTACATGTACCTTAAGTATTTCAAAATTTTACACTATGAATTACAGTAGATTGAGTGGTCCAATTACTAAATATTATCATAAAATTGTAAATACAGCACGTTCATATACGAATTCGCATATATCTTAAATAATTCAGATGGCTGAATACTTCAATTTACAGTGGGTTGAATTTTGAATTAATCCATTTATAAACTAACCGGAAAAAGGAAGTATATGGTAAGAGAATTTTATCTGTTCTTGACAGAACTTCATCAGATTATATCAAATCATACTCAGAAATATTTAGAAATGTGTTACAAAATAAATATCTACGTCTATAAATAAATAAAGACTGGTACAAACCCAAATACACAGCTAAATATGTGACTATATAAGTAAAACCTCGCAACATGTCCACATATGCTGGTTAACTCTGTAAATGTTCCGTCATTAACTCTTCAGTTCATAAACAATATTCATATTCATATTATTATTATTGTCATCATCATCATCATCATCATCATTGGACCGAGGGTACACCTTCTCCGGCCAGTTAAACTGCGCGCCTCGTATAAAGCCATCTAGGTTATCCAACTTGAAATGGTGTTATGCAAGATAGTTTGGGTTTCAACTGTTAGATGTCTCTACCATAACTTTAATTGCTCCATCTTTTGGAGTAAACTGCAATTCCATAAAGAAATTTGTAATGTTCTTATGATTATATTTTAAATTTATGTATCAAATTTGTCTACACTTCTGCTGCTTCCTTCCTCAGTAGCTATCAACCAATCAGAAATTTGTAAATATTTTCACTAGCCAATTAAAATTGAGTTTGTGTACAGGAATCCAGCCTATTTGTAGAGAGTTCTGGAAACTTCCTCACAAAATACTATCAAAGATGGGCACTTTATGGCCGTATTGTCATCTTTATCGCTCCAGATTAGTGAGTGCGGCGTGTTATTCGAGGGCAGAGGCCGTGGACGGCGTTCGGAAAGCCCAGCAACACACGGTAATGGCAACATTTTCATAATACGTGATAGCTCTTGCAGATGGCTTGAGGGGAAGGTTGCAATCCTTTCTTATTTAATGTAAATATTAAACCTGGAGATTTAAACGTAGAATTTTCGGCCGGTCTGAGCACTGTGTTTTACTCCTTTCTGGGAAATATGTAATGCAAAGGAACAACGAGTGATTATCCCCTGTTGATTCCCATTCAAGTTGGTATGGGGTGAATAAAGTTTCTAATCACCTAAATTCTTAACACTTTTTTGGAATTTAAGGCTTCTCATTTAGTCACCCCGGCGTAGAATAGGAGTGCAAGTGTTTCGCCTCCTAGCCTTTTGTTCATGGCCACTCATATTCAAACTTTTTCTTTTTTCAAATTAAGGCCAGTTAGTATGGGCACTCATTCCCCCTGTTTATGTTTCTGGGACAGAAAATGAAAAAATTGTTGAGCAGAAGATGAGCCCAAACCAGGCTGTGTGACTGTAAACATTTGAAGATTATCAGGAATAACCTTGTGCGCAGTGAGAAACTTATGCCTCTGAGGGACTGTACTATATTAACTTATGGAGCTCAGACTCTTAGGCTATGTCCGACTCGTTGGCTGAACGGTCAGCGTACTGGCCTTCGGTTCAGTACGCCGGGTCGGGGATTTTAACCTTAATTGGTTAATTCCAATGGCACGGGGGCTGGGTGTATGTGTTGTCTTCATCATCATTTCATCCTCATCACGACGCGCAGGTCGCCTACGGGAGTCAAATAGAAAGACCTGCACCTGGCGAGCCGAACCCGTCCTGGGATATCCCGGCACTAAAAGCCATACGACATTTCATTTCTTAGGCTATGTAAATTAGTGGAGCAAACACGCTCTTATAAAACAGTGCATCTGTTCAAGAGCTATAATGCTCATCCCCTTGTATATTATCATGTTGAAAATTCTCTCAAGTTTTGTACCTGTTGTTTCGGACTTTGTCACTGTTGTTGGAATTGATAAGCCCATTAAAAGTTGTTACTGTTCTTTCAGACCTTCTATTTATCTAACTTTAAATTAAAAAAAGATAGACTGGAAGTAATACAATTTCCAATTTCGTTGTGTTATGCTTTAGTTCATTTCTTGTCCGCTCATTCACGCCGGCAGCTTCTTACTCCTCAGTGATCAACGAAACTACCGTGACTATTATTATTTTTTCCGAGTCGTTGGCTGAATGGTAAGCCTACTGGCCTTCGGTTCAGAGGGGTCCCGGGTTCGATTCCAGGCCAGGTCGGGGATTTTAACCTTCATTGGTTAATTACAATGGCCCGGAGGCTGGGTGTTTGTGCTGTCCCCAACATCCCTGCAACTCACACACCACACATAACACTATCCTCCACCACAATAGCACGCAATTACCTACACGTGGCAGATGCCGCCCACCCTCATCGAAGGGTCTGCCTTACAAGGGCTGCACCCGGCTAGAAATAGCTACACGTAATTATTATTATTATTATTATTATTATTATTATTATTATTATTATTATTATTATTATTATTATTATTATTATTATTATTATTATACTTGATATTATTCTGCCGGTCCCGCGGTGTAGGGGTGGTGTGCCTGCCTCTTGCCCGGAGGATCCGGGTTCGATTCCCGGCCAGGTCAGGGATTTTTACCTGGATCTGAGGGCTGCTTCGAGGTCCACTCAGCCTACGTGATTATAATTTTGGAGCTATCTGGCGGTGATATGGCGACCCCGGTCAAGAAAGTCAATAATAACGGCCGAGAGATTTCATTGTGCTGACCACACGACACCTCGTAATCTGCAGGCCTCCGCGCTGAGCAGCGGTCGCTTGGTAGGCGGGTTTGTTGTGCCATGGGGTTTGGTTTGGTTTTTCTATTATGTCAATATCTGTGGTCATAAAGGAATTATCCACGGTATAGGTGTAAATAGATAAATGAGGCTGAATGCACCTGGTTTTAGTTCCTCACAACAGTCGTAATTCCTAGAACAGTCGGAAATCAAACCCAAGTGTAATGAACAAGACCTAGTGTGCTAACCACAGAGGTCGACCATCCACACTTGTGCCTATGTCTGAAGTCCAATGGTGATGGTAACTTATACAACGACAATGAAAATAAGCGGTGACTAAAATGATGCGAAACTGACTGTACATGACTGACGCATGAATGCAGTTTCTTTAGAAAAGATATTTCCAGTAGCTGTTGGAGCTGTTTCCTGCATCACAATGGCTGCTGCCTGGAAAGAATGGCGCGTTTGTCAGGTTTGGCGCCTAGAGTGGTACTTCTATAACACGAAGTTTCTTGTAAGGCTACTCTACATTTTTCTCACTTTGCTATTTCATTTCAACGAAGAAAATTGTAGCGCCTTCTACATCCCTTCAAAATATATTTTACTTTGTCTTTGAGCTAAGGAGTATCTGAGTAATATCAACAAGCTAACTGTATAACTGCTCTGCTGTAGATTAGTAATAATAAAACTAATATCTTTTATCGCATAGGCCTATATACCAGCAAGACACTTTTGGTTCGATTCGGTGTTACTCTGAACGTTTTACCACGCTTTAAGTCACTCTCGAATCACACCGTTGTGGCCGAAGGGCTGAATATTAATTACAACAACTGCTGTCAAAAAGTATAACTAATTTACTTATAAACTGGCACACTTCTGCGTAACTACCAAAAGATAAGGATATTCTTTTTTTTTTAAATGAAATACCTTGCTTGTCGGCTATTCCCTTCTTTGACCGTTCCACCTCCTTCATACTGCTCCCCTCTGTTAGTTTTGTAGACACCTTACTCCAGAAGAACAATTTTGGGAAATTAAGCTCAATTAAAAGTACTATTTGTATATGAAATGTGTAAATCAAAGGCTTAAAGCAATAAAATGTAATCATCCTATTGACTGTATATAGGACACATAAATAGGTCGTTATAGAAAGGTATGTAAGGCAAAATCTGTTATTTGTATGCATCGCTATGGGATAAGTGTCCGATAATATAAAATTAATCAGTGTATTTTGACTGATCAAGTGAGAAGAACTTTTCTGGGTAAAGCTACTAATTGTAAAATTAGTTCAGCTTCAAACTACTCAGAAACGGGCTTCCACAGATTCTTTTCATACACATAGTACCGATATGTGAATTTGACTCCTAGAAAATGAATGTGACAAAGCCATCGGACCAGACAACCAGGAATTGTCGAAAAAATCTGCTTTGACGTATTCCAAGTGCTTTATATCAACAAAATATTAACAAAGTAACAAGTTAGTGGGTATATTAATGGGTTGCTCCCGAGCCAGATATTTGAGGTATTGCTGATTAAAGCTACCAAAAGTCGTATTAGTTTACCTTCAAATTTACAGACTCTGTACCTATCCCGATTACAGCTATAATATATACATAAATATACCCAACAAAAAACACCGGTTATCAGACACATTTCAACATGACGGTGATGTCTTACTGTGTCCTAATCTCCTAAGTCCAACAAACAATAGCATTACACTGGCTGATTACTGTTTGTTGAACTGATCTCTGTTTCTTCTGAAACCGATCATATTTAATATATATTCGCACTGTTTGAAAAATTATGAAGAAACCCTTTCTGGAATTATACAGAACTTCAACGTCAGCGATGTATAAAACAGTAAGGTTGAACCAAATATATTCACAAAATCTAATCACTATAGAATGATGTATTTGTATTGAACGGCAAAGTTCAGGCATTTAAATAACGAAATCGTACCAACACTCTGAATTCTCAGTTGACATTCAGATAGAATCGAAATTTACAACTAAGTACGATTAATATGTTAGACCTAAGTATTGTATATATTGCCAATACTAGCAAGTCAATACATTACAGCTTAGCCTTTCAATGTTATTAAAGTAACAGCAGTTTCCCACGGGCTCGGCCCGCTATGTATCATGCTATTCATTAGTATCCCCACGCATGTTTGAATGAAACATACACATGAACTCTTGTGGCAATAAAATGCAATATTATATTGACAAACACTTCAAAATATACAACGAATAGAAACTGAATTACATTTGTTTCTCTGCAGTTTGGTAATTTTCTGAAATAATTGTGAATTACTGATATCGCTTCGTTCAATCGGTACACTTTTTCTAACGGCGAAATTATTAATCTGCTGCCGTAGGATAAGCAATATTACTTGGCATGCAATTAGTTCCAACCCTGGAGAAAGCTACATAAAACTGGCCATGGGAGAAACATGGAGTTTAGAAATTAATCCCTGCTACTTCCAGCGATTTTCCTTGACCCTTGTTTACAGCTATCGCGAAAGCTTCGTTATGCTGATGTAGTACAATCTCATGAACCAGCAAACTACTCGGCATGCAGTTATGATTTCCCCCTACTAATGAACTCGAGGAGAAAGACTCGGAGCTGACTCTCCAATTGTTTGAATCTAAATCGAATTCTCTACAGGTTGGAATAAAGGGACTCAAGAAAATACGTGATAAAAGCATCGAAACGGAGGGGAATGTAAAAGTAGGGTGCATAAGATTGAAGCAAGTAATCCACACTTAAAATCAACCATTCCATACTCATTCATGGAATTGAGGTTCATTTACCGGAGATTTAATTCCTAGATTGTATTATAGCTGTAAAGGAAGCTATTACAGCTGGTCTAGAATACATCAGAAGGGTGGGACATCGAGAGAAGACACCGCAAAAAATGTACATGAACATTTCTTTATTACATGGAAAAGCATAGATTCACGTATATGATTTTGAGCTTAGAATACGAGAGCGCAAGTGCATACGCTTTGGTTATTACCCTCTTAGTAGCCTCTTATGACATTCAGGGGGTACAGATAAAGCATCCTTTCACTCCACCCACAGGAGACAAAAAGAGTTCCGGTACATCGAAATAAATATGAAGCATCACGATTTGCGTCCAAAAATATGACAGGTTATCCAGCACAGAACATCCCCATTCCATACCGCAAGATATCCCTACCTGTTAAGATGTACGTCTAATAGAATGATCACTGATTTAAAACCCAGTTTTATGGTCATAAATATTAGCAAGGTACTTGAGCTTCGGTGACGATACCGTATGTAAGGGGTTTTGCTGTGACCTAGACGAAACCCCAGTCAAAGGCAGAGGAAACTCATTTAACACACTGTAGCATTTATTTGTACCTACTGTATAATAGAAGGTAGAATTCTGGCTCACGCTAATATTGTGAGGAAGAAAATGACGAAGACTTGGTTCCAATATGATGAAAAAAGCTGTCCATGGTTACCATCGTGGTCAGTTTTCTCTCCACGAAGACATGTCTATGACTCTAATTTCAGCTAGATCCCCAGGCCAGACATGTATCCATGTTGATACGCAGTTCTTGAATTTAGTCTCGCCAATGTTTTAGCTAGAGGGAAAGTTGAATGGCGTTACCATGTTCACGGCTGGCCATTACTTGATCATTTTTCAAACATGGAAGCTTTTTCGAAATATCTCTGGAATGGTTAATTTTAGGGCCTTAAAATATTGTTCTTAGAGTCTTTCTGGTATTGTTAAGAGTATTTTTTTCTCGCAGTAAGAGGCGTAAAATGAGCTGTGTCCGTTCCTTCTGGAACAACTTCAATATTTTCCTTACTTTTGATTTTTTAAATATTGTATCCCCTTACAACATCCCCCTGTGGGTGCGGGCAGTAGAATAACACCCACGGTATCCCTGTCTGTCGTAAGAGGTGACTAAAAGGGGCTCCAGAGGCTCTCAAATTTGGAGCGTGTTTTGGCGGCCATGGGTACCTTAGCTGAGTCCTGGGATTGCTTCCACTTACTTGTTCCAGGCTTCTCTCTTTCATCTATCCTATCCGACCTCCCTTGGTCAACTCTTGTTGTTTTCCGATCCCAACGTTATTAGATTTCTGAGGGCTAGGGAGTCTTTCATCTTTACGCCGTTCGTGGCCCTTGATTTTCTTTGGCCGATACCTTCATTTTTCGAAGTGTCGGATCCCTTCTCTCTGATTAGTGTTATATAGAGGATAGTTGCCTAGTTGTACTCCCTCTATAAACAATTCTCACCACGACCACCACCCCTTAGAACATGAGTTAAAATTTTAATTTGACAATATGACTACCCCTATGACCCGTCCGATTGTCTCGTATGCTTTGAAGTATATGTTGATGCTGATTAAGCGAAGAGTGTAGATGTGTATAACAAACAAACAAAGAATCAAGAACACGAACAAACGAACAAACTTATTTTTTATTTTATAGGTATAGATTGTCGTCGGTCCTGAAGGTTTCATTTCGTCTAGACCGAAGGTACTGGGTAGAAGCTGAAATCTCCACACATTTACAATGCGAATGTGCCCTGATATCATCACTTGTCACTTTACATCTACCAAAAAGATTCAATCCGATTTCCTTCCTTTAGGTCGAAAATGTTCATGTCTTCTATTTTTTAAATAGTAACGTTTCTTAGTGGACATGGTGCAAACATGGAGATGTATCAGAAGCGTATTGTGTGATGATTTATTCAGTAAATAAGGGATAATACATTTTTTGCAACGCGAAGTCCGGCCATGTGGTCAGTGCCTTGCTCCTTAGACTTCGAGAACTGGGTACTTGTGTTTTAGAAATGCCACACAAACTTTGATCAGAAACTAGTAGATGGATGTATTTGGCGCATTTTTAACTGTACAAAATGATAATGAGATCTGATATAACTTTGTCAAAGTCATAATTTTGAAACAAACGGTGAGTACCATGTTATTTTCTCCGCTGACACTATATATATATGTAGATAATCTAACAAGCAAATTATGCTTTATCGTAAGACTTTCACAACGGAAATGTTCAAAACATGTGACGCAGGATACTCGGAGATAATATTCATGTTGGTAATCTCAAGCGTGTATAAATAGCTTGGAGGGACTACATTACTTGGAAAGTAGACTTTTCTCTGCTAAATTATAGCTCCTATCAGATATAACTTCAGGCAGTACGCCATACTAGCATGTATAAAGAACTGCAGAACGTACGCCGTGGCACTCTCCCTCTTTCTTTCTTTCTTTCTTTCTTTCTTTCTTTCTTTCTTTCTCTCTCTTTCTTTCTAACTGAATACTACCTCATTTTACTTTCCTTGTTTCCTCTTTGTTTCTGGTGGTTTAACGTCGCAAACACGTCGAAGATTTTCGGCGACGCAAAGACGGCAAAGAGCTAGGAATGGGAAGATAGTGGTCGTGGCCTTAGCTAAGGTACAGTACAAGAATTTCCCTGGTGTGAAATAGGGAAACCATTTTCAAGGCTGTCGACGGTGGAATTCAAAACCACTATCTTCCGAATACAGGCTCACGTATGCGCAATGTCAATTCGCTAAGTAGTTAATATTTTAAATTGACAACATATCTACCTGTACCGAGCTCGGTAGCTGCAGTCGCTTAAGTGCGGCCAGTATCCAGTATTCGGAAGATAGTGGGTTCGAACCCACTGTCGGCAGCCCTGAAGATGGTTTTCCGTGGTTTTCCATTTTCACACCAGACAAATGCTGGGGCCGTACCCTAATTAAGGCCATGGCCGCTTCCTTCCCACTCCTAGCCCTTCCCAGTCCCATTGTCACCATAGGACCTATCTGTGTCGGTGCGACGTAAGACAACTAACAAAATACCTACCTGTATGACCCGTCCGAGTGCCTCATGTGCCTTGATGTAAATTCTGGTACTGATCAGTGGAGGCGTGTAGATGGGAAAGATGGGAAAGAGCTGGGATTGGGAAGATACTGACCGTGGCCTTAATTAAGGTACAGCACCAGAATTTCCCTGGTATGACATAGGGAAACCATTTTCAACGCTATCGACGGTGGAGTTCAAACACTCCATCTTCCGAATACAGGTTCACATCTGCGCAACCCTAGGAGATAGTGATCAAGTTGGAATTATTAGGTTGTGTTTGTAGGTTGTTATGCATTACTTTGATGAGTAATAATAACTGTGCTGTTGAAGCATTTGAGAGAAAGAATTAATTAAACGTTCTTTTCGTTATGACTTCTGGAGACTAAGAAGTTATAATTTGTGCATTCTTCTCTGCGCGTGCCTAATTTGAAATCCACCACTTCAATACATACCATATAAATGCACCTTCGGTTGAAAGTGTAATCCTTATGAATTCGTGCATCCATAATGTTAGTGCTGGTAAGAGATGAATTCTTTCGGGATTTTAATCACTGTATCTTATGAAGTGAGCTTAATTATCGGTATGTATAAAACTCCATTACATCTGAATCAGTGGTTTTGATTATAGAAGCGTAACACTGAAACAGGAACAATTTGACCTCTTGGTCATTTAGTCCCATTTTAACATATATCATATTTAACAAGACTGAGTTTATAACCTCTCCCTGAAATTATTTATTTAAGAAGAGGAAGTTCAAGACTACAATCACACAACCCATCACACGCTCGTAAGTTCATACCACTCATAAGTTACTAACAACAAACTGAAAACACTAAAAAGTCAGCCAGTGATTTTCTTAGTTATATTATTTCTCTTACCCGTACTTTTCATCTCTTATTATAATAATTACTGTTTGACTGTAGAAAGTTTTGAAGCGCAAGATTCGATCTCGAATGTCACCTGAATGATTCTAACGTGGAACTCCAAAAGATTTTCCATCGTCTATTGAGCAAATTCCGCTAATACGGACGGTTACTAAAATTCATTCACCTCATCTTTAGTAACTTAGTTCCCTGTCAAGGAGCGATTTGTAGTCAGCAGTCTTGGAACAGGTGTTTGCGCAGTTTGAACCTGCAGGGACCCTTAAGGATGGCGGCCCGCTTGCAGAACTGATCATGTGAGGAGGTACGCTCCCTTATGACATTGCTGTAAGTGAAGGTTCACTGCAAGATACTGCACTAATATAAAACGGGCCGTTTTAAATTTGGCTAAGTCTAGACTCCGTGATTCTTAACATTATCCAAGTTGTCAAGACAAATTTTAGCGGTACCCATTTATTTATTTAAACATATACTACCTACAGAGACATCCTTCATTTACAGGTGAATTTTATAGAGCATCATGCACATTATAAAGAACATAATTTTTGAAAAAATAACAAGCAAATAGCTTCCACAATACTAAAAATTAGTAGAAAGTGAAAAACATACATGAGAATACAATACATTCATTACCCGGTACGCTTGTCGTTTGCACCAGCATGTTTAGTATAAATATTAATATTGTTTTACAGGAAAACAATTTTCATAACATAATATTTTAACAAAAACCTGTTATACCCGTTTGTTATTTACACTAACTACTAAATGATACAATATTAGAATTATTATCACAAGATGTTACTTGTGTGAAATTGCAGTTTCCACATGATACATGAAGTCTCAATGAGGCATTGTAAAATAAATTCTCTGATTACATGCAGCAATATTGTTTAAAATGTGACATATTCTAATTATTGGAGAATTTTTGTGGCTCATTGTTTGAGTGTGTTTAAAATAAAACTTTTGTCTGGACCTTAAATTCGCATTGTTCACATTAGAGTTCACTCTAGCATGTAGATCACTATCATCACTCACATTATAAATAATGAGTTTGTACAAAAATATTTGTTGTAGAACATCCCTTCTATTACGTAATGTCGAAGGTTTAAATTCAGTTATTGTATGCAACTTTTTCTTTCAGTGCTGAAGTATTATGCGTTTTGTAATACAGAATGCGAAGAAACTTTTTCTGAACTATTTCGACCTTATTTATATGGGACTGACAATGAGGTGTCCAAACAACACATTCATATTCAAGTTTACTGTGCACAAATGTATTATAACGAATAATTAATGTACCAACATTTTTTTAGTTCCCTCGAATTCCAAGTCACAAAACCTAACGATATGTAGGCTTCATTTGTAATTGTTTCCATTGTGCCCTTTGAAGGAAATTCCCAATTCTGTTCCCAGTATTTTCTGGAAGCGTACTGTTCTTCAGGGAGCCGTATTACATGACATCTATTTACAGGCCAATTACCCCATTGTATGTTTTCCTAACTGTCTGTCTAACTTTTGAAACACATATATTATATATAAAACTGCTTTTATGTTGAAAAATCTGAAATATCTGCATTTAAAATGGAAAATCTGAAAATTAATATTCATTAAATATAATACACACTCGTCGGACCTTGTACTCACACTTACTTGTTACCTGCTTACTTACACATACGTTATTTGAAGGGCGCCAGCTGTCACTCAGTACAGCAATAATAGAATGAGACTCTTGACCATCTCTAGGGTGTGGGGTAATAAGCTTACTTTTGACAACATACCATATAAGTTCTGGGAAAAGGAGATTGGCGTTCGGTTTCCCCATTAATTTTGAGGTTAAGATATATTACTGTTATTAAAATAAAACTAAGTATTCGTTTGATAGAACAAAATATATTCTTTAAATAATATATAAAAATAGTGAGTCTTGTTGCGATAAAACAGATGAGAATGTGAAATTATGACATTGCAACTGAAAGAAACTAGGCATGAATTTGAATTCTTCTTGACCGGACATTTAACAATTTATACGAAATATTTCCCTCACTGATTCACTTGACTGTACCTTCAACACTTTGAGTGTAATTACGACGTAATCCTTTGATCTGGTGTTTACTGTAGATGTGTCACGCCTAACTTGGTGATACATCCTTGTGACTGCTTCTTCTCCATATCATCTGACTTCTTGGTAAGTCAATATGGTATTACCTCTTGGCAGGTCCAGGGTTGCCCTCTCTGACTTCATGGTAAGCCCTTGCGTCCGTGTCTTCCACTAAGTGACGGACCAACTAAGGCCTCTTGATCTAGTAGACTTCTTCACTGTACTGCATCCGTATAAGTAATGACTGACGCTACAATATGCATCCACCTTTTATAGACGTTGGTTGACACAGCTACGTAATCTCCAGAAATAACAATGACATATTCCCACAACGCGACAGATATTACATACAGTTGTGAAACCGCCGCCGGCTCGTTGGGTTTCTCAAAGACAGTGAGCTCAGTCCTAACTAAATACGATGACGTAGCCATGGCTTGGCGATGACTTGGCAGAATCGCCAGTGGTATAGCAATATAACAACGTCACTTCCAATCTCTGATATATACAACAATTCTCACTGTACAGGTATTGAGTGTTATTCTACACATACGTATATATGCATACATCTAAGTACAATCTTGCAAGCAACAGGCAATTGCAAAATCGAATTGAATAAAACGGATAATTACAATAATAGTAACAATATCACAGATAACATAATAATACGGACATCATAATAATAATAATAATACAGATAAAATAATAAAAATACAGATATCATCTTGTAACGGGATTTGAACCGTTACACCGTATATCTTATGAAAATAAAACATTAATAT
This sequence comes from Anabrus simplex, assembly GCF_040414725.1. NCBI lineage: Eukaryota > Metazoa > Arthropoda > Insecta > Orthoptera > Tettigoniidae > Anabrus > Anabrus simplex. The sequence goes on along the minus strand of NC_090267.1, from coordinate 388,657,896 downwards.
CAATCATATTTATTTCCTTTGAATTTGTACTTACGCAGCTAAAATTCTTCTTTATTGCGTTAATATTGCTGTCGTGTTAGTTTTCTGTCCATTGGCGCATTTCTTAAGACTTTCGGAAAAGCAGAGAGACAGTCTTTCTGAGGATGTAAAAGGGCAGATGGAGAGTGTGTTTCTGCCATTACAATAAAAACTGCCCAATTCGATTCTGACTGGCAGTAGGTAGGGGCCCTTGCCATTACAACGAAAACTCCTTAACCCGCTCTTCACCTGAGAAACGACGTATGGTGACCTTCCTGTCGTGTTTCTAGGATAACATCTTATTTACAATGTGTATACTATTTCACCTCGAATTCTGTATATATAAAATGTAGAATTCCGTAGCGGAAGCACGGGTAAATCCGCTAGTACTACATACAGATAAAGACCAATCGTAACATTCGAACGTGTTGAATTCAGCTCTAGGCTTGGGCCCCTAAACCAGCACCGGGTAGAATTCTTCCCTTTCTGCAGTAGTCTTGATTGTACTATATTCTGCAATACTTCCATATTCAGACCACCAAAACATCATGATACACTCTAACGGAGAGTCTTCGGATACCTATCCCTACTTAAAAATAGGATTCTTTAAACGCTTGATCTTTGGTCACATAATATGAAAGACAGATCTTTTTTCTCAAATTAATGAATTAAGAACGTGGTTCAGGCCATGGAACTTAAAGTCGGGGATATGTGTGTTCGAACCCATCGTCGACAAATTTGTAGGTGGTTATCCGTAGTGTGCTATTTTCTTACGCCAGGGAAGTACTAGAGCTGTGTCTTACTTAAGCGTATGACCACTAACTTCCCACCTCTGGCTCTTTCATTTCCAGAAAATGCCTAAAATCAACCTGTGTTAGTGACATAAAAGCCAGGTATCAGGGGAACATATATTCTACAAAGAATTTTATGGTGACAATCACACTTTTCGAGAGGCTCAATCCCATTTTAGAAATATGTGTTGTCGAGTACTAATCTTGCTAATAAATAAATAAATAAATAAATAAATAAATAAATAAATAAATAAATAAATAAATAAATAAATAAATAAATAAATGAATTATAGTAATATAGTTGTGGATTGTAATTTCATGGTTTTCAAAAGTTCTGTGAGGTTCTAATTGCTCTGAGGCGTTGTGATAGGTGCGTGGAGTGACTATACAGAAAAAGTCTTGGAAAGCGACATAAAGACCACAAATCTTATTTGATTTTTAAATACACAGTAGATGGTCTGGGTTTGATTTTCTGTACTGCCATGAAGTTAAAACTGGTTTGAACGTTAAAATATGTTAATCGATTGATATGGATTATGCACCTTGAAAGTAGACCTTCAGATTTTGAAGTACATAGAGTGAAGAAGTCTCGCAATAGAGAATGCGGCATTATTAGGAAGTCATCAATTAACATGGAAAAGTCTGATATGAAAATCAGCCTTCCCATGCCGATCTTAACAAGGTTCTGGCTTGAAGTAAGTAGAAGAAGGGAACTTAGAAATCCCACAGTACCTAAGTAGGATAAGGCTCAAGGACGAAGTTGAAATGGTATTCACTTCGCATCGTGGAGTTAGCTGAGAAGCAACCGGGTGCAATGGACAGTGAATTCGGTCAATAATATTGAGGAATTAGGCACGCTAACCACGCGTACTCCATTATTCGTAGAACAGTTTTTTGGGTAGGAGTCCATTTGGTATGTATAAGATCCGTAAATTGGTAAATGGCCCACTGGTCTTGTTTGGTTTCAAATACTCTCTAGTTGGCTTAGGTCTGATTCTCTACAGCTTACTCTCATGATGATAAGTCTAGTACGAAGATCTGGAACGAGGGGCATTAAGCCTTGAAAACACAATATGGAAGAATACTATGGTACATTTCTTACTCTAGGACATATTATACGATATTTTCCAAGGTTCTCTACTTTATCATTAGGTGAGTTTCTGGATGATATTTAACATGCAAGCTGTTGCCCCTTCGTTCTAAAATATAAATAATTGTGAATAAACACACACATAAACTAGCGTAAATACCAACATAATTCAGGCTACATGGTTTTAGATAGTTCTCTCCGTAGATCAATGGTAGCGAATCGGCTTCCTGATCATAGGATTATGGGTTCAAACTCGCCAGAGTGAGTCAGATTACTGAAAGGTAGAATAAACCTCATCTGGAATTCCAATCAAGCAAGAAAGTAAGCTTGTACTTTCACATGACAAGTGATCTCGTGACGAGACTTCGAATCTGAAACATAGAGCAATGATTTTCGTTTGAAAAATCTAATATGCATGGGGCAGTATTCGAACCGCAGCCGCCTTGAATAGAGCCCAACGTCTATGTCACTTCAGTATCACGCCCCGTTCAGTATTCCATGTCACATGACGTCTGAAAGTAAAAAATTTACGGTGACGTATTCGATGATCGCCGAAGGAATTGAAATTCAACAATAGGTCACACAATAGAGTTCTAGTGCCTCTACCATCTGATATAATCAAATAGAACGTCAATATTGACACACAGCGAGTCCAAATGTCGCAAAAATCAAATTCCTGCACGTGGTAGCTACCTGCCACCTTTCATGTTTATTATCATTATTATTATTATTATTATTATTATTATTATTATTATTATTATTATTATTATTTCGTCGTTTCGTTTAATAACAAGACTTTTGTTGACGGCCCAATACCCCTGTATGAAGAGGGAAGTGGCTGTCGTTATTAAATTGGGAAGTTATGTAGTATAAAAGTATATTACTCATTTCTTACGAGCACACTGGGCAAATAAATTAGTAATTATATTTAGTAGGGCTCCGCTTACTTCCTCTTCAACAAAGTCTCACATTATAACGAGAAACTGTGTAATTAACGACCCTCGTTATTAAAATGCTATATTTACTTTCTGTGTTGAGCAAAGTTGCTAAACTGGAACGTATGAAACTTGGATAATCCTTGTTCACTAATAATTAAAATATAATTATGTTCTCATTGTTTATTGCGTTATACAAGTAATAGGATATTGTGTAGTGCTTGACTAATTATATGATAGTGTCTATGTATGTATGTCTGTCTGTATGTTCAAGTTTCCTCGTGAAGGCTGTTTGGATTCCCAACAGCGTCGCTATTGCCTGTCACATATAGTCTGGACATCACTGAAAGGGGAATGAAATGTGAGTTTTGAGTTGCTTTCCTCACTAAGCCAGAAAATGCCGTTATATATCCCACTCGTAAGTCCATGGAAACGCACGCACAAACCGACCCTATGAAGAACATTTTAAATCTCCGAAAACATTGTATTTTTACTTGTAAAATTAATAATACTACTATTATTAGTAGGGAGAGGACTTTTTGGGCATGAATAGATTAGAATGCAAACGTACGAGGGGCGTATTATATTGTTTTACACTTTATTTTTGTACGTCCGGGTATGGTTCACATTTCACTTTTGAAGGCGGTGACGTGTAACTAGTGTCTTGTTCCTCCGTTTGGTAGCAGCACACGCACAGGGGCCAACGAATGCACTCGTCATAGCCATTTCATTACAACACGGCTGCTTTCCATGTTGTCTGCTCCTACGCCGACAGTGTTCAGATGAAATTCGTCTGCAAACGCATGAACTAGAGTAGGCTTTGGCTAACCTTAATGCTCCACTTTCGAAGAGTGGGAGGGGGTGTGGGGGTGGTCTTCACCGTCGGCTGTGTCAGGCTCTGTGGCTAAATGACTAGCGAGCTGGTCTTTGGTCCAGGGGTCCCGGGTTCGATTCCCCGAAGGGCCGGAGATTTAAACTTTCAGTGGTCGATTCCGATGGCTCGGGAGATGGATGTGTGTGCCGTCTTCATAATTAGAATTCATCACAGATAGGGTCCCATCCTCAGAGACGGGCAGGTCACCTATACGGCGTCAACTCAAAAGACCAGCACCAAGCCTCTTAGGAGGCCACACGCCATTACATTATTAAACCGTCGGCTGTCCTGAGAATGGTGTTCTACGAGTTTCATTTTCCTGCTTAAGGCAAATTCCAGGAGATATTCTTTCATAGGCCATGCCCCCCTTTTCCCTTACCCTTCTCCGCATCATATTCATGGTAACAAATCTCCTGGCCTAAGGTAGTGCTGAGGTCCGCGGTATCCTTTCAGAGTACGGAATGAAAAGCTTTGAAGTTAGTTGTCTGTCTGTCTGTCTGTCTGTCTGTCTGTCTGTCTGTCTGTCTGTCTGTCTGTCTGTCTGTCTGTCTGTCTGTCTGTCTGTCTGTCTGTCTGTCTGTCTGTCTGTCTGTCTGTCTGTCTGTCTGTCTGTCTGTCTGTCTGTCTGTCTGTCTGTCTGTCTGTTACTATATCACGGGAAAATATATTAATAGGTTTTCAAACCTCGGTATTCAATTTCAGGGATACCCCATTTATGCACAAGGTTTTATAAATTAGCGAAAACGGAAATCGCAGCACCACGAAGGAATGTGACATTCGTGTTGATAATGGAAATGTAGAATGGTGCCAGCTTTGTACGTAAACGACACAGATTTTAGGCCAATTGTTATGTGAGGTGTGAGCTCCATCACTACAGGACTCGCAAGATAAATCAGCTAAAATCGATGCAAGTCACACAGTTATTTTCTTGACAAGGAAAACTGCAGTTTTTTTTAAAGAAAAGTGGACGTTTTGAGTGGCAATTTAAAAAAGAAAATAGGAGAAATGTTGGGCTTGCTATAATAGCAAATCAGAGCTGCAGGTGACAGAGAACATCCAAGCCTCGGACTTTAACACGTGATCGAGATGAAGTCGTCACACTTGTTATTCTATTCGTTATGGGACGGATTGACTACCCATATTTGAAAATGGAATTCTGATTCATCGATGAAGTGCTAATAGAAATTCATATCTGATTTACACATGTTATACATAAAACATGAACCTTTAAATTTTTCAGACACATTATAAGCTGTGATAAATTCCTAGTAAAACCTAGTGGTTACAATGTACTATATCTTGTGGTATAGGTAAGAACAAACTATTAATTCCGTTAATCTCTCTTTATCACATTCCTGATTTTGACAATCTGAAGGTGACCAAGGTATGAGCACTGTTAATAATGCCACTTCTTCAAGCCGTAAGGGGCAGCGCTATACGACTTTGTTCCTATGGAAAGAAGCCGTAACCACTGCAGAAGTTCTTCGCCGCTTGATGGCAGTCAGTGGAGAGCATGCGCCGTCACGGAAAACAGTTTACAACTGGGTGGAAGGTTGGAAAATAGGGCACACTGAAAGGGGAATGAAATGTGAGTTTTGAGTTGCTTTCCTCACTAAGCCAGAAAATGCCGTTATATATCCCACTCGTAAGTCCATGGAAACGCACGCACAAACCGACCCTATGAAGAACATTTTTACACCATTCTATCACAAGGACTGGCTGGACAAGGGAACCAGTTCTGGAAGGAATGTGACAGTGTCCACACCAACCAACATTCCTCCTGTCGAACAGGCCATCCATATTTACGGAAATGGAGGCAGCCACTGGAATTAGCCGAAACACCCTGCAGCGGATCGTGCACGTGTGAGAATTGCAAAAATATTAGCGATCTGAGCTAGAATGTATGCAACTCGCCTACAAAAGTGTAGAGCGGCTCGGTTATTCTTGCGCCTTGTTCCAATACGTTTGCATTCTAATCTATTCGCGCCTAAAATTTCCTTCCCTAGTGATTAGTACAGTATCTTTATTTTAAAGAGTTTTATCCCGTACACTTTTCTATTTACTCTGAAAATGATGGACCTAATTAAATGTGTATTGTGGAAACTGTAGTTGGTCCGCTCTATGGATATTTGTTCCTTTTTGTTGTTATTATTAGGAATAATACTCCGATTCAGGTCAGCATTTGTTCCATAGTTTCTTTGTATACAGGGTGTATCACAATTAAACGCGCAAATTGAAACAGCTGTAACTACACAATACTAGAAGCAAAAAATTTCTTAGAAAACATGAGTCCGCAAACGAGCCGTTCGTGAGATATTACAGAGTAATTGGTTACCTGCCTCCACTGGATTTGTGTGTAAACGCCATCCTAGTTAGGGAAAGGTATCAATACAATATTAAGAAAAGTTATTAGATACTTTTGTAGAAGTTCAGTTACTCCTTTAACTACGAGTAAGTACACTGTACAGTTATTGTAACATGTAACATATAACTGTAGCATACTAAGTAGGTCAGTTTTCTTGTCCATTAAAAGCAACTGCACTTCTACCAATGTATCTAACAACTTTTATAATCTTGTATTGGTACGTTTTTCTTAACTAGGGTGACATTTGCACACAATCTAGTCAGTGGTGGAAGGTAACCACAAACGGCTCGCTTGCGGAACCATGTTTACTAAGAATTCTTTGCTTCTAGTATCGTGTCTTGCAGCTCTTTAAATTTGCTCTATTAATTATGATACACCCTGTATTTGGTCTGGCTGCTTGGCTGAATGGTCAGCATCGAGGCCTTAGGACGAGAGGGTTCCAAGTTAGATTCATGGTCGTGCAGGCATTTTTTCCTACACATTACTCTTCATATTCACACAACAAACCACACTACCAACCACTACAAAAATGCGCAGTAGTAAAAATGCATCCCCCCAGATAATGTTAACGTTAGGAAGAGTATCCGGCCGTGAAGGAACGTCAATTCCACATGTAACCGCGACCCCACCAGGGTGTGGAAAAAGTGGAATAATAACAATAATTAATATGATAAAACTTGTTTGTATATTTGTTCCATTAGCACAGTAAAACAGGTGAATACATAGTCATATTTAGAGTCTATCCATCCGGAGCAGGTTTTTGAGAGTTACGCGTATGCAATTTCGAAAGCACTTAATGGACATGAGGTTTATAGAAACTTATAGGCGGTTATTTATGTTTCTTAATACACTGTTATCTTTCGGTACAATATGTGGACACTTAGTAAAGTGTCCATTTATTTTAAACAGTTTATGTATAGTAAACTTTCATATTTTCTCTGAAAACAATAGGCCTAATTAATGCTTCTTGTGGAACCTACTGTATGTTCTGCCGTGAGTGTTTGACTCCCTCGCAACGTGGTGTTGAATGACAACTTGTCACATGCCATCAAGATAGCTACGTGACACCATGTTAATCATTATTCAGGTACACTGAAAGTTGCTCATTGGCCGGGTAAGAGAGACACTAACCGTCTATCATGATTGAGAATTGGTGATGTATTAAACAAATGAGATAAATTATGAATGAAGTGGTCATCCACTGTCACCGTAGTAATACTGAGAAGGTTTTATGTACGTATCTAAACAGCTAATCGTCTGTTACTTCCTGAGACTACGTTTGGAGTGAAGCCAGTTCCCTCGCTCCAGTCATGGTTGGAATGCAGGGGGGTGAAGGGAAATCACAATCGTTCACAAGTTCACGCAACGTAAACAATATTGTACATAATCATCGCTCCGGAAGAACAATGACGCAACTGCACAATTTGATCAAATGGAGTTACGTGGTCGTCTGGGTTCAGAAATACGTAGCGCACACGTGTGAATATCGTTCGAACTGTAGTTATGCTCTAGGCCGCTAGAGGGAAATTGCGTCGTTGTAGAAATCTTAGCTGTTTGTGACCGCACTTCAGAGCAATATCGCCCTATGTCTCAGTTCTGTCTTTTGACTTCGCGAGTGATCCTTCGTGTCCGTTGGAACAATGACGTAAGTGTGATTCCTGGTCGAAACTTCATTGATTGAGAAGCTCATTACATGACAGTTTTGTTTTTCTATTACTTTCAGTGTTTATAGTTTTATCCTGTTTCGTTAGCAGAATGGTACCAAGACGTAGGATCTTTTTCTCCCTGATACTACTGACAAACTTCGTTACATATTGATCACAGTTTCAGATGAACAATGACGCATTTGCAGAAAAGGGGTAATTTTGGCCGAAAATAAAGTAATTATTTTGAATACATTTCTGTTTCTTGTAGTGCGCTTGTATATGTTACAATTTCCTACAAAACTAATTTTTTGCGTGATTGAATCTTAACGAAAGATAAATCGGTTTTTCGTGTCTCCTGTACAATTGGAGTTTTGACAGTTAGGTCATTGTTCTTCCGGAGCGACGATATATGCACATGATTTAAAGTGATTTGACAGAAACTGAGGATGTTCTATTAGAGCGAAACTTGTCATTCTCTGTTCAGTAGCGTGTATTTATTACAGGTATGTCATACTGGTATATGTGTTATAATTATTTTCTACAGACTCAAGAGCTTGATTGTTACAAGTATCTTGTGTCAACTTCATTGCCTCTATCGCTGAGAACACAAATGTTAATGCTAAATACTGAAATTGCCACTTCGTATATCACCATCCCATTTGAAATTTAAGATATTGCAGGAATCTTGCATCAACACAACACGCTGCACTCATAACGTTTAACTAGGTTGTGTCGTACTATCCGAAGTTACAACAATGCAAGGCATAATTACAAGCATATACATTCACGTACTCAACGCAACTTCGTGCAGAAGCTTCCAAGAAGATAAGGAGTTAAGGATATTCACGTTTTCTAATTTATATGTTATTATATACCTGGAATCACAGATGAGCACCAGGATCCAGAATTACAAAATTGCTTTCGAGAGACATGTGTATAGCATTTGGAGTCGACAAGTGTAGATTCTGTGAATCGAAAGGGGAAAACTGAATAGGGCCTATGGAAGTATCGCGAATGAAACAACCAGTTCTGCAGATTAAGAGGAGACAAGACCTCCTTTTTATAAGAAAAAGAGCCTTCTATACCTCTCTGTTATTACCATTCATCAATACTGCACATCACGGCCTGCAATATCACATCAACTTTCTGTACTCTAACGCCCCTCTTTAATAACATGTTTCTCAGTCATTTCCATCCATCAGTACTTTACATCACAGCCTGCACGGCTGCTATTGGACATACAATCACACATATACTGTATCGCTAATTTTGTGACGTAAATTTTGAGACGACCTGGCCCCCACGCCCCCCACCCACCCAGGCATACGACATATTTTTGTTAAAATGAATAGCCTATGACAGGCACGAAAAAAGGAATATAAAATATAAACACGAACAAATAAAATACAGTATATATGATTTGTGACATAGGGATGGGAATGGAATCGAAGTAATGCGTCAATAACTGAACCCTTCAGTGCTGTGAGGGCAACGCCATGAATGGCATCTTCACTGATTACGAATCTGTTGTAGAAATGGGTACGGGTTTGTAAGGTGATAGTAGCGAAAACGAGATTATATCTTCTCCTGTCTCCCTTTGTCGATTTCTACTGGCTACATCAGGTTTGGCTTGAATCTGACAGCTGGATTGATTTTATATCCGTTTTTTGCTCTATCGTCGAATACGATAATGTCTCTGTAATGCCCGGCTTCGATTTGCCTTGAACAACTCGTACTGCTACTGCCAACCATCCTGAGGCCATGACACCATTCGCTTTTGGTGAGTCCTTAGTAGTTTAGAAGCCACATATTAAATGGGTAGTATTCCTTAAAACGAATAACCCTTTTCCCTTCGTCAAATTCGTTAAGAAGGAAGGCATTCTTCTCCACAGTCGACTTAGTTAATCTATCTTTAAAGATATTCAATCTGTCGAATAAACTACTTAAAATAGTACATAACACTATAGCATACCAGAAAAATTAAATACCTTTAAACAAAGAATTGCATGTAGTCAACTATAAGTCAAGTTCCTGCAGTTAAGTACTCACGAGAATGGATCTCAGCAAGCGAGAGCGAAACTTTGGTCATAGACACAAGGTGAACTAAGTTAGAGAGGGCCTGTACCTCTCCAAGAACCTAAAGCTGAAGTACTATAACTCAGAAGTAAGACCCTCTGTACTCTACGCCATGAGTGCCTCTTGATGAGAGGGAGGTATTGAGAAGGATACTAGGACCCATAAGAGAGGAGGCTGGCATCCATAGCATGAGGCACAACATCGAGCTCTACGACTTCAAGAAGACATGGTCAAGTGTATGAGGAAAAATCGACTGGACTCCTAAAGGCAGACGACCCGCCTGAAACCCTGCAGGCTCACCAGCAGAATCCTCACAGTGACAAGTAGGGGAAAGGCTTTTGAGATCAAGTGGATCACCTCTGTAAAATCAGATCTAGAGGAATTGCAGATCCCATCAGAGACCACAGAGAACCGATCTCAGTACCGACAGGCCATCCTACAGGGAGTCTTCCCACTATCCCTCACAAGCAAAAAGAGAACAGAGACCACCAGACCTAATCGGACGGATGTGAGGAAGCAGGTACACAGCCAGAAAATTAAGGCGTGCTGGACTACGAAAAAAAAGCTAAAGACCATAGCTAAGAGATAAGATGAACACCGTGGTCCCTAGAAGGCTAAAATTCACCTTAAGAAAGGAATCACATGATTCTTTCTAAAAGGACGTCCTCATACTCTAACAAATCACTTTATATCACGCGCACATATGTATAATTTGGTTCACATTACGTAAACTAGACATAGAATACGAATTGGTGAGGTTATGAACAAAAATGAACAAATAATGAACGCATTATTAAAATACGGGAAGTTTTCTGTAATCATCTTAGCTTCTATAGACCACCACCTTCAGGAAGTGACCTCAGTCCAAACACAGTTGATTGAAATTCCAAAGAAGAAGAGGTGGACGATATTTTTCCGCAGAGTTTGGGTTGTTGAAGGTATTTTACTACAGGCCTAAGACATGCAACTACTAAAGTAAGGCACTATGTCGGAACCTTGAGGTACCACTTGTTTGCACTGTAGTATCCGCATCTGTTCTTATTATTAACTAACAGTTACTCGCGCCTTCGCTCGCGTGGATTTCGTAATTTGACAAAAGTAATCGTTTCTACGTACTGTAGTAAGGCATAATCTGAAAATCCCTAAAGTATGAAAACTCACCGAAAATTTAGTTTACCCCAGAAACACTTTGTAAACCACGTTTGTGCTATTGTCTTTTGGGGTTAAAGGGGCCTTTCGACATAGAACTGTACACGTGAGAAACAGTTTTCCCTCAAGTCGAAAAAAATCTTTATTTTTAAAGGATATTCCAAATACCTATTTCCACGTCTATAAACATCTTCAGTATTTTAGATACAAGTATACCCATAAAAGGAATTCAACCCCTTTATAAGTTTTCCCCCAACCCCGCCGCACGTAAGTGGATTATCCGAAAACAAAAATATATATGTTCCGTTATTTTCAAAGGGGAATCCGACTACCAGTTTTGATGTCTGCAACGTCTTCAGATTTTGAGATATAGACATCCTCATACAAATTATTCAACTCTTTTTCACTTCATTTTACCCCCGTTAAGTGCCTTTTCCAAATAAAAAACATTACGTGTCCTGGATTTTTAAAGGACTTTCCAAATAATAAGTTTCATGTTTGTAACATGTTAAGTTTCTGACATATCCTGTAGACATACCGGTGCTCATTTCAAAAATTCATCCACTTTATCAACTTGCTTATCCCATTAAATGCATTTTCTAAAACAAAGAATGCGTTTTTCTTTATTCTTAAAGGAGATTCAAAGTATTAACGTTCACGTCTGTAATATCTCCAGTTTTTGAGATACAAATATTCTTTTCAACAAAATTCAACTCTTTCTTTACTTATTTCCGTCCCTCCTTAAGTCGATTTTCCGAAAACAAAAATACGTGTTTCTTTATTTTTAAAGGGAATTCCGAATACCAATTTTCACGTCTGTAACATCTTTAGTTTGTATAGATATGTGTATCCTCATAAGAATAATTAAACTAACTTTTTAATTCATTCACCCTCCTTTAAGTAGTTTTCCGAAAACAAAAAATACGTGCTTCTATTTTTGAGAAGGTTACCAATACGAATTGTCATGTCTGTAACATCAGTTTTTGGTATATAGGCATGTTCATGAAACTAATTCAACTCCTGTTTTTGTCCTTTTTACAATACACCTAAATAAATTTTCCGAAAACAAAAAGATATGTATTTTTTTTTATTTTTAACGTAGATTCCAAATACCAATTTTCACGTCTGTAATATGTTCTAACTATTTGCTTAAAGTTGCACCGACACTGATAGCTCTTATGGCGACGATGGGAGAGGAACGACCTGGGAATGGGAAGGAAGTGGCCGTGGCCTTAATTAAGGTACAGCCCCAGCATTTTCCTGGTGTGAAAATGGGAAATCACGGAAATGTAAGTTATTTAGTCACCTATTAAAGTACTCAGAACCTATCGGTTGATGATGTTAACCTGTTCGTTTTTTGGGCAAAAAATTGCTACTTTGGAAAACTGAGCTCTGACTTGAACGAAAAGAAGAACCAAGTGGATATCGTACAATAACTTGTGAAGTACTGTTTCGAAGAATGTCAATATTGCCATTTGACCGAGATCTCGGTTTTCGAGTTTTAGAAGCCATTCACTGAGTTTAATTCTTCATTTGGGCAATAAAGTAGAATATTTAAAACTTGACTGAATAAAACATGTTCTGTAACAGCGAGGAATTACTTCCAGACGCTGTCTGAAGCCTGCACCAAGAAAATCACATTTCTAGCGAAAGGTGATTTCTTGTTCATTGTAAATAGTTGGCCTAATGTTGAAAGAGCGTGAAAGGGATCCATCCTGTCTCGTCCCAAATGATTAACTGATTGTATCACCAGAGATCTTTTACATGCCGACGTCGTACGACATGGAGTATCGAGTGGACTTTTTTCCGCCCTTCAAAAATCCGATTACCTCTGCCGGGTTTGAACCCGCTATCTTGGGATCCTGAGGCCGGCACTCTACCAGGGATCCACATTTGATATTTACCCGACAAAATTAATTTAATCTCAGCTATAAACGCCCAAGATAGATCCGGTTTACTTTGTCTGCCATCTAGTGGGCCTAGAGTAAAACGGAACGTCGAAATTGACGAGCAGACAGCCAGATGGCGTCAAATCGAAATGTCTGCAGACGGTAGCTGAGGCCATACGATTATTATTATTTATTTAACTTATTGTATCTCATTTACTCCGTGTCTTGTGACATTCGTATGTTACAAGTAGAGCCCTGCAAATTAATAGTCATATCTCTGTCTTTCCTGTAACTTTACTTTACTCAAATCATCTCTCAAAACGCATCGTTTTACCTTCAATGTTTGGGTCTCTGTAATTGAATATTTTATCTTAAGCAATTTGCCTTTGTTTACTCTCTTTACAATCAAATTGATTTAGCGAACGAAATTCATACAGCCTTTTATGATCGAGAATTGAAATGAATGACAGAATGGAGAGGGTAAAGCCCGGTGCTGGCTCAGAGTCTACTCTTGTTGAAGAACGCCATGGCTTCTACTGAAGGAGTTACGTCTCCATCCCATGAACGAATCACCATCAGCAGCGTCATAGGCCCTCACTCCATATGAGCACTGCGTAGAGGTTTGGAATTTAATCCAGACTTTTGGCACGCAGTCTAGTGATTATAAATTGTATACCACCACCTCCCCTCGCTTGCCGACCAACATTCTTATGGTGAAAATATTCTCGACGAACGAGAGTCGAACCGCCGAAGGACGGTCTGAGTTAATAACCTCATGCTTTGACACTCACGACCACTAGAAAAAACTGCTTTATAGCCTGCTTATAGATAGAGTCTGTTTTCAAACTCCAGAATGCAAGAAAATTCTTCGTTCAATACGCTGAAAAAGAGTATTTTTTACTAAACACTTCAAGAATGATGCCCATTCTTGCATTGTTCTTGTAACCTATATTTTGTACCAGTTTAGGTCCGTCAACGTTATAGTTTTCTCAATATATATATATATATACAGTGGCGGTCACAATAATAGAGCCACCTGGCAAAGGTTTGGAAGAAAGTGAAAATTTATCACTAGACATGTTTGTACTATGATGGAAACAAAATTTTACGTTGTACAGGAACCATTACAACAGAGTCACATTGTACCACAGTCAGTTATATAGATAACACAACTCAAACTAATCAATAATATTCAAAAGAATACCAGACCACAGGGTCAAAAAAATAGAGCCAATTGACACAAATATTTTGTACTTTATCTCAGTCTTATGAAATTTACAGGAACAGTCGTTTTTGCATAGGAGTGCATTAGTACTTCGTGGGGTAACCCTTATTTTTGAGGATTTCCCTACACCTCTTACCCATATAGTCGACTAAACGCCTGCATTCGTCGCTGCTGATCGCATACCAGGCTCTCTGGATTTCTTCACAAAGTTTATCTAAAGATGTAGCTTTTGAGCGGTCAATTCTCTTGTCTACGATCTCCCATAAGTTCTCAATGGGTGATGCGTCAAGGGATTGAGGTAGCCACTCTAATACTTCGATATGGCGATCTTGAAAAAACTGCCTTAAGATCCTTGCAGTATGCTTTGGATCGTTATCGTGCTGAAATTTCCATTTCAGCGGCATTTCCTCTTCAGCATAAGGCAGCATCACATTTGTCAAGATGTCTTTGCACATTTCTGCGTTCATTATGCTGTTGATACGGTGTATTGGACCAATGCCGTACCATAAAAAACAACCCCATACCGTAACACTTCCGCCACCGTATTTCACAGTTTTTAAAGTGTACTTGGGACTAAATTCCTGGTTTGGTGGGCGGCGCACATAGACATTTCCGTCTGAGGCAAACCTATTATACTTGGATTCATCGGACCAAAGGATGTTCCTCCACCAAATATTAGCTTTTTGTTCATTTCTCCGGGCGAAGGCCAACCTTTTCCGAACATTAGCTTTTGAAACATGTGGCTTCTGTCTCGCAATGCGCCCATTCAATTTTGCGGATCTCAGTCGTCTTTGAATCGTTGAAGTTGATGGTTGAACATCATTTTTATCGCTAAACAAAATGGCTTTCATTCGTGGTGTTGACAAAAATGGGTCTTTCTTTACTTCCCTATTGATGAGTCTGTCTACGCGACGAGTAGTTACGCGGTCACCCCCTGTTCTCCACCTGCGGCTTTGTTTGTTTTGCCAGTCTAATGGCGTTCTGGACTCGTTTTCCCGAAACGTGTAAATCTTTGGCTGTTTGATTCATGGACATCCCACTTTTGAACATCCGGAACATTACTATACGCTCATCATCACTCGTATGCTTTGCTCTGCCCATCTAAAAGAATGTAAACAAAACCAAACGTCAATTTGCATACAAAATAATATTGAGTGGAGGCTTGTTGACAAATAATATCGCTAGCCCCCAAAACAACTGCAAAACATCAATTTGAACGGGACTTCTGTAAAACGGCTCTATTATTTTGACCCATAAGATTCTTACCTTTATGCCTCTTTTCGCACATCTAGCTCAAACGCTTCCTTTCGCACGACTACAAATAGCAGCGATGTCTTCCCTGATGCTGTCTAAAACGGACTGACAACACGGCACTCGTGGAGATTTTGCGAACTAATAGATATTCTAGTTCTTAATCCCGTCAATAGAGGTGGCTCTATTATTGTGACCGCCACTGTATATATGTGGAAGGCAAAAGATGCCTGATGCAGTCGATAACATGCCGATAGATATAAATATGTACCAACATCATCATGGCGATGAGACAAAACTTCGCTGATGGAAACATATATTTCTTTAAAAACGTCATGGTAGTGAGAGGCTAATTGTATTTTTATTATAAATAGGGCGTAGAAATGTAAAAATGGTACCAATTTCGGCTGTGGATTCCCTCTCGTTTTCAAAATATCGCTGTGAATGTCAGACAGAATTAAGGATTTTATATATACAGGGTTATTCACCTAACATGTTACACGGAAATAACTTCTAAACCATTAAATATATTGGCATTCTGTTTTCGTAGTACTAAATGGTACCCAGGGCCTTGTGAAATAACGTGCTACTGAGTCTCATGGGGTAATTAATAACCGAGATATTGATACTAACACATTTTTAAATAGAACGGTACCATTTCATACAGCTGGCTTAAAAGTTCAACTACGTACAAGTTCAAATATGGAAGTATTTTCAAAATAGGGCAGTTACTTTTTGAGATATAAATATAAATCTCATTTGGGCTTTTGCGTGCCGCATCAGACGGCGAGCAGTCGACCCGCTCCCTTTTCCAGATCAATTTTGGATTGTTTTGAAATGGATTCGTATTTCGTTGTTTCCTTCACCCATTCTGTATTTGCATTCAGCATGGATTGGAGTTTTATTTGTCAATCTATATTCGCCTTCTTAGTGTTGACCATAAAACTCCATTCAGCTCTCGCTTTCCGTATCCGTAATCTTCTTCATCTTTATGCATAACCGTCATTATTCCTCTTCTTCCATGTATCATCTTTTATTTCTCTGTTCTGAGAATCATCATAAAAATATTTCTGTTTCTTTCTTGTTCTCCCATTTCCCATTTCTCGTTTAGTGTCGGACATCCTGAGCTCTATAGTAATTCTGTATTAATAACTATGGTGTAGTATCTGATGTTTACGTTGTAGAAGATCGCTCCCTTAATAAATTTTTTCTGTACAAACCTCTAATATAGTTTTGCCTTATTGGCTCGTACTTTACTTTCCTTCTTTCAAACTCATTCAGAGATATTTAAATTCATCTGTTCTTTTGGCTTACCTACTATGTGTTTCTCTGTTCTTTTTATTCTTCCGCTCCTTATTTATTTATTTATTTACTTATTTATTTATTTATTTATTTATTTATTTATTTATTTATTTATTTATTTATTTATTTATTTATTTATTTATTTATTTATTTATTTATTTATTTATTTATTTATTTATTTATTTATTTATTTATTTATTTATTTATTTATTTATTTATTTATTTATTTATTTATTTATTTCCCAGAATAGTGGTACCATTTAAGGATCGTGGATCAAAAGCAGGCTTTCTATGAACAACATGACGGAATTTACAAAAGCAACATAGATACTGTAAGTTGGAAAAATGGCCTTTGTTTAGTAATAATGAACTAGAATTAATTTACAGAATTAGATTGGATAAATGCTCGCAGTGCCACATTTCTGGTGACAACGGTTGTACCAATCACTTACAAATAAATGCAGTGTGAATTAAAATTTACGATGATGTCCTACCCTTTGTGATCTGAAACAGTGTATAGTTAATATACAGCTGCGTTCTCCTCTATTCCACTATATTGCTGATTAGTTGTCCTGTCATTTGAAAGGCAGTACGAGATCGATACATGTATTCTGTAGTCGTACTTCATCCTAGTCAAGAGATGTCAAGAACGAAGAAGTTGGTTAGCCCGTCCAATCAATCAACCCAGAATGTTGTGTGGAACCTTTTGCAATTTGTACGAAAGACTGAGGGATTATAATTGCAGTTTTAATTACTTTTTAATTAATTTCGTATATCAAGGGAGTAATTTGATCAATAAGCCTATAAATTAAAAACACAGTTACTTGTACACAATCTACCACACACTCTGTACAAAATGAAATCCATCAAGTCAATATAAGTTAATGGAAACTATAACGAGGTAAAATATTCAGATAGTAAAGGCAACTATTCTGAATTTCTTGCTCATGAGAATTATTTAATTCATATCGCGGGATAGGTCCTTGAATTCTTCAGCTACAGATACAAAAGCAACATTTTCTACATCTTAGAAAGGTACAGAAAAAGGGCAAAACGAATAATTATTAAAATAGTCGTATTGGTACAAAAACTGACGGCCTCGCCGTCCGAAGGTAGCGAGCCTACCTCTTACCTGGTGGTCCCGGGATCCATTCTTGGCTATGTCAGAGATTTTTACCTTGATCAGAGGGCTGGTTGGAGGTTCTCTCAGCTGCCAGTGAGATAGCGGCACTGGTCTAGAAAGCCAAGAATAACGGCCAAGAGGATTCGTCACGATGACCATGCATCTCGTTGGAATTTGCAGGCATTCGGGCTGAATAGCGGTCGCTTAGTAGGGTAATATTCAATTAGGGCTGTACTTGGAGTGGGAATTTTCGTTAGGTACAAACGTTAATAATAATAATAATAATAATAATAATAATAATAATAATATCCGACATATGCAGTATGTTGAGTGTTCAGCCTTGGGAATGGTGTGACAATGTCGCTCATGGGGTTGGTTAGTGCTAGCATTTCAGTGGATTTGGAAAACTAATAAATTAGCAGCACCGGGCGAGTAGGCCGTGAGGTTAGGGACGCACAGCTGTGAGCTTGCATCCGAAAGATAGTGAGTTCGAATTCCACCGTCAGCAGCCCTGAAGATGGTTTCACATTTTCACGCCTGGCAAATGCTGGGGCTGAACTTCAAGGCCACGTCCAATTACTTCCCACTCCTAGCCCTTTCCTACCCTGTCGTCGCCATAAGACCTATCTCTGTCGGTGCAACGTAAAGGAAATTCTAAAATAATTTAACAGCAACTTCTGTGTCGGCGAGGAAAACAACGGGGAACAAAATTACTCCTCGTTTCCCTAGTATGCCTCATCAGTGACACGTAGAACATCTATAACCATCTATGAGCTGTTGAGGATCAAACGAGCCTTCGGGCTAAACACTCAACATACACCTACTCATCATATACAGCCTTCTACTTCTTCTTCTTCTTCTTCTTCTTCTTCTTCTTCTTCTTCTACCGCTTTTGCCTCAGGATGGCTAGGTCACAGGTGCGAAGTGTTTTACACGTTGGGTTTGGCCGCGTTTTACAGCTAAATTCTCTTCTTGGCGCTAACTCTATGTAGAGGAATGTGTACACTATTGCATTTTTCTGCGGTGGTTGGCAGTGTGATGTGTTGTATTATGTTGTCTTTTAAGTGTATGAAGAGCAGTGTGTTGAGACAAACACAAACCACTAGTTCCCTAATCAGAGGAATTAACCAGATGAAATTAAAATCTCCCACTATCGGCAGCCCTGAAGATGGTTTTCCGTGGTTTCCCATTTTCACACCAGGCAAATGCTGGGGCTGTACCTTAATTAAGGCCACGGCCGCTTCCTTCCAACTCCTAGGCCTTTCCTATCCCATCGTCGCCATAAGACCTATCTGAGTCGGTGCGACGTAAAGCCCATAGCAAAAAAAAAAAAGAAATTAAAATCTCCGACTCCGTCTGGAATCGAACCTATGATTGTCAGCACCGAAGACCTCGACGTAAACCATTCACGAACACCTTACACAAAGCCGCACACCCTGAAATATAGATTTCCAATCAATTTCTATTGACAAGTTAAAAGTACTATGTAAAAGCTATATAAAAATAATAATGTTATTGGTTTTACGTTCCACTAACTACATTTACGCTTTATGGAGACACCGAGGTGTCGGAATTTTGTCCCGCAGGAGTTCATTTATATGCCAGTAAATCTACCGATAAAATACAACATACATTATTTAACCACCTTCAAATCTAGCTGGACTGATCCAGGATCAAACCTGCCAACATGAGCTCAGAAGGCCATCGCTCTACCGACAGAGCTACTCAGCCCGGCAACTACAGTATGTGAAAACGCTGGATCCTGCGAGATCTTCGAAAGTGAGCAACGTCAGGTGTGATTACCACTTGGGTTGGTAGCCACGTGTTGTTCGTTAAAGGACGAGCGGAAAGGAACTGGTCATCCTACCGTAAATAAACTCCGACTCAGTATGCCTATACAGTGACCTCCAGGATTACTGGAACAATGGCTAGATCGCCTAACACCACGTAAGGGTAAGTATACTCGTGTCACCGAGCTCGATAGCTGCAGTCGCTTAAGTGCGCCCAGTATCCATTATTCGGGAGATAGTGGGTTCGAACCCCACTGTCGGCAGCCCTGAAGATGGTTTTCCGTGGTTTCCCATTTTCACACCAGGCAAATGCTGGGGCTGTACCTTAATTAAGGCCACGGCCGCTTCCATCCCACTCCTAGCCGCTCCCTGTCCCATCGTCGCCATAAGACATATCTGTGTCGGTGCGACGTAAAGCCAAATAGCAAAAAAAAAAAAAAAAATAAGGCCACGGCCGC
Organism: Anabrus simplex; assembly: GCF_040414725.1. Lineage (NCBI taxonomy): Eukaryota > Metazoa > Arthropoda > Insecta > Orthoptera > Tettigoniidae > Anabrus > Anabrus simplex. The sequence goes on along the minus strand of NC_090267.1, from coordinate 388,637,914 downwards.
TTCCATCCCACTCCTAGCCCCTCCCTGTCCCATCGTCGCCATAAGACATATCTGTATCCGTGCGACGTAAAGCAAAATAGCAAACAAAATTAAGGCCACGGCCGCTTCCTTCCCACTCCTAGGCCCTCCCTGTCCCATCGTCGCCATAAGACCTATCTGTGTCGGTGCGACGTAAAGCAACTAGCAAAAAGAATGAAAATATAAACTCCTGCCCTTATCCCGAGTTGGTGCAGGCACACCCCCAATGTAGGTGAGCTGCATGTACCATTCCAACCACATACCAGCCCTCCTTCCAGTTTTAAATTTCTGGCAGTACCGGGAATCGAACTTGGGACCCCGAGGACGGCAGCAAGTAACACTAACCGTTACGCTACAGAGGTGGAGACCAGGTTTGGGTAAGACTCCTGTAGCTCATTCCATGTTAAGAAAACAGTATTGCTCTCGTTGACCTACACACCACCTCTTAGACTCTCATAATTGCTCGTGATTAAGGAATATTATAATGTACTTTCTATTATATTATGAAAGAAAGAAAATGGATGGGGCATATTTTTGGCCGTGAGTTATTCAAATAACTGCTGAAGCTTTTCTATTTCATAAATACATTCTCAGGGAGGAAGCACAGTGACGGTAACAGCCATCGCTTTGTTGCCTTCCTTCATTTTCCTTGCGAGTTGCTCTGGTACGGTACATGTTCCGTGTAATCCGTTTCGCTGTGAATCACCCGTAGGTTATCACTCTTGTAGAGAAGTCATCATCTATTTCTTTGTATGTGTTCTAATATTCATGTTCTGTAGGTCCTACAGCAGTTGTTACTGAAGAATTTGATGCTGTTGTATGCAGCGATACATCACGGAATGACTTGTACCGATATGGAAATTCGCTATGCATTTTATCTGTGCTTAGTTTTGTTATTCAGCTTTTATTTCTTAAGTGAATTTTATTTTCGCCAAAATTTTACCACTTTTTCACAAGCGCATTTAATTATTATCAGTCTTTCGTGAGGCGAAATGACGGCCGGCACGGTAGTACCCGGCGTTGCCTGAGCAAATTTATTAAATTAATTAACTGCATCCCCCACCCCGAGCCTATAAAATTTATCTGTTGTCTATTTTCCCGCAGTTTGCCTTGAATTTCATGACTGAGGTTTCGTATGTGCAGGAGTTTGCCAATGTTGCTGTAAAGCCACCCCCCACTTACAACCCATGTACCGGTACCTAAAATTATTTTTAAAAATGCAGCTTATTTTCTTCCTTCTTTTATTTTGAACTGCCAACGGCCGTAGTTGTGTTGAAACACCGGATCCCGTGAGATCTCCGAAGTTAAACAACATTGGGCGTGGTCAGGAGTTGTATGGGTTGCCCCGCGCTGTTGGTGGGGGTAAGGGAATGGAGGAGCGGAAAGGACCTGGCCACCCTACCGCACGTAAACTCCGGGTCAGCAACACCTCTGCGGAGGTTCGGACCTGCCTTCGGGCAGAATAACCCTTACCTTACATTACATTTATTTTGAACTTGAATACTGAGTTTCACCGATATTAATACCACGGTTTTCCCGTGATATTGTTGGGAAGAGTCGTTCGATATGGCAACCTTGTTGTCATAAGAGCAATACTATTTGCAACACTGAATGACCTATAGTATTTAGCTCAAAAAAGTAATGTAAGCGCGGTGCTCATCCCTCAAACATGAAAAACTTACGCACAGACGCAGACGATAATCTCTGTTCAGGATCAAATTATGGAACTGCAAGTAGAGAATCTTACTACGATCACATACAGAAAGATAAAAAATAAATATATATATATGAAATAACCGCTGTCTGTATTGACGGCCACATCAAAAGTATTCCACATGATTGGAATAAAAAAGCCAGGGAGCTTTGCTAGCTACTCTGATGCCGTATGTTTAATCAAAGAGTTTGCAACACAAAGGAGCACACCAGAACTGAACTGAAAAGACGGGAAACAACGCTCGGTCAAACATGTTTAGGGTTCGCTTGTTTTCAAGGACTGCTCTTTCAGTGGCTTATTCTATTACGTCATCCAAAAACATCTCTTGACGTCATCAAGAATGAGCTACAGTGTATTCTGAGTCATAACTTCACGTGCATATAATGTCTATAAACTTCAGAAGTTACGTGTAATCCCATCTTGAATGGCATTCAGAAATAGTTTACCCTAGAATGAACAAGAAAATGATTTGTCACCGGTTGATCTAAGGAGGGCTAGCGTTGGATGGAAGAGTTGTCGAGAACCATGAGTAATATCGTCCCCACTATGGCAAACTAGCGAAAGTGACAAACAACGGAACCTGTAGTTCTAAAGTTTAGGTCTAGATTTTATTATTTATATATTGTCTACCCGCTGACAAATTCTCTCATGTGCAACTCATTCTGTATAGCTAACACATAGACCAATCATTAAACACAAAAATTGATTTGACATGAGTAATAACAACTTTCATGTATCGCAATTTTTTGACAATTAGCAGATTCGTTAGTTTGCTAGAGGGGGGACGATATCTACCATTTTATTCATGAAACATGTTATATTTGTTAATAACTGCAAAATTCAACATCAACGCGGATTTCACATGCTAGTAATGTAGAGTAAAATGCAGTCTACTCCAATTATTTATTTATTTTGCGATCAAATTCAATAGTCTACCAGTTAATGTGTTGCGAGCTGTTCGTACAAAGGTGCTTTCTGCAAGTAGCACATCTTTGCTTGGACGTAGAAAGATATGTGTACTTGAGTTTCTTGCTTCTCACTTCTTTCGCACATTCATGGTAACGACCTCTTCCTTCATCTGGTTCTTCACGCACTTCACAATTACTGAGCTTTTCCCTCAACACAGTTTCCGTTAAAGGTATATTATTTTCTCTTTCCTATTTTTTTCTGGTGCAATCCAACCGGATGCCAATGGTCTCTTTGTATGTTACCAGGCACATTTCCCTCCAACCGACAAAAAATATCAGTCTGACCAACATGCCAATTTAAAAATGGCATATGTGAGATTAATTCTGCCAACTATCATTAAACAATCTTCTCACACGCCGAGCTGTGTGGCTCAGTCGGTTGAGGCGTTGGCCTCTACACCGAAATTGGCAGGTTCAACCCTGGCTCAGTCCGGTAGTATTTGAAAGTGCTCAAATACGTCAGTCTTGTGTCGATAGCCGGGCTGAGTGTCTCAGACGGTTAAGGCGCTGGCCTTCTGACCCCAACTTGGCAGGTTCGATCCTGGCTCAGTCCGGTGGTATTTGAAGGTGCTCAAATACGTCAGCCTCGTGTCGGTAGATTTACTGACACGTAAAAGAACTCCTGCGGGACTAAATTCCGGCACCTCGGCGTCTCCGAAAACCGTAAAAGAGCAGTTAGTGGGACGTAAAACAAATAACATTAATTTATTATTGTGTCGATAGATATACTGGCATGTAAAAGAACTCCTGCAGGACAAAATTCCGGCACCACGGCGTCTCCGAAAACCGCAAAAGTAGTTAATCGAAATTGAAATAAATAACATTATTCGAAACATTTCGTTTCAAACTATACCCTCAGACTAACCATGACAGAGCCTGGGATTGAAAGTGGTACCTCAAGGTAGCCAGGTAAGATTGACAACCACTATTTCAGGAAGCGCTCTGAGCAAACCACATTCACTCATTATTGTTAAGCCTATGTTTCAAAAAATTCTGTCTCATGCATATCCAAGGAGGGGGCTGTACGATCCCACAGCAGTTTTCGATGCTTTCCTTCAAATTTCTATAAATCTTCTGAAACAATACTGGTGTTTTCTAATCGGAATCAGCCGTATAAACAATAACAAAATAACGCTTTCCATACACAGCTAGGCCTGATAAATCTAAAAGATTAAAGCAGTAGGTTCGAAATCCCCTCTTTTGACTTCCTAGGGTTAATGTTTCATATCTCATTGAAAATGTGTGTACTGAAGAAATCTGGACAGCGGCTAAGGATTCGTTTGTAAAAAGGAGATCTTTGCTTTATTGTACTTATTAGCGGTGCTAGAGAGATGAATGTATAGATTTTCTATAAATGCATAGACGAGATGGGAGGTAGTACGACGTGAAAGATAGGTCTAAGTTGCAAATTCAAAGGTCGAATGTTGTATCCATTGGGAAGCTGAAATAGTTATATACCAGCTAGTGACAGAGTTGCGAGTTAGAATACTTCAAGCCCAATGTAGTCGTGAAAACTGAATAATCCATTCGAATGCTCCACAGTGGACGATTAGTGATTCTACAACTTCGCTGACCATAGTGCTTAAACTGTATTGCACATCCCTCTACCAACAGAATAAAAATGTCCTTGGTCACCGTCAGGTCAGATAGAGCATGTGAAGTGAAATCCGAAGGCCGCGGGCTTGGTTTAAGCCGGCACCTTTTTTATTTACGTAATATTTCTTAGCAAGGAGAGCGATGGAAATCTAAAGCACACTATAAGGTAAGCTTCTGATACATTGTTCAATTTATGAAACTTCAAAGCAATGAGATAAAACGTCGTGTATATTTCTGAGAGCAAGGCATCGGTGGCGGATCTTGCAGCCCAGGCTCTCCCCTCGACCCACCTCGCGCGGCTTGTTGATGTATCTCCGATTGGTGGGGGGACCGGGGGGATAGGTGGGCTAGGCTTCGCTACATCAGACCGCCACTGCTAATGAACAGACATGTGTTCTTCATCGTTCTGCAGCCCTTTTCAATATTGTTTGCTGTAGCCCAGCTAACGTGCACTTGGCTATAGGGGTGATATTCTTCTGCAGGCTTACTGTATGGTACTAATGTTCAGTGAGCACATTTTGCACACGACCCTGAACCCTAGCAAAATATTATATCATACGTTCGCACAACATGACGCCTTGAAATCACGTAGCAAAGTCCTTTTACCATGTGACTATGCTAATGTGTCATGCCTCGTGACCGGGTGTAACGAAGATCGGAATCAATGCCAAAAACTAAGTAATAGTGCAGTAATCAATGTCTTAAACACCGAACCGGATGGCGAATGTACTATGCTCTCCTCGTACTACTAGCATCTTTCCAGCAGTGTAGGGTAGCGGATGTGGTTAGGCATTCGCCTATCAATCGACGGAATGTGCTAGCGGCGGTTCGGTATGATGTTTGAATACGTAAACACAGGCCCACGTTTGCCACATTCAAACGGTAGAATGACGCTATTATTCATCTTGTGACCTGTGCATACTCCGCTGGTTAGGGCCTCAATGTACTGTAATCTCTGCTGTCTATTTTCCACTCAGGAATACGTTGACATGCACCTCATTTATGGGAAAGCAAGACAAAACGCGTGCGAGGCACTACGTCTGTACCAGGAACGTTATCCCGACAGGTGACCCCCAACCCCCAGCTGCTAGGAACTTCCGCTGTGTTGAAAGACACCTAAGGACAACAAGCGTGATTTCCAGTCCGCGATAGGTACGTTATATCGGGTGAAACAGAAGAGGCCGTTCTGGAGGCAGCTCGTAATAATCCACACATCAGTACAAGGGCGACTGCATGACAGGTGAACCCCAGCCAGCTGTCCGTCTGGCGAATACTGCAGGAACATACATTTCACCTATAACATCTTGAGCTACACCAAGAGCTGCATGGGCGGGATTTCAAAGCTGGAATGGAGTTCTGTCGGTGGCTATTAGGCAAGCTGGAAAATGATGCAGTATTCGTATCGCATATCTCGTTCTCGGACGAATCGCGCTTCCACAATAACGGGATCACCAATCTCCACGACATGCACTATTGGAGTCCGGACAATCCTCACTGGGTGTGACAGGCGGCCCATCAAGTATGGTGGGGAGTGAATGTTTGGTGTGGAATCTTGGAGGATCGCCTGACTGGACCTTATTTCTTTAAGGTTCATTTGACGGGGCCACGCTACCTGCACTTTCTGCGGCAGGAAGTCACTCTGCTGCTGGAGGGTGAGCCCTCGCAGGATCGTTTGCCGATGTGGTTGCAACAGGATGGAGCCCCACCGCCATTCAACTTTGTTCTTTCGTAACCATCTGAACGAGGAACTGCTAGGGAAATGGATGGGACGAGGGGGTCCTGTTTCCTGGCCCGCCAGAATATCGGATTTAACGCCGTAAGACTTCTTCTTGTGGCGACATTTGAAGAACGTCTGTTACACTCAAGCGCCGGAAAACCCCGACCAGCTCCGGCAACTCATCACGGACGCCTGCTGAGCAATTGCACCTGGAATACTTCAGCGCGCAAGACGATCTATTGGACACCGGGCCCGAATGTGCATAAACCAAAATTGTCATCACATCGAGCATTTGCTGCGATAAAATATTTTCAGGGCAGTTGTGTTCCTATTAATTGCGGTCCGTATGTATCCGGCCTGCTAACTACTCGGCCCTTCTTAGGGCAACAAATACATTCATTCACTCACAATTTACATGAAAGCGGGTATTGAACTTACCTTGTGTGTGGTACGTATTAAACAAATATTTAAAAAAATACTCTTCGCCCCGGAGTCGAACCTCCAACCTGATATGAATGCCCACTCCGCCACACGTATACCAACTACACTACGGTTCCGTACGGTACAATGAACAGCTTATAGCATGTATTATGTTTACTGCGGTCACAATATCAATTCAGTGTTTCGCAGGCGTGTCAGGTTCATATGATCTACAAGGCACACGCATGTCGTCCAGTGTTTAATACGAGTACAACATTACGGCGTCCTATCATGGTGAGGCGGTAAATACCAAGATATCCGGTTTTGTTGTCTGAGCATATCGGCAGGGCAGATGTTTCCAGGACGGAATGAATACTGTGGGCTGCATAAAACTACATTGGAAGGGGTGGCTGAATCACGCTGTATACTTCTCCACCTCATACTCGTAGATAACAGAGTGCTGATAATTCACTCCCGTTTACTTCTATATCCTTGTAGGAAGACACTGCAAGTCTGCTGTTATAGCAGTGATGTATTTTTCTCTGAATAGGTAGATCTGCTAAAATGAAATGCAAACTTTCAAGTTAGTGTTCTCTGTTGTTGGTTGGAATATAAAACGTGATCATGGGTCGGACACCACCACTGATCTCCCGAGGAAGGTAATAAACCAGTTGACGATTCGTACGACCGCCCGTAATGCTGTAAAATTCAAAATTTGTATTTAATAATAATAATAATAATAATAATACCGGGCGAGTTGGCCATGTGCGTAGAGGCGCGCGGCTGTGAGCTTGCATCCGGGAGATAGTAGGTTCGAATCCCACTATCGGCAGCCTTGAAGATGGTTTTCCCTGGTTTCCCATTTTCACACCAGGCAAATGCTGGGGCTGTACCTTAATTAAGGCCACGGCCGCTTCCTTCCAACTCCTAGGCCATTCCTATCCCATCGTCGCCATAAGACCTATCTGTGTCGGTGCGACGTAAAACCCCTAGCAAAATAATAATAATAATAATAATAATAATAATAATAATAATAATAATAATAATAATAATGGTGCATATCATCTGTATAGGTTTGGTGGCGATCTACTGAGGATGAAACTAATGGCGAAGATGTCATAAGCACCCCGTCCCTAAGCCAGGGGAATTGACAGTGCGAGGGTGTTGATTCCGAGAATTAAACCGGGGCCATCAGACCAAAGGCAAGCATTCTATCCATTTAGCCCCAAAGCTGGACTTTTGCTAAGGACTTTAATTTGCTAAACCTTCGGGTACCAATTCCACAGATCAGGTGTTGTGTATTAGCAGTAGCGTGTGAAACAGCCTTGACAACACAGCAGGCTTCTCCGTTGGCTATTAGCTGCAGCTCAAATTGCTTAAGAGGCTTGACGTTCACTAAACCAACCATCGAAAAGGGCTAACCTAAGTCTAGAGGTACTCCGAGTTTTGATCCCAGCATACTCCACCGTCTAGTATATGGGACGATTCAGAATGAATTCTGCAACGCTTAATATGTTTTTCGGGAAGACATATTTTTAACAGGGGACTATATCTGAAAATGCATGATTTGAGCATTGTGAGACGTCAATTTTTCAGAACACTTTCCTGCTGCAGTCTGCCATCTTTACTGTCGAGGTTTCTGCTGCGTAGGCGGCAATGGAAGAAGGGAATGTTCGCTAAAGCATAAGTTTTGTCGTTACAGTAATGTACATGTAAGCACACCTACTCATATGTAAATTATGAACAGGTATGTAGGCTATTAAATGTAAACTGCATCTTCCATGAAATCAAGACCTACAACACCGTACACATATTGGTTTATTTTTTTATGTAGGTCAACCTAGCGAAGTTGGAACGAAATCGGCGACCTCGTAGCTGTAAACCTCCCCTTGTCAGTGACCGTCATGTTGTGAAAGCTATAGATAAGACCGAAATAGCTCTATTAGTACTTGTTTAAATTATTGCATTCAATGACGTGAAGTTAACCGTAAACAACTTCATCTCACAAGTGCTGAACCTGGACCTTTATATTGTTTATGTCCTGAAATGAGTAAATTAAGTGTTCCTATTGGCTAGTTATACATAGTTTTCAATCAAGATGTAAAGCTTTCGAAACACACCTTCAGCCCACGGATTATCGGTGCCATTGACAGCCAATGGTCAATTTCAATATACCTTCACTGGGAAGTGAAATGGGACTTTAAATGAATTACTCTGGAAGTGAATGTGAATTGGAGTGGCTTAGGAACCAGTTGTGCAAAACTAGCAGCAGCTTTTTTTGGTCCAGTAGGCTATACAGTAAATCGAAGTGCCACACATGTGGACATATTCTAGATTATCTGAAAGTGAACAGAGTATGTCGTTCATATTTACTCTACAATGCAATAATTTATAGAAATACCTTCAATAGTTTTACCATGTGCAATAGTATTAATAATTCCGCTTAGGTGACCTATGTCATAGGACACCTTCTGCTCTTGTTAACTACTCAGTAGTTAACTACATTAACCGTTCCTTTCAGCGCTATTGGAACTTTACCCAGGAGTGGAATGTTGAGATAATATAGCGTAATGGAAATATAATGTATTCAAAAGGGCTCTTGAAAATTGCAATATTAATGACCTGACATATTACAGACATCGGCTCGGAATCGAACTGTGATCTTGCGTAAAATAAGGTACAGCATCACATAAACTACTCGGCAATCGGCGCCAAGTACTCACGCTGAAAAAGAAGGGACATCAGATATTTTGAAAAAATGAAATGAAATGGCGTATGGCTTTTAGTGCCGGGAGTGTCCGAGGACATGTTCGGCTCGCCAGGCGCAGGTCTTTCGATTTGACACCCGTAGGTGACCTGCGCGTCGGGATGAGGATGAAATGATGATGAAGACGACACATACACCCAGCCCCCGTGCCAGTGAAATTAACCAATTAAGGTTAAAATTCCCGACTCTGCCGGGAATCGAACCCGGGACCCCTCTGACCAAAGGCCAGCACGCTAACCATTTAGCCATGGAGCCGAGATATTTTGAAGAAACTTGTGTACAAGAGAGATAGTGAATAAATGACACAATTATTGATTGATTGATTGATTGATTGATTGATTGATTGATTGATTGATTGATTGATTGATTGATTGATTGATTGATTGATTGATTGATTGATTGATTGATTGATTGATTGATTGATTGATTGATTGATTGATTGATTGATTGATTGATTGATTGATTGATTGATTGATTGATTGATTGATTGATTGATTGATTGATTGATTGATTGATTGATTGATTGATTGATTGATTGTAGCAGGAATAAAACTAGTCTGCCTCTCTGGTGTGATTAGCTGCCACCCTCGGAGGCTCGGGTTCGATTGCCGGCTCTGCCGCGAAATTTGAACAGGTACGAGGGCTGAAACGGGGTACACTCAGCCTCGGGAGGTCAACTAAGTAGAGGGGATTTCGATTCCCTCCTCACCCATCCTCGAAATGGTTTGCCGTGGTTTCTGACTTCTCCTCTAGGCAAATGCCGGGATGGTACCTAACTTAAGACCTCGGCCGCTTCGTTCCCTCTTCCTTGTCCAGCCCTTCCAAATGTCATACCTCCCCACCCCCGGCCATGAAAAGCCCCTGTTCAACATAGCAAGTGAGGTCTCCTGGGCGAGATACTGGTTTTTCCTTCCGAGTTGTATCCCCGAACCCAGTCGCTCGCTTCAGAACACTGCCCTTGAGGCGGTAGAGGTGGGATCCCTCGTTGAGTCCGAGGGAAATACCAACCCTCGGCGGTAAATAGATTAGGAAGGAAAGAATAATAAAACTAAATAGATGAATATCATAAGCCTACTGCATAGGCCTAACACATTTAAAATCACTACAGCATAAAATTTCCTAATTAAGTACATTATAACTGAGATATCAAATAACTAATCACTGCATTAGTATATAAACTAATTTACATGCATACATCTTCATTGTATTGTCATGCCTCTCAGCGTTTAATCTGCAAACCTCTGTGAATAAGTGTGCATCTCTACGATCTCCCATTTACAACTAGCTCTGTGGCATTGGTTAGTTCAACACCTCTAGCATTCAAATCATAAAAAAAACTGAGTCCTTATCCTCCATTTCCGTGTCCATTATTCTCCCTTGTAACCAATTCTCCTCCATTCGCTTCACATAACCCACCACCGAAGTCGGTTTTTACCTACAATTTCATCCATCGAGTTAATTCCCCGCTTAACCTTCATCTTCACATTTCGAGAACCCTCCTACCATTGTTTTCATCCGTTGACATCGGCAATCCACCTTATACTCACGTCCATTACCTCCAGCTTATGAATAAGGTATGTCGAATCCACCCGCTTTTCACTCCCGTACAGTCTGAGAACATACCAATGTAGAAACGGTTTCATCCGTGAACTGGACCTTGATTCAATTTCATGTAGTATACTACAATCCTGGGAGAACATATATCCTCAGGCGTTCGGCCGTGCGGTTAGAGACGCGCAGCTGCTATTTTCACACCAGGAAAATGCTGGGGCTGTACCTTAATTAAAGCCACGGCCGCTTCCTTCCCACTCCAGGCCTTTCCTATCCCATCGTCGGCATAAGACCTATCTGCGCCGGTGCGACGTAAAGCAAATTGTAAAACAAAATCCAAATAACTACTTGAAATTAATTTTAATATATTTTTCATTTCTAACCTTAATAACACTTTCCCATAATGAAAGCCATTTATGAAAAATATTTTTCTTTATATTCTTTGCAACAGTCTTTCGGTGTTGCTCGTGAAATGTTAATTCTGTTCCCGTTTCGCATTTCCTACATCGCATTCAAGCTTAATTAAAACATGGGGTAAAGTTATGAAAAGCATATAAACTAAGGCTGATATTAAACTCAGTCCGTTAGAAACATGTACAAGGTACTGCAAATTAAAGTAAAATTTGCAACTGATTTCATGTGAACAATTGAGAAGTAATAACATTAATAAAATATAATCGAGAAATTGTGTAAATATAATTTGTAGACAAAGTTAGTCTATCATAAAATATGGTTTGTGAATTTAAAATTGTACAGTAAGTACCAATGAGACTTTATATAAACTAAATTGGCTCTATTTTCATGTCTAAAAGGTAATCGTAAGTCACTCAAATTTATCTACACAATTTATTTAAATGTATTTTTGTTTGTACAGCCGTGATATTATCAATAATTCGATTCAATAACTTACAATCTTTCATAATTTTAATGGTTATGTAAGAAGACCGAGTGTGTTGACAGTGCGGTTAGGGTAGTGCAGCTTTGAGCTTACATTCGGGAGATAGTGGGTTCGAATCCCTTTAGATTCTTGTCCAGGGTTCACCATTTTCGCACTAGGAAAATTCTGGGTATCTTAATTAAGGAAACGTCTTCTAACTTCCAATTTCAGTCCTATCCCATCCCTCTGCCACCCAAACCTTTTGATCTGTTACTACGACATTAAACAAGTTGCAAACATAAAATTAAAAGTAAACAAGTCATTCTTAAAGTGGTACTGATCTTCAAGGGTGAACAATCCATCTTTAATATTTCGACGTGATGAAAAATTTTATCATTTCTTTTTCTATTGTAAAATGTTGAAAGCTACCCGCTGAAAACTCCATGGTACATTACTTCACCCAATAAAGCGGAAAAACATGAGTTCAGTCCATAGTGTAAATTTGTAGTTTTATGTTTTGCGAACTAGGTCAACCAGTTGAATGGAGAAGCCGGTTTAGTTATAAATCCAATGCTTCTGAACGACATGGTTACTAACATCAAAGTGCTCATTATAGCGGCACAATTGAGAGATTTTCACACGAGACGTGCGCAACGAGTTTTCCTGTCAATAGATCCCGTGAATTTATAAGGTTTCAATTAAGAGACTTTACGTTATAATATGATTAATGAAGTTCATCAGTAGCTTTTAAGTACATTTGAAACAGGTGCTAATTAATACGGAATACAACAATTACAGATTTATGAATGTTTCGTAATGAGGTGCTGCTATAAATTCATAATGTAATCAGAAATCGAAGTACAATGGTCGAAATGATTAAATCTATTTGATTCATGTGAATGGAGATATACCCAACCTTAAATGAAGAGTGTGTGTTGTACCGAGCTCGATATCTGTAGTCGCTTAAGTGCGGCCAGTATCCAGTATTCGGGAGATAGTAGGTTCGAACCCCACCGTCGGCAGCCCTGAAGATGGTTTTCCGTGGTTTCCCATTTTTACACCAGGCAAATGCTGGGGCTGTACCTTAATTAAGGCCATGGCTGCTTCCTTCCCACTCCCAGCCCTTTCCTGTCCCATCGTTGCCATAAGACATATCTGTGTCGGTGCGACGTAAAGCAACTAGCAAAAAAAATGAAGAGTGTCTGTTCATAGAGGGGTTTTCCACTTCAAATATATATTTTTAGTATTTCGTCCACGTGTATTGCTGTAGTTGTGTGTTATCGAATTCCGTGTGGAATCTTGATCATAAAGACGTTAACTCCTTAAAAGTACAGTAGGACCTCATTAATCCAGGTAATTCGGGCTGTAGGTTGTCAGAATTAATAAGAGTTCGGATTCAACAAAATAACTTATGATATGAACCAAAGTACATATAATTTATAAACACTGTCTTCAGTAAAAGGAAATTGTTCAGTACATTATTTGAAATTTAAGAAATATAAAGGTTATTTAGTACACAAAATATAGGCTAATGCAATACAGAAATACTAGTGCAGTACAGAATTAGAACACGTCAATCAGGAAACACCTTCATTGAATACACATGACACGCTTTCTGGTTTGAAGAATCTGCTGAATTTTGTTGCCTTCCTTAGGCATTAATTAATTTATTAATTAACTCTCGCAGTTGTCTCAAATATTCGTAATATGCAGTTATGTTTTCATCGTTGTTATCTTCAATGTATTTATAATAATAATAATAATATAATAATAATAATAATAATAATAATAATAATAATAATAATAATAATAATAAAGTTATTGGCTTTACGTCCCACCAACTACTTTAACTGTTTTCGGAGACGCCGAAGTGCCGAAATTTAGTCCCGCAGGATTTCTTTTATGTGCCAGTAAATCTACCGATACGAGGCTGACGTATTTGAGCACCTTCAGGCCAGGATCGAACCTGCCAAGTTGGGGAAAGAAGGCCAGCGCCTCAACCGCCTGAGCCACTCAACCCTGCTTCAACGTATTTCATGAAAGTGTTTAGATGGTTTAGTTTCGCTGAGTTTTGGCTTGAGGTTAATAAAATTACCTGCTTCTTCCTGGTCATATTCATCTATTTCAGAGATTTCTCCAGCGATCACACTTTCAACGATCTTCTCCTCTGTTCAAACGTGATAAACTGGTGGAGAACGTTGTGAATATCATTTGTTTCCAACCCAGCCGTACCTCGTTCAACCTCTTCATTTATTCATTTATTAAAGTTCTTTCCACCTGTTAATTAAAGTTGATGGTTTTATATAATTGACAACAGACGCGAAATTGAAAATCATAGATCTGTAATTCTAATTGTGTATTATTAAACGGCTGTCCGGATTAAGCGAAGTGCGGACCAATGGGGTCCGGATTAATGAGGTTTTACTGTGGTACCATATCCGATAGTGGGTACGTTCCATGTGCCTTTTAGTATACATTACCTTGTGTTTTTCCACAACTTTCTTAGGGTAGAATTAGCGTCTTTTGTACAGTCATTCCTCAAATATCGAAGCTCATTTCAATATTTCGAAATATTTTAAACATGATGAGAAATATGTGTGCTTCCCCTGACATAAAGAGATGGTCCTCCAAAGTGTGTAATCTTTGGAGTGCCATCCACGGGCACCATAGATGAATCTAGAAGAGCATCAAGTTAATTATAATCTGATTCTCACTTCTTTATTAATGTCTGGCATCACTCGATCAACACTGCCCCATCTCCAAAAGAGGTTTGTTTGGCCAAGATATTTCACTCCTACCACCTTTTCATTTCATTTTAAGAATGTTCTCAACTTTTCCTCTTTCTCCTATGATAAAACGTCGATGGTTATCTCGCTTGATGAATGAATGAATTAATTAATTAATTAATATCCAAATTGCCCTTTTTAAAACAAAGGCGTTACGAATAGGGAATGCCCAGGGATAATCAATTCAAGCGAGTTTCAGGCTCCTAATATTTCATTCATTACCTACTCATATATACTAACATTAGTCAAAATTTCAGTGGATAATTTATTGACACAGATTATTCACGAGTTCTGTTCACTGTTCTCTGTTTTCTGCACTATCCTTGACCACTGTTTGTCTGCTACATTCACGAACTTTTCTGGCCACTTGAATCCTTTGGTCCGTCGTATCTAAGAATGCGTTCCATATCGTGGCTCCATGTGCCCAACTTGACCGGTGCAGCCTCGTCATACGTCCGTCCTCCATTTCCGCTTCGTTGCCGTAGCTCATTCTGCTGCGTCAACATTGTTTCATTTTGTATTGTGTCCCCAACACTGATCTCCAGATTTTGTTTCTCTGCATCTCCCTCTGGCAGATCTTGACTACTGATATTAGTTTCTCTGGCATTGCTTTAGTTCTACAACTACACAGTAGGAATGGGAATATACAAGTCTCCAGGGCTTTGTGTAGGTAGTTGGTAGTAGGTTGCCTGTCCACTACGATGAAATTCAGACCTCTTATTTTCTACTTGCTTTACGTCGCACCGACACAGATAGGTTTTATGGCGACGATGGGATAGGAAATTGCTAGGATTGGGAAGGAAGCAGCCGTGGACTGATGTGAAAATGGAAACCACAGAAAAACCATCTTCAGGGATGCCGCCAGTGGGGTTGAATCCACTATCTCCCGGATGCAAGCTAACAGCTGCGCGCCCCTAACCGCACGGCCAACTCGCCAGTAAATTATCGCATGAGAACGCTCCCGAAGCATAGCCTATACGTACAGGAGAAGTCGCGCAAGACTAGCTGTACGCACAAAGAAAATCCATCTGCCTCGGTGAACGGATAATCAGATTGAAAAACATATATAATATAATAAACTTACCCCATTACAGTAAGAGTAAAAAATACCGGGTGAGTTGGCCGTACGGTTAGGAGCGAGCAGCTGTGAGCTCGCATCCGGGAGAAAGTGGGTTCGAACCCCACTGTCGGCAGCCCTGAAGATGGTTTTCAGTGGTTTCCCATTTTCACACCAGGCAAATGCCGGGGCTGTACCTTAATTAAGGCCACGGCCGCTTCCTTCCCATTCCTAGGCCTTCTCCATCCCATCACCGCCATAAGACCTATCTTTGAACACTGCCGGTTATTTATCGAATTTACAGCCCGCATTCTTCATGAAAAAAAAAAAGCATTGATTCAGAATTTTATCCATAACTGTAGACAGACTGAATAAACCTATTGCAATAATGTTTTTGTGGCAGGATTTCGTCGGCTTAAACTTTGCATTTCTATGACTTTGTAAGGTTTAATTTTTACTTTAAATTAAGAACACGTTCTACTATCAACCCTCACTACGGCCCAAGTGTTAACATACATTATCTTTGATTGCTTCTTCTAATCTACTCTCAACCCAATAATTCCTCGCTACGATTAACATATTTCACCCAGTACCCTGTTATATAGGGGCTGCCTATCCGAGTCCGTAAAGGCATGCTCGCTTTACCCGCAAAGACGTGGTACCTACTCACCGTCAGATATTCAAGACATTTAAGATATGAGATTTCCACTTCTGATGGAGCACATGACCCTGAGATTCACTCAGCCTATACCAAAAATGAGTACATTACCACGTTAATTCTACGGGGCACAGGCGTCCGGGTGTAGTGTTAACCACTCTACCCCAACAGGGACCGAGGATACGGCTAGTGGAAGCCTTTACCTTCTCCAAGGGCCTTAATGGCCTTTACTTAGTTTTTCTTTTGCTTCACCCTGTTATATGCCTTCTCTAGATCTACGAATCTAGTCTGGCAACCCCTTTGTGATCTGGAACCGCGCTGGTTTCCAACCAACCTACTCTCAACCATTGATCGCACTCTCTCAGATCAATGAAATGCGTCGTTAGTTTCTGCAATCCTTCATGTTCCCTTTCTTATACACTGAGTGGCAAAAAATCATGGGAAGGCACTGAATGTGATGTTAATAACGACTTGCTCCTCCGCTAACCATCTAAACGGCAGTAATACGGCGAGGCATCGACCCTACGAGGTGTCGGAATCGTTCTGGAGGAATCTGGACCAACGCACCTTGTCCTGCTCCCTACAACAAGTCTTGTGCAGTTAGTGAGGCGTTCATGGAACGTACACCAGCATCAACAGCATCCCATAAATGCTCCGTTGAATTAAGATCAGGGGATCTGGATGGCCACTCCGCGGTCGTAACTTCAGTGGAGTGCTCCTTCAACCACTTGCGTGCCACCACAGAGCGGTGACCTGGCGCGTTTTCCTGTTGAGACTTGGTATCTCCAGCAAGGTACTCTAGGGCCAGAAAGGGATGCAGATGCTTTTAATGAACGTTCACATAACGTGCACCTGCCAGCGCTCCCTGAAGCCAGACAATGGGACCTAATTGCGACCATCAGAATGCCGTTCAGACCAGAACTGAGCCACCTCCTGCCTAGACACATCCTTGTTGACACGCAAGATCCATAGTTTCACGGGGCATACGCCACACTCTCACGCGCCCATCAGCTCGATACAACTGGAGCCGGGATTCATCGCAACATACCGCACGCCGCCACTGTTTCATTGTCGATGATCGTACGTCATTGAGCTCTGTGTCGAGTTGTCAGCAAGGGGACACGAATTGGTCGTCGGCTGGTGAAGCCTGTGCGGTGCAGTTGCCTACTTACAGTCCTGGTAGAAATGGGTTCCTGTCTCCCAACATTCAACTGGACGGTGATCTGACTCACAGTAGCCCGTCGACTGCCCAGTATGGTTCTGCGGAGGCGACGTGATGTCCATCCGTTAAACACCAGTGGTCTTCCCGTGAGGCGGTTTAGGCGGGTGGTAACATTCTCTCTGCAATACTGAAGAACCACCCTCGACTCAGTTGACCCCGGAAACTCGAATTCGCGTCTAATCTCCGCAATACTATGACCCATGCGCCGTGCGTCGATGATCATCCCACGGTCAAAGTCGATTAACTCGCGACGTGTTGCCATCTTCACGACACTGGTGTCTGTGACAGACTGCTCAACTACGCCGCAGCTAGCCGCAACCCTCAGGAGTCATACACGGCACATTTTCTAATGGGACACTCTTTGGCCACTCAGTTTAGATAGGTGAATTTACTGCTTTCTTCCAATCGGGATGTGTTTACTAACATTTCATGCTAGTCCTATTATTCTATGAACGATTTTGTCCCTGCTTACCATTATATTTCACCATTTGAGATATAATTTCGTCTATTCCTTCTGCTTCGTGCCAATCTATTTTATTACTCACACTTTCTACTTCCTCGAGCATAATTTCACTACCATCACTGCTTCCTATGAACTCTATTGTTCATGACTTAAACGAAAATATTTCCTTTTACGTTGAGAAGACTTTTAAAATATTCCTTCCTTCAATTCAATTATTCCCTGGGATCTACTAGCTATAATAACAAATGGTTTATCTAAAATAATATTTATTTTCTTTTTCCCTCCCTTTCCAGATATTCTTTTCTACTTTCTAGATAGGTTTCTATGCCGTTGGACGAAGCCTTTCCTGGTTATTATCAACATTTTCCTATGAGTTTGTTCTTTGATTCTACAATGATTTCCTTCGCTCTGTTTCTTTCATCTTCATAAAATTATCTATCTGTATCAGTCCTTATTCGGAAGTCGTTTCTAATACACCTTATTTTCAGTTTACTGCACAAACTACCCTGACATCTTAATTCCCTCGAGATAATCGCCTTAATTTCCCATCCCTATGGGTCACACATTCTCTTAGTATATTCTGAAACTGTTTATTACGTATTTTTTGGAACTTTACACTAATCATATCCGTGTACTTCTGTTTTATGTCTGAAATCAGTGTAGAATACCAGTGAAGGAATGCGACGCCTTCGATCCTTTGAGCTCAAAACCAAGCATCAATAGATTTCTTGTTCCGCCCTTTCCCGTGTCTTCCTCGACAATACAGTTATGAAGGACGGAAAGGTGACATTCCTGGTGGCTTACTTTAGAACCTCGTAATATGGACTTTAACCTCTGCGAATGTCCTTTCTCGACTAATGGCTTAATACGACGCCTTTCGCTGTATTTGCTCTACATTTCAAACATCATGTATTGCATAAAGTTCTAAAGAGCCTCATTAAGTTAAGTTATGTATATACATATTTTTATATTAAAGCTTTATCCATGTGTTACATTCAAGAGCTTTACTTCAAGTTAAAATTGTTAAAGTTTCTTTTAATTAGAGAACGCATTTCTTCAAAAGATTTACTATCATGCACTGTATTTCTCCCTATTACAGGGATGCTGAGAATACTAGTCTGCACAAACTGCTTGCATTGAAATGGAATTCTTTCACCACTGCTCATGTCACAGTATCTCTCTTTCTCTCTCTTCCCTTCGCCCTCATAGACTCACACTTCCCTCTTCAGCGTTGTATTGTGTCTGTCTGTCGGTAGATTACGAATAAGAATATATTATAAATTAAAGTTCATACTGAAAGGAGTCATGTGAACAGAATAAAATTTACTCTGCATGCTTGTAATACTGATATACCTGAATGATTGAACTTTCAGACTGGTGCAAATGAAAACATTAGCACTGGTAAGGAAGGATAACGGTCTACTGTCTGAATCACTCAGACCGGCTTCAAAATTCACTGTCCTGTATTCATTTATATAGATGACATAAAAATACGTCAATTCTTCTTTAGGTATACAGTATGCAAGTATACAGTCGATATCAGGAGTGAGTGTCCAAGCGACAGAAGGTATGAAAATACTAATTACTTTTCAGATGCCAACTAATGGAAATTCGGCAGAGACAATTTGTATTAAAGACATCTGAGAATGAAAGAGAACAGTGTCTACTGGCCTATTAAAATGCCTACATAACATGCAGTCTATTAAGCACCTTCACCTGTTGAACGATCGCTACTATGACAAATAGACTGCAGTTGTAGCAGTGCCGCCTGATCAGCTTGACGACACACTCATTGGTGTTGTTTTGTATTTAAAAACAATCTTATTGGCCTGTTAAAGAATTATGAAGGGACAATGAACGCATTTTATTTATTTATTTATTTATTTATTTATTTATTTATTTATTTATTTAATTTATTTATTTATTATTACTTCTTATTCTTCTTTGTTTAGGCCTACGATGTACCACGAGGTTCTTAACTCTGGTGAGCTCTTTTCTTCCTCTTAGCCCAGTATTCCTTCATTCTAGCGCTATGGATGTCTTTACTTTCTTGAGTCCATTTCACTCCTACTCGTGGACGCAGTGATTTATTTGTTAGTGACTGGAGAGAGTCAGATGTCTTGACTAACTTTCTGAATTTATCTCGGTTGTAAATGTCAATGTGATCAATTTTTAGGTATTGTAGGTCTTTACGCACTTAATTCGTCCATTTGGCATTTGTTGCTTTCCCTCTAGATATTTATTTATTTATTTATTTATTTATTTATTTATTTATTTATTTATTTATTTATTTATTTATTTATTTATTTATTTATTTATTCACTACCGCCACCTAGGAACCACGATAAGTTTCGTTATACATTGTGGTATTTATTCAATTGATCCAGTTGGCTTTCGTTAGCTGGCTGTGTCGAGCACGGCTTCCATCCGACCACTTTACACCAGTTGTCCACTTCTCAACGCGGGAAGTCCCAGAAGTCTCGATGCTTGTTCTGAAAAGGTCTCTATTGTGCGCGTCATCTGGTCGTAGGCCCATTTTAGTTTTGAGTTGAAGTCGTTAAAATGTGTTTTGTACATCGAGAGTCGTCCATCCCCCGTATATGAACGTAGAAGCAAGCCTTGAGTTTGCGCACCGTGATCTTCTCTATCTCAGAACAGATTTCTTGTCTGGATTTTGTTAGTTAGATCCCGTTTTGGTAGTTTGGGCCAAGTATGTTGTGTATAATATTTCTCTCTTTTTGCTCTAACTTAGCCCATTTATGAGAGAGAATAAGTCATCTGACGCACAGAAAGATATCGGCTTGATGGCTGTATTGTAATGATGAATTTTGGTATGTGTAAAAATGCACCTTTTGTTATACAGTATGCGGCTCTGTTATTCGTACAGGCTTCAATTTCTTATCAAGTCTCGTATATTCATATTAACTATTAATAAAAATGAAATAAAACGTACATTACGGGTAAAACATGGTTTGTCAGTGATAATTCGTTAGTCAAAAGCATAGTTATTTACATAAAGGCAGGAAGATTTGATATGAATGCACCGACATCGACAAATGGGTGTACCAGTTGTATTCGTACGCATGGACGGGATGATGCGCATCGTTTGTTTGCGATGCACGGAAAAGTCTCAGTGACCAATACGACTGGTCAAGTGCATTAGTCTTCTTCCTAGTGTTTCTGTGGTGGGCATGGGTAGGAAGTGCAGAGTTAAGTACGAAACTTAAGAACACTACACTTAAACTGACACTTAAAGGATTTTCATTACGAATGATTAGGCAGCAGGTCAATAGAACACATTCTACGGTACAATATACGGTTGATAAATGTAAATATCAAGGCACTATTAAGAACACGCCAAGGAAACTCCGGGGAAAGTGCTTAACTGAAAGGGAAGAGCAGTTTGTTGTTCGGCTGATAAAGTCAGATTCCATATTAATTCCACCAGTATTGAGGCACTCACGGAGGAACGAACTGGAAAGAAGATCAGCAACTCCACCATCCATCGGATCCTGTATCGGCATGGGTACTATGGAAGAATTCCTCGGAAAAGGCCATACGTAAGAAGAAGAGACGGTCGGCTTAGACTGACATTCGCCATGGAGCATATAAATAAGGAGAACGAATTCTGGAATGATGTTATCTGGTCTGATGAGACAAAATAAATCTTTTCGGGTCAGATGGCATCAACAGAATATTAAGAGAAATTGGTATGGACAGTGATGTGGCAAATACATTCCCTACTGTAAAATACGCTGGCGTGTTTGTAATGCTTTGGGGCTGTATGTCAGCCAGAAGTGTGGGTAACATACATTTATTTGACGGAATAATGAACAAGGAGGGCTATAATGCAATCCTGAGGGCAAACGTAAAGCACAATGCCGAAAAATGGGGATGCCACCTGTTTATATGTTCCAGCGTGATAATGGCCCAAAACACACTGCTGACATTAATAAGACATGGTTGATCTGGAACTTTCCTAAGCAACTTAGAATACCTCCCCAGTCTCCGGATTTAAATCCCATCGAACATCTTTGGGCTACGTTGAAGAGGAATATCCGTAGGCAACGTGTACGTATGAAGGAGGAACTTAAAAGTGTGATTCTTCAGGAATGGCAGAAAATCAGCCCGGGCATGTGCAAGAAATTAGTGTATTCTATATGTTGACGATGCCAGGCAGTTATAAAGGCAAGGAGACATTCCACTAGATACTAACATGTTTCAGAGACCCTTTATTTTGTGTTTACTTCAAGTGTTCAATTTGCTTGTACGAATAGGAAAGATACAAGATTATGGGCGCGCTTTTCTTTATTAGAAGCTGTACGTTTTGTAAACATGCTTGTAAACAGATATAGTAGATATATGTTTTATGAAGGCTTTTTTTGAATATATTGTCAGTGAATAAAACCCTTTTCTGTTCATTATTTTCTGGCAGTGCGTTGAGGTTCTCAGTTGCGTCGTGATGTCTTTAATGTTTGGCATTACTTCCGTATAATCAAAGGATATCCGCAGGCCTGTTTGTTCTGCTACCTTTTTCAGCACATGCATTTCTTCCGTTGCAGTTTCACAATTTTCTGATATTATTCCAATATTATCCCCAAAAGCTAAGTAGTCTATTTCCATTCCGTTTTTCTTAGTCCCAATGCTTCTACATTGTAGTATATGACACCACTCCTATATTAATTTCTCCAATACGCAGTTGAACAAGAGTGGTGTGATTCAATCTCCCTGGGTACCACTCGGTTTACTTTAAAGGGGTGCAGAGAATTATCCTTGGAATTTTACTTTCAAGATGGTATTAGTCAATGTGTCTCGTAATATCGCTAGCAGTTTTTCGTTGACTCCCATTTCTGCAATTATTTACAGCAACACATCGCGGTCAGTGGAGTCGTATGCCTTTCTGAAATCTACAAATGTACCAAATGTACAAACGTATGTTTGGCCTCTCAACATATCTTGTTATAGTTTTATGATTGTGGATCTAATCCACTGATGATCGGCCTTTCCGGAAATCTCCTTGGTATTCTCCAAGCGAGCGCTCAACTTACTGTTCTTGTCGTTCTAGGACGGAAGACGATAGAATGTTGTATGCTACTGGGAGTAATGAGGTAACCACGATAGTATCGGGACTCACTTCGCTGGGAGTATTGCTCAGCCTTGTTCATTTGTATCTCTTCGTCCTTGCGTTTCTCACTCCGTATTATCTTCGCCATTTGTGCCCGTTGGTTTTTGAACATGATACTGTTGTGTGTGTCCTCCGCCGTCTGCAAGCTCCGCAACCCGCCCAGCATCGACGCTTTTAGATACCACGAGGTGTGTACTGCTGCGGGCTGACGTAATCGTGTGTGACGTCAGTCAGCGGATATAAATTGGGCGACGTCTTCTCCACTGCAGGCACTCCCACAGTGTCCAGCGATCAGACTACACCGTATGTCAGACACAGAGGTACTCTCTTAAAAATGTGTTCTGAACAGGTGGACTAATTCTGGTCG
Source organism: Anabrus simplex (assembly GCF_040414725.1). NCBI lineage: Eukaryota > Metazoa > Arthropoda > Insecta > Orthoptera > Tettigoniidae > Anabrus > Anabrus simplex. The sequence continues at coordinate 388,614,608 of NC_090267.1, read as the reverse complement.
GGAGGTCTCACCTCAGGACATCTCCGCCTCAAGTATCCTGCCTCCCATATCACCGACATGCATCCTGTCCTAGCATTCTGCTACTCAAGAACTTTACCACAAGTTCCCTGCAAGTTCTCAAACTTCGGCCTAGCATTCTTCTACCACGAACTTTAATCCAAGTTCCCTGTATAATTCTAAAAACTACAGATAGTCATCAGCTATCACGGACATTCGTTCCTTCAAGCGCCCTATCAAATCAAGATAGACAGCATTGTACATATGAATAATATGATTGTCCATTATCCTCAGACCATCAGTCTACTAGTTTATGTCATTATTTAACGTGTGCAGCGCTTCAAGCATCAAGTCAGTTTTCGTTCCTTTTTTGTATATACTGTGTAAGATTTACAAATAATAAACTTGTATGTTGTGCTTTGTATATCGAGTTCTTTGTATACAACAGTTACTATATCCCTCCCTTTAGGACGTGTAGTGCATTTTCCAGCTATCAAGACGATCCATCAAGGCTTGTTCGCAACTTTCTTTCCATTACGCACGTCTCTTCCACTTTCCTAACCTCTGTTACTTCTTTTGCAGCTTGAACCATCTGCCTTTTCGTACTATTGAAGCCGAAGTCCATTGGGCGGGCGAACTCTTTAAAATTCGTTCACTTTCTATGTGAGTTTCTTTGTGTCGAAGATGGTTCGTTTCCCTATGTAAAGGGATGTGTCTGAACATATCTACTGAGACATAATGGTATGGCTATCACATTCATTATTTTGGTACTGTACCTTTGAGATATTGCGACGTGGGGTCTAGTTGGAATTCTCCCGTTACTGTTTACAACATGTAGCTTGTTTGCTGGGGAGGTGTAGAAAGTGCGTGAACATCATCTAAAGATTATGATTCTCACATAACTCAACAAAACGTTGCCCATTCTTGTTGGTTCTCTTATGAGGAGAGTATCACCCTATGACGTTACTGTATTTCTGTTCCCGTTCAGGTTTTGCGTTGAAATCACCCATTAAGGTCTTGTCGTCGTATTTTGGAAATTTTGTAATTCTGGTATTGAGAATGTTTCAAAATTTACCTGCGTTCTCGGGATCTTTTGATTTTGGTCGTTAGGTGGGGGTGACATTGATTCACGTATACGTTTTGTTTGCACAGCGCAGAGATAGTACCGATAGCCGACCATTTATGGGTTAAAAGCATGAGACAGACCTAAGGAATGGGGTGTTCGCTGCAAAAGCCATTGGCGCGTTCTTCATTGCCCATTTTCGTGCTTTGCTCTTGAAGGAACGGTACCCATCCGATTCGAAAATTCCTTCGTCTGTGACGCGGGTTTATTGCAATGCCATTGCAGATATTGTGGTCGTGGAGGGCTTTTGCCAGTTGTTTCACATTGCCAGTTTGTGCGAGAGAGTTTCTGTTGAAGTATACCAGAAGAGACTTAAATTTTGGTTTCAGTTTTCTTGACTGTCTAGGGTTTTCAAGACGCTCCGACTCGTCTTCAGTATGACGTCACATCCACCATAGAATCGGATTGGGATGCGTCCGTCACTTTACAGTGATGGTGGATTCCTGTAAGGAGTTACCAACCGGTATAACAGTTTGTTTCCGTTGTGCAATAATGCTTGTAAAATTGAGTTCGTTTTGGAGCAATTTGGTCACTCCAAATACAGCCAGAATTTGTATTGTTAGGCTTGGAGGGCCTCGGTTGTTATTGAGGCATCTCTTTTACGGCCTAATGGCAACCCTTCTCTGTTGTCCGGGCTTGGGACCGGCAACAGCAACTTCTGACCCTCTCAATCCACCCAGGCGGAATTATTATTATTATTATTATTATTATTATTATTATTATTATTATTATTATTATTATTATTATTATTATTATTATTATTATTATTATTCGCTTAAGGCCACCATAGGACCACCCAAAAACTTAACTGAAGGGCTTTTAGATTCGCCAATTTCCCAACATATTTTGCTTAACAGATACCCTCTGATCAATACAATTTCTTGGTGTGGGCGTTCACTTGGAAACCCTTAAATTGACTAACGAGTTTCTTAAAAAACCTTTGTCCATTATCGAGTTTATCCTTGATATTCACTGAAATCAGATGTTTTTGGTCTGTTGGAACCACTTCAAGCTTCTATCAGATCTCTGATGAAAGATGTCACAGTTCTTCTTTGTATTTTGTTATCAATGCTCTTCCTATGCTCCTTCGATTGCTTTTCTCGTAATCTGTAATTTTCTGCGTAAGACTGCGAACTTCTTGACTCCTCAATCGATATTTACCTCCGAATTCTTCTTCTTCTTGTCATATCTTCAGTTTCTCGTTCTTTTGAATTCCTTGATTTTATCGGATGCCCTTCACTTCTTCAATGATCATCACCTGTCGATATACGCAGCGATGTTTCGTGCCGTAATAACTCAATAATAATTATAATCGTCCTTAAATAACATTAACGTGATTATTTATTGTTTCGTAAGGTTTTTACTGCCGGGAGAGTCTGAGCACAGGCCCCGCTCGCTTGGTACAAGTCTTACTACTTGAACTGCGTTGCAGGGTGGTGGTGATGGTGGTGGCGATGAGGAGGTAAGAAGAGTGTGAAATTGGTGTTGGCACATAGCCTACTCCTCTCGAATAACACCAAGGGGTCGGCTAAATTTTTTGTCATTCGACGGACTAATTACCATCAACAGGGTCATCTGACCTCACTACATATGAACACTGTGGAGAGGTTTGGAAATGAATCCGAACTTTTCCACGCGATCTAGTGATTAGAAATTATATACCATCACCTCTTTTACCCTTCCAGCCACCATTCTAAAGGTGTTTGTTTTTGCACCATCGGGACTCGAACCGTCTAGCCACGGTGTCAGGACTTTTATAGACTTGACATTTTAACTATCATGGCCCTCACGCAGGCTATCATCGTCATAATCACGATATTTTCCTTGATGCATTTTACCTGCAGCTGACACTGACGAGCAACTAGCTATGCTAATATTAGCTGTTATAGCTAGGAAAAGAAACACATACAACCACAGGGGTTTATGTCGTAAAATATCCATATCTCACGAAATGGGTCGGTAAAATAAATTTTCAATAACATGTACAGGGTTTCTCTTCTAAACCCTGACCGAGCGCACGCTGTTTGTACTCTGCTCTATAGCAGCTGCCTCAGCTCAACTTACGGCCGCCCTTCTTTAAGCGTGTATACAGTTTTATATGAAATCTTACCTTACAAAAGACGCTGAAAGTGTCATCCTTCATAATAAGGAACTTCATAAACACCATTAGGATGTTCTGCAGACCAATAGAGTGAGTTGTGACTGTTCACACGACCATTATCTAAGAAGAAACCAGGCCTCATCCGAAGAGAACACAAGCTGTGGGTCGAATAAAGATACCACTCACAATATCTCACTCTTGTGGCTGGATCAGCAGGTTTTAAACAACGGGTACGTGCAATCCTGTGCGGTTTTTGCTCTATGTGTAGAAGAAACCGAAATCCCTATTTGCTGTGCTAATTTTGTGAGTGATTTATTCGGTGACCGTTGAAGATTCGAACCAGTGTCATCTAGCTATTCCTCTGTTAAAACTGTCCGTGACCGAGCTCGATAGCTGCAGTCGCTTAAGTGCGACCAGTATCCAGTAATCGGGAGATAGTGGGTTCGAGCCCCACTGTCGGCAGCCCTGAAGATGGTTTTGCGTGGTTTCCCATTTTCACACCAGCCAAATGCCGGGGCTGTACCTTAATTAAGGCCACGGCCACTTCCTTCCACTTCCTAGGCCTTTCCTATCCCATCGTCGCCATAAGACATATCTGTGTCGGTGCGACGTACAGCAAGTAGCAAAAAAAAAAAAAAAAAAAAAAAAAAAAACTGTTCGTGTGTGCGCGCGTTTCTTGTTGAGCACTGTGCCAGTATTTTCTAATTTATTTACAATTAGGCTACCTGAATTTGTGCTCATGAAGGTGGCACTTCACTAGGAAATTGCTGAACAAATACATCGCGTCCCCGTCGAGCCGACTCGTAATTAAAATAACTTTCACATACGAAAATATGTTGTTGCAATGAAAACTGTGATTCAGAGTGGCTATTCATGCTAGGTCGAACACGTGTACGCTCCTTGCAAGGTCAAAAACTATGCTCGCTCCTCCCGTACAGCTGTTTAGGTCTCGGAGAGTAAAAGCACCACTGAACGGTCTGGGTTTATAAGCGAAACCCTGTATGCCACTTTGTGAAAATATTTTTGTTCTGTAGACATGTGTTTGTTGGTATCCCATGCTAAGTAATGAAATATTCCTTCCCGGTGCTGACCAGAGCGAGTGCTGATAGTAGTAAATATGACGGTGTGCAGTGAATATATGCGATTACTACAACACCACCGTTGACATGTACGATGATGAGGAAGTAAACCTAAAAATACAAATAATAACTCTTGTGTTCATTCACCGTACTGATTATGAAGGGATTATATACTTGTCAAAACAGAGATAAACTTTCTCCCTCTGTTGACATGTTAGACAGATATTTCTCGTCGATCTTCGTACTGAAATGGAATAAGCTCTATCCTAGTTCACAATGATATATATTTTTTCACCAATACAGCCGTAGATCAAAGTAGAAATATGTAGTCCATATCACCTAACATGAGCCTTTAATGGAGAAACTTAACCCATTACTATTAATGCTTATGGCATCTGTGATTATTTTCTGACTGTTGCGTCTCATTCTACACGGCGAAGAGTTCCTGCTTGCCTATGCAACATCCTCGCATCATGGCAGTATATTCGTATATTTCATAACTTGCAAGGTGTTCATTTATTGCCAACGTTCCAAAACTACCGTATTGCGAAAGTCCCTACGGTATGTTTTGGAATCCTTACATCCGTTGTCGACGACGTGACATATAGAGTTTTGCGACTACTCTGCCCCTTGTTAATTCATTTCCGTTTGGCTAGGTCTTGAGCAGTACTTTTCGCTTGCTCATAGCTTCGCACTCCTTTGTTCTAAAGCAATAGCATCCCGAAGGTCTGCCATGTTCTGTCTCGTAAGCGCTTATCTTATATAATTTCAATTATCAGTCTGCCATGCCGAAGACTATGGCCTATCCATGTGGACTGTCGCCTAATCTTAATCAACAGCTGTGCCCTGTCTTATACATTGTCTATATCCTGAGCGTTGGTCATCATCTTTGTCCATCTGACTCTCTGCTTTCGATGCCAACAGCACAAGAGCACATTTCGAAAGCTTCCAGCCTCTTGATGTCTCTCTTAATGAGCTTCCAGGTTTCAGCAGATTATATGGCACCAGACGAAACATATATGCCTTCATTATCCTTTATGTAGGATGATGGACATGGCCTATATCACCTATTCCTGTCCTAATTTCTTAATACCATTATAAATTTTGTATGATAACCTGGCCAATGTATATGAACTGAACCACGTGCTGTATAGGCTCGCTATCTATATACACTGCCAAGTTTTCTGAACACCATCATTGTGTTTTCACAATGCTGATTTTTATCCCATAGACAGTTATTTTCTCCTTTTATAGAGTAAATAACTCCGTCATAGATCAAGAAAATCCCCGTGAGTTGTCTGTGTTGTTTGGGTCACATAGTTGTGAGTTTTGCATTCGCTCTCTATGGGTTATACCCATTTTACCACCAGGTAGCAAGACAAGATTCAGAAGACAGAAAAAAGCTTCGAAAGAATCTGTAAGCCTCCTTGTTACGCCGTAAGTGAGCCCTCAACCCATGGACTGGTTTGATGTATTCCACCAAACTGTTATGTTCTGTGATAACCTCTCCTTCGACAAGTAACTAATGTATTCTACATCTACAGTACTTCAGTATGTTCGTAATATTCATGTTTCGGTCTCCCTCTACCTTTCTAGTCCCCTAGTTTTGATGTAAAATTATTTATATTTTCTTTCAGCTTTGTCCACTTGGTAGGCCAAGGCCCTTCAAGGGCTGTAGTAACATGGGGTTTGGTTTGGTTTTTTTGTCCACTTCACAGATTCCCTGTCCAGATGTTCCTTCTGTATGCCTTTTGTATTTTTGAAGGCGTGATAACCAATTGGCCGTGGTTCGAAATCCATCCAGTGCCTGTGGGATCGTTGAAATGAATCGTCACATCCCTGGGAGATTCCGTGGCTATAATTATGACGACATCGGTCGCGTAAAGCCACAATCTTGTGCTTTCTTCTTCATTCATAATTTCGAAACGTTTCCTGCAACTTACCCTTCAGGATGGCCCTTAGATGTCGTGGAATGATTTCCATAATCCTATATATGATTTTAAATTAAGTTCTTTCTCGGTTTATGTCCGTTTTCGGAATCATGACGAGTGCAGTCGGGAACAAGTTCTATACTACAATGGGTAAAACGCTAAATTCTTCCCATGTTTTAGCAGATCATTGCGGCAAGGGCAAGGAATGACTCGAACTAGCAGATGCCCTTAGTAGCCTACATGTTTGGCTCAGCCAAGTACCTACACTTAGAAATTTAGCACTACGTTTTGCTTTTCGGCCACTAAGTATGCAGCGCCATCTTGGTACTCTCTTGTCTTGCTAAAAATGGTCCGGCTCCATGGCTAAATGGTTAGCGTGCTGGCCTTTGGTCACAGGGGTTCCGGGTTCGATTCCTGGCAGGGTCGGGAATTTTAACCATCATTGGCTAATTTCGCCGGACGGGGACTGGGTGTATGTGTCTTCATCATCATTTCATCCTCATCACGACGCGCAGGTAGCCTACGGGCGTCATATCAAAAGGCCTGCACCTGGCGAGCCAAACATGTCTCGGACACTCCCGGCACTAAAAGCTATATGCAATTTTTTTTGCTAAAATTGTAGAAACAGACTGTAAATGAGAACTCATACAATTGTATTGCTCTTATTATTCAGCCATCCTGCTGGAATACGTACACTCGGTATCATAAATACCCAACCTCATGTAAGTTAGAATTTTCCATATAATGTGAACTATGATACATTATCAACATTCCATGTATTTCTGATTTGTTTAGAAATGTTTGTCAAACCATAATTGAACCATGATCGCTGATGCTTTCACGGAAGGCCAGCGCAAAGAATGCGAGGAATCATTTGAACGATGGGCCGATAGATACGATGATCTTCCCAACCGGCCATACTCATGATGTTATAGTTCATCCTATCGTTAGAACTGTGGCTTCCGAAACCCAAACAGTCGATGATCATAAAGAAAAGTGTGATATCTATGAAACCACAATTCCACACTCTGGGTAGAAGTACGAGTTAACCGGGTTGAGTAGCTCAGACGGTAGACACCTGGCCTTCTGAGCCCAACTTGGCAGGTTCGATCCTGGCTCAGCCCAGTGGTATTCGAAGATACTAAAGTACGTCAAACTCGTGTCGGTATATTTACTGACAAGTAAAAGAACTCCTGCGGGACAAAATTTTGGCACTTTGGCGTCCCCGAAGAACTATTATTGCTTTCTCACCATGGAGATATGCAGCTGACCTCCAATGGGGGTGTGCCTGAAAAGAGCTGCCCCACCTCGGGATGAGGACACGAGTTTACATTTTACTATCAAGATTATAAAGACATACTGTATATGTTCGGAATACTTTCTCCACTGGGCAGTTTCTACCTAGAGGAAGCTGAATGATGTTTGCTGTTGAATTTTAAATATATATATGCCGTAACACCTGGCGTCCGACTGTTCTGCATGCCCCTGTGAAATCTTTGAATGTTACTTGTACGAATAAAACTGCTGGTTATTTGGCTAACACGGATAACCGAATCAAATGGAAGTTCACGGAATAACTTGACTTTACCAGTACACAGTACTCCCTCGGTTTGGTGTAACGATGGTAATAATATAATAATTTCGTGTGGCTATTTCTAGCCGAGCACAGCCCTGTACGGTAGACCCTCCATTGAGGGTGGGCGGCATCTGCTGTGTGTAGGTAACTGCGTGTTATTGTGGTGGAGGATAGTGTTATGTGTGATGTGTGAGTTGCAGGGCTGTTGGGGACAGCACAAGGCCAGTACGCTGACCATTCAGCCAACGAGTCGGACGTAACGACGGTAAAAATGCGACATCAACGCTTCATGCGTAGATCTTTTTTTTTTTTTTTTTGCTAGTGGCTTTACGTTGCACCGACACAGATAGGTCTTATGGCGACGACATCGCGTAGACCTTTAGGATTTGAGGATCCACCACTCTCACTACGCACATTTTGTACTCCTATCGTATAACCTACCACCAGCTTAGCAGCCAGTCTCTTGTTTAGATTCTTTTTCTTTAGCAGCCAAATTTTGTTTTGTTCGTAAAACAGTTCTATCTTAAGTATTTTTGCCAAATAGGTAAACAATAGAAATGACACTAGACCGATAAAAATGGATATGGTACTCTTTTGTCACACGGCGCGGTATTTCTTGCTGTCATAAAAGCTAGACAGTAGAGCATCGGTTATCCGAAACAACTGGGGATTGGGATTGTTCGGATAAATGTATTTTAGGATAGCAGATCATTTAGGAAAAAATGATGTTAAACACAAAACTGTTTATAGCTTTTATCACGCGTCTTACCAATTACAGTACGTAAAGTAATACACTAAAGTAGGCCTACGCTTTAAAAAGGAAGTCCAACATTTTATTTTGCATCAGAGCTGACTCGTTTCTTTTCGCTGATGAATCTCACAAATGTTTTAAAGACAGAAATTGGACAGAATCACATTCTCCTTCTTGTTCCACCTAATTCGTAGCCGTCCAAAGGCAGTAGAAAGCTTCCTCACTGGATGGTCCTTTTCCGTCACGGTCGTCGTCACTAGGTTCTTCCTCAACATCGCACCCTACATACATTGCCAACAGCACAATTACAATACTGACTCTGACAAGGGGAAGTTCACACGCCGCCGACGAGTTGACACTATGTGGGGAAAGGGCTGCAGTGCTATTGTGCCAGCGGCCACTAGCGGAACTTTTGTTGACCGCAACACTTTCGGTTAACCGATGTTTCAATTGAAAGGTATTCGAATAATCGATGCTCTATTGCATTTCTTAAGCAATTAACTTCTGGAAAGCTATGTTCAAAGGCAGCAAAGACTTTGTACACCAGACCTGTAGTAGATTTTATAATAAAAATCTTCCTGGCTATTATGCCGTGGTCCACTCCTCTCGTTTCTTCCAGTCGTTTCGACTACTGCTGCGGTAGTCATCTTCCGGAAGATTTTTATTATATTGACACCGGCCGTGAAAGCATTCATACTTTAATGTAGTAGATTTTATTTATTTGATATTTTATTGGTCGCCTCTGTGGTGTAGTGGTTAGCGTGATTAGCTGCCACCCCTGGAGGCCCGGGTTCGATTCCCGGCTCTGCCACGAAATTTGAAAAGTGGTATGAGGGCTGGAACGGGGTCCACTCAGCCTCGGGAGGTCAACTGAGTAGAGGTGGGTTCGATTACCACCTCAGCCATCCTGGAAGTGGTTTTGCGTGGTTTCCCACTTCTCCTCCTGGCGAATGCCGGGATGGTACCTAACATAAGGCCACGGCCGCTTCCTTCCCTCTTCCTTCCAATCTTCCCATCCCTCCACAAGGCCCCTGTTCAGCATAGCAGGTGAGGCCGTCTGGGCGAGATACTGGTCATTCTCCCCAGATGTATCCCCGACCAAGAGTCTGAAGCTCCAGGACACTGCCCGGCGGTAGAGGTGGGATCCCTCGCTGTGTCCGAGGGAAAAGCCGACCCTGGAGCGTAAACAGATGATGATGATGATGATGATGATATTTTATTGACGTAGAATATCGTCGTTGCCATGACAAAAAATCCTATGTGAAAATTTTTAGCTTAGAACCTTGGCCGTTAAGGTTCTGTCATCTAAGGTGCAATATTGTGAATGTTGTCAAGGCATTCTCGCTCTTCATGGTGTATGTGCTGCGGGTCAGTATATCTCCAAAAATATTATCACGTAGGAGGTTTTGTCCCGGCAACGACGATATAATCTGTCGTAAGAGCTACTTGGTCAAAAGTAACACCCGGATAGCGTAATCAGTATCTGTAGAGCGCATGCATGTAGTCTGCAGTGGTCATAAGTTACCATTCTTTAGCATAACTTCAGTGTGTGAAAAATAATCATATTTATATACACTGACTGACAGAGCAAATGCAACACCAAGAAGGAGTGGTTCGAAAGGGATGAAAGTTGGGGAAAAAACAGAGACGGCACGGACGAATAATTGATGTTTATTTCAAACCGATATGCAGGTTACACAATGCGCAAGGCATCGACTCAGTAGGATGTAGGACCACCGCGAGCGGCGATGCACGCAGAAACACGTCGAGGTACAGAGTCAATAAGAGTGCGGATGGTGTCCTGAGGGATGGTTCTCCATTCTCTGTCAACCATTTGCCACAGTTGGTCGTCCGTACGAGGCTGGGGCAGAGTTTGCAAACGGCGTCCAATGAGATCCCACACGTGTTCGATTGGTGAGAGATCCGGAGAGTACGCTGGCCACGGAAGCATCTGTACACCTCGTTGAGCCTGTTGGGAGATACGAGCAGTGTGTGGGCGGGCATTATCCTGCTGAAACAGAGCATTGGGCAGCCCCTGAAGGTACGGGAGTGCCACCGGCCGCAGCGCATGCTGCACGTAGCGGTGGGCATTTAACGTGCCTTGAATACGCACTAGAGGCGACGTGGAATCATACGCAATAGCGCCCCAAACCATGATGCCGCGTTGTCTAGCGGTAGGGCGCTCCACAGTTACTGCCGGATTTGACCTTTCTCCACGCCGACGCCACACTCGTCTGCGGTGACTATCAATGACAGAACAGAAGCGTGACTCATCGGAGAACACGAAGTTCCGCCATTCCCTCATCCAAGTCGCTCTAGCCCGGCATCATGCCAGGCGTGCACGTCTATGCTGTGGAGTCAATGGTAGTCTTCTGAGCGGACGCCGGGAGTGCAGGAGTGCAGGCCTCCTTCAACCAATCGACGGGAAATTGTTCTGGTCGATATTGGAACAGCCAGGGTGTCTTGCACATGCTGAAGAATGGCGGTTGACGTGGCGTGCGGGGCTGCCACCGCTTGGCGGCGGATGCGCCGATCCTCGCGTGCTGACGTCACTCGGGCTGCGCCTGGACCCCTCGCACGTGCCACATGTCCCTGCGCCAACCATCTTCGCCACAGGCGCTGCACCGTGGACACATCCCTATGGGTATCGGTTGCGATTTGACGAAGCGACCAACCTGCCCTTCTCAGCCCGATCACCATACCCCTCGTAAAGTCGTCTGTCTGCTGGAAATGCCTCCGTTGACGGCGGCCTGGCATTCTTAGCTATACATGTGTCCTGTGGCACACGACAACACGTTCTACAATGACTGTCGGCTGAGAAATCACAGTACGAAGTGGGCCATTCGCCAACGCCGTGTCCCATTTATCGTTCGCTACGTGCGCAGCACAGCGGCGCATTTCACATCATGAGCATACCTCAGTGACGTCAGTCTACCCTGCAATTGGCATAAAGTTCTGACCACTCCTTCTTGGTGTTGCATTTGCTCTGTCAGTCAGTGTATTTTTTTCTGTTTGTGTATTTCCAATACTATTCTGTGTTGAGTATTCAGCCCGAAGGATGGTCTGATCCTCCACAGCTCCACCAAAGGCTATCATAGACAGCCTAGGCGACACTGAAGAGGCATACTAGGGAAATGAGGAGTGAGGTAGTTTCCCGTTGCTTTCCTCACCGAGCCAGAAGTTGCTATTGCATATCAGTCTGCCAAGCCTACTGAAATGCATGCACCAACCGACGCTATGGGCGATATTTTCACACCAGTTGTAACAGGGACTGGCTGCATAAGCATCGATCATACCTCGGTCACTTTCATATTGTCAAAGCATAGAATGAGACTGAGACAGGTCAATATAAGTAACAAATTGCTCTAGCCCATTCCAGAAGACATAGCGCACCGTAAACACTGCATCTCACCAGCGAGGGCTCTCAATACGATTAGGATAAGTAATGATTGTATGTCATAATAATAAATAATAATAATAATAATAATAATAATAATAATAATAATAATAATAATAATAATAATAATAATAATAATAATAATAATAATTGTTACCGTGGTTGGTGGATCATCAGAGGTGAAAGAAGGTGCCGGGGTGAATGCGTCTAACTACCAAATCAAAGTTAATTTAAAACTGTAACAAAGGTTATATATTTTTTTTCGATTTAAAAAAAATTGATATTCAACCAATAACAATATAACAGATACCAGTAGCAATCAACAGGTCTAGTAAAGACAATATTAAAGGTATAAACAGGACTTGGGCTTCAAGCCCTCACTTATTCGGGAGATAGTAGGTTCGAACCCCACTGTCGGCAGCCCTGAAAATGGTTTTCCGTGGTGTCCCATTTTCACACCAGGCAAATGCTGGGGCTGTACCTTAATTAAGGCCACGGCCGCTTCCTTCCCACTCCTAGCCCTTCCCTGTCCCATCGTCGCCATAAGACCTATCTCTGTCGGTGCGATGTAAAGCAAAAAAAAGCCCTCACTTTATACTTCTTGAGCTATACGCTCAACCATATAACCTTACTTAAGGGCAGAAATCCCCTAATACCTGGAGTACTTGCTCCTGACTTCAAATATCAAGCCTCCCAGAGGCACAGTTACCACATTAGAAAAGAGCTGAGCCGCTCTCAGTTTTCAGGCCTATTCAAAGCAATATCAGAAACTTACAATTACTGGCCATCAAGGCACGACTTACAAAAATCAAACAGGGGTATCTCGTACCCAGCCTACAGCGCCTTCGTGCAAAGGAAATAACAGTTAAATAAATGGCCCGAATACAAAATGAAATGAGGCGAACACTTGCACTCCTAAAAGGCACTAGGCCGATGAAACAGGGGCTATTCCCAAACTATGGAGGTGACTCGTTTAAGAATTATTTAAGGCATTAAGGAAGAGAAGAAAATCAGTTACCAAAACGTAGTCACCTCAAACCAAAATGAAGGGGAGCTCGAGAGGGTAAATCACTCTCTATCCCCAAATTACAGTTACAGATTTAATTAAGTTTTTACATAAGCCGGCAGAAAATTACATGTTTAGAAAGATAGGTTACATGGTAAAGTTTTCGGACCTTTCCCGCGGGTTAAACTGCTAAGCTAGCAAGAAATAAAGATGTTAAACGGCCATTACCTTGCTGAAGACCTGCTGCCTGATGAAAGAGGCACCACCCGCCTCCTACTTCACATCCACACACTTAGATAGATGTCAATCAAATGGCCAAGAGACGTGAAAATCCGCAGTTTATAAACCCTCGGGGAAGGTTCGAGACCTTTCATGAATAAGTTAGCCACACCCGTTCAATTTTATTGGATAGCTTACAGTTACACACCAAATCGAAGAAGAAGCCTGTGATTGGTAGGAAATTAATTACAGAAATTCTGGATTGGCTAAATTCAAAACTGGCGGAAGGAAAAGATAAATATTGCCAACCCACCATTGAATGAACGAAATTTAGTAAATAATAAACTTAGGCATACAAAATTTCTTCAAAAAAGTTCCTTAACTTCGCACCAGGATGCATGATCATAGTTTTTTAGCAGATACATCTATGAGAGAATGTCTACACTTCTTGAAGAACGGAAAACAAAACAAGTTGAAATGCACACAGCTCAGGAAACTTCACCATAAAAATAAACTTACGGCAGTGACATCTTGTGAGGAAAAGTTTAAGTAAGTCAAGTTCCAAGTTCGGTGTTTCTCCTGTAGAGGAGGTTTTATTGGCGCAAGATTTATAAGTGCGGCGTATGGGTGTACCACCCGGTACAATAATAATAATAATAATAATAATAATAATAATAATAATAATAATAATAATAATAATAATAATAATAAACACATTGTAAATAACCATGGAGTGTTACCAAAACACTAATATGTTAGTTTAATCCCTTAGTAGGTGAAACAGGGGATACGTGTTAGTTCTTCTAAAGGAAGTGAGAAGTCCGATATTAAAATATGAAAAGCAAAATATTTCATTTATATATTTGTGCCTTTCATTGTTACAATATCCGGCTCCGTGGAAAAATGGTTAGCGTGCTGCAGGTTGGTCCAATGGGTCCGGGGTTCGATTCCCGCTGGCTCTAGGTGGACTGGGAGTTTCTGCCGTCTTCAACATTAGAATTAATCTTAGGTAGGGATCCATCCTCACAAACGCACAAGTCGTCCATACGACGTCAACTCGAAAGACCTGCACCAGACGTCTCTGGAGGCCAGACATCATTATTATTGTTACAATTAACGTATTCTACACATTATATTTTCAAGAAAATTGATTTTAAAAAGTGAAAATTTATTTTTGGATGTATAATTGTAAACAAGAACCGGCACTCGCATTATTGTAGATTACGAGGTGTCATGCGGAGCACGATGAATCTTGGCTTTCTAGACCGGGCACACTATCTCACTGTCAGATAGCTCCTTAATTGTATATCACGTAGGCTTAGTGAACCTCGAACCAGCCCTCAGATCCAGGTAAAAATCTCTGAGCTGGCCAAGAATCGAACCCAGGGCCTCCAGGTACGAGGCAGGAAGGCTATCTGTACACCGCGAGGCCAGCTAAAATTCAATAAACAAATTCATTTTTACCACAGTATAAATCAAGTCAAATCTAAACACAATCTGTGTAATTAGTTGCTTGTCTGCTGACTGCTGGTATTATAGCGTCTCCTTCCAGTACACTTGTAATATAGTCTGTGTTTAAGAATGCCAAGCAGAAGATAATGCGTCAGAAATGTTATTAATTTTAACGTCCCACTAACTACTTTTACGTCAGTTAGAGACTGCAGTAATACATTGTATCGTGTGGTCTTGATAGAATAGAAGTTAGGAATTATATAGATGTAGTAGTTAGAGTTGTAATTGGATTAGTTTATCATTGTGAAGTGTAACGAGTTGTGTACTGACAGCAACATGTTGGTTGCCTGTTGCAGGTAAGCAGTCCTCCCCTCTCACTCTGCCGGAGATCAACAGGTAGGTCTGCTGGTGCTCACACTTCATTCGCGACGCACATCGAGAACATCCAATATATCTCCAGTATTTCTTACCGTCGTTCTAAAAAATTTAATTCTTTCATAGGATATCTGTTAACTTCAAATTTTTCCATCACCAATCGAGGACCAGCACTTTTATTTCTTGTAAATGAAGTGAGCTGTACCTTCAGAAAGATTATTTATTAACTGCAATATTAAACGTACGAATTTTTAAATTGTACAGTAATCAACACGAGAATACTAAGAAGTAGTTATTCGACACTCCTTGGTGTATTTCTGTTTCCCACTTTAATTATCTGATTCAGTGTTTTTCTATGTGATACCAGTTAAATGGATACATGGATAGACTGGTTTGTAAAGATATTTACACACTGACCTGGAAACCATAATGAATTATTTGCTTAATTCACCAGTATACTGCGTAGAATTCCACTTGAAATAAATGCTCCCTCAGCCGAATTTGTTGGTCTTGAATTTACGATTCTCCAATTTCTGTGATTATTCTGTCCTGTTACTTCGTCTCTATTAATGTTAAGAGTAAAATCCAAAATCCCTCGTTCTTTCGCATTTCATCTAAGTATAAGGGGCGATCAAGATGTTTCCGTTCGACGGCCGTACAGTCCTGAATCGTGATGCCAGTCAGGCAAAATCGCTGTGAGCATTAAGACACTAATCCCAACGACGCACCAGGTGTAAGATCCCCATGTGGTATAACACCGTGCCCTGCTGAGTGAAAAAGTCCGTAAACGCCTGCTGCACATCCTCGTCTTACAGGAAGCGTCCACCCTTCAAGGCCTTCTTGAAGGGACCGAAGGCATGGTAATTGCGTGTGGAGAGATTAGGACTAGAGAGCGGGTGCGCTAATCGCCTCATCAACTGCCCCCTTGTCCGTAATGGATGAGGCTGGCCTCCCGGACCGACGGGAAGTCCTGTGTCGAAATGTGACACGCACGGGACTGGGTGCATCATTCCACAACGGTGGCTTTCGACAGACATACACTGTCTTCATTCTACGATGGATGTCAACCGGTGTTTGTCCTTTGTCAGCCGAGAACAGAATAACGGCACGTGGGTCCTGTTTGGACGCATTAGGTAATAAATTCGCCAAACTTTACGAGGCCACATTTAACTCACGCGCCTCGACACGACACGATGTCACACTGTCCCTTTGCTTACATGTCCGTGCAATTCGATAGATGTTAAACCTCCAGCAAAGGTATCAATTACCGAGTGAGTTGGCCATGCGGTTAGGGGCGTGCAGCTCTGATCTTGCATTCGGGAGATAGTGGGTTCGAACCCCTCTGTCAGCACCCGTGGAGATGGTTTCCAGTGGTTTCTCACTTACACATTAGGAAAATGCTGGGTTTGTACCTTAATTAAGGCCACGGCCGCTTTCTTCCCGCGAGTTGTCCGTGCGGTTAGCGGCGCGCAACTGTGAGCTGACATCCGGGAGGTAGTGGGTTCGAATCCCACTGTCGGCAGCCTTGAAGATGGTTTTCCGTGGTTTCCCATTTTCACACCAGGCAAATGCTGGTTCTGTAGCTTAAATAAGCCCACGGCCGCTTCCTTCCAACTCCTAGGCCTTTCCTATCCCATCGTCGCTATGAGACCCATCTGTGTCGGTGTGACACAAAGTAACCAGTAAAAAAATTGTGTCCATTTCTCCAATGTCATAATATGTACCTTGTACACTCATGCACAGGAATGGTATTCCGCCATATAAACGAAGCATAGCGACACCCCAACTGCTCGCTTAACGAATTCAGCAGGTAAACAGCCCACTACAAGACATTGCTGTGATTGAAAAGGGCACTGTATTGAAGTACAGCAGTAAGAAACCCACTCCGATAATTACAGTATCAATAGGTAAAGGAGATTTTAACCAAAAATATTTGATATTAGTGTTATAAACAAAATTCTAGAGGGTCCGCTGGCTGTAATGTCATTTATTTCGCTAATTTTGATATATATACATATCCGTTTTATGTCAACCCGAGATCATATCAATAGTTTTTAGCTTTCGTGTCTGTCTGTCTGTCTGTCTGTCTGTCTGTCTGTCTGTCTGTCTGTCTGTCTGTATGTCTGTCTGTCTGTCTGTCTGTCTGTCTGTTCCTCCATCTCGTTAAATGGCTAAGTAGATCTCAACCAAACATATTTAGAGTCTACTCACCCGGGAGCAGGTTCCGTTATGCATATAATTTAAAAATCACTGAATAGACTGGGGGTTGATAGGACGACCAGAATATTTTTTTACCAGTTTTCTCTTACACTGATTATATCTCGACCAAACTCCACATTTAGAGTCTACTTATTCATAAGTGCGTTTATACCGGGTGAGTCAGCGGCGCCAGATGTTTCGGCTTTAAGGCACCCCAACGAAAGACAGTGGGGTGTGGTCGATTTTCCTTTGCCGTATACCAAGCTACAGTCACCTTTAAAGCACTTACTGCGTTGTCACTGCACGACTTTTGCAAAATCATGTATGCGACAGGTATTTAAACAATACATCAAGCTGTCATACAGTTATGTAAGATGTACGTGCCGATTATAAGCTTTCGATTGGTTATGAAATTATTGCTAAAGGCGATGGCATACTGATAGAAATCGTGTGTGAGTTTGTGAAGCGGGACTTAGTTATACACCAAATAAGCTTTCTGATTAACTACAGGCAGAAGTCACCGTGGTGTAATGGGCTAACCAGAGACTTGTTGACGCACGATGCGTCGGTAGGTGGGTTCGAATCCCACGACCGTTAAATATTTTAATTCACATTTTAAACTTTGAGGATCAAATAAGGGGTAATTTGTGCCACATTAGACCAATGTGTAGCGACCTAACACTTTGTGTAGGCTAGCAGTTCTGGACATTTCTTCGCTATTTATTCAACAGATGAGTATGTTGACATGCTCATGTACGGTGAAGCAAGGCAGAACGCACAGCAAGCACAGCGCCTGTACCAGGAAAGATTTCCACACAGACAACAACCAAACGCAAATACGTTTAGGAAAGTGGAACGACGTTTACGCACAACTTCGTCACTTTCCTGAAGAGGTCCAGTGAGATAGGCACCAGTTACGTCCGGTGAGACTGCTGTGATGGTTTTGGACACTTGCGGGGAGAATCCTCACACGAGTACCCGGGCAGTAGCACAACAGCCCAACATCAGCCGGTCGTCTGTTGTAAGGATATTGCATTCCAGTATTTTTCGTCTGTATTACCAGCAACTACATCAAGAACGAGATTTCTAAACTCGTGTTGATAACTATGCGTGGATACTGACGCAAGTGGCAAATGATATAGCATTTGTATCTCACATTTTATTTTTCAGAAGATATACGATTTCATAATAATGGCTCTGGAGTGTTGAAAATCTCCACTGGGTAAGGCAGGCAGCATTTCAGGCACGATGGGGAGTAAATATCTGGTGTGGTATACTGGTGATCACCTAATTTGACCTTATTTCTTTGAGGATCATTTGGAAGGAGCCCGGTACCAACAGTTTTTCCAAGACGAACTATCATTGCTGTTAGAGGATGTGCCCCTGGATGAACGTGTAATCATGTGGTATCAACACGATGGAGCTCCCTCTCACACGTCAGCATATGTTCGTAACTACCTGAATGTTACACATCGCGGTCGATGGATAAGAAGGGGAGGACCTGTCACCTGGCCTCCTAGATCGCCCGATTTGACGCCACTGGACTTCTTCCTATGGGGCTATTTGAAGGATGTAGTGTACGCTCAGCAGCCGGAAAATCCTGAAAGCCTTCGAAACCTTATTACGGAAGCCTGTTAATCTGTAACACCGACAATAGTACGAAGATTCCGAATGGTAGTTCAACGGCGAACGGAAAAGTGCATACTGTTCGAACACTTACTGCGCTAGCAGGCTGTTGCTAAGTCGAGCGGATTCAAACCCCCAACCATTCTATCCTCGTCCAGCCCTGCTTATAAAATATCCACATAAGCAGCTCTAATGGCCTAGAACAGTGCCAAAATAAATAAATAAATAAATAAATAAATGAATAAATAAATAAATGAATAAATAAATAAATAAATAAATAAATAAATAAACCCACGATGTGAGGGCATTCGGATACATTGGCTCTGTGGATGATTCTCGAAGTGTAAAATGCGAATAAAATTTACAGGGTCTAGTGGGATTCGAACCCACCTACCAAACGCTGCTGTAATTACAGTACCGCACTTAACCTATGACACCACGGCGACTTCAAAGAATAGGATTCCAGAATGTCTACTAGACGGACTACTACTTCCGCTTCACAAATGCACACACGTTTTCTCTCAGTATGCCATCGCTTTTAACGTTCATTTCACACCCTCCTGAAAGCTCCTAATTGCTAGGTACTTTTTACATAACGGAATGGCAAGTTGATGCATTGTGTAAATGCCTGTCGCATACGGTACTTGTATTTGCAAAGACTATAGTGCAGTGAGTAATTAAAGGCGATTGTTGTTTGGTATAAGGCAAAAGAGAATAGACTCACCCGGTATATGCATATCTTTCAAAAATCACTTAATAGATTGGGGGTTTATACGAAGATCAGAAGAGATGTTTTCAATTTTCCTTTACAGTATTGATTATATTTTGACCAAATTTCGTGTTTAGAGTCCACTCATCCAGGAGCAGGTTTCGATATACATATTTAAAAATCACTGAAAAGACTGGGGGTTTATAGGAAGACCATAAGCGATTTTTGAAATTTTCTCTTACATTGTTGATTACATCTCGACCAAGGTTCACGTTTAGAGTCTACTTATCCAGCAGCAGGATTCAATATGCATATCGTTTAAAAATCACTAAAAGGACAGGGGGTTAATAGGAAGAACACAATAGTTTTTTCGATTTTCTCTTAGACTATTGACTATGTCTCTAACAAACTTCATATTTAGAGTCTATTCGTCCAGGAGCACATTTTGATATGCATATCATTAAAAAATCACTGAATAGACTGGGGGTTTAAAGGAAGACAGGAAGAGGTTTATTTTTCAATGTCCTCTTACACTATTGATTATATGTAAAATCTTCGGACTATATGTAAAACTTCCCGTCATTTTAAATAGATTTTCTTATGTACATAATTTAGCTTACTCTCAGATGACGGAGAAAATATAATTTTCTACAGGATTCATGTTCTGCAGCCAGTGAAGGACAACCTCACATAGGTACAGTTATTTAATGGATCCGTAACAAGAAAAATCAGAGGATGCATAATATTTCCTTCGCCTTGAAAATTAACCCCACCTAAAGCAACAAATACCGGGGAAACACGAGGTAGAACTTTTCCTTTTAGTGTCATTCTGTCTGTCTGTATATTTCTAAAAGTGGATAACTGGTGGACTTTTTTCAACCAAATTATTTATTTGGAATCCACTCACTCCAGATTGTGTTATCAGGTAGATTATTCTCAAATGTTTTCGTTGGCATTAGGTCTATCAAAAGAGTGTATATAACAAACGTTTAAGAATATGGCCGGGCTGAGTGGCTCAGACGGTTGAGGCGCTGGCCTTCTGACCCCATCTTGGCAGGTTCGATCCTGGCTCAGTCCGGTGGTATTTGAAGGTGCTCAAATACGTCAGCCTCGTGTCGGTAGATTTACTGGCACGTAAAAGAACTCCTGCTGGACTAAATTCCGGCACCTCGGCGTCTCCGAAAACCGTAAAAGAGTAGTTAGTGGGACGTAAAGCAGATAACATTATTAATGTTTAAGAATATGCTATTTATGTTCCTTTGAGCTATCGAGTTTTAGTCTATGGCCCGTGGGACATATCGTGCACGTCACTTCAAGGTGGGTAAGGGAAAAAGCTAAAGAGCAATTTTACTCTTTTCGGTAGAGTAAATATTAAGGGCAGTATCATCAACGTCAGAGCGCCACGCAAGTGGTCAGAAGTACCATATTCAATCTCAGAACAACGGATGCTATTTTATCCCAAAATAAAAATATATCCACCCTTAGTTCCGTTCCTCGATGCAGGTTCGGAGACGATGTGAGATGAATTTATATACGGCATGTTTGTACGGCCGGAAGCTCTTTCTGACACCCATCTCAATTGATGACCTCATAAAATTGAAATGAATTATGGCTAATGAAATAGGGTTAAGAGTTGGAAGGAATCGGCTGTGTCCTATGAACAGAAAATCTCCCGGCATTTTCCCGGAAGGGAAAACGGGGAACCACAGAGATTCTCAGGACTCTCCCGAATGCGTTGATTGGCTCCATAGCCGTAATGCATTACCATGCTCGGCTATTCCGCTCGATAAACTAAAATATTCAACAAAAATTATTTTATAATAACACTTCAACATAAATTACTATTATACAACTTAGAAATGTTTACAGAATAATATCTTATACTCCAAAATATGAATCTATCCCGTCTTTCTAGAAAATATATAAATGAAATAAAACGTTGGGTGAAATAATAATAATAATAATAATAACAATAATAATAATAATAATAATAATAATAATAATAATAATAATAATACACCGGGAGAGTTGGCCGTGCGGTTAGTGGCGCGCAGTTATGAGCTTGCATCCAGGAGATGGTGGGTTCGAACCCCACTGTCAGCAGACTTGAAGATGGTTTTCCGTTGTTTCCCATTTTTACATCAGGCAAATTCTGGGGCCACGGCAGCTTCCTTCCCACTCATATTGCTTTTCTTTCCGATCGTCGCCATAAGACAGATCTGTGTCGGTGCGACGTAAAACAAATCGAAAAAAGAATACACTATCCATAGTTAAATAATCAGAATCATACATTTTTTTTTTTTGCTAGTTGTTTTACGTCGCACCGACACAGATAGGTCTTACGGCGACGATGGGACAGGAAAGGGCTAGGAGAGTGAAGGAAGCGGCCGTGGCCTTAATTAAGGTACAGCCCCAGCATTTGCCTGGTGTGAAAATGGGAAACCACGGAAAACCATTTTCAGGGCTGCCGACAGTGGGGTTCGAACCTACTATCTCCCGAATACTGGATACTGGCCGCACTTAAGCGACTGCAGCTATCGAGCTCGGTCATACATTTTTAATAAAGAAAATTGAAAATTAAAAGAGAATTAATTGTGAAATGGGTATTAAATAACTAAACAATTATGTCAGATACTGAATTTAAGTGTAAGTGATGAGTTTCTCCCTCCTTCCAGAAAACTGATAATCAGTCCATGCCCCATTCCTCTTCATCACTTGAATTAGCTGCTGATTCTTATACCCACTCCCTGTGGACAGTAAAAGTTATTATTATTCCATCCATCTAGTTCACTTTCTGAAATGGAATACAACGACTTCAACACAGTTATTTCAAATTATGTGAAAAATTAATTTAGAAAGGAATTATATTCCAAAATATCTCACTTTCTGACAGGTCTGGTGAAAGAGAAAGTTCCTTCATTAATGTGCAAGGCGAGACTTATTAGGAAAAATGTTTTCTCTTCTCAAGACTTATATTATGGGGTGTTAATACAGCATTTTACCAGGGAACTGCACGTGGAAACTAGCTGCAGGCCGTTTTCATATGAAGATTGATGTCGGTTAGCTTCATATTGCTGCTCGTCGATTTCAAGCAAGGCTGTTGTGTCATAAGTTAGACCAGAAACTCAAGAAGGAATATTTTATTCTTGCTGACATTGAAAATGCGTTCTTTCACATTGAGCATGTATGAAATAAATAACAATTGCGTTGTTAATAATAATAATAATAATAATAATAATAATAATAATAATAATAATAATAGCTAAGTATACGTATTCTCATTTTTTGTATGTAGTGTCGTTTATCTATATATATATAAAATATGTCCTGACTGACTGATTCATCATCGCCGAGCCAAAACTACTGGGCATAAAGAAATGAAATTTTGAGGATACATTTATATCAGAGTGTAGGTGGTCACTAAGGAAGGATTTTCGGGTATTCCGTCGCTAAGGGGGTGACATTTTTTAACGAGGATATCTATATCTCAAAAACTTAAAAGTTTACAGACTTAAAAATTGATTTTTGGAATCTCCCTTAAAAATAAAGAAACACGTGTTTTTTGGTTTTCGCAAAATACCATTAAAGGGCCCGGGGGCGTGAGTAAAACAGGACTGAAAAGGGGTTTGAATTATTTTATTAGGATAGTTATATCTCAAAAACTGAAGACGTTACAGACGAACAGACGTGAAAATTGGTATTTGGAATCTCCTTTAAAAATAATGAAACACGTATGTTTTTGCTTTCGGAAAATCCATTTTTCTTCTTCTTCTTCATCAGTTTACCCTCCAGGGTCGGTTTTTCCCTCGGACTCAGCGAGGGATCCCACCTTTACCACCTCAAGGGTAGTGTCCTGGAGCTTCACACTCTCGGTCGGGGATACAACTGGGGAGGATGACCAGTACATCCCACTGGCGGCCTCACCCGCTATGCTGAACAGGGGCCTTGCGCTGGGATGGGAATATTGGAAGGGATATATAAGGAAGAGGGAAGGAAGCGGCCGTGGCCTTAAGTTAGGTACCATCCCGGAGAAGTGGGAAACCACGGAAAACCACTTCCAGGATGGCTGAGGTGGAATCGAACCCACCCCTACTCAGTTGACCTCCCGAGGCTGAGTGGATCCCGTTCCAGCCCTCGTACCACTTTTCAACAGGAATCGAACCCGGGCCTCCGGGGGTGGCAGCTACTCACACTAACCACTGCACCACTGCGGGGAAAATCCATTTATGGGGCTGAAATGAATTGAAAAAGCGGGTGAATTTTTAAAATTATTATCGGTGTATCTACAGTACATGTCAAGAATTTAACATGTTAGAGGCAAGAGACTTGGTACTTGGAAAGCCCTTTAAAAATACAGGAACCAGTACGTTTCTTGTTTTCGGAAAAGGCACTTTAACGGGGGTGAAAGGAAGTTGAAAAGTGAGTTGAATTATTTTTTATGAATATACTTATATCTCAAACAATGAACATGTTACAGACATGGAAATTAGTATTTGGAATCTCTTTAAAAAGTAAAGAAACGTGAATTTTTTCGACTTGAGACAAGACTGTTTCTCACATGTATATTTTTGTGTCGCATGGTCGTCTTAGCCCCAAAAAGCAATACCTCAAACGTGATTTACAAAGAATTTCTGGGGTAAATGAAACTATTTTTGGTGAGTTTTTATACTTTAGGGACTTTGAGATGATGTCTTACAGTGTCGAGGAACGATTACGAAATAGACGCGAGTGAAGCCGCGGGTAACTGCTAGTAAATGAATGTAACGATACACCGATATTCCATTCGATATAGACTACCTACCTAAACCATTGTAAATCCACATTTAGGTAGAAGAACCACTGCAGAGCTATCAGACTTCGCACAGAAAACAAAGTTTACAAGTGTGCTTCATTTTCGTATCCTAGTCCTTATAACTTGTCTGTTTTTCAATGGCAAACCGATACATTTTGTGAAACGTAGTGAGCTTGCATTTGGGAGACAGTGGGTTCGAACCCCACTGCCTGCAGCCCTGTGATGGTTTTGGTGGTTTCCTTTGTTCACACCGGGAAAAAGCTAGGGCTGTACCTTAATCAAGGCCATGGTCGCTTCCCACCCACTCCTAGCCCTTTCCTATCCCATTGTCGCCATAAGACTTATCTGTGTCGATACGACGTAAAGCAACTTGTAAAAGGAAAACCATTAAGTACAGGGGAGTATCGTGATTGAAATGCCAAGGAGCAGATCTCGTCTATTGCGGAGTGTCGTCCTTAACTCCTCGTTTATTCTGTCTATATTCAGCTTCAGTATGTTGGATGTACTGAAAGGTTCTGTCATCTTAGGTTCAGTACTGCATGAACTCTATCAACGAATTTTCGTTCTAATAAGGAAACTATTTCATCTGTAAGTCTCCGATCTGATTGTGGTTTGTTGCAACTAATTGAGTAGGATCTTTTCAGCCGGGCTGAGTGGCTCAGACGGTTGCACCATTGGCCTTCTGAACCTAACTTGAGCCTGGCTCAATCCGGTGGTATTTGAAAGTGCTCGGATACGTCAGCCTCGTGTTGGTAGATTTTATGGCACGTGAAATAACTCCTCTGCGACTAAATTCTGGCACCTCGGCGTCTTCAAAAACCGTCAAAAGTGGTTATAGGGTCATGAAGACAATACCATTATTACTATTAGGAACGTTTTACACAGTCATATCAAAATTAGATGTCCAGTCATATATTTCGCAGCTGTTTTGGGGTGTCAAAGTTTCCTCATTTGAGCAACGCATATACAGGGATGGGCTGTGGGAAGCCGAATCTAGGAAAGTAATGTGTGTGTGTGACAGAGAGAGATAAGGAAAGGGAGGGAAAGAGCGTGAGAGACGACCAGTCATGCCGCCTCTAACTTCTGCCTGCGGCGCTTAGACGAGCAATCTTTGGCACCACAAAACCGCAACTAATTATACGATTGTGCATCTAATTTTGACAGGGCTGAATAAAATATTCTACCGAACTCTTTCTATCAGATCTTAGTCAGATCGGAGACTTACAGATGGAGTTTCACTGTACTTGATACGTGTGCTGCGGGTCAGTATTTCTCCCCTTAACACTGTCATATGACGGTATTTCGAAGCGCAACGTCGATACACCATAGGAAATTTGTATTTATTTCTTCCCATTTTAACCAATTAATGTAGACATGTCTGAAGAAATAAAATGAATCAAAATCTCTTCAAAAACACCACCGCTACAGCAATTTAGAGGCGCATATTGCATGAAGGTACTCAGTTGTAAAAGGACTATTAAAATTACTCCTATATTCAGTGAAGTCCGCGAATTTAAATCTGCGCGATTTTAAATATTAATTGAGTGTCTGAGTAAGAGAAGGAGGTAACTCAAAAACATTCAGAAATTCGTTTTGTCGTGTTTTTGCATATGGCTGGTATCTGTTAACAATCCTGTACTTTATTTGTGTTTGTGGGGTAGTTCCTTGTCTGTCTAAACACACACAGAAATCTGAGGACCTTGGGAATCAGCTGTACAGTTAGTAAGAGAAGGGCTAACCCACATGCCTCAGTCAACTGAAGTGTAGGGGAGAGAGTGACATGTAGTTACTTTGCGAACCAGAAAATATCCTCCTCCTTCTTCTTCTTATTATTATTCTTTTCTTCTTCTTCAAGTGCTATATCCGGTTGCCCATACGTCGGCGATTAAAAGTTTTTCTGTTTTCTGCCAGTCGGAAGAGTCTCTCAGTTGTCTCAATACCGGTCCACTGCTTGATGTTGTGTAACCATGTGGTCTCTGGTCTGCCAACTCGCCGTTTGCCCTCTATTTTAAACTGGACAATGAGTTTTATGAGGCCATATTTGTTTTCTCTTAATATGTGGCCTAGATAAGCTGTTTTGCGAACTTTTATAGTTATTAGTTCTTGCTTTGTTCTAGCTCTCCTTAGGACTTCATCGTTTGTTATTATATCTGTCCAGGGTATTCTAAGCATTCTTCTGTGCAACCACATTTCAAAGGCGGCAAGTCGTTTGATACTTAGAAAATTTCCTATGATGGTACAAATAATAGTGTTAGTGTTAGTGTAAGTGTAATGTTTTGTGGCGGCACACACAGTGGTTTTAATGTGAGGACTTCAAAATATTCTTAAACATTGTAGTGAAGCGGTAAATAAGTGTTGACGGTAGAAAAGTACTGAGTAGAGAAATAACAACAATAAAAGTCACAAAGACAAGCCAGGTTTCCTGTTTCTTAAGTTCTCATACTCACATTCAGAGCCATGGACAAAAGTTCATATTTTCCGTAAACAACATGGAAGACAAAACAAGAACAAAAAGATGGAAGTGTTGCTTACAAACAATGTGTTGAAACAAGCACTGGAAAACATGACTACCCTGTATACATCAGGAAGGGTTATTAATCACTTAAAAGACAGAGATTTGCTGCGTCTACTGCCATACATTCCAGCAGTGCATCACGGACTACATTTATGCCTCAAGGCTACTACTAAGAAATTGAACGAAGGTCTTGACACTGAAAACCAAGAAGGGGAAACATTCTAATTTACAGTATTATATTTTTGCGTACAGTATTATTTTTAAACTAATATCTTTTTATTAACTATTAAGTTTTAAGTGTTACTCTCTTTTTAATTTTCTGAGTTATTCTGATACGTAATTAATTTAAAGCATATAAATTTGTATTTAAATTTTCAATGTTGTTGTGTTTTTGTATAATATAATAATACCTTATTTATCTCGAAACTTTGGTTTCATGGGTTAGCCCCTTCTGTTACTCAGGCACTTAACTGTGATTTACACTTTTCGATTCATATGCCTCCTCATTTGATTTATTGATGCGCAACGGAGTGCACTAATTGCTTCACAGACATTCAGTGGTTGCTTAGGTGATCGCTGTGCTCCGGCTACATTCTAGAATAAGTAGAATTACCCATTAGATAGGCGTAAGATTCTGGTATCGAAGCTAAAGATCTATAATATTTTCAGCTCCTACTCCTTTGATACTTTGTTAGTGACGCTGGCAGAACTGAGAGATGATAATAGTAGCTTAACAGATTTTGTGTCCCACCAATTTCCCTTACGGTTTTCCGAAAAGATCGTACTGGAGTTATGCTCGACTAACGAAAAACTCAAGCGTTTAGACCTGAAATGTGGGTCTCTTCAAATATCTCCCGTTGTTTAGTGATGACCAAATGCAACCAATCCGTCTAATTTTCTGTATAATAACTAGGTGAATGCGATAACTTAAAATCATAAAATGCTTAGGTAGTTTATATTCTGATAAGTCTTTGCAGTATGCTGTTTGAAGGAGTTTAATTTCTGGTTACTCTGTACAGATCTGTATTTTAAATGTAGAGCTATGATTACTTACGTTTTATGTAAATGTCCATAGTAAACCATTCCGCTGTTTTCAATAGAGAATTAAACCTTCATTAATTACGCAGGGAGAAGTTTCCTTGTTTGGTGGTAATTGTTCGTGAACTTTCACCTATGCGAGCATGCTCTCAAACAATTCACAGACTGGGAAATGTTAGCTGCCTGTAATAAATTCAAAATAGAGCATTCCGGCGAAGTACAAACGTTTCTAAATCAATAGTGTATATGGTATGAAAGAAACAGTAGTCATGATTTACCTAATCTGCCTGATATTAAACGTGATCCCACAGATTCAGAATTCCTTTATTCAGCTTATCCAACTTGAGGTTGCTGGAGCCAATTGGACTCATTTTTATTTTTGCCGGTGTTTTAAGGCCTGATGCCCTTCCTGACGCCACGTGATTCTTGAGATAAAAATTTCGACCCAGGATCGACCGGGATTCGTACCACAACTTTCCGCGTGGGAAGGCAGCAGTTACGCCACTGAGCTAATCACGCTCCCGATAACTAAGATTCATAATTCTACAACAAATTTATTTTCAACCTATAGTAATAATGAACAACAGAAATGAAATACGATTATCAGGAAAAAGTGTGATTTGTGGCACACTGAGGGCATTAACATGAGAATGAATATAAATCGTGTCTCAAAATTGCGGTGGATCCGTTTAGTGCTGTGAAATCAACGGCGTGGATCACATCTTGTTAACAAATTGGTAAGAATGCTTCCTATAAAAATAAACAATATTAAGATATTAATAATAAGATAATAAACAAACATTGGGCGGATTCAGAGGGTTAAAAATTTCCAATACCTCCGTGAACTCATACAAGAGAACGGACTAGAGAAAGCTGCTGTAGATGATCGTATCGCAGAAACGGAGAGAGCTTATAGACGAACAAAAAACATATACAACAAGAAATGCATCTGATGGAATGCCAAAAATAATTTCGTGAAAAGCTAGAGGATTCCACATCTAGGAACTTCAGATGTTAGACATGAAATAATTTCGGACCATGATTCAAAATTTGGAATTATTTCCGCTCGAATGAACTGCAAAGACGGGGAGAGCCTGGACGGATGAACATAAGAAACAGCATAGCGCCCATATGAAGGAGTAGTGGAGAAAGAGGAAACTTAGGACAAAGAAAAAATGAAATTGTAGCGTGATCCTAAGTGGTCAACTCGCAAATAATAAAAAAAAAATCATAAGTGTTAAACGTCCCTCTATTCTCTGAAAACCTGACAAAGGGTTCTGTATTTAGGCAGGGTTATTTTCAGCCGACTTCTTATGGTTCAATTTTTCAATGTTATTTATAAGAAGTAAATATCTGACCTATTCCGCTACTAGCTGATCAATGTAAGATGAAGTATCCCTTCTGGACTGAGACCGGAAGAATTGGATTTTCTTCTTATTCTTTTTCTTACTATATTATGCCTAGGAAGCTGTAAGTTTGTAAGCATATAGCCTCTGAATTGAGAGGGTGGTGGAATATTTCGTGACCAGTAAATAATACCTTCGGCGATTCTAAACAGGTGGGTTTTCTATAAAAATCTCCTATTACAAGAGAAGTCCTTTCCGCTGTAACACTGACATACTTTTAGCAGAAAAGTAACAAGTCCCCATCACTAGGCGGGACCGTCTGGGTGGAAAACCTGTGAGTAACAGGGGGGCGTAATATGGAAGTGAAGAAACCTGAAGGTCTCAAGTTCGTCTTCGAAAAGCAACTAAAGCCAATGATTTACGTGTGATGTGATAGAGTGGTTCACATAGTGTTGTTCATACCACTGAGACACGGGCATGTTGTTTCAATTGTTATATTAAGAATGTTCCAAACAAGTGGTATGCAATTGGTGGGTGGGTGTACACCCCAAAACAACACAAAAGGTCCCTATGAACATAAACGTTACGGTAGATCGTTTACGAGCTAATCCTGTTTTAGTTATTAGCTGGAATGGGAAGGGTGTCCGTATTTAGGATTTTATATCA
Organism: Anabrus simplex; assembly: GCF_040414725.1. Taxonomy (NCBI): domain Eukaryota; kingdom Metazoa; phylum Arthropoda; class Insecta; order Orthoptera; family Tettigoniidae; genus Anabrus; species Anabrus simplex. The sequence goes on along the minus strand of NC_090267.1, from coordinate 388,584,710 downwards.
TGTATGCCGTTATGGACATTCCTGTACTTCGCTAGCTTGTGGAACAAGGTTGTCCTCGAAGTCCGGATTGTTCAAACTTGTCCAGCAATCAGTTAGGTGGCGTGTTCAGGCGTGAATTCAGGAGCGTGGCGGAATTGTGGGGACTTCTTGTATCATAATGCGGTATCTCTGCTGGGTCATAAATATGGCGACAGCTACTTGGCGTGGGATGTGCCAGGTAAGGGTGTCACCAATATTTCCCGGACAAAGCTGGAAAATCTCTAAATCTTAAATGATCGACCGCAGGACATATGTTCATACGGGCGTCTCCGGAAACCCTCACAGAAGTAGTCAGTGAGACAATAAGATCATTATATGTTCATAGGGACTTCTTGTGTTTTTGGAGCTGTATTATTCATCCCCAATATTAGACAAAGAATGATACATCAACTGTCTAGAAAGCTGACTTATGGAAAACAGCATTCACAGTAAGTAGGAGTTAAAGAAAAATGTTGCACCTCCAAATAAATTAGAGATGTGTACAGTATATATGTGTTTAAATATACAAACATGCAGATACATTACTTGTAGTATTAGAATGAAGTAGCTACTGTAGCATATATTCCAAGGGAATGAACGATGTTTAATAGTATAGTATTGTCATGATTTTAAGAGCACATTTCGTATGGATTGTTAAACTTTTCCTATTACAGTGTACATCGTTTAGTTACAATAAATTATATTCTATTCTGGATTAGGCGTACAAAGGTCAAAAATAGGTTCAGTTGCATTTTTGTCTGTTAGTTTGATATCTGTTATGAAAACGTATAGAAACGACTGAACAAACCTTAGTACTAAATTATGTCAGTGCGGGATTTTTAAACATTGGTCTTAGAATGGATTATCAAACATGTTCAAATGCCTATCGAAAAATTGTACGTAACAAAATCAGGACAAATAATTTTCACTTTATTTATCTACACGATATCATTCCCTACCTGAAGGGGAGGCAGAGCACGAACTTGATAACGCTCGGTTCGGAGGCATGATGAGAAAAGGAGTCGGATAAAATGAGAATGAGAATTCGGTGGTGGGAGGGAATATTTTCCTAGTTAAGGATTATTAAGAATACGAGGTTCTATGTGCAGCTGATAATGTACACTTGCGTGCAAAATATGTGTCCTATATAGGAATGGTGATTTAGATTGGATATAAGTTGTTTAACAGCCACGCATTCTTCAGCGTCAGCCTCGACTCTCCTCTTACGTGCTTCCACTAACATGACACAATTTTACGCGTTAAATCTCCTCCTCCTTGATAATTTTTCCACGAACAGGATATGGTTCTTAGAAATATGCCATAAATTCAGCAGCCACTGGAGCGCTACATCATTGTCCGATGGAGGCATTCCCTCTTCTACTTCATAAAAAAGCATTGAAATAAAACTTACCTCTCATTCTTCCTTCTGCAAGGATATCTAAAATAACTTCTAAATAAAAGTACTTAAAATTTTGAAGATCGTTATTATGTGGCTTACTGATGAGTTTCTGGGTGTGGCCAAGAGAGAAATCGCAGGTCTGCTCTTAGGTGCGGAGATAGTGTACTGACAGTTAGGACAGCTTTGACCAAGTTGCGGTGTTCGGATGTTGAGCAGGTAAAAGTTGCGGAGTTCTTGTGAGCCGCCTTATTTATTCCAATCGTAGAAAATTCATTCAAACAGGTCTGTTATGATCCTTTCTTTATTTCACGATGTGCATAACATTGTTCATTATATATTCTTTGCTTCACCGGATTTACTTCAAGCCAGACACAGAGAAAAGCGTCAAGGACTGCGTGGAGTCAACCCATAAATGTACAGCATTGCATAAGTCAAAGGAGAATTTACTTGCTTGTTATATTTGCTTTACGATTTTACGAGTGTTCATTTACTTACCTTGCAAACGAACTCGTTAAAGATCGCCAGTGTAGTAAAAATGAGCAATATATATTTTATAAGTTTTTTTTGCTAATCACCTGGAGTGAAGTGTAAACTTTAAAAAGTTAAGGTAAAACAAATGCAATGTTGCGTACCTCAGATAATTCGTGAGCAAGGACATTCCTAAGATTGAAGTGTGTCAGTAGCTACAGAAATCGTACAGATTTGCATATACTGGTACGTAAAATATTCAAAACTCAACATTTTGACAGATCCGATAATCAAAGTTTATAATTTTCATGCTCCGTATTGATGACGATATAATTATTGTAGATAAATGAGGTAATCAACCTGATTAATACAATATAAAATTAGTACATCAATTTATTTTAATCACGGTACTAGTTTCGGTCTATTGATATAAGGCATCACCGGCCAAAGGGTCTTAAATCACTTAAAAATAACTTAATCAACTAAGATCTTATTTAAAATCCATCTATTCTATCTCAACATTTCATCAATTGCTTTTAATTTTATGCAAGTGTTCAACAAATTATTTATAGATCTTCAATACTGTGATTTGTATTGATTTGAAGTATGCAAACTGATCATAAGAATCGTCAAGTGTTGTGTTTCATCCTCAAGAAAAAGTCATACGGTAAATCCGGGACAGATGCCGCCCCGGTAGAGATGCCGCATACACTATAGCTAAAGGTTCCCATCGTTACAGCTAGATGGCAATATGTGTGGTTTTTCAGTTTCTAAGGAAGAACTACTGTCTGCGAGTGTGACGAAATTTGCTCGTATATTACACCAATTATAGCCGATATCATGAGGCGAGTACATGTTTCCTCCTGACAAAGTTTTTACGTGTGTTAATTTATTGTATATTAAGTTGGCTTCAAATGCTTAAATCAGACGTTTTTAGTGCAGTAGACGTCGGAAACATAAATCTAGTTGAGAGTAAGCTAATTTTGGGCCATGATAGCCTTGAGGTATGAAAACAGGAGGGTGCGGCGTCTCTCCCTGATAGTTGGCCTTCGGGCTGAGCAGCGGTCGCTGTGCAGGCCAGAGCCATCTCAAGGGTGTTAAGTGCCGTGGGGTTTTATATAACACAGGGAAGAATCCATTGCACATGCACATTTATAGTAAATCGAAATTAAAGTATGATTTTAATGTTGTAAATTATCAGATAAATGTTTTCCATTGAATGATTATATTATGTGGATATAATTGTTTTGTAGTACGTTCTAGTGTTCGGTTATATTAAAGTTGAAGAAATTGGCTTAAATTTGATTTTGTCATTAATTATTTTACTCGCGGCATCTCTCCCGAGCAAAGTCGGCATCTATACCGGGATCCAGGGAGAGACGCCGCAGGTGCAACAATTCCTTTGTTCACTCCTTTCTCCCATTTACTTTCAATTGCCAATATTTTGTTCATCCCTGATCAAATGTACATGTTTTCAAATAATGCTCGATGAATTTGCAACAATTTTTAAAGTAAATATACCGAGATATAACAAAAGACATAAAAAGTGCGGCAACTCTCCCGGAATTACCCTATCATAGTATATATTGAATATTAGATCCGAACTATTTTCAGTTATTATTCTATTTATTTTTTCTATGTGTATGACCTATTAGACTTTTATGCGTTTTAAGACGCTTGAATACACAGTTGCCTTTACGTTGCAACGACGCAGATAGATCTCATGACGACGATGGAACAGGAAAGGCCTAGGAGTGAGAAGGAAGCTGCCGTGGCCTTAACTACAGTATACCCCAACATTTGCATATTGTGAAAGTGGGAAAACACGGAATGACATTTCAGGGCTGCCAATAGTGGGGTTCGAACCCACTATCTCCCGGATGCAAGCTCACAAATGCGCGCCTCTAACCGCACATCCAAATCACACGGTTAAAAATAGTAACTTGTTACTGAATGTTTCGACGTAACGTGGTATATCGAACTCATCAATTGCAGGAAATATGTTAAGATGATCAATTACATCAGAACATCACTGTACACCTGTGGTTAAGGCTGTTCACAACATGACAAACACGAATTCAGCAGTTTCGTCGACTGTACTAATAAAATATTACATTAATAAATAAATAGCGTGCATATTCATGACCTAAATTCTACACTACGTAATGTTTTAGCTTCCATTATAAACTGTTTAAAAATATTAAAACCGTAAAATGTATTCGTATAAAGTAGGCATGTGTATTGTAGAGCATGAAATGCTGTTCGTGTTTCCAAATTATTATTTTCGATGTAAAGTGTGAAAATAAAACTCTCGATATACTTCTACTGTGCATACATCACCATCAGCTAAATGCTCCGAGAAACTCAGCTAATTATTAGACACAGACAGTCTTCAAAATTTATTTACGCATACGATACTTGCAAAGAACAGTAAATTAGTCCTCACTGGGGATAGCTGTACAACAGGAGAATTTCACAGTTCAATTTTGTATACTGTATGCTCCTTTCTTCCCATAAATAATGTATGAAAATTTGAAAAGTATTAAGAGTTGTCCACTATCACCTGAATGCAAACTCACAGCTGATACCGTACGCTACCCTTTGTGGATATTTGTCTATTATTATAACGCTACCCTTGATTTTACGGCTAATATTTATTACCATTGATTGGCGTCTGGCATCCGGAGAAATCTGCTGCAGGTCATTCGAGCTGACGCCATGTAGGTGACCTGCACGTCTGTGAGAATGAAATCTAATGATGAAGACGGCACAAACACCCAGCTCTTCGTCATAGGAATTAAATAATGACAGTTAAAATCCCCGATCCGATCTGGAATCGAACCCGGGACCTCTTGAACCAAATGGCAAACATTAAAATTATGATGTTATGTTAATTGAAAATTCACCAATTTTCATAGTTATTCCAATCCAAAGAGTTTCTGCTGAGCACGGAGAGTGAAAGCTAACAGTTACATGACCCATAGCACGCATTAAAGTCACTCAGTAAGACGTCTCCGTCGGGGATACGTACCTCATGCTACTCCTGAGACACAACATTTCGACGCCCTACTTTTGAGACTGTTATAAAGAACGTTAACCAATCAAAACAATAACAACGATAATAATAATAAAAAATATACACTCCTTCCACTCCTCCAAGGGCGTTCGTAAATCTCTTCAGACCGGACGTATTTCCCGTGCAGTTAGAGACGCACAGCTGTGAATTTGCATCCGGAAGATAGCTTATTTCCAATTTCCAGGTCTTTCCTATCCCATCGTCACTATAAGTCCTATTTATGTCTCTGCGACGTAAAACAAATTCTAAAAATAAAAAAAATAAAAACGTTCGGAGATAATTTCTCCATTGCATTGATTTGCTCTGCTTTAACCAAATCATTGAACAATGTGGTGACTATATATGCTTCTGTTTTGGAGGTCAAGAATTCATTATAATGACATGTTTTACCGTCATTATAAATACCGCCAAACCAAAATGGAAAAGTTTGAAACAATTGTCGATTGAAACTGGAGTATAGGAGAGTGAGTTAAAGTTATGGAAAGTGAGTTTCATAAACGGCATTTTTATGGTACAATGTAATTAGTCTGGGCATTACATTGTTAAGACAAAACATACCTATTTCACTCACTCTGCCACTCTGTATAACACGATAATGACAGGTGCGACAGCTAGTGAAACGTAGGTTATTTTTGTGATATCCAATCTCGAAGGTAAAGCAAAGACAGGAAGGGCTGGAATGGAGCATATATTCCCAGACGTAGCACAGTCTGGTAAGCTTAACTAAACTCTACGGCTGGGAAGTCACTGTTAATGGACACAGGGAGCGCGAAACCTCTGAGTTTCAAAATTTAATTTTCCAGATGCATTTTCCTCGTCACTTTAATGGGCGATTCGCAGGCAGTACCTTCTCTTCCCCTTTTCCTACTTCCTCTTCGACTCTATAGTAATTGCTAATAGTTTAACGATTTATTTATTTATTTATTTATTTATTTATTTATTTATTTATTTATTTATTTATTCTTTGATAAATTTAGCCATCTCAGTGGTATCGTCAGTGGGTCGCTCGTCGCTTGTTCTCAAGATAGCGAGTTTCATCTCCGCTGAGTTCAGTGACATCTAAGGATGTTTTCTTGATTGTTACGCGTCATTTGCCTTCCGAATTATAAAGAAATCTTAGGAGGCAAAATGTCGACACCCTGCCTTTGAGTATGTTGCAATGTATTGCATTAGAACGAATATTAACCTAATAATAATAATAATAATAAAAATAATAATAATAATAATAATAATAATAATAATAATAAAATAAGGAGGAGACGAAGAAGCTGAAAAGTCTATAATGCTTGCCAAATAAAGAACCACCGAAACAGCCATGGTGGAACGGCGATTGTGAAGTAGCTCTGCATAAACGGTCCGAGGCACGGAGTAAATGGTGTTGCAACCAGCAAAAATTCGAAGACTTCAAGAAACAAAGGAAACTCAGGGTAGAAATTCTTCAGAACACGAAGAGAAGATACGAGAACGAACAGCTGCTCCACATGGCGAAAGAGTAATTGGAAGAATGGACTCATCGACCCTTTGCACAAAAAAGGAGACCGCGTCAACGTCAGCAACTACAGATGTACTTGCCTTCTTCCTATAGCATACAGATTCCTCCCTAAAGCTTTGCAACGTAGGCTTGAAACTCGTTTAGACAAACAGATAGTTGAATACAGGCAGGATTCAGGAAAGAGCGTTCGTTTGCAGAGCAAACATGTATCTTAAAATCATTAATTGTATGATCAGTGACAAAACCAGAAGAGGACAGTTGTAGATTTCAAGAAGGCGTATGGTTCTGTAGACCGTGGAGTGCTCATGAACGTTGTCCGGGAGTTAAGACCTGATGAAAAATCCTTGGCTATAATTAGCAAAACGCTCACAGATAACTATTCCCAAGTTAAATTTATGGGTAAACTCTCCAAGCCATTTCGGATTAAAACAGGCCTAAGGCAAGGAGATAGCCTTCCTCCATCCCTCTTTAATTGCATTCTAGAAAAGGTCATCAGGGAATGGAGACCTAGAATGACTGAACATGAAACTCAAAATGGGCTAAAGCTAGGTTGTGGGAATAATGCCCTCATAATCGACTCTCTAGCTGTCGCAGACGACGTCGTTCTGAAAACAGACAACCCCCACACAGCCATGAAACAAGTTAAAGAACTATAAAATGTTGCGTCCAAAAGAGGATTAAGAATTTCCTTTCGAAAAACAGCATTTATAGTCTCAAAGCAGATGACACGAACAGAATTGTAACTCAGTTTGGGGACATCCATTGTGTTCATGAATTTAAGTACCTGGAAGAAAAATTTTCATTCCCAATATATTTTTAAGGGAGGCATAAAAAGAGAGGATGAGGAGGATGGAGAGGGCCTTCAGACTATGCCATGACACATTTAACTCCAAGTCCATTACAATTCAAGCCAAACTAAGACATTACTGGATAGTGGTCAGAACGGGGTGCCTTTGTAGATCAGAAATACTGACGAGGGTGGCAGGCTCAGATCTTTTAAAAGGAGAAAGGAAGTTCGTTCGAAAAATCCTGAATCCAAAGAAGTTGCAAAATGACCAACTTACTTCTCGGTTGAGATCAAGCCTGGAACTCCATAAAACAATCGAAAAAATTACGACGATAAGGAAAAGAAGACTGAACTTTTATGGGCACATTAAAAGGACGAATCAAGAGAGGTTGGTCAACAAATTACTCCTCCTACAATAAAAGTGAAAAAGACGGTCTGGGTAGCTTACATACGCGCACAAATACCTAGAAGAAGTGGGTGCCAAGGAGGAAGAGATACAGAACAGCACAGCAGTTAGGAAAAAGTTTGCGAGAGTGAGTGATGCATCTGAAAAGCCACTGGTCAAGCCACGGAACATCTCGGTGGAAGAAAGAGGGAGTAGAAGTCAATGACTTAAGAATCTTTGGCGAGAGTGCAAAGAGAGGGGCATTGACTGGCGTGACAGAAGGGCAGGTGAATTGTGTAAACGTGGCAGAAAGATGGTCGTATCGAAGAATAAATAATAATAATATTCATCTTCTATCGCTTTTCCTTATCTGTGAGGTCGCGGGTGCACACTGTTCCTGTTTTACGGTCGGATGCCCTTCCTGTCGCCAACCCTATATAGAGGAATGTAATCACTATAGCGTGTTCTTATGGTGGTTGTTAATGTCTATTGCGTTGTCTGAATATGAAGAGGACAGTGTTGGGACAAACACAAACATCCAGTCCCCGAGCCAGAAAAATGAATCAGACTCGATTAAAATCCCCGACCCGGCCAAGAATCGAATGCTGGACCCTCTGAACCGAAGGCCTCAACTCTGACAATTTCAGCCATTAAGTCGGACAATAATAATAATAATAATAATAATAATAATAATAATAATAATAATAATAATAATAATCGTATAATTTTCACTACAAATATGAAACTTATAAATTGCTATTTAGATGAGAAACGCATTCTTGCTGAAACGTCTTTCCCAGTGATTTCGCTGGGTGGTATGTGTCGTGTAAATGTGAGCTTACTTTCGGGAGAGCTTGGGTAGTATCTGACAGTCTGGAGTCCTGATGACTATATTTTTTGGTTCCCCATTTTCACATCGCCCCGATTTGCCAGTCGACAAAAACCTAGACTGTAAGTGTTAGCGTAAAATTAACCTGCCTTAGGGCTGAGGACTATACATACATACATACATACATACAAAGAAATAACACAATACTTGCTTGAAATTATAGTTTAGAAATTAATGTCAGTCACAAAAATATGTCCGACTCGTTGACTGGATGGTCAGCGTACTAGCCTTCGGTTCAGAGGGTCCCACATTCGATTTCCGGCTGGTCGGGAATTTTAATCACTTCGGACTAATACTTATGGCTTGGAGACTGGGTGGTTGTGTCCGTCCCAACACACTCCTCTTCATATTCAGACAACATACCATACTACTAACCACCACAGGAACACACAATAGTGATTATCTCCCTCCCTGTATGGTTGGCGTCAGTAAGGGCATCCGGCCGTAAAACAGGGCCAAATCCACACGTGCGACGCAGTTCACGCCCGCGACTCCACAGGTGTGGGAAAAGTGGTAGGAAAAGAAGAAGGAATAAGTCAGTCACAAAAATGGAGAGAGGGTGAAGGCGTAGAGGGAGAGTTTGGAAATTCCCTTTACTTCTGTCTTTTGATTTGTATTTCCTATTGAAAACTTTTGTGAATAAATTTAAAGACCACTGACTTCGTAGTAATTTTTATGAAAGAAATGTTTCTTAGAAGCCTTGTCAAAACTCGTCAGCAGTACATAAAGGAGGGACGTCAAGAAGGGACGGAGTCGAAATATTGATACGGATTCAGCTGTAAAATTTCAGAGTAAAGGAGGGTTATTTAGTGTGATTATTTTATTATTGTAAAATATTTGTGTAGTACTGGTGTAGTAGAGGTATCCGTAGAAACTCTTACTAAAATACTGTTGTTGTAATTAAAATAGGCGTAATTGCAGTTTGGAATTGTGTAGTTCTTGTGTAGGCTATTACTTTCGATATTCAGTAATTAACAGCAGTTTTTATCCTGTCAGGGGTTGTAGGATAAAAAAATAGAGCACGACTAAGTAGTATTGTAGTGTAGTCGTATAGGCCTATTAATTACCTTATTGTTGTGTACTATCCCAGACAATATATCCCTCCGTTCATTTATTTTTTGCAAATAAGTTATTTTATTTTTAATTTGATTTCCCCCCCCCCCCCGTAAAGAATGGCTAAGGAGCGCGAGTGTACTTACTGTGGGGGTGGCGATGCATTGAGGGGTATGAGGGAGGAGTTGGAAAGTTTGAGGGAGATAATTAGGATTCTCACAGAAGACAGGAAGGAAGTGAGGACTCCCTCAAACAATGTACAGGTTACAGTAGGTGTACAAGAGGGAAGGGAAGGAAAGGGAGGAGTTGTAGAAGACAGGTGGTCTAATGTTCTAAGGGGAAGGAGATTGCAGGCTAAGGGCGCTATTCAGGATCAGAATTCAGGACAGGTGTCTGTGCGAAATCGGTACGAGTCACTCCAGGTAGAACAACAGAGGGAAGATGAGGGACAGGGCACTGTTGCTGAGATGTGTGGAAGTAGGAGGAAGGGAAAAGGTAGGAAAGGAAAATGTAGAGTAGAGGATAGGAAAAGACAGGTGGAACAGGGTCATGCGAAGGATAAAAAGGAGGAGAAAGTAGCTTCTGCAGCTATCAGGAAAGATAGGGCTGACCAGGAGGAGAGGGGATCAAACGATGTGGGTAGGGTTGAGGCTCTGGTCTTGGGAGATTCCATCGTTAGACACGTGGGGAAAGTGTGTGGAGGAAAGGGTACCAGGGTAGAATGTTATCCAGGAATTAGGTTGAGGCAGATGTTGAGGAAAGTAGAAGAGAGGGAGGAGGGGAAGGAGAAGGTAGTAGTGTTTCACGTTGGTACCAACAACGTAAGGCAAGCTGATATAAGTACCAACATAGTTGGAGATGTGTGGGATCTGGTAAATGCAGCACGGGTGAAGTTTAAGAAAGCGGAGATTGTTATTAGTGGAATACTGTGTAGAAGGGATACTGACTGGAGGGTGATTGGGGATTTAAATGAGACTATGGAGTGGGTATGTGGGGAAACTGGGAGTGAAATTTCTAGATCCTAATGGGTGGGTAGGAGATAGCGATCTGCGCTCGGATGCCCTTCATTTAAACTGCAGTGGTACGTATAAGTTAGGTAATTTGTTTGGAAGGGTAATAGGGAGGTACATTCAGGGAAAAGGGATGGCCTAGGGAGCGGTGATAAGGGAACAGGGAACTGGAAATCAAGTAGGGATGACATAAAATTGTTAGTGTTGAACTGTAGAAGTATTGTAAAGAAAGGAATTAAGTAATTTAATAGAAATATATTTACCAGATATTGTAATAGGAGTTGAATCATGGCTGAGAAATGATATAACGGATGCAGAAATTTTCTCACGGCACTGGAGTGTGTATCGTAGAGACAGGATAGGAAGGGCGGGAGGGGGAGTGTTCATTCTGGTGAAAGAAGAATTTGTAAGCTACGAAAAAGTTAAAGATGAGACACATGAAATTCTAGGTGTAATGCTCATTTCTAAAGATAATAGGAAACTTGATATATTTGGAGTGTACAGATCGGGAAAGGGTAGCACTGACGCGGATTCGGAATTATTTGATAGGATAGTCAGCTATGTGGGAAACGACATGGAAAGAAATGTGATTGTAGCGGGAGATCTGAATTTGCCAGATGTCAATTGGGAAGGAAATGCGAACGACAGGAAGCATGGCCAACAAATGGCAAATAAGTTAATATGGGAAGGACAGCTGATTCAGAATTTGATGGAACCAACCAGAGGGAAAAATATCCTGGATGTCGTGCTGATAAAACCAGATGAGCTCTATAGGGAAACTGAAGTAATAGATGGTATTAGTGATCATGAAGCTGTTTTGTGGTAGTTAAAAATAAATGTCATAGGAAGGAAGGTCTTAAAAGTAGGACTGTTAAGCAGTACCATATGGCTGATAAAGCAGGCAAGAGGCAGTTTCTTAAAAGTAACTATGATCGGTGGAAAACGGTAAATAAAAATTTAAACACTCTGGGATGGGTTTAAAGAAATTGTTGAGAAATGCGAAAACAGGTTTGTACCATTAAGGGTGGTAAGGAATGGTAAAGACCCACCTTATTATAATAGAGAAATAAAGAGACTAAGAAGAAATAGAGTTAGAAATGGCTGTGGAAGTAAGGAGAAATTTAAGGAACTTACTAGAAAATTGAATCTAGCAAAGAAGGCAGCTAAGGATAACATGATGGCAAGCATAATTGGCAGTCATACGAATTTTAGTGAAAAATGGAAGGGTATGTATATGTATTTTAAGGCAGAAACAGGTTCCAAGAAGGACATTCCAGGAATAATTAATGAACAAGGGGAGTGTGTATATGAGGATCTTCAAAAGGCAGAAGTATTCAGTCAGCAGTATGTAAAGATTGTTGGCTACAAGGGTAATGTCCAGATAGAGGAGGAGACTAAGGCCAAAGAAGTAATAAAATTTACATATGATAACAATGACATTTACAATAAGATACAAAAGTTGAAAACTAGAAAAGCGGCTGGAATTGATCAGATTTCTGGGGATATACTAAAGACAATGGGTTGGGATATACTGTAGTACCATATCTGAAGTACTTATTTGATTATTGTTTGGTCGGAGGAGCTATACCAGATGAATGGAGAGTTGCTATAGTAGCCCCTGTGTATAAAGGAAAGGGTGATAGACATAAAGCTGAAAATTACAGGCCAGTAAGTTTGACATGCATTGTATGTAAGCTTTGGGAAGGCATTCTTTCTGATTATATTAGACATGTTTGTGAAATTAATAACTGGTTCAATAGAAGGCAATTGGGTTTTAGGAAAGGTTATTCCACTGAAGCTCAACTTGTAGGATTCCAGCAAGATATAGCAGATATCTTGGATTCTGGAGGTCAAATGGTCTGTATCGCGATTGACCTGTCTAAAGCATTTGATAGGGTGAATCATGGGAGACTACTGGCAAAAATGAGTGCAATTGGACTAGACAAAAGAGTGACTGAATGGGTTGCTATATTTCTAGAAAATAGATCTCAGAGGATTAGAGTAGGTGAAGCTTTATCTTACCCTGTAATAATTAAGAGGGGAATTCCTCAAGGCAGTATTATCGGACCTTTATGTTTTCATATATATATAAATGATATGAGTAAAGGAGTGGAATCGGAGGTAAGGCTTTTTGCGGATGATGTTATTCTCTATAGAGTGATAAATAAGTTACAAGATTGTGAGCAGCTGCAACGTGACCTCGAAAATGTTGTGAGATGGACAACAGGCAATGGTATGTTGATAAACGGGGTTAAAAGTCAGGTTGTGAGTTTCACAAATAGGAAAAGTCCTCTCAGTTTTAATTACTGCGTTGATGGAGTGAAAGTTCCTTTTGGGGATCATTGTAAGTATCTAGGTGTTAATATAAGGAAAGATCTTCATTGGGGTAATCACATAAATGGGATTGTAAATAAAGGGTACAGATCTCTGCACATGGTTATGAGGGTGTTTAGGGGTTGTAGTAAGGATGTAAAGGAGAGGGCATATAAGTCTCTGGTAAAACCCCAACTAGAGTATTGTTCCAGTGTATGGGACCCTCACCAAGATTACCTGATTCAAGAACTGGAAAAAATCCAAAGAAAAGCAGCTCGATTTGTTCTGGGTGATTTCCGACAAAAGAGTAGCGTTACAAAAATGTTGCAATGTTTGGGTTTGGAAGAATTGAGAGAAAGAAGAAGAGCTGCTCGACTCAGTGGTATGTTCCGAGCTGTCAGCGGAGAGATGGCGTGGAATGACATTAGAAGACGAATAAGTTTGAATGGCGTTTATAAAAGTAGGAAAGATTTACAATATGAAGATAAAGTTGGAATTCAAGAGGACAAACTGGGGCAAATATTCATTTATAGGAAGGGGAGTTAGGTACTGGAATAACTTACCAAGGGAGATGTTCAATAAATTTCCAATTTCTTTGAAATCATTTAGGAAAATGCTTGGAAAGCAACAGATAGGGAATCTGCCACCCGGGCGACTGCCCTAAATGCAGATCAGTATTGATTGTTGTTGTTGTTGTAGAAAGGAGACGATGTGCTCGACTAAGAGAGAATCTCACTACTCTATGAGAAGTTGGACGTGATGAAATTTCAGATTATAAGAACTACATCTTAAAATTTTCAATAATCCACAGTGAATTTCACTTACCTAATGGGCAATTATTTTCTTGAAATTAATGTAATATTCCTTCTGTTCCTCTGATTATCAATGATCGATTATCCTTGTGCCTGTTAGAGTTTTAATAACTTAAATGTGAGTTAGTAGGGTGATGCAAACCAAGCACTTCTTAGGTGACTGTTAATATGGATGTTACGTGGAGTTCGAATTATACGGAGGAGTTTCTTTATTTCAAGACACCCTTACTCATTGCTGGGATTGCAATAGCAAATGTGTTTGAAGTGAAGGAATATCTCATTCGTCTAGCACGCCTCTAAAGGCTGGTTTTCTGCACATGGGCCAAGCAGCCGTTCAAGTTACTTGATCAAGTAAAACCATTAAAATCGACAGCTTGTTTCCAGTTATTCGACTGGGAGTATAGAAAAATCAGTGGTGCAGATGTGAGGAGGATATTAAATGTAAACTAGCTCAAGTAAGGAAGGCCATCCTTAAGAAAAGGACAATTCCTCGTTTAAAACATAAATATACATTTCAAGACTTGTGTCGAGTGAAACAATACATGGAAGTGAAACATGATCATTAAGTGGAGCGCAGAGAAGAAAGATAGAAGTCTTTCAAATTTCGCGTTGTAAATAATGTTGAAAGTGAGTTTTGTAGGTTAGATCATACATAAAGTAATAGGAGTCTAGTTAGTGATTAGAGAACGTTCTGGTGAAATTTTACCAGACGAAGTGATTCATTCATTGGAGACAACATGGGATATCCTGGTTTAGTTGAGTGGGCAGTCGAGCGGAGAGAGGGTCTAGGCGCAGCCGAAAGCCGTTCCTGAACTGAGGTTCACAACCTGGGGATGAGGACACGAGCTGTCCTATACCTATACAATAATAATAATAATAATAATAATAATAATAATAATAATAATAATAATAATAATAATAATTCTTTTAAATTTTTGTTTCGGCCGTCCGTGGACCACGTTTCACAATCTTAGCAGTACTTTTAGCCTTCTCTGCCTGTATCTTTTCATGCTTTCTCCAACTTCATTCTTCTGCTCTTCAGTGTGTTACTATCCACCCTTAACAAGTGTCTATAGAAATATAACCTTCCCTTTCTCATCAGTTCAACCACTCCTTCAGTTCCTTGATATAAATCTTTGTTGGACTTGAGTGTCCTCTCCCAATTTTTGACATTTGGGCCCAGAAATTTCCTCAGCATTTTTCCTTCTATTTTCCGGATAATTTCAAGTCCACCTTTTCCAATCACGTCCACATTTTCCGCTGCATACAAGCACCCCGATTTAACAACCGCGTCATGACGCCTCAATTTAGCCCCATAAGGTAAAACCTTTTTTGTTTTATGTGTCCCTTGTCAGTTAAAATGCCATTTCCATTTTTCTCGCCCGCTCCTTAATGGCATTCGTTTCCGACTCATTCTCTTGTAATGTTTCTCCCAGATACTGTGCTTAAAACTCTTGACTCTGCTTATTTTGTGTCTCCTAACTTTAACAACTGAAGGGCCTCTTTAATGTTGGTAATAAACGCAGTCTTCTCAAAAGAAATTTCAGGCCCAGTCTTCTTTGCTATCATCTGGAGTTCTTCAATACTATTCTTAGTTGTTGTTGTATCGTTGGAGAGTATCACTAAATCATCAGCGAATACCAGACAATCTATATTTACACTCTCCTTACCTCTCCCAATATTGAAAGTCTCTTTGTTAGGATTTCTCTTCCTACATTCCTTAACGACTATTTCCAGAACGCAATTAATTGAACATGATTGGTGAGAGTCCGACTCCTTCTCATACGTCAATTCTAATTTCGAAGGGTCCAGAGGTCTCTCCTTTGAACTGTAGTTTGGAATAAGAGTTGCTGATTGTCTGCGTGATTAAATTTCTTGTTTTGTTGTCCGCTCCAAACTCATCTTGAATTCCGATCACGGTTTTCCTGTCAATGGAATTGTACCGGGAGGTACACCTCAACGCCGCGCATTCAAAGCTAGCGCCTAAATGAACTCCTCTATTGGTGAAACAGTGAAACTGAAACTACACCAACTTTGAACTTTAATCAGACGATGTCACCACCTAAATATTGAGTAGTTTTGTTATTTGCAGTTTCCTAACCTGAGGGAATTTCCACTTGTTTTGTTTGACATTCATCAAGAAGTTTGGACTTTCTCCACAGATGACACCAATAAAAACTATGATCATGCACCCTGGTGCGAAGTGAAAGAACCTATAATTTAAAGAAGTTTTGTATTTCTAGGTTTTTTAACTAATCGATGTTCATTTATTTTTGGGTTGGCAATATTTACTTTTCCTTTTCGCCAGTTTTGAATCCAACCAATCACTTAATTTCTACAATTAATTTTCCACCTGTCACAGGCTTCTTCTCCGATTCTGAGTGTTACTTTTGAAATCTACCAATAAAATTCAGAGGGTGTGTCTTGATTAATCGTGAATGACCTCGAACCTTCCCCGAAGGTTTATAAACTGCGGCTTTTCTCGTTTCTTGGCCAATTGATCGTCATCTTACAGAGTGTGTGTGTCGAAACGGGAGTCGGGCGGCCTCTTTCGTCAGCTGCTAGAACTTTGACAAGGTAATGGCCACATAACTTTTCTTTCTTGCTAGCTGCGCAGTTTAACCCGAGGGAAAGGTCCGAATCTTGAAATATGTAACCAACTATTCTAAAATGTAACTTCTTCCGCCTAATGTTAAAACTTCATAACTCTAAACAGGGGATAGAGAGTGAATTACCCTTTCGAGCTCCCCTTCATCTTGGTTTGAGGTGACTACGTTTTTATAAATGTTTTTCATTCTGTAATGTTGTAAAGTAAGACCCTTAGGTTGTGTTAGTGTTCATATCTAGGAGTGCAAGTATACGCCTCCATTCATTTTGTGTTCGGGCCATTAATTTAACTTGTTCTTTTCCATGAATACCCCGGAGGTTGGGTATTTAATACCCCTGTAAAATAAAGTTCCATTGGTAATTGATGTTTTGAGAGACCCGAGATTAATATAATGTTGCCTTGAGTAGGCAGTAAGAAATTGAGAGCCACTTAGCTCTTTTCCAAAATTTGTAAGTGAAAATTGTGTGCATCTGGGAGGCTAGATATTGCAAATTTAAGAGCAAGTGCTCTTTGAATTAGGGGATTTCTGCCCTTTACTAAAGTTGTCCTTTTTGAATTGTAAATTTGAGCTGGGAGCTCCAGAATTGTAAAGCGAGGGGCTTGAAGCCCAGGATCTGTTGGGATCACTTATCTTGTCTGTTCCTAGACTGGTTTTAAGATGTTTAATTGTTCTGAAAAGTTGTTAAGTTTGAAGTTCTGAAAATATAACCTTCAGTTTAAGTTTTAAAATTCTATTCTTGACATTGTAGTTAGACCCATTCACCCCGGCACCTTCTTTCACGTCTGCGTTCCACGGGAAACCCCGTAACAGGAATCATTTGCCTTTCTGAAGTCCACAAAAAATGCCACATATCTCTTCTGCCCCAGAATCTTGTATTTTATTATACTCTTTAGATTGAAGATGTTCCGCGCATGATCTTCCTTCGCGGAAGCCTGCTTGATACTCTCCCAATTCTTGATCCGGTATACCTTCTACTCTATTTAGTAATTCTTTAGCGAAAATAATCTATGGGACCGAAACTATAGATATTCCTCCGTAATCATTAACATCCATCTTATCACGCTCCTTATGCATTGGATGTATCAGAGCATCTGCCAGGCTTCAGGGATCCTCTTCATTTTCCATGTGATCCCAAGCAAAAAAGTCTGAGGTTTTATATGACTTCAGAAGGCCCCTTTCTCATGAGTTCTGCCACGATGCCATCTTCACCCGCAGCTTTGTTGTCCTTTAGCCCTTGAATAATCCGGGTCACTTCTTCTTCGTCAGGTGGTACTGAATTAGATGATTTTGTCTTTGGTGGCTCCATTTCCCACCTTTCTAGCGGACCATCGAAGTTCAGTAGGTTTTTGATTTTTCTGGCGAGAATATCATAATTTTCCATGATTTTCATCCCTAATTTCCCGCCTTCATTTCTGAAGCATAATCCTGGTGCCTGATAGCCTTTTAATAGTGATTTGATTGTCTGGTAGATGTTTCGGATGTTATTCCCCTGGAAATCATCTTGTGTTTTCTTCATCTGATCTTCTTTCGTATTTTCTCTTGACCTTTCAAATATCCGGGCTGATTATTATTATTATTATTATTATTATTATTATTATTATTATTATTATTATTATTATTCACTTTTCTGTGGTACGCAGAGGGAAGTAAGTTTGAGAGGTGAATGGCTGAACCTAGCAGTATTTAATGTTCAGGAAAACCTATTAAAATTACTGAAATTTATATTTCCTTACTCTTCAACAGAAAACATCCTTCTTTAATATTACAAAAACAGTACAGTAGACCATATATATGTTGGGTGGAATCTCAGGCAACAAAACTCCTTAGCACCAATACTCGTTAAATTCCACAACGAATGCCGAAAGGGGAGCTCATCAGCTCTGAATACAAATTTACCAAAAGAAGCTCGCAAATTGGAGATAATTTACATGTATAGTGCACAAAGCCCAGGGTACCTCATTATAAATGAACACAAAACTCAGAATAAATTACATGCGTACGCGCACAAAAGCTCAGAGCCGTTCTAAATGGAAAGTCAGAGAAATGATACCTATACCAGATTGTTAAAAGTAGAGATTAGGCCGGCCTGTGCAGTTGAGTAATGGTATACAAACAAACAATAAGAAGCCTTGGCGTCTAATACCATCACAGTTCGAGTATGGAACCCAAGTGTCCATTTGAAAAATTCTACAAAGATGCACACACATGGGCTACAAGGTTACGTAATAATTAGAAAGGAAACCACCAGTTGCTTAAGAACTAAAAGTACACTCGTTATATACACGGCAGAGGCATAGACAAGAAAAACCGGATCTAACAATCCATAGTAAACAGGAACAGAAGGCCCACACTACACGGTCGCTAAAATGGAGAAGAAAGAATAATAAAGGATAAATTTTACAAAAATCCAGAAACAAAATTGAGGAAATACGAATGCACTCCAGAGACAATTCACATAGTACCAAACTGAGCATAAGGCCAGACGAAGCAGAGGCTAATCCATACCACCAGGTGACTAAGTTATGGAAAAGTTAAAAAGCCGAAAGGAAGAAAATAAATTTAAACGGTTAGAAAAACTTCGTCACCAAATATAACTTGAGAGGAAGTTCAACGAGGGTACATCACTAATGCTTCGTTATATTTCACGAAGATCCATCAGGGTAAAGCTCGAAGTCCGAAGACGGAGAACCGAAGCCTACAATGGTGATTACAAAAAATCTACATCAAAATTTAAAAGAGAACTGAACCTAAAAATTACATTCTAAAAGGGTTGTAGAGATCTTCCGTAATACACACGCAGTTACATGTTCGGTATTCTGCCTACCTTGTCAGTCTATTCTCACGTTGGCCGATTCCCTTACCTCCATCGATTCCCGTTCCAGAGGGTCCCTCCTCTCAGAAAACACCCAGAATACAGCAAAAGCCCGTCCTTAAATAGTTAATGAGCCAAACATACGAGAAGGAAAAGAAAGAGGAGATGTGATTGGAGAATAGGTTTTTAGGAAAGGAGCAATATGATTGGAGGACACTTTACTAACAAGGGTGTCAACATAAATAAAGCATACAGACTTCATGATCAAACTAGAAACCCCAAATTTCCTCATGTTAGTTAAAGTCCTTGAACACTAGACTGCGTTAGTGATGCACCAATAGAGACGTCTGTTCCTTAAAATTGAAATTACTTCTACCAGACTGTTCATGCCTTTTGCGGTAGGCAGCACTACAGTAGAGATGGCGGACTATTTGAAGAGTCGGAGAGGGCAATCCCACGGTCCAATTATTATTATTATTATTATTATTATTATTATTATTATTATTATTATTATCATTATTATTATTATTCCTAGCTCATACACCACACACAACACTATCCCCAACTACAACAACACACAGTTCCCCATACACGGCAGATGCCGCCCATCTTCGTCGGAGGGTCTGCCTGACAAGGACTGCACCAGGCTAGAAATTATATATGCATTTTATTACCCTCAAATTCCAGCAGTCTCACGTAGAATGGAACTGCTATATCGAGGGCAACCGTTGTATTTGAGTAAGGCTCATTTATTTATTTATTTATTTATTTATTTATTTATTTATTTATTTATTTATTTATTTATTTATTTATTTATTTATTTATTTATTTATTTATTTATTTATTTATTTATTTATTTATTTATTTATTTATTTATTTATTTATTTATTTATTTATTTATTTATTTATTTATTTATTTATTTATTTATTTATTTATTTATTTATTTATTTATTTATTTATTTGACATATATTATTCAGACTTACTGCATTTGATGATCTCTCTTTTATGCAGTTATTACGTCCTGATTTATGTGTTACCTTGCATTCTTCCTTCCACCTTGAATATTTCTACAGTCTCTTTATCTTAATCTTCAGCATTGTTTTATGGTGAAGCAAAATATGTTACTATATGTAAACGATAGAACTGAGTTCAATCCCGTATGAAAAGCACTCAATCTCGTACACAAAGGCACAACTTCGTTAATCTATGGCTCCATTGAATAGCACATAATTGCTCTCGTAGCCCACGGAATCTACTTCACCGTGACCTGCTGAAGTCAAGGATTTGCATAAGCGGTGATTGTGGGACCAAGCTCAAGTGTAAGGTCGAAGTTCAGTTAGCAAAAGGAAAAGGCAAGTGCACGGAAGTTTTGATTGGAAATGTAGAGCTGATTTTAAAGGAAATAATGTTCATCGTTTTTCCATCACTGGAATTACTTTCAAGTTACTTTACTGCCAAACACAGTAGCGTGATTACCTAGTGGTCCTCCTCTTTCCAAGGTAGCGGTTCAAGTCTAGCTGGAGTCAGTAGAATTTGAAGTTGTTTGAATACAACATGCACATCAAGGTTTATAATACAGTAAAGAACTCCTGTGGAACGACATTAAGATACCATGCTGGCTCTTGAAATCTACATACAATTGAACTTCAATATCTCGAAATGATTGTAGAGTCTGAAAACACTTCGAGCTATCGAATATTCGAGGTATAGAATAACGTGTATGTTACTTCAGTTACATCAATACCATTTTAGTTTCTCTACATCGAAAAGTTGGTGTTTTAAAACCAGCTTTATTATGGCTTTATGGGAAACTTTCTCATTTCGGATATTTAAAAATCCCTATTGAAGTGAAGTCCGTACCTTTCCTTTGCCATTTTCTTTGTAACACTGTACTCTCTATAAATTTCTCTATCATATTGACAGCACCAAACACTTCCTCACAACTGATGACTGTTCTTTAATAAAACTGCGAAATCTGGCCAAGGATTGACCAAGCCAGCAAGTGAGGAAATCTCAAATTACACACAACTCCGCAGTGTCGGTGTCTACCCGATTGCGAGCAGTCTCTACTGCGGACACTCCATTAATAGTCTCGATTGCGGACACAAAATACACAGTTCGAAAAATTAGGGGAACATGATTTTGAACGTATACCATACTCCACAAAGCAATACCTCACACCCAAGTATATTACCAACTAAACCTTTATTCTTTGCCGGTGGCTTTGCGTTCATTTTCAGAATACAGACGGAAATGTCCAAATAGGGGCGAAAACAAAGTGATAGCAGTCCTACAGGGTGGTTTTTTATCACAGTTGGAGAGCTTCAGTGTGATCTATGTCCTCCAAGAGCATATTTTATCACAGCTTGATGCCTACGTGGCATGCTCCGTATAAATCGACGGAGGTTACATTGCAGTATCAGGTCCCATTTTTTAATAAGAGCCTGTTCGAGGTCCTGGAGAGTCTGTGGTGGAGCAGAACGCCCACGAACACTTCTGTCAAGCCTATCCCACACATGCTCGATGGGATTAAGGTAGATACTCCCTGCTGGTCATTCCATCTCTTGAATGTCCAGTTTTCACAAGACAGCTCTGATGATGCGCGTTACATGAGCCCTGGCACTGTCGTGCATGAGTACGAATTCAGGGCCAACACCATATGCAACAACCAACACATGATGTAGCAGTATCTGCTCGATGTACCCCGCAGCGGTAAGATTACCACGGACGACAAGATCTGTACGGCCATCAATACTGATGCCACCCCACACCATCACAGAATCTTGTCGGAATCGGTCGCCTTCCTTGACAACATTTGGCATGTACTGCTCACCACGGCGTCTCCATACACGTTGACGTCCATCACTCTGTGTTAGGGGAAGTCAGGACTCGTACGTGAACAAGACAGGTCTCCATTGGCGAAGTTGCCAGATGACGTGGGTACGGTCAAACAGAAGGTGAGCTGCGCGATGTTGCTGCGTTAAACACTGAGACTCCAGTGACCCTCATGAGGTCTTGTTGCAGTTATCTGGCAGTTACTGAACGACGCCGAAACACACAGATGGTCAGATATGTCTTCCTGTGGGGTTGTCATGCGTCTACGACCTTGTCCAACCCTCCCTGTGGATTGGCCTGTCTCATTGTAGCGATTCCTCAAGCGTTGAATAACTGACGGAAAGACATAGAGATCCACAGCAACATGACGAGAAGTCCATCCTTCCTGGATCAAAGTGATGGCCCTTGTGACTTGAACTTCGTTAAGATGCCTCATGGGATGTGCTGGTTTACGTACAATATGCTCAAAAGACCGCAGTAGTATGTGTACCTCACAACAACACACAGACGCACAGGTATTCACTTTGTTTTTAGGGGTCATCTGACAGTTAATGCATGACTACGCCTACAGATGGAGTATAACTTCGATTTGACATACCCTGGAGTAGCTAAGGTCTCATGGTATGCTGTATGACCATTGAAACCCCATCTAACAAATTAAAGTTCACATTCCAGACGTTACGAAACATGTTCCCCTAATTTTTTAACTGTGTATTTGGGAAGCTTGCCAGCTTGTTTCAGGATTTCACCCTTTCGCTTGCTTCTTTATTGCGGACAGTCTCGATTGTGGACACCCCATAAGAGTCTCGATGTGCCTCGATTGCAGACACTATTTACTAAAGATAAGCCTTTGTGAAGTAAAATATCTGTATTGTACTGCTATTACCAGTTCATGTGCGTAAAGGTTCACTGTTAGTGCCAACCGGACTGCGTGCCATTTTCTGCTTTAGTAAATAAAGTTCCTTTGCTCATCTTCCTTTTCTCCTTCAATAAATCCGTGTGATAACACCATTTTTACTAATTCTAAATTGTCAGTAACTAACATACATACATACATTATCATTATAGACTGTTATGCCTTTCAGCGTTCAGTCTGCAAGCCTCTGAGAATTTACTAAACGTCGCCACAATCCTCGATTTGCAACTAGTGTTGTGGCCTCATTTAGTTCTATACCTCTTATCTTTAAATCGTTAGAAACAGAGTCTAACCATCGTCGTCTTGGTCTCCCTCTACTTCTCTTACCCTCCATAACAGAGTCCATTATTCTCCTAGGTAACCTATCCTCCTCCATTCGCCTCATATGACCCCACCACCGAAGCCGGTTTATGCGTACAGCTTCATCCATCGAGTTCATTCCTAAATTAGCCTTTATCTCCTCATTCCGAGTTCCCTCCTGCCATTGTTCCCACCTGTTTGTACCAGCAATCATTCTTGCTACTTTCATGTCTGTTACTTCTAACTTATGAATAAGATATCCTGAGTCCACCCAGCTTTCGCTCCCATAAAGCAAAGTTGATCTGAAAACAGACCGATGTAAAGATAGTTTTGTCTGGGAGCTGACTTCCTTCTTACAGAATACTGCTGATCGCAACTGCGAGCTCACTGCATTAGCTTTACTACACCTTGATTCAATCTCACTTACTATATTACCATCCTGGGAAAACACACAACCTAAATACTTGAAATTATCGACCTGTTCTAGCTTTGTATCACCAATCTGACATTCAATTCTGTTGGATTTCTTACCTACTGACATCAATTTAGTCTTCGAGAGGCTAATTTTCATAACATACTCATTCCACCTATTTTCAAGTTCCAAGATGTTAGACTGCAGGCTTTCGGCACAGTCTGCCATTAAGACCAAGTCGTCAGCATAGCCCAGGCTGCTTACTACATTTCCACCTAACTGAATCCCTCCCTGCCATTTTATACCTTTCAGCATATGATCCATGTAAACTACAAACAGCAAAGGTGAAAGATTACAGCCTTGTCTAAAGCCTGTAAGTACCCTGAACCAAGAACTCATTCTTCCATCAATTCTCACTGAAGCCCAATTGTCAACATAAATGCCCTTGAATGATTTTAATAATCTACCTTTAATTCCATAGTCTCCCAGTATAGCGAACATCTTTTCCCTCGGTACCCTGTCATATGCTTTCTCTAGATCTACGAAACATAAACACAACTGCCTATTCTTCTCGTAGCATTTTTCAATTACCTGGCGCATACTGAAAATCTGATCCTGACAGCCTCTCTGTGGTCTGAAACCACGCTGGTTTTCATCCAACTTCCTCTCAACGACTGATCGCACCCTCCCTTCCAAGATGCCTGTGAATACTTTGCCTGGTATACTAATCAATGAGATACCTCGATAGTTGTTGCAATCCTTCCTGTTCCCTTGCTTATAGATAGGTGCAATTACTGCTTTTGTCCAATCTGAAGGTACCTTACCAACACTCCACGCTAATATTACTACTCTATGAAGCCATTTCATCCCTGCCTTCCCACTATACTTCACCATTTCAGGTCTAATTTCATCTATTCCTGCTGCCTTATGACAATGGAGTTTATTTACTATCCTTTCCACTTCCTCAAGCATAATTTCACCAACATCATTTTCCTCCTCCCCATGAGCTTGACTGTTTGCAACACCACCATGATGATTTCCTTTTACATTGAGAAGATGTTCAAAATATTCCCTCCACCTCTCCAGTGATTCCCTGGGATCTGTTATGAGTTCACCTGAATTACTCAAAACACTGTTCATTTCCTTTTTCCCTCCCTTCCTAAGATTCTTTATTACTGTCCAGAAAGGTTTCCCTGCTGCTTGACCTAGCCTTTCCAGGTTATTACCAAAATCTTCCCATGACTTCTTTTTGGATTCAACAACTATTTGTTTCGCTCTGATTCTTTCATCTACGTACAAATCCCTGTCTGCCTCGGCCCTTGTTTGGAGCCATTTCTGATAAGCCTTCTTTTTACGTTTACAGGCTGCTCTCACTTCATCATTCCACCAAGATGTTCGCCTTTTCCCATCTTTACACACAGTTGTTCCTACGCATTCCCTTGCTGTTTCTACTACAGCATCCCTGTATGCCACCCATTCACTTTCTATATCCTGAACCTGCTTACTGTCTACTGTTCGAAACTTCTCACTAATCATATCCATGTACTTTTGTCTAATTTCCTCATCCTGGAGATTTTCTACCCTTATTCGTTTGCAGACAGATTTCACTTTCTCTACCCTAGGCCTAGAGATACTTAGTTCACTACAGATCAGGTAGTGGTCTGTATCATCGGAAAATCCCCGGAAAACTCGTACATTTCTAACAGATTTCCTGAATTCGAAGTCGGTTAAGATATTGTCTATTATGGATCTGATACGCCTAGCCTCCCATGTGTAGCAGTGAATAGCCTTATGCTTGAAGAATGTATTCGTAACTGCTAAACCCATACTAGCACAGAAGTCCAGCAAACGCTTCCCATTCCCATTAGCTTCCATATCTTCCCCACATTTACCAATCACCCTTTCGTATCCTTCAGTTCTATTCCCAACTCTCGCATTGAAATCACCCATTAGCACTATTCTATCCTTGCTCTTGACCCTGACCACGATGTCACTCAATGCTTCATAAAACTTGTCAACTTCATCCTCATCTGCACCCTCCCATGGTGAATACACGGACACAATTCTAGTCCTAATTCCTCCACCTGACAAATCTACCCACACCATTCGCTCATTTACGTGCCTAACAGAAACTATGTTGCGTGCAATGGTATTCCTGATAAAGAGCCCTATCCCAGACTCTGCCCTTCCCTTTCTAACATCCGTCAAGTACACTTTATAATCTCCTATCTCTTCCTCGTTATCTCCTCTTACCCGAATATCACTTACTCCTAGCAGATCCAGATGCATCCTCTTTGCTGACTCAGCCAGTTCTACTTTCTTTCTTCCATAAGCCCCATTAATATTGATAGCTCCCCGTCGAATTCCATTTCGTTCGCCAAGTTGTTTCCAAGGAGTCCCTCGCCTGTCAAATGGGAGTGGGACTCCATTACTCCCATAGGTCCGAGGCTTGCTTAAAGTGTTCTGAGCTCGGTAAATTCATGAAGCAGGATGCTGCCCTACTTGCACATAGTCCAAGTGAGGATCTCTCCTCTAACGGGTTATGGACCACCGGTGAATTGTGTAGTCCTGGCCGCCTGAGCACAAGGAGGGCCACGACTCAGAATATGTCCGAGATGCCCACTCCCATTCCATAGCAACTGGTATCCCGACTCTCAGGACCACTTACTAGGCCACTCAGCCGTTGCCCATGGTTCACGAACTAGGACGTGACTACAGTAACGCACAAACATGAACCATTGTCAGTAACTAAAACCATGCAATAAATTACATAGCTTACCTTTCTTCATAATAAATTTCATAATAGCACAGAAAAACGATTAATGAACAGAAATAAACAAACAAACAAACAAAAACTAACTAAAACTCAATACTGTTGTAGAGATAACTTTCTGTATGAAAACTGAGCAGAAACGGATTGAAAAGATCAGTGGTAGAGGGGTAGAAATCTTTGGAATTAGCTGTCACTGTTCCCAAATATTCTGTGTACGCAATTGAGATTATTCTTGCTTGTTGTTTACAAGATCATGACATAGCAACTGATACTTATGCACAAATGAAGAGTGTTTAAAAGACTTTAACAAAATACAGTTCCACGACACGGAATCAAGAAATACTTAAGTAACTTAGGGAAAATTTGATTTAACAATAGAAGGGTGATGCTACATTACAAAGTATAGTTTAAAACGCAAGTAAGTGATAGAATTGAAATTACGGCAACGGGAACCTAGGGCAAACTCGGACACGTTAAATTTACAACTTTGAAAATGGCATTGAGTAAGGAAATACCGAAATACCAAAGTAATTAAATTAAATCAAATGAAACCAGAAAACATTGAGAATAACGTTGAAATAACACTTACCAATGTAAACTGGAGTTCCTGAGGGGAGCCCTCGAGCGCACGCAACCGCACTCGAGGACGGTCAGATGGAACAGACGCGGCCAAATCGCATCCCGCACGCGAAGCAGCCTAAGGCCGGAAATTGATAAATCACAATCCACGAATGGGAAACAAATTCCAATAGGAAATCTCAATATTCTAGCGAATGAAATTGCATGATCATATATGGTCATATTAAGGTATCAACTTCTCGAGATATCCTATTGCGATACCTATTTCAACAGCAATAACCGCACATGCTGTATAGGATGTTTCACAACTAAAGCACCTTAACATTTTCATCAGATTACAATTTTGACGTACAGAATTACAGAATTTAATTTTCAAATAATTCTTCAAGAAATTCTTCAAGTTAAAACGTCCGAAGGGTCTTTTACTCATGCTTAAAAATGAAAACCTACAACTTGTTTTCCAGTCATTGACCGGGTCAGGGATGGAATGAATGAAGCAGATATAGGCTATTAGTACGATGGGGTCGCCACTCCCAAAGTGATATATTAATGACTGATAGATGCTATGAAATGGGAATGGAGAGTGTTGCTGGAATGAAGAATGACAGAGAAAACCGGAGTACCCGGAGAAAAACCTGTCCCGCCTCCGCTTTGTCCAGCACAAATCTCACATGGAGTGACCGGGATTTGAACCACGCTATCCAGCGGTGAGAGGCTGACGCGCTGTCGTCTGAGCCACGGAGGCCTTTCCTCATGCTTGCTGACACTAATTTAAATTACATAAAATTTACGTACAAAAAATATCACTGTTTGCATCTTGCAATGTTCATACTGTTCAATATATCTTGCTTATTGACTAAAAGAAAAATTAATATTTCTTGCTGTTACATAAAATAATTCCAGTAGAGTCCAGAGTTCCAACCAAAAATGAAATCCTTCAGACACGTTAAATAAAAACTCTTTAAAATTATATTTCCCATTGTTCCAGTTCTCCGTCCCACTACATATTACAGTTTAAAGGGTCCTAACATCTAGGTCATCGCCCCCTCCATCGAGAATATTAATGGGGTGTCCGTAATCGAAACTGTCCACAATCAACACGCAACCGTAGTTTCAACAACTTGCTGAGTGTTGTGAAGTAGCCTAATGTAGCATTTTAAATTGCCATGGTTCGTGGCTACTCAAGGTTGTGATATGCAGTACCGTTAAGATACTATCGCATGCGGCTGGTCAAACAATACACTCTTACTAAAATTTTGAAGTTATTATTTACATGTAAGGAGACTACTTAAATTCAGGTTCCTTCTACAGAAAGTAGTTATTGTTAGGAAAAATTGTACGCATAAGCGTAGTGTTTCGCATAATTTTGAGTTATAGAATCACATTTTACAACTTAGCTTGACATATCCTTCGAGGCTTCGAAAAATTTGAGTATAGAATATAATTATACAGTATAACACGAAAAATATAGACGATCCCCTCGAGAAACGATAATCCTTTCGAGATATGGAAAATTCGAGTAATAGGAGTTTGCCTGTAAATCTTATTTTGCCGGTACACTTGAAATTTTACCTCGTATCGAGCGGAGTGGCCGAGCGGTTTTGAAGCTAAGCTCTGCATTCGGGAGACGAGTGGCTTCAAACCCTGCCATTTACTGTCCTAGGAATGATTTTCTGTAGTTTCCTATTTTCACTGGCCATGCGTAATGCGTTTCCTGAGAAATAAAACCTGTGGCAATATAGTTCGGTGAATGAAGTCAGAACGGTCGATCCGGCAATACTGGCGACACACAACGCTGCACCTGCGTAGCAGCAGATTTTGACCACCTGCTCCCAACGTTGTTCAGTTGAGCATCGTGTGTGTCGTGTAAGACCAGTTCGACACAGTGTGTGTTTAGTGCGTTGGTTCTGAACGGTGAATAGGAACATGAACGACCAAAAGATCAATGCACAGTTTTATTTCAAGCTTGGCAAGACACCGAAAGAAACGCATCCAATGCTGGTACGTGTTTATGAAGATCTTGCACTGTCATTGAAGTGTATGTACGTGTGGTTCGCCCGTTTTCGAGGAGGCCGGGAAAGTGTTTCTGACAACCCCCGTAGCGGAAGACCGGCGACCGCCGTCAGTTACGAAAACATTGAGAAGGTGAGGACATTAATCACCAACGATCGGCGATTATCTGTGCGCATAATAGCGGATGAACTGCAGATTAACTATGAATTCGTGCGACAAATAGTTATCCAAAAGTTAGGGAAGAGGAAAAGTGTTCTTGTCTTGTGCTACGTCACTTGACTGACGATCAGAAGCAGGCACGTTTAGAAACTTGACAGCATTTTTTTCGAAACGGCGGATGCGACACCAAATTTCTTGAACTGTATTGTCACTGAGGATGAAATCTGGTATCTCAGGTACGACCCTGAAACGAAACGGCAAAGCTTGGAATTGCGTTCTCTGGAATCCCCTCGTCGGAGAAAGGTCAGAGCCGAAAAGTCACGCATCAAACTCGCTTTGAAAGGAAAGAGATTTGACGATATTCCTGACATTGAACGAAACGTGACGAGGCTTTTGAACACCATCCAAAGAAGCCTTCTTGCAAAGTTGTTCTCTTCGTTACGGCCAAGCGGACAAGATGGCGGTCATCTCACGCTGTGGTCACATTGTGTCGTCCAGTACCCTGTCGGCGCTGTGTACGGCCCTCTTCTCTCAACTGGTCCCACATATGCCTCACTGTCGGAGCAGCGTACCCTGTACGAGCAGCAATGCCACGGAACGACAAACCCATCTACCGGAGCCCTATCATTCTGCCCCGTTCGAACGCACTCACATGCTGATATTCCCTCCTGTGATGTCGGCGAAGCATAGTGGCACGGAGGTACACGTTCCCACTTCGTATGACGGCTCCGCACTGACTGAGAGTTGCGTAACACTGCCCTGGCCGGTCACACACAGAAGGGCACTGCTGGACCTACGTGCACGCCATCTCTCTGCAATTTAAATCACTAATTATGGTTCCATTGTTCAACACATCCTCTGAATTTGGCGTGTTTCAGACCATTCCTTCTGAGTGTTTCTCTTTCTACAAACAGCAGTGTACATGTATATACGCACCTCGTCGCCTACGACCTTTATAGTGGGTATGATGTACGTTAAAGGATTCATATATCCTATTATGTTTCCAAGTTTCCTCAGTTGCTTTTCCCTGTCCACTAGATCGAAAATGTATAAGACCATGATCATCAGCAGGAGCGCGGAAAATCATAACATCACAATCGGTGGGAAGCCGCTGAAGTTGATCACCAGTTTCAGACACCTTCGCTTGATAACAGGATGGGGAGGAAATAAAATAAAATGATAAGGAGTCACAGGTCGTCTGTTTAATGTTATCAAATAGCGCTTTACTGAAGACGAACCTTACCATTTATAGGTCCACCTATGTCTGAGTGCTGGATATTGACGCAGCGGGCAAAGAAAAGATAGAGGCGGTAGATATTCGATACCTCTGGAGAACACAAAATAAGGTCATAAAGGGTATGGTCCAGAACACATTAATTCAATTTTAAGTACGCAATTTCTACAGAAGACCATCCATAAATACCAACCGAAATGGTTTGGTTACTTCCTATGGTTGTCAACAGACCGCCTGAAAGGGCAAATCAAGGCCGTGACGGTAGGAGAACAGAGATCGAGGATCGTCAAGAGATAAATGTGAGAACGGAATACAGAAACACTGCAGAAGTGAGTACGTTCTCAGCCAGTGGCAATTTAAATAATAGGAGATATAAACCAATGAATATATATTTAGGAATCAGTATCGCAAGGTACAAGAGGACTGGATTAAATAAAGATAATAAAGTAAAATAACTAAATCAAAATACGCGTATTTTAGGCTTAATTTCAATGAATCAGCAAGTTATTCCTCAGACACAAACAAACAAAACAAACAAACAAACAAATTTTAAATACGTGACCATTTCCCTTGAAAAACAATAAGCACGATAACTATCAATATCCTTACAGCTGCAAATTTAGAAACGGTAAGTTGATAGTGGCCCAGAAATATAAAGGAAATGTTACGCCGCGAGTGGTAACTCCAGTTACTGAGTTGATGTTAGTGTGAAAAGTAAACAATGTCGTAGCTTGTGGAAACATTACACGCCTCCCCACCCCTTCCATATTAAACACACTGGGGTGCCAGTAAGCTGTTATGGATGTGTTTGTTATTAGGCGATCAAAATTTGTTGTCTGACACAACAGTATTACATGAAAGTGTGGAATATTCTGGTACGTTACGTGATCGTTTACAAGCATAATTAGCTCCAGTAGGTCCACTACACAGTTTAAATCATATTGAAGATATATTGTATACAAATCTTTGTGCGGCTTTGTAATTAAATGAATTGCAATAAATACATATATTTCGTTGGCTTTTCAAGGAATGCAAGATTTTTCCTGTACTACTGAGATGATTTGGAAGATTTTGGTACAAACCGCACTTTTAACTCCATATGCTTTAGGAGCTTGAGTTTTGTAAAACATACACGTTAGCGTTTTATGTTTTGCTTCGGTTTATTTATAAATGTAATATTAATCATAGTAATCTGCTTAAAAACTCGATTGTTTCACGCCTTGTTGAAAACTGAAAATACGCCAGACATTTATGTTTTCTTCTACTAGGCTTGAACCTGGACATAGATATGAAGGATTTATCAGCTTTCCTGTTAAAAATATGTGGTAATAACGCACAAACAAGAGCTCTCCATCTGCCCTCGATTTGCTGCTACTATCTTTATGTTCTTCCAGGACTTCCTAAACGTCAAAATCTCCACTTCCATTCTTCCACGCTATGTTAACGTTGGTCTCCACTTTTTCTGTCTCACTGAGAATACTTGTTTTATTATTCTGTCAGGACGTCGACGTAGTGAGTGACCTATGCATTGCCAACTTACGCTCTTTTATACGGACTTCAGGCATGCGTGCTTGGGTGTGGTCCCACAGTTTTCATTCGAAATAGTTTTTAGATTTAAGTCTGGACTCTACGTATTATATCTCGTGCCACCTTCCACGTACCGCACCTGTAGAAGGAAACCAACTTCACGTTCTACTAGACTAGCCTTAGCTTTGTCTTTGTCCTCGGTTATCGAGACCTCCACAATGGTCGGATCTGTGCGAAGATGCCTTTGGCCTTGTTGAACCTAAATTGGACACCTTCATTAGCCCCTACATTTCTAGAAATAATGCCTTCTAGGTTACACATTTGATCTCATTTTCTAGTACCAGTGGTTTTGTATTTCTGGTATTTACCTTTAGTCCTCTGGTCTTGATAAAGTTTGTTTTGAGTCCCTACCTATAAGACTCTGTTTCAAAATTGTTCACATTCTCGGACATACACCTGAATGAATGGGACAGTAGGCATATATTATCCACAAAAGCTCAAACAATCCGGATGATCAGTTAGCCCCACTGTGTTTCTCTCGACTTACCTTCAACAAGCTTTATCGTGGCCTGATCTTATGTCAGTAGGGAATAGCCTAGATTAAAGTAGATATCCTTATATCACTCCCGACTCTACTGGGAGAGGCTCTCACGATTTTCCATCACGTTGCAGTTGAAAAGTATAACTCTTTACAACATATTTACCCTATTAATGATTTTTTATTGGAACCCCAAAAGCACACATCGCTATAGAGACTGCTCGACATTGTACACTGTACATTTTGGTGTCAACAAATGCCAAGTACAGTGTAGACTGTTATCTGATCCTCAGGCTAATAATTTCGTCTGAACAGGATCAGAATTCCCTCAGATCAGTCTGCTATTTTGATATCATGGCCTCCAATGGACCTTCAATTCGATTCAGTATTCTGGAGAAGAATTCGCTTTATATAGCCAATAGAGTTATTCCAGTTCGAGTTGCTGCAACAGATCAGATCCCCTTCTTCGGTAGTTTTATCAAATACTCTTCTTCAAGTCCTCCAGAATTATTTCTGTGTTCCATACGTCTACGAACAATGGCAAAAACATCTCAGCAGTCGTCCCGTAGTCTGCTTTCAGAACCTTTTTAACGATGTTATCTACGCCACGTTCTTTGGCTGTCTTATAGGTCTTCAGTTCGTTTATGAGCTCACTCTTGTTCTTTTTATCTCTGCAATGATGATTTCTCTTATCTCCTCTATCTTCTTCAAGGTGTTATCCTATAACCAGGGCCTTATCTTCATTTTATTAAATCGCAGTATGTTCTTGCTTGTGCCCATGAAGGCTGATTTTATCCTCTCCCATTTACCATCTACCCTCATTTCACTTAGATCTTCACCTGAGCTATCGAGCATCTTCTTCAGCTCCAGCATAAACTGCTTTTCAACGCCAACATCTTTCAACTATACGACGTTGAATATTCTTTTTCTTGTCTCTATTTCAGAGCAGCAAATTTTATTTTAACTTCGGTCGTTACCCAGTGGTGGTCACTTCCACGGTCCGTTCCTCTTTTGTTTAAAGTCTCGAAGAGGAATGTTATTTACATGTAGCTTATCGTGAAGTGGGCGATTATTTTGTGTTTATTCATCTAGAGAGATCCATGTGACTTCGTGGCATGTCTTGGATACAAAAACTGATTTCACCTACAACTAAATTATCCTTCAAACTGGCATTCTGATTTATTCGAAAATTTCTCGCCGAAAATGGCAAGAGGAGTAATATACTTTCTTAATTGGCACCGCAGGTACAGTGAAATATATTATTTCTGAAAGGAATCACAGCTGATAAGTTGATAAAAAATGTAAGCCAGCATGATCCGGATGTAGATGTGTTTGTTTCTGCAGTGAGGATGTAGTAGCTTAATATTTCTCTTTTTGTCTGCCTCTATTGGCCCATCTCAGCTTCTATGGCCGTAGGTATTCATCTGTCTACCGTTAAGGGTATTTCTATCACGTCTGTCTATACTCATATGGTAATTAATATCATATATAATCGTCCTAAAAAGAGAGACCCATCATTTCGTCATCATTATCAACACGTGTTAACGCCATTACAGTGGCTGTTCTACCTGTAGGACTACATGCCACTTGAGACAAGTATCTCAAATTAGTGTTAATTAAGAAATAAATTGAAGGAAGTTATGCTCATATCAGTCTCATACTACGACCAGAGGGAATTCTCAAAGAACACAGTAATAACTGAAGTGAACATTGAAATTGTTCCAGTAATGACATAAACTTTTATAGATATAAAGAGGATTTTAAAGATTATTCCTGAAATTTCACGTCTACCTTGCAAGTAGATTCTCTCTTATTATCCCTTTAATTCTGAGGATCGTTATCTCCGAGGAGGCTATTGATCAGTTGCGATCCTCGGTCTGACGTGCTGCACCAAGAAGTTCAACCCAATTACACTCCTGATAATGTGGGAACTCGCATAGGTACTCTCTTGCCGGGAAAATTTCAAAGAATGATATGTATTCTATGCTGCCATTCCCACGTCACACAGTGTGTCCAAAGAATTGTTGAAAAAGTCTGTGTTTACATATTGGTGATAATCTGATTCTGATGCTGATCTGGTTTATAATGGAAGCATTGGTGCAAAATGCTGTCCGTGGTATGCGTAACATTCTTTACCAGCACCACATTTCAAAAGAATCGATTTTTTCCAGGTCTGTAGCACGAAGAGTATGTGAGTACTCAGCCCAAAGGCTGCTTGAAACCCAAACATCTCCGCCGTCAGCTGTCATAGATGGCTTTGGCACCACTGAAGAGGAACACAAGGGAAAAACAGATTGAGGGATTTTCTGCTGCTTTCCTCGGAGCCAGAAGTTGCTATTACATAACAGTCTGCCAAGCCCACAACGACACTAAGAGCAATATTTTCACACAATTCAAAATAGGGACTGGCTGAACAAGGAAAGACATTACTAGCATCGCTCTTATCTCAGGTACTTTCATATCGTCAAAGCAAAGGATAAGACTGAGACAGGTCAATGGACGTAAAAACATAGTTCTAGGCCACATTAAAAGACAGTGCACTGTAGATAATGAGTATCGCCACTAACAGATGAGATATGGATGGTGCTGAGTATATTACTCTATGGCCCCGTGTGGAAGGGAATGCCATACTGTAGTCCTCACCATGCCTTGTTACGCCTCATAATAGCGCCATCATCGGATTTTTCATAACTGTTTATGGTGTTATTTCAGTTTCAAATCAGCTTTCGGGCTAGGAGTGTCTTAATTAAGGTCGAACTCCAGCATTTGCCTGGTGTGAAAATTGGAAACCACGGAAAACCATATTCAGGGCTGCCGATAGTGGGGTTCGAACCACTATCTACCACAATTAGTAAACGAATGTAACGTTCATGTTTATACACATTATATCTAGCAAGTGGCTGTGTGGTTTAGGTCACGTACCTGTGACCTTGTATTCGGGTTATGATGGGCTCAAATCTCACTGTGAGCAGTTCTAAAGGTGATTTTCCGTGGTTTTCATCTTTACACCAGGCAAATTCTGGGGTTGTACCTTTTCTAAGGGCATGGTCACTATCTTCACAATTCTATCCCGTTGCGTTGCAGAAAATATTGGATATGCTGTGCGACTTAAACCACTTGAAATAAATAAATAAATAAATAAATAAATAAATAAATAAATAAATAAATAAATAAATAAATAAATACAAAGTAAAGTGTTTCACTATCCTTTAAGTGATTAGTTTAATTTATAGGTGCTCAGTTCTAGTCCTTCATTTCGTGCACTTGAATAACCAAAGCTAATGAGAGCTCTATCAAATTTAGTTTATAATTTGTTTTACGTCGTACCGACACAAGTCGATCTTTTAGGGATGGGAAAGGACTAGGAGTCTTTACGATGCAGCCGTGGCCTTAAGTAAGGTAGAGCCCTAGAATTTGACTGATGTGATAATGGGAAACCACGAAAAACCATCCTCAGGGCTGCTCACAGTGGGGTTCGAGCCTCTCCCAGATCTAAGTTTACAACTGCGTGCCCCTAAACGCACGGCCAACTCACTCGATTATATTTACTTCTCGAACTGTAAATTGCTTGGGGATCTGTATCGCACTTCCCCAGGAGAGCAATATTAAATTATATCGTACTGGTCTGGACATGTTCAGAGCCAGAACGAGTTGCAAGGACAAGCAGGCACTTAAGGATATTAAAGTAACTGGGGGAATAAATTAAATTTCGCTGATGATGCGGTCAAAAGTGCGATGGAACGTACGGTGGAGAAGTGTGAGACAAGAGAAAAAGACGAGAGCTTGGTTATAGCCTTAGTGCAGAGCACTTGAGTAGCAAGGCTTGGCGTGGCATAGATAAGGAATATTTTATATACACCGAGGAGAAGGCGTACTGCGTGAAGAAGTCTGCTGCCACGAAATTCAGGGGTGGACAAATATTAATTGCTTCTCATAAGCATAACAGATCCACAATTCAGCAATCATCAAATGAGTAAGAAACGCCTCGATGGATGGAGGAGGTCCCCTGACATACATACATTTTCATAAAGGCTGTTATACCGTTCCGGATTAGTTCAAGCTGGTTAAAGACGTGATTTCCGTTACAACCCGTAAAGCTTGTTGAGGGGACTGAGTAGATAACGTTTTGAATAAGAACCAATGTCCAGTAATACACACTGACCATGCCACACATACATCTTCTTCAAATTATTCCACTTCTGCAGGGTGATGGAGCGATTACATCATGATTGAAAAGTTTGAGGTGTGTGAATGTGTCAGTGAACCGAAACATGATTTGTAGTTACAAGTAGAAGTTTGGAGTTAACGTACTACATTAAAACTCTATTTAGTCGACCGAAATTCTAAACCATGATTTGAAGAAGAGAAAAACAGATTCTTAAATGCACGAAGAAATAATTTTTAATGATACAAAATGATTTTTTCCTTGACAATGGACGTTGTCGCCAAATTAGAAATGTACCGGAAATTAACTGACTTACCATTAATTAAATTACAATCACTCCTGGACACATCAGAAGTGGGAGAATTAAACACTTGATTTGAAACAGCTGTACATGTAACTTCGAAGCGGTACATTTCCGAATATGGGTTCATTGTGAAAACTTTATCTATTCAGTCCCACCTACCAAACCCAAGAATTTGTAATGAGAATTTCCGAACACCCTATTTTGCATATAAACTAGATGTTATAGGGAACTGTACGTGATATCAATAATCTTATGTTCAAAATTAAATGTGTTCATCATCACTTAAAACGATTCCTTTTTACAAACTTCTCTTGAAATATCTTCTACCAAGCTCGATAGCTGCAGTCGCTTAAGTGCGGCCAGTATCCAGTATTCGGGAGATAGTAGGTTCGAATCCCACTGTCGGCAGCCCTGAAAATGGTTTTCCGTGGTTTCCCATTTTCACACCAGGCAAATGCTGGGGCTGTACCTTAATTAAGGCCACGGCCGCTTCCTTCCCACTCCTAACCCCTTCCTGTCCCATCGTCGCCATAAGACATATCTGTGTCGGTGCGACGTAAAGCAACTAGCAAAAAAAAAAAAAAATTCTTCTTCTCCTACTACCAATTTTCTCTCCCCCAGTGGGGTCGCGGGTGCGAACTCTGTCACTCGTGTGGATTTGCCCCTATTTCACAGCCGTATGTCATTTCTGATGCCATTCCCATGTGAGATTGCGAGTTTCTGTGATGTTAGTAGTGTTCTGTGTTGTGTGAATATGAAGACAAATGTAGTGAGATAAGCACGTTCTGAGACCGATGAGGCACCGTTTGTGCGCGCTAAACTGCAGAAAAACTTATTTTAATTCAGACAGATCGTAGCACTGCATTTATGAGGGAATGTAACGTGCTGACTTTTATACCCTAAATATTACGATAGTCTTACTCCATAATAAAAAAAATCCTGTGAAGGTCAAACTGATTCAAGGTGTACAGATTATGACACAGATTACGTCTATAATTTCGTTTCAGTACCTAGTCCCTCAGTAAAAGAATCAATGTATCACACTGAAGAAGTACAAACTAGACTTCTAACAATAATTTCAAAATTACAAATTTACCAAAAGTATGATAAATGATTTGAAAAGAGGAAGGTCCGAATAGTCTATCCCAGTTCAGTGTAGCCAGCCCCGCTAGTCTGAAATGCGAACAGCTTACGTAGCAAGCGTATGTCACAGTCAATCGAGAGAGCTAACACACTCGGCACGGGATAGGAGCAGTGATATTCGACTGTCACTGCAAAGCTCCCCTAGCACAATTCACTGAAATGTTGATTCGAGGAAATTAGTAAAGAAAAGAGCTATAATCACAAGAAAAACCGACCTTTTAAAATTGTTCCTGTTTCGTTATACTGTGCTCGATATTAATAGACATAATTAGTTCTATTTTACTATATTTACACATTCAAAGAAAACTGACTCCTTGGATGTGTCTTGTTAAAATGTACAAATATACGGAGTAGAAGCGTGTAAGCTGGAATTTACAGTTCCTTGGACGGTGTTACGAGCTCTTTTCTCTTACCTTATATGATTTCACCTCTTCGATTTGGTGCACGTTATACTGCGCGACTCTACGAACTGTCTGCTTGCTAGTCTGTCTTACTACTGCTTGGGCCATTGCCCCTCTCTGCGCATCCACCCTGACGTCATCTGCCCCCAGTAATTTCTAGATTCCTCTCCCTGTCGTGTATATATACTCGCCGCTTTCCTTCGTTCGGCGATCAGCTGTGATCTCGGACACTGTAATAGGCAGTGGGAGTTGTAGTAGTGTACACGGCTGGACCGTGTGGATTTTAACTTCTCTTCGTTCATCTCTACTGACTGGGTGAGCAGATACTTATTATTACTATCATGTATTCATAACTGCCCTTTTTTCCCTGCATGAGCTTTGCTACTGCTGAAACTTTGAACTCTAGTCCCTTCAGGACTCGACGTAACTGTGATGCACTAATATCTTGCATTTGGACTTTATTATTTGGAATGTGGAGGCAAAGGAGTGCTGGACTTGCAAGAAAATTGTAATTTGTAAACTTCTCGGGTGGTGTAATGAACATTGCTTTCCGTCATCTTGAGCTGGGGACTCGGCAGCCTGATCTTCCCAGGACTTCCCATCCCATCGTTCTCGCTTACTTATTTTTCTTTCTTGCTCCTTCCTTCTTTTTACTTCCTTTCCTCCCTCCTTTCCCGATTTCTTATCAGTTAGATTTAATCATAGTAAGAAAGTGATTGTGGAAATGTTGTGGTCTGCCTATTCGATTGTAATTTTAATGTTTACCTTTCGAACATTCTAGCATATTGTCCCTTTCAAGTAAGCGTGTTAAAGCTTTGGGGGATCAGATGTCATGTATATTTGCTCGTTTACTAGCCTTTGGAATGTTCGTTTCAAAACTTGTTGTTTGTGAGGCTCACAATTCTTGTCAAAGTGTCCGTTTTGAATCTCAGATGTAATAATAATAATAATAATAATAATAATAGAACTCGCATGGTTTTCCTTTTGTACCTGTGCTTACCAATGATGAGCGTAATAACGAGTGTAAATTCCTCTTTCATTGTGTCCTTGTATATAGACTACTCAAAAAAAATTGTATTTTTTCCCTTGTTTTCGTGTTCCTATTTGCCAATGATAGATATCTTAAATTTTTAGCTGTGCATACCAAAGACAACAATAATAAGTAGTGTATTCTCCCTTTCTCCAGTATCCGTATGCACCTGCGATGATAATAATAATCACTTGTGTGATTTGCACATAACTCACACTTGTATGTACCCGAAGATGATTCATTTTATCTGTTCCCGTGCAAATATCTGTCATTACCTTTGATATTGTTCAATATATTTGTTATTTTCAAAACCTGTTGTTTGGGGAGTTCTTTCTTACATGATCCCTTCCTTTTTATTATCTTACATGTACCTACTGCAGATTTCCTCGAGGGTTATGGCCCAAAATACTCCTTGCACGTTGCTTTGTTAATATATTGGGATCTGTGCTGACTTAAACATGGTCTTCGAACTGTGTAAATATTCGAGTATTTTACGCTTCTCTGCGCTCTGCTTACTCCATCTTGCCCCCGGGCACATTAGACCTTGGATTGATTTGTGAGATTCACTTCCACATTAGTTGAAGTGTTGTTTTGAATTGGCCTGCTTAACTACAACTATTAGAGACTATATCATAATTTATATATTGTTTATTACAATACTCATAGTAAAGGGGACAGCGACAGCGGGAAGGACAGAATTCTCACTAAGAAAATGAAAATTCCTGTTATTTACTCAGCAAAACGAAATACATTTTTAAACTCCAACAAATTCTAAGCTTGAGTGCTGTAATACTGTTGTGACTTTCTCTGTTTATTGAGTTCCTGAAAATAGTATTCAAAACTTACTATCAGATGTCCATTGATAGTCCACCATCTAGCCTCTATATAGCAAGGGATTTTAATCACCTTACCATCAAAGTACAACAATGTAAATGCAATGATAAGTACAGTAGGTATACAGTGTGTATTCAAATAAATAACTTAACTAATGTTACTCGCAGTAAAATTTGATTGGATTCTTCATGAGTTTGAGATCATTTAAACTCATGCAACAACAAGCGACGCAGCTCATCCACGTTAATCCTTGTTAGATCAGGAATGCTTCTAAAGTAATTACAATTGTTGCTTTTCGTCGCTTAGGTCTTATGGCGACGACGGGAGC
This sequence comes from Anabrus simplex, assembly GCF_040414725.1. Lineage (NCBI taxonomy): Eukaryota > Metazoa > Arthropoda > Insecta > Orthoptera > Tettigoniidae > Anabrus > Anabrus simplex. The sequence goes on along the minus strand of NC_090267.1, from coordinate 388,544,094 downwards.
TGGGTGTATATGTTGTCTTCATCATTTTATCCTCCTCACGTCGCACAGGTCGCCTACGGGTGTCAAATTAAAAGACCTGTACCTGGCGAGCCGAACCCATCCTGGGATCTCTCCGCACTAAAAGCCATACGCCATTTCATTTTTCCTATCCCATCGGCGCCATAAAACCAATCTGTATCTGTGCGACGTAAAGGAAATCGTAAAAGAAAGAAAAAAAATATAATCATCACAGGCACCTTTCAGCGTTCAATCTGCAATCTTCTGTAAATTACGTAAACGTCTCTACAATCCTCTGTTTTCTACTAGCCCAGTAGCCTCTATGTCTGTGTGTTCTACACCTATTATCATTAAACCATTGAAACTGAATCCAATCATCGTTGCATTGGCCTCTCCCTATTCCTCCATTACTCTCCATGATTGAATCCACTCTACCACTGAAACTGGTTTATGTGTACACTTTCATCCATCAACTTATTTCCTTATTTAGCCTTTATCTTCTCATTTCGAATACTCTGCCGTCATTGTTCTCTCCTGGTTCTACCTGCAATCATTCTCACCACTTGCGAACTTAGGCATATGATAATCCTAAGACCAACCTGCTTTCACTTCCGAACTGTAAAGTTGTTCTTAAAACAGACACGCATAAATATTCAGCAGATCCGTCCGAGAGCTGAATTCTTTCTTGCAATATACCGTTGATCGTAACTGCAAACTCACTGGATTAATTTTTCAGCACCTTGATTCAGTTTACCTTAGCATTATTACCGTGTTGGGTGAAAACATATCCTAAATATTTGGAATGATGCACCTGTTCAGTTTTTGTATTTCCTACCTGGCAATCAATCCTCGCAGGTACCTTGGCTACTGATATCACTTTCATCTTGGAAATGCTAATTTGGATATCATAGTCACCGTACCTCATTAGAACCTCCAATCTTTCAGCACGGTCTGCCAATTAAATAGATCAGATTGCTTACTAATTTTATTCCACCCAACTTATTCCCCTCCTGCCAATTTATACCCTGTTATTATGGTTTCTTCTTTGTTCGTAGCGGCCTACTAAGGACCACGTTTTTTTCTGTTGTCTTCCCTGGGCTTTGATCTTTGCCCAGTGCTTCCTTCATTCTTTGCCGGTGTTGCTCTTGTTTTTCCTCCGTCCTCGTCTTTCACGTCTTCAACTTTGACCTTTCTTGGAAACCCTGGTGGTCTTTTAGTTTCCTCCTGAGTGGGTTGCGCTCTTGTATATAGTCATAAGTGATCACCATCTCCTGTAGGTCCCTTTCCACCTCTTTGAACCAAGTTGGCTGGTTCGTCTTATCTTTAAGATGAGTAAAGCTCTGGTTCGATAATCGTGTGGGTGGGTTAGCAAGTGGCCATAAAATGCAATTCTCCTTCTCCGCATGACATCAGAGATCTCCTGGACATGAGTATACAGCTTATAGTTATGCCGACGTCTATATTCATCTTTGTCTTTAATTGGGTTGGAATTTTCCTAAAGATCTTTCTCTCTTTAATTTCTAATTTTTACGTCAGGCCTTTCTTGCTCATAGGAAGGCATTCCGCTGCATACAAAGCCTCTGGTCTTATGACAGTGCAGTAATGTCTGACTTTTGCGTTCAAGGATATGGACTTAGTGTTGTAAACGTCTTAGGTAAGTTGATAAGCCATGTCCATTTTTATTCTTGCGTGACGCGAAAGCTTCTTTTTCAGAGATGTTTGGTTCTATCCACTCGCCAAGATACTGTATTTAAACTTATCTGTCCGTTTGATTTCCCCCTGGTTTACTTTTAGCTCTCTTGGTGCTGGCTTGATGTTGGTTATGAGTTTTGTTTTCTCCAAATATATCAGGAGGCCTGCTTTTTCCGCCTGTGTCTTGAGGTGATTAATTTGCTTTGTAGCCATATCTAAAGAATCAGAGAAAATTGCTAGATCATCTGCAAACCTTATTATTATTATTATTATTAAATTTAGAATATCGTTAGGGAATGTTTACTCTAAATATAACTTGGGAAAACCTTTATGGGGAACGAAAGCAAAGTCGAATCATCATTGGTTTCTCACCAAGGTAGCCTTGGTTCGAAATACGGTAATTTGGAATGAAAAATCACACTCTTTTGGGAAGGATCCCATGTCATGCCATCATGCCTATCATCACAATACCAATAGTCATGTAAACTTACAACCTTGCTTTTTCAAAAATTAAAAATCATCATGTACCAACATCGAACATCTGAAATACTTATTCCGTATCCTCCCAAAGAATTTACCTTCGAAAACTTACCTATGTCAGTAAATTAAAAACGAATTTTCTGTTCATTTCTTGGTTTCTTAAGTGAATAAATTATGTCACGGCTCGGTGCAGATTCTGTACATCCTTGTTTCTGATATACGAGCTGAAGTCTATTTCTCCTCAGCAGTAACGCACTGATGGGATTCTGCCTCACGGAGAAGAATACCTCCAACTTTAATACCTACTCCATTCACAGAGCACATGTGTAATCCAAAATTTTATCAAAGGAGCGAGCTAGTGACGCGTGCCTCGTCTTATATCCATTGGAGACCGATAGCGTCTTTCAATCCGCGCAGATCAAATCCTCCCTTGAGGGGTGATAGTAGTGCCGATCTCTTAGAGAAAGGTCAACAATATGGAAGTTCACTTCAATGAATTCTATATTGCATTATTCTTCAGAACAGCGTTTCAGTCCCCTTCTAGTTAAGTTCACGTACATAACGAAGAACCGGGCGAGTTGGCCGAGCGGTTGGGAGCGCGCAGCTGTGAGCTTGCATCCGGGAGATAGTGGGTTCGAGCCCCAATGTCGGCAGCCCTGAAGATGCTTCCCCGTAGTTTCCCATTTTCACACCAGACAAATGGCCACAGCTGCTTCCTTACCATTCCTAAGCCTTTCCTACCCCATCGTCACCATAAGACCTATCTGTATCGCTGCGACGTAAAACAAATGAAAAAAAAGCATAACGGAGAGTCGTTCCGAGGGTTCGAATTCCACGTCAGCTGCTCCGTGGCAGAGTGGTTATGATGCTGGCGTTTGGTTCAAGAGTTTCCGCGTTGGATTCCCGCCCAGGTCTGGGATTTCAACTTGGATTTGTTAATTACTCTAACTCGTGGGCTGCGTGTCTGTGCCATCTTCAACATTATAATAATTTATATTAAATATGTCCCCATCCTCACAGACGCGAAGGATTCTTACAGGACGTCAACTCGAAAGACATGCACCAGGCCTCAGAGGTAACCATAGGCCATTTCAAGAAAGCTGTCCTGAAGATGGTTTTTCATGTGTTTCCACTTTAAGGACAATGCCGCTACCTTCTTAATTCTGGTCTTCCCCATCTTGCGTCGCGGAAAACCTTCAACGCGTTAGTACAACGTACAATCTCTATTTAAAAAAAATTAAAATATATATTTTAAATTTCTGTTGAAATGTTGCACAAACATTCTCATAGGAATTTGTAACATGGCTAACTATGTTCTATTCCAATCATATTGCCGGGCTGAGTGGCTCAGACGGTTGAGGCGCTGGCCATCTGACCCCAACTTGGCCGGTTCGATCCTGGCTCAGTCCGGTGGTATTTGAAGGTGCTCAAATACGTCAGCCTCGTGCCGGTACATTTTCTGGCCAGGAAAAGAACTCCTGCGGGACTAAATTCCGGCACCTCCACGTCTCCGAAAACCGTCAAAGTAGTTAGTGGGACCTAAAGCCAATAACATCATTATTGTTATTATTATTATTATTATTATTATTATTATTATTATTATTATTATTATTATTATTATTATTAAGAATCATGTTTCCCGAAAATAATTATATTAAATGAAATAATAATCAAATTATTTAACATTCTCTACGAACTGGGAATCAAACTCTGTTCCTCCGGCTGAGGACCAGGCATTATTTGTACCACGGGGCTTACTCATGTGAGGGTTGATGGACTTGATGTTTGGCACCTTTAAACAGCTGTCATCATTACTCTTCTGAACACGGAAGATTATTTATTATTCATGGAACTCATGCAAAATTTTACTAATATTAAATGAGTAATAAGTGATGGATAAACTAATCTCTATATTTAAAAATGAAATGGCATTTGTTTGTCTCTCTACAGGCATTCAGAAACGACAACATGCCCAAACCGCCGCGAGGAATTTCGTGAAATTTTGAACAAAAATTCTCAGAGGAATTTATAACATGATTATGTTTTAATCCAATATTTAGATTTGAAATTATATTATTTGCACTTCGTTTCTTGTGAAAAATCGCGTAATAGCTTACCTCTATACCAGGTAGTATGGTTACGTGAGCATAGCAATAATGTAGTTCATTGATATGGAGTCGATAGTCGACATATTGATAGTCTGTTGTTGACAATCGTGGTGAAAGTACATCGGTCTATGCAGAGGTTTCCTGTACCAGAAATATACCTTAGTACATTATCTTTCACAATTTACCTGGGATTCCTGAGAGGGCAACATCAAGTGTCTTACAAGCTACTAAAATACTTAAACTTCTCGGGGAAATGAAACTAAAATTTACGATATTCCTTTATAGTTTTACTTTGTCATTTTAAAACACGGTAATAATGTGAAATTTGAAGCATAAACAAGTTGGTAAATTCGGAAATTAATGTTACTATGCATGTACCTGCGGGATTTAAAGCGTTATAAGGATCTCTAAAGATTTTGGCATATCAACCTATGTACTCATATAAATACAAGTGGCTGCCGGACTATCAGAGAAATCTAACTTTACATCGATTTGTTTTTAGACTCTCACTTTGTTATACATGGGAGTGAATCTGGGTGAAGCCTAGATATTTTCTTCATAAGTCAAACGAAATAGACTTGAAAGTGATGATTAATTACTGGTAAAATACGGCGGTAAGAATGGCAGGCGAGTTCGAAATTAGGAGAACTACTAAACGATGGGTGTATTATGCTATTTTCTTCAGTATATCGGCCTAAAATTATAACAACTACGAATTTAAAGGAATATTATTTACTCATTTAAAATATGTTCGTGTCTCTTCATTTACCACACAATTACACCTGTAAAAATGGGCCAATTGAGTTGAAATTCTATTTGGGTGTACTTCAGATATTCGGCCCAAATTTTTAAATAATTAACCTTTTATAAATTTTAGTTATTAATGCATAGGTTCAGTATTTACGGAACGTTTGAGCATGTTTTATCCTGTAAAGACTGAAAAAATGGACCAATGGTTAGTTATATCACCAAATAAATCCCAGAATGTGGACTACAAAAAGGTCCACATATTTTCTTTGTAACTCTAAATTTTCTCTGGGAAATGCGCATTTTATGTGTTAAAGCACTCGATAAGGAGCAACCAGGATATAACTTACAATACATGGCACTGGTGTTTCATTTCATTGCAGTCATGGTGCAAATGTTTTCAAATAAATATTTCCTCAACATATGAAACTTTAATCTAGGACTACACTATAGGGTGAAAGTCTTAATGAAAGGGATAAATTTCCTTAAGTTGAAAATATTAATATAGTTCAGCTCCTAGTTCTTGGCGGTGTTGCGTGGTATTATGAGCTAATATACAATAAACTGACTTAAATAGAGCAATGGGCGTGTGTTCGTTCATTTTAACACTAAGTTACTTGATTTATAATCACTGAAATATAAGTTTGTAAAGACTTATGGGTTTCCTGTAACTGGTGGATATTTTTTTAAAAACTTGGAATGAAAGTCTTTCATGAAGCAGTAATTGCAGCATTTCAATGCTAATTTGTTTATGTCAATGTGCTTTTCAAATGCAAACACTGCCAACACAGGATATCATATTTACACTTTTTAGTAATTCCGTAACATTATCAATCTTTAACTGGTCCAGCTCCTTGGCTGACTGGTAAGCGCAGAGGTTAAAGTGTCCCGGTTTCGATTCCCCCTTAAGAGTGTGGGATTTTAATCGCAACTGGTTAATCCCTCTGGCTCGGGGATTGGGTGTTTGTTTTCTTCCACACACTCCCATTCATAAACACACAACATCCCACACTGCCAAACACCAAAGAAATTGACAATATTGAATACATCCTTTCACCCTGGGTTGGCGTCAGGAAGGGTATCCGGCCGTAAAACAGGGCCAATTCCACTTGTGTGACACAGTTCGCATTCCCACCAGTGTAGCGGAATAATAATAATAATAATAATAATAATAATAATAATAATAATAATAATAATAATAAAATAGATCTTCAACTACCTTGGTATGTTTCAAGGTACATCATACTTTCAGTAATTTGTATTGCCCGGCGCTTACGATTGTTATCATGAAATGCTGGGTGCGTAAAGAACTTTCGTGAGTCTGGACTCGTTTAAAAACAATGACTGGTACAGAATAATTATTTCTATGCATATGGAGACGAGGACAGAAGCTAATATACCATTCGAAATTCTATACGTTCGGGAATATAATAATGAATGTTTAAGTGACACACAAACAAACACAAAAGTACATCTGCGTATATTTTACATCAGTCAACATTTTAGAAAAATATATCCCAGAAGGTTTCATCTAACTTCTAACATTTATTTTCTTCTTCGGCGGTGTTGGAAGGTGGTTGCGTTTTATACCGACTGGTGTCATTTTGGCACACTGTTATCTACCATACTATCGCAGCAAGCCTCAGAGTTGCTACCATTCAAGGCAGTGGAGGTGGTGTGCAGTACCGAAATTGACCTGAATTTCTGAATCTTCAGGCCTTCGGGCTGAGCAGTGGTTGCTTGGTAGGCCAAGGTCCCTCAGGGCTGTAGAACCATGGGTTTGGTTGTACCGGGCGAGTTGGTCGTGCGGTTCGGAGCGCGCATCCGGGAGATAGTGGGTTCGAATCCCACTGTCGGCAGCCCGGAAGATGGTTTTCCGTGGTTTCCCATTTTCACACCAGCTAAATGCTGTACCTTAATTAAGGCCACGGCTGCTTCCTTCCCATTCCTAGGCCTTTCCCCTCCCATCGTCGCCATAAGACATATCTGTGTCGGTGGGACGTAAAGTAAAATAATAATGGTTTAGTTGTAACTCGTCCTTACTTTTAGAAACACAAAATATTTGAGAAGGGGAAAATGTTCTAAGATAGCATTTCTACTCCGAGTCGTTCAGGTCACAGTCCGCATTATAGACCAGTGATCCTATACATAGTTTTTAATTAACCAAGAGTACTTCTTGGGGCTCTCGAGGCATTCATTAGATAGAAGCAATGAGTAAGTTATATAATGGCAGTGTTTTCATCATCTGAGCGGTGTAATGAAATAAATATTTGTGATATCAACACTGGTCCCTGAATCATAGAATCTTCTAAGGGTAACAAGTTATAGCTCATTGACTATAAGATGTCTAATGAACCTCACAACTGACCCCCCCGTCCAGAAAAAAATTACTTCGATTACATCGAATATAAGTAATGTAATAGACGTACAGTGTTTCCTTTACAAATGATTAGTTTTAATCTTTTACATTTAGAATATTCTTTGGTGGCTTTAAGGTGGTGTTGCCAGTTGTTTTACGTCGCACCGACACAGATAGGTCTTATGGCGACGATGGGAAAGGAAAGGGCTAGGAGTGGGAAGGAAGCGGCCGTGGCCTTAATTAAGGTACAGCCCCAGCATTTGCCTGGTGTAAAAATGGGTAACCACGGAAAACCATTTTCAGGGCTGCCGACAGTGGGGTTCGAACCTACTATCTCCCGAATACTGGATACTGGCCGCACTTAAGCGACTGCAGCTATCGAGGTCGGTAAGGTAGTGTTGCAGTATTCCATCCTGCCAATATAACTCTAAGCATAATTATGGGAGAAAGTCACTTATGACAAACTGGTACCACAGGCACTTGGGGTGATAGGCAACCACTGATCGTTTACAACCTCGTCAGGATTTGCTTCGAGAGTTCAATGACGCACCCAGCCAACCGGTCTCAGGACAAACGCTTCTAAAAAACCACATACATTACCTTACACGTGTTGAGCTCTTCAACCTGGATATATCCTAGTTTATCAACCACTCTAAAATAATCATGGGCCAAACTGCTAAGCAGCTGATAATTTGAAACGCGTAATTTAGTGTGGAAAATCTCGGTTTTTGTTCAATTCCGAAGATGTACTGTTAGAGTTATGCGAAAGACTGCAGAAGCGTTGAAAACAGACAGCGAGTGTGAAAAGAGCTGTAGAGAACTCAGGTGAAAGTGTCATAATTTTGTGGTGTGATTAAAGTGCTGGGCATACATTGTTCTTTGTTTGATTTATCAATCTCTAGAGGGCTTTTCCTGTTGTCATCTGGCTCTGAAATTACTCACATCTCTATATTGTTAACAACGTTCGGGATATGTTTGAACGGGCTTTAAAGAGGGATGAAACAATACCCTTCAAATCTGATTGCAAGCAAGATGCAACTGGCCATGGGGTGGGTCGGACTCGGTATTCACTGTGAATCAGAAGCAGGTTAATAGCAGGATATGAAATTTAAAATAAAAATAGGTGGTGTGATGTGATGGTATGTCGTGTGGCCTTCAGAGAAGCCTCGTCTTTCATTGACACCAATGGGCAAACTGCAGGTCTGAATGGTGACAAACGCCGTATTAATGAATGAAGTTGGTATTTCATTGCATTCCATATAATGTGCTTATAGAAATAGCAGTCATTTTAATCTGTAGCTTATTCAAGTTTTCATTATTAAACAAGAATAACTTACTAAGAATTCGGTGCATCGATATTACTAACTAATATGACTTTTATTACGCCCTGATTACTACTTTCACGGTTTTCAGTGACACTGAGGTGACAAAATTTTGTCTCACAGGAGATCATTTACGTGCCAATAAATCTACCGATATGAGGCTGACGTATTTGAACACCTTCAAATAGGCTGTCTACGGACTGACGAGATCCCACCGATCTGAGGTTAGAAGGCTAGTGCGCAGCCGTCTGAGCTACTCAGCAAGGCGCACAGTATTATATTTTGTTCATTACACTTTTGAATTAGTAGCGTCATAATTATACCTTTATTTTGGGAATGTTATATACACTGCTTGAGATAAGAGTAGACCACTTGAAGTCGGCTAAACTCGCACTAGTACAGAGTATCGATAAACTGACGGGCAGCTTTAAGAGTTGAAGAAAGATATAAGTAGTTCATGTTGATAATAGCTCTTGCAATAGCGATATCGCTCGCTTAGAGAGGCACGCAATTTAGACACGCAATTTCACTGAGCGGTCAGCTGCAACAGCAGCTGTAAAAGTGTTACAGCAAAGAAAAAGTAAAATACACTTTCGACAATTTTACAATTCCCATTTATTTATGATTATGTTTAAAAGTCCATCAATCTTCACTTCAACCTTCAGCGTTCAGTCTGCAGGCCTCTTTGAATGAACAAAATACCTCTACAATTCTCTGCTTCAAATAAGTTCTGTGATTTCGCTTGGTTTCATACCTCTTCTTTATATCATAAAAAATGAGTCTTACCAATGTCACCTTCATCTCACTATTCTTATCTTACCCTTCACAGTCAAGTCTTCCATTTGCTTACACGCCTCTGCCACGGAAACGGCTCATTGATTTTGTGTAAGTGTTAGATAATTGGAATAACTGGAAGTGGTTACTCGAAATAAAGTAATAATAATAATAATAATAATAATAATAATAATAATAATAATAATAATAATAATAATAATAATAATATTTGACGTTTTTCCGAGACGCCGAAATGCCGGAATTTTGTTCCACTGGAGTTCTTTTACGGGCCAATAAATATACCTACACGAGGCTGACGTATTTGAGCACCTTCAAATACCACCGGACTAAGCCATGATCGAATCTGTCAAGTCAGGGTCAGAAGGCCAGCGCCTCAACCGTCTGAGCCACTCAGCCCTGCACTAAAGTAATATACAGTAGTTTTAGCAGTTTGAAAATACTTCTTTTAATACCATTAATAGTCGCGGGAGTGAACTACCTATGTCGCATAAGTAAATTTGGCCATGTTTTACGACCGGATGGCCTTCTTGACGTAACATTGTATGGAGGGATGTAATCACTATTGCGTATTCCTGTGGTGGTTGGTAGAGTGGTGTTTTGTTTGAATATGAAGGGGAGAGTGCTGGGACAACACAAAAGCCCAGTCCCTAAGCCAGAAGAATTCGTCAGACGTGATTAAAATCCCCAAACTACACCGGAATCGAACCCGGACCCACTGAACCAAAGGTTGACCATTGAGCCAAGGAGTCGGACTTTTAGTGGTATATGATAAGGAATGAAATATGCTGTGTTCCGGAATAACACATTTAATCTTTAGATTTCTAACCGCATTGCAAAGTGAAAATAAATGAATGTCGATAATGTGGACCTGTGATATGCCGAAAGTGGAAGGGCAATTAATTCAAGTGACCGATCGAGTTGGCCATGCGGCTAGGGTGGCGGACGGTGGGATTCGAAGCCTCATTATCCCGAATGCAAGCCAGCAGGCCAGCGCCTCAATCGTCCGAGCCACTCAGCCCTGCACTAAAGTAATATACAGTAGTCCGCAAACCCGAATATAATTTTCCGCGGTATCCCGTTTTCGCACAAGGAAATTTCTGGGGTTGCACCTTAATGAAGTCCACAGCTGATTCCTTCCCAATCCGAAGCCTTAACCATCCTTACGTTGCCAAAAATCTTCAATGTGTTAGTGCGACGTTAAATTACTAGAAATTAATTGCGAGTGGAGGTCGATTGTTAGAAAACAGGGTTGTACATGAAAGAGCATTAACCTAAATTCATATCCACGGGAATTAGCGTTTCACGTTGAATGCAAACTACTGGAGCCTGATACTTCAGCTCCAAAATCTCACATCTTCAAAATTTGAACCATGGTCGCCATAATGAAAAGCCCTGTCAGCTACCACGTCCGTAGTTTTCTGATAGAGTTTGTTGTTTTTGCTGCTTGGGATATCTTCGTCAACAGCCTCATGGTAAAAATATAAATTCTTGTCTTCGTCCGGATGTGGTATAAACCTCTTCAGCCACACACCTAATGGAGGTGGGATGCATGAACTATTTTAACCATATACCAGCCCTCTCGCCAATCTTAAATAGTGCCTGAACGGAGAATCGAACTCGGGCCACAGAGGACAGAAGCTAATATCTCTAACCGTTACACTATGGAGATGGACAGCCTCATGATCATGCCACAGTGTGGTAATTCCGTCTGAAAACTTGTTCCAACAGGAGCTCAAAGCAAATGTTACTTGGGAATATATGCAGACCTCACAGTTAAAGAGTACAGATGTAACACGCATCTGTCAAGACATCATCATTGATTCATATTTCGTCTGCTGGGAGCACGGTATTTTCCTTCACGCCATCAACTTCGTTCGGTACATATTATTCTTTCATGTCTTCTAAGTTATTAAACTTCCCTGGATTTATGGCTCCACACCGACCTATCCAGGGATCTGGAAACACCTGGTCCCAATGCTTTCATAAAAGCAAGCTGCATGAATAGCGTATTATTGTGTTAAGGTCATGTTTGAAGCAATACAACATCTGGTAACTACGATGACGTATCTTTTAGGAACTTCCCCCAATCAAGCATGCAAAAAAAATTTCTTCTTTCTTTCTTAATCTGCTTACCCTCCAGGGTTGACTTTTTCTCTCGGACACCGCGAGGGATCCCACCTCTACCGTCTCAAGGGCAGTGTCCTGGAGCGTGAGACATTGGGTCGGGGATACAACTGGGGAGGATGACCAGTACCTCGCCCAGGCAGCCTCAGCTGCTATGTTGAACAGGGGCCTTTGGTGGGGGATGGGATGTTTGAAAGGGATAGACAAGGAAGAGGGAAGGAAGCGGCCGTGGCGTTAAGTTAGGTACAATCCCGGCATTTGCCTGGAGGAGAAGTGAAAAACCACGGAAAAACCACTTCCAGGATGGCTGAGGTAGGAATGGAACCCACCTCTACTCAATTGACGTCCCGAGGCTAAGTGGACCCTGTTCCAGCCCTCGTATCACTTTTCAAATTTCGTAGCAGAGCCGGGAATCGAACCCGGTCCTCCGGGGGTAAAAGCTAATCACACCAACCACTACACGACATAGGCGAATGCAGATAATTTTACCGGTATAATAAACAAACTTACAGTGATCCAAACAAGAGAATTATCTATGAGGTAGAGTTCTGTAGCTGAAGGCGTGCATTTGAAATATGTTGATTTCGAATCTCACTTTCAGTGTCCCAAAATATGGTTTCCCGTGTTTCCCCACTGTCACATGAAGCAAATGTCGGTATTGTACCTTAATAGGCGCCACGGCCGCTACCTTCCCAGTCTTTTTATTCCAGCGTCGCCGGAAACCTATATGAGTTATTAAGACGTTAAAACCACTAGCAAGAGTTCACGTTACGTATTTTCGAAGAAAAATCCTATTACAACTGACGTGAACGTCGTCAGACCTTACAGTGCGATTTTCAACAAGATGTTCAAATTATATACCAATTAACCAGATATAAAAATAAGTTTCAAAATAATTCAAGGAAGATCGAAAAAAAAATATTATTGTACAGTTTCATCCAAGGAATTAGTAATTTGAAATTAATTTACTGTAGCCAGATTAAGGCTCTTGGACCGTTCCTTAGACGCACTCATAGTTATAAAAGGGTACTTATAACTTACTCTATTTACAAATATCTGAAAACAAACATACTAAATGTTTAATGATAACCTCATATTATACAGATTGGGAAACTCCATTCATTAGACATACACTATTAAATCGGATATTCATTATACTATAAATAATTAATAAATTAATATTTAATAAATTGTGAGTATGTCCGAAATATCAATATAATATCTAGGGCTGTAATATTGGAAGGAAAGCGCTGAGGTGCTTTGTGATAGGAAAATCCCTGTCTACTTGAAGTCCGAAATACATAGAATACTGATTCACCCTGCTTTACTCTATGGAGTCGAGAACTAGCCACCATTAAATGCGTTGAGAACCAGCTCCATGTTATGGAAATACGAAGGATATGTTGGACATTACGCTTCATTCACTTTGACCATATTAACAATCATGGCATAAGACAGAAGGTGCGTGTTCCAACCATCCATGAAAAAACCTTGAAAAAGACGTCTTTGGGTATATGGACTCACCTTACGAGCTGTACCCTCTATCATATTCAGTACTGCATACAACTTAAAATTGGATTGACATGTGCTAAGGGACTCAACGAAACAGCGCTGGCAAGACGCCTTAAACCGTATTAAGTGGCCATCCAAGACCCAGTGGGCGAACCCAGTCCACACAGTATGAACCTAGCTCTTTTAAAAGCCTTAGAATACATTGTATACCAGCAAGTTTCTAACTACTTGCAAACACACGATATTCTTGACGAACATGTCTGAATCCCGATGCAAGCATCACACTAGTTCCACACTACTTAAAGTTTGCAGACGACATTCACCATGAGATATACAAAAGATAAGTTACAATCCTAGCTCTTCTTGACTCTTCTAAGGCTTTTGACTCACTTCACATACTACTTTCCAAACTATTTAAACAACATTTTTCAACAGTGGATGAACTCATATCTTCGTGTCCGTCAACAGTATGTAAGAAAAAACAAAATATTCATCCCGGCGATCGGTAGAGGTTAGTGTCCCATAGGGTTCTGTCCTAGGACCACTTCTATTTTCCGTCTATATTAACCATATCACGTCGTCAGTTAACAGTCACACTGACAATATACAATTACACTTGCACTGTAAACCGAATAGACTAACCTGGATGGAAACGCGTGTCTTAGACTAAAACACATAAAATCTCAAGATGTAAAATTTTCTCACCCACGACGTCGTTTAAACATCATAAGTAGCTTGAATTAACCGGAAATTCTACCTACAAATTTCATGTCAGTGAATCTGTCAAAGATCTCGGTGTTAGGACGAACATCTTTCACGGAAACAGAAGACATCGAGCTCGATAGCTGCAGTCGCTTAAGTGCGGCCAGTATCCAGTATTCGGGAGATAGTAGGTTCGAACCCCACTGTCGGCAGCCCTGAAGATGGTTTTCCGTGGTTTCCCATCTTCACACCAGGCAAATGCTGGGGTTATACCTTAATTAAGGCCACGGACGCTTCCTTGCCACCCCTAGCCCTTTCCTGCCCCATCATCAGCGTAAGATTATATGTGTCGGTGCAACGTAAAGCAAATAGGAAAAAAAACCATGAGACTGTCAGCGTTTTCAGAAAGGTATTAGCAACAATTATCTCAATTACAACATTCCGCAATATATTTTCTCGATTATTTATTTACACTTTGGTATTACCTCATTTCGACTACTTTGACGCCTCTCAATTTCGCCACCTGTCAACCAGTTACAATTTGGAACATGGTCAAACATTAACACATTTATCACTACTGTCTCACTGCAACACAGGGTAAAAGTAATTTGTTATTTCTTCACAACGGAAGTGGAATAAACCATCTGTCTTTGTCAGAGAGGCTTTACCTGCTAGTTTCAGGCAAATTTGTTACCAATATTTCCTAGGTAATAGATAAAGTCCTGGATTGTTCGTATGTTATGTTAATATTGCAGATAAGACTGTATTCAAGATATACATTGTGAATAAGCAGACTGTTATTATTAAGAATAATAGGCATACGCTGTTAACATTTTGTGTACCCTATATCATCATCATATTAATGTATTTCTTATTATAATTTTTGTTTCCTTACAATATTGTATTGTTTAGTAGCTGTAAGATATATCATTTGTATACTATTTATTTAAATTCTGCTTATGTGAATATTGTATTTTCTGGTTAGATGAAAGGGAAGACTTTATGGTATTTATCTTGCCATACAAAATAAATCTATCCTAATCTTTTCCAAAACAACGAACGAAACTTGGCTTGATTGACCCCTAGATGAGTGAAAGTAAAAACCTTCCACCTATTAATGAATGAAATAATTCATTCATTCATTAATGCATTTCCGCATCTACATCAAAAATGTTTTTCCTGAGCTTAGCAACAGTGAGGGCTATGGTTTTAATGTTTGCAGCCATTAAGTCTTCTCTCAAGCATGATTTATTCAGTGGACAGGCCTATAAGTAATCATGCACTTGTAACTTGCCTCAGTCTCAGAGGTTGTCGTAGCTGTCGTGGCCTTACAGCGTGAATTTCTCGTCCTCAGCCTCTTTAGTGACTTTCGTGTACCATGGGACGAATCATTATCTGACTCCGTTTTTCTGAGAGAGATGTTTGGGTCCTTTCCTTCTCTCTTTAATATTTTAAGCTGGGAGCTTCCATTGAAGTCTCAAGGGCTCCTATTCCCCTCATGGATTCCACTATCCGTAACCCTGACTCTAACTGGGATATCCTCGACATCTTCGGTCCGAAATAATCAACATGGTACGTCACTTCCGACATGGTCCAAGTGAACACCAGGACTAGATTATTTCAAAAGTGGAAGCCCAATTTTTATATTTCTCGACTTCTTTGTAGAGAATCAAACCTACATCTCTCCGGTTGAACTAGGGTATTTTGACCACATCGGAGAGGCAGTCCCTTCAATATGCATAATGAAACAATGATATATTGAGGAATCGTGAGCTCTAATCTGTGGTTGGTATCCTAATTACAATTACAAACATATAAAACCTTACCATTAGACTTGCCTTTATAAAAGTTCGTTTACCAATACATGTTGCTCGAGCAAAACTAATGTGAACAATAGCGTTTCCCGAGGCGTGCTCGTTCCGATCAAGCGAACGGAATACTCACGTTTATTCGTGGCGTAATTGGTACACCAGCTCATTAGCGTTCACCCGTAGCTCGTAGCATTTTCTATAATCAATGCTTTCCTTTATTACTGAACTATTCTTTTTATTGTTAGAGATATGGATTAAGCATTATATTTTCTCAGAACATTCAACGGCGTTCGGTTCAGAGGATTCGATTCCCGGCAGGGTCGGGGATTTTAATCGCGTCTTATTAATTCTTCTGGCTTAGGGACTGGGTGTTTGTTTTTGTACCAACACTTTCCTCTTCATCTTCAAATAACATATTTCACTACCAACCACCATAGAAAGACGCAATTGTGATTACATCCCTCCATATAGGGTTAGTGTCAGGAAGCGTATCCGGCCGTAAAACAGGGCTAAATCCACAAGTGCGACCCCACAAGTGTGAGAAATGCGGTAGGAAAAGAATAAGAATAAGAAGATTCAAGTTTTCTTACTGCACGACAAATAATATCTCTAACGCCTTCAAAAGATAATATCAACAATCTGATTCTTCATGATTCTGAGTACAACTAGGAACAACAAATCTGCACTGACAAAGTGGGAACCTAACATGCTTGCATTCTGATTGCATACAGTCCAGATTGCAGAAACAAGATTGCCTGCAGACAAACATAAGGTTTGATAGTTCACGCATATTTGAGATTTCGATCAATTATTTATAACTCAAACTAATTTCAATTCGAATTCCAGTAATGACTGATGTGCATTTGAAAAATGTACAATTATAATTTCTTGTTAAAAATCAAACTTTACACCTGTCAATGTAAACTATTGCGGATTACAAATTAACTTAAAAAAGGGTAAATAGGTTTGAATGTTAGTGGTTATACATACCCGTGGAATAACTGCGCCCTTACCTTTGCGCCCTTCAAGGGCTGTAGTGCCATGGGGTTTGGTTTGTTTGGTTTTTACCTTTGCGTTGCGGGGTAATTTGTCTCTTGTTCCTTGTTTTTATACTCTAAGCCTGCGAGGGTCAAATGTCACCATATATGTAAAACACACGATTTATAGTCTCTTGTCCTCACAGCTAAGGCCGAGCGGCGAGTGTAATCGTATGAAGGGAAACATAAGGGTACATATTGAAGGAAAGAAACTCAGTTATTCGTCATGGTCGTTTTAGGTAAAAGGTGACTTCACCTATACCTCTAATAACTAAAGTTGGTGTCTGAAATTTCTTATAGGAAGTTCCGTTTACTGCCTGCCGTGGCGGGATAAAAGGAGTGGGGGTATGGTTGCCATGGAAACGAGGGTGGAACGACTGCGGTTGCCATGGAGATTTATCTTCTGGCCAGCTCGTCTTTCTTGGAGTTGCCAAACCTCTCACTTCTGAGTTAGATCTTGTCGCAAGCAGTTCAGTGTGAGTGGAATTCTCTTTCTGTTTCTGTTTTGTGGAACATGAGACCAAATCAGTCGTAGTCTGGCCAGTTGTGTCCCATTTGCGATCACTCCCATTACAGTCGAAAACAAGAATATGAAGAAAGACCAGTTCGTATCCCATTTGCGATCACTGTGAATTATCTACAGCCTGTCAGGGTTTTCCAACGTCATTGCAACAAGGGGACTGCTAATTAAGGCGTAATCCACATAATTGTGTGTTAAGGATTCTCCCAATCCGTACCCTCTCTCTTGAAAGTTTTTTTTGAGGTAATTTTAGTCTATAGTTTATTTCAGCTGTAGACATCCATCGTTGATGTAGCTTTTGTTCTTATGCTATCTGCGTTCTTACTTACGATATGCAGGTCATTGAGACGAAGAAAGCAAGTCTTATGCTTTATATCGTGAATACTTTTACAGAAATTTAGGAAAAAGTCAGGGATGTTTGGTGACATGTATTTTTTTTAACCGCTGGATTTACGTCGCACCGACACAAATAGGTCTTATGGCGACAATGGGATAGGAAAGGGCTTGGAGCGGGAAGGAAGCGGCTGTGGCCTTAATTAAGGTGCAGCCCCAGCATTTCCTTTTTGTGAAAATAGGAAACCACGGAAAACCATCTTCAGGGTTACCTACAATGGGATTCGAAACAACTGTTTTCCGAATATAATATAAATCTTTCCGTGCTATCGTTATAGAATGATCATTTTCAACTTATTTTAATCTAAATATTTTCTTGACATTAAGTTCTGGAAACTTGTACATCTAATCCGAGTGTACAGAAAATAATTATAATTTTATTTATATAGGTGAAACTAGGCTGAGTTGTCGCGCCTTTTAACGCGCTACGGCTATGGAGCCAAGCTCTGCATTCGGGAAACCCGTGGGTTCGAACCCCACCGTCGGCCGTTCTCAGAATAGTTTTCTGTGATTTAATATTTTCACTTCGAGTCAAATGTCGGTACAGTTCCTATCCCAGCTCCTCAACGGAGTTTGGTGCCAGGAAGGGCATCTGGCCGTAGAAACATGCCGTATAAATTAATCTCATCCCATCTCATCCCGACCCAGTATCAAGAAACGAGACTGAGGGGTAGACATACATGCAGACAGAGGATAGTAGGCTAATTATATTTTGAGCAGCTATTTACTTAACATGTAGCATATGGTTGCTGCCATGAAGGGCATCATACCGTAAAACTGAGGCAAATAAATGTACGGGAAAATAGTAATAAATTGGGGAAAATGCCAGGGGGAAGAATTCTTCATTCATGACTGTTCTCGGCTAGTGTCTTATATTGTATGGCTGTAGAAGGTTAGGAGCCTGCACGTTTGCAGGCTAGTTGCAAGCCTCCAGAACGTAGCTCATCGATGTTTTCAGCTTTTGCGGGAACTGGAATTTGAAAGCCATGCCTTGTTTTTTTATTTGTCACGCTGTTGTCAGTCTCCCTAACATGGATAGAAAAATACTTGGGGAAGAAACTACAAAGACATCAGAGAAGTTTCTGTTTCAACGAGGCCTTTGTTCGAAGTGGTATGAATATATTCTGTTTTACGTCTTGTGCAATGATCCGCACAATTTTTGCTTCAAAAACATGCGTGTACGTGGTAAAAAGTTAACAAAACTTGTCGTTTCCATAATCTGTCAAGAGCACGCGTCATGTTATTATCTCCCTTCACTTCTGATAATGAAAGTTAAAGTGTATCCCCCCTCCCCCTTACTTTGATTGAAATTATTTTTAAGAGACGAATGTCCTTTCTGTGTGAACACATAAGGTGTGCTTGTAGTTAGTCATTTTGCTTACGGAACTGTATTTCCCTAGAAGTCCTCGAGCATAAAGTTTTTAAGTTGACAGTACTTTTACTATACCCTCTGTCCCCATCTTGATATCCAATGTGAATCACAAAGTGCACCCTATCCTATGAAATCATCGCCATAAAATTTGTCTGTGTTGGTGGGACGTAAAGAAATTGCGAAAAATTAGTATCCTGTGACATTCTAAAAATCACAGGCTTATTATTCCTCATTTGCACATTTATAAGGTGATACGGAATGCTTAATTCACTGGCAGGCGTAAGACGGAACACGTGCAATGTTCAGCTGGGTAACTCACTGACACAAAACTAGCATCGGAAGTAAAGGTGGTGAAGTGGATCAGGAAACCAAGACCAAAAATACGCGGAGGTCCAAAAGAAGCAGATTCTGATAATGAATGATCATGTCGTTAGACACTTTCACAAGCAATGGCTTCTGCGATAAAAAGGAATTGATGGTGACGACGAGGGTACATCAGACTTTATGTCAGAAGTGTGGAAGAAGTACCTAGATGGTGAATACTAGCACCTTTTTCTCCCCCGAAGAACACTGATAATAACATGAAAAAACCTCCATCATTGAAAAACACACAATGGGAGTATGTAGGTGCTTTCGATAAGCAAAGAATTTTAAAGAGAAATTAAAGTGCTGTGCCTTCCTTACAGTTAAATATGAAACTGTCAACTGACTGTGCAGTGCCATGGCACGCGTTGAAGAGGATCCTCTTCTTCAGTCTCTCTATCTCCCTTTGTGTGTGTGTAGCTCTTTCTGTTCTGCATACACTGTTTATGCTTGCATAATTCATTTCGTTCAGAGAACAGTATTAACGTAAATATATATTCCAAAGCTAATTATCAACGTTATGAATGTAACATAATTTATCTTACTGCGGAAACCCATACAACACACTGGACCAGGGATTAAACTGGCTCGTCTATATGCTTCGCCTGTTGAATATAACTCCCTGTTCACAAAGCGCTCAAGTACCCACCATAATTTGACTCTTTGGTGTGAACTTATAGATGCGTTCTTTTGGTGCCCTGATGTGTTTTAAACTGAGTCAGAAGTTACGCGTCTTCCGAGCCCTTGATATTAAGAGTGTTGGAATTCTCTTCCTAGTGTATGAGGTTTTTTTTTTTTTTGCTGGTTGTTTTACGTCGCACCGACACAGATAGGTCTTACGGCGACGATGGGACAGGAAAGGGCTAGGAGTGGGAAGGAAGCGGCCGTGGCCTTAATTAAGGTAGAGCCCCAGCATTTGCCTGGTGTGAAAATCGGAAACCACGGAAAACCATTTTCAGGGCTGCCGAAAGTGGGGTTCGAACCTACTATCTCCCGAATACTGGATACTGACCGCACTTAAGCGACTGCAGCTATCGAGCTCGGTAGTGTATGCGTCTTACTTGCTCTACGTAGTGGATTGTCTACCAGTGGTGCCTCCTGCGACAATACTAACGTAATCATCATTTCACCGGGTGCGCTCTAGAGGGCTCTGCCTACCGACTATTGAGAGCATTGCGCTTCCAGTGGCCTGGTATCTGTTGATTCTCCCAATTTTATCTTCTCTATTGGAGATAACTATTGGAGGGTAATCTAATCTTACCTACTCGCTTAAGGTCACGAACTGTCTGTCTATTGCGTACACCGTGGTTTATTCTAGGCCATTCCAGAAGACACAGTGCACTGTAAACACAACGCCAGGAAAGGCTATTTTAACGGAGAATTACGTTCCACGATAACGGATACATTGAAAGCAACATTTTAAGTCTCTTTTAGTGTTTGGTTAGAACGCGTATGTTTAATGTCTTAATTGGCAGATAAAAGAGGAGGCTGCCGGTTCCAAAAATGAAAATCTGAAGTATACTTTTCATGAATTAGTGCTTCAAAGTAAGGAAAAATTTGTGCTAAATATGTGACATCACACGCATACTCTGTTACAAGATGGCGCTGTGTTAACTAGCACGCTCAGTTGGAGGTTAGCTGTCGTTGTGAATACATCGTGGTCAGTTGTATAGAATAATAAAATGAATGTTGGAAAAGAAAGATTTGATTAGGATTCGGCAAAAGCGTGCAAAAGAAAGAGTTGAATCCAGAAAAGTAAATGATAAAGGAATGAAAGAAATGAAAAGAAAGGAGCATAATAGGCGTTTCTATGAGAAATTGAAACAGCGATAAAAATTACAATTTGTAACTACTGTGAATAAAATTTCTTATATCACAGACCCAAACTACACAGAGTTATTACCTGCAGTCACACTGTACCACGTTCTATTTAATAAAATTTATTATTCACATATTCGTTTTTTATTTCTAATGAGTACTTCTACGAAACCCTTGAGCGGGAAACCCACTTTCGGGAGCCCTGAAGATGGTTTTCCGTGATTTCCCATTTTCACACCAGGAAAATTCATCTTCCTTCCCACTCCTAGCCCTTTCCTATCCAATCGTTGCCACAAGACCTATCTGTGTCGGTGCGACGTAAAAAACAACTTGTGAAAAACTCAAAACCATGCGCCCATTACAATAGTGACAGCCTACCGCCATTTTTTCCAATTTTGGTTGTTCCAAAGGTGAAATAAAGCGAAGGATCGAAATATGAAAGGTAGCAATGATCCTTCTTCGAAGCACGGGTAAGATGATGACATAACCATCAATACAAAATAATGAAACTCGTTAAATTTCTAGTCTACTCAGACTTCTCGTATGGCCCAGAGATGTTGGACATACTAAAACGCGATCGTACACGATTAAAAATCTTCGGTGTGTGGTTCTAGAGAAAAATGCTGTGGATTCTTTGGACAGCTCATCGCACGAACATCTCAATTCTGAACCAATGTGATATGAAAGTTCGTCAATCACGCACGGTCTTTCAGCGGATCGTACGCTACTTTGGACATATAATGCGCCGAGAAGGTAGTCTTCAAAAGTTGACTGTTGAGGACAAAGTCGTAGGAACTAGTCCCCGAAGACGAGTACCAACGTAAATGGCCCCTTTCAGATTTTTCGCCGAATAACCACACTGAGTCACAGAAAAGGATAGCAGCGTAGGGTTAATCAGCTATAGTTGCGTTATTGAAAGATGAGTTCTGACAGTTCTTATAGAGATGTTCCTTTATTGCTTACGTGGGTGGGGAGAAAGCAACCTTACCCCACTAACGTGGCCATGGAAACGGGGTTGCCATGGTTATAAGCCTGCTGGTCGGCTCGTTTTCATTAGAGTTGACAAAAACTCTCACTTATGAGTTATGTAACAACAGCATACAGTGGTCTGAACGAATGAACAAGTGAGTCGGAAGGGAAGGGAAGGAGAAAGTATTGCAGCAATGTGGTAACACCGTGCAATGACATTTGCAATTCTCCTCCGTCCAGGCATATCTCTCAAAATGCTTCTTTTAGTATTACAGGTATAGCTAGCTGAATTATGATAGTCACGACGCCTCACTCCTGAGCAAAACGAAGAAGAATAAGAAGAAGAAGAAGATAGCCAGTGCCATTTGAAAAATCGTTATCTCTGCTTTTTTCTTTAATAATTTGTTTTACGTTGCACCGACACAGATAGGTTTTATGGCGACGGTGGGATAGGAAAGGCTTAGGAATGGGAAAGAAGCGGTCGTGGCCTTAATTAAAGTAGAGCCCCAGCATTTGCCTGGTGTGAAAATGGGAAACTACGGAAAACCATCTTCAGGTTTGCTGACAGTAAGGCTAGAACCCATTATCTCCCGAATGCAAGCTTACAGCTTCGAGCCCCTAACCGCACGGCCAACTCGCCCGGTTTTTGTTCTTGTGTCCAAACCCAAACAAAAATAGTCAAAGTACAGTTGAACTCCGTGACAGTATAATGTTAATTAAAATTATGTTCCGAAACAATATTTATCTTTCTTTCTTTCTTTCTATCTTAATCTGCTCCTAATCTGCTAATCCCTCAAGGTTGGATTTTCCCTCGGACTCAGCGAGGGATCCCACCGCTACCGCCTCAAGGGCAGTGTCCTGGAGCGTGCGACATTGGGTCTGGGGATACAACGGGGAGGATGACCAGTACCTTGCCCAGGCGGCCTCACCTGCTATGCTGAACAGGGGCCTTGCGGGGGGATGGGGAGATTGGAGGATAGACAAGGAAGAGGGAAGGAAGCGACCGTGGCCTTAAGCTAGGTACCATCCCGGCATTTGCCTTGAGGAGAAGTGGGAAACCACGGAAAACCATTTCCAGGATGTCTGAAGTGGGAATCGAACCCACCTCTACTTAGTTGACCTACCGAGGCTGAGTGGACCCCGTTCCAGCCCTCGTACCACTTTACAAATTTCGTGGCAGAGCGCCGGGAATCGAACCCGGGGCTCCGGGGTGGCAGCTAATCACACTAACCACTACACCACAGAGGCGGACTACAATATTTATCAAGTTAGATAATTAGATACGTACAATTCTGTATATCCCCCAGTCCTCAAGATGAGAAATTTTGTACAGCCTTGTTTACGTTAGATGAGATTGTAAAGTCTATCAATTCTCAAACATGGTCATATCGACTAAATTAAAAGTTTCATCACGAACTTTATCGAGAAATCCAAGCACATTCCTTTTGACACTTTATTACAGACTGAAAAGATCTTACGTTCCTCATGACAAGAAGCAACTTCATTAGACGTCATTCAGCACATGGTATGAAACAGTGTGACGGCAAATTCTACAGCGTGATTCAGCCGCCCCGTCCAATGGAGCTTTTTGCAATCAACGATATTCATTCCGTCCTGAAAACATCTGCCCTGCCGGTGTGCTCAGAAAACACAACCGGATATCTTGGTATTTACCGCCTCACCATGATAGGACGCCGTAATTTTATACTTGTATTAAATACTGGAAGATTTGCGTGTGCATTTTGGATAATATGAATCTGACACGCCGGCAAAACACTAAATTGATGTTGTGACCGCAATAAACCGAATATTTGCTATAAGCTACTCAGTGTGCCGTACGCAACCGTAGTGTAGTTGGTAAAGACGTGGTGGAGCGGGCTTGCATGTTAGGTGGGAGGTTCGAGTCTGGGAAGAAGATTAAATTTTTTTGAAATATTTATTTAATACGTACTGCATGCGATGTAAATTCAATACCCGCTTTCATAAAAATATTGTGTGAATGAATGTGTTTGTGGCCCAAGGAAGGGCCAATTAGTTAGCAGACCGGACACGTACAGACCGGAAGTAATAGGAACACAACTGCCCTGACAATGTTTTATCGCAGCAAATGCTCGATGTGATAACTGTTTTGGTTTATGCACATTCGGGCTCGGTGTTCAATAGATCGTTTTGCGCGCTGAAGCATTCCAGGTGTAATTGCTCGTCAGGCGTCCGTGATGAGTTGGCGTGGCTGGTCGGGGTTTATCCGGCGCTTGAGTGTGAACGACGTTCTTCAAATGTCCCCACAAGGAGAAGTCTAACGGCGTTAAATCAAGTGATCTAGAGGGCCTAGAAACAGGGCCTCCTCGTCCTATACATTTCGTGGGCAATCCCTTGTTCAAATGGTTACGAACGGGCAAAGTCGAATGTGGTGGAGCTCCATCCTGTTGCAACCACGTGGTCAAACGATCGTGCAAGGTCACATCCTCCAGAAGCAGTGGGAGTTCCTAACGCAGAAAGTGCAGGTAGCGTGGGTCCGTCCAATAGCCCTCAAAGAAATCAGGTAATCCCACAAGATTCCACACCAAACATTCACCCCGCAACGCATTTAAATCTGGTCACGAGACACGACCCATTAACAGAGTTACATGATAAAAGGACGTTGCTACATGATTTCAAGGCGTCATGTTTTGCGGACGGATGATATAACATTACGCTAGAGTTCAGAATCGTGTGCAAAATGTGCTTAGGCTACTGAACATTATTAATATACAGTACGCCTACAGGGGAATTGCACCCCTATAACCATGTGCACGTTAGTTGGACTGCAGCAAACAATAATGGAAGGGTCTGCTGAATCACAGTGTATAATAGAGAATCATATAACCTCAGGTACTGTGTGCAGACGTTAGTGCCATCGAGGATACCTGAGTGTCAATTTCGTCATTCCGTTTTAATCTGCTAGATGTTTGAGAAACGGATCACATTTAGGCAATATACGGCTAAGTTTTAATTAATTTGTCAGGTAAACACCAAATGTGTCACCAAGGCTCCTTTACATCGTACGACATGGAGTGCCGAATTGGCTTATTTCCGTCCTTCAAAATTCGGAATACCTCTGCCGGGGTTTGGACCCGGGAAGATTGGTTTTAGGGGTCGGTGCTCCACAACTATCCCCATAGCGAGCTTGTGAATCAACTTAATTTCTCCATAATCTTTCACAGCAGCTAGCCCTGTGGTCCCCTTTATTTCTAGAACTCTTACCTGTTAATCTGAGTCTAACCATTGTCGTCTTGGTTTACGCGTGCTTCTCTTATCCTCCAAGGACATATACCATCCTCCTCCATCACATATGGTACCACCACTGAGCCCAGTTAATCTGTACAGCTTCATCCATCGAGTTCATTCCTAACGTACCCTCTATCTCCTTGTTGCGTGTGCCCTCCTGACATTGTTTCCAACTGTTAGTAAACCTGCCAGCAATCATTTTCGCTACTTTCGTATCTATCATTTCCACCTTATGAATAACAATTCCTGAATCCACCGAGCTTTCACTCCTGTATATCAATGTTGGTCTGAAAACAAACTGATGCAAAGACAACATAATCAGAGAGCTGAATCCTTTTCCTTACAGAATACCTTTGATCGCAACAGCGAATCTCTGCATTAACCTGGTTACACCTCCATTCTATTTCACGTAATACTGTATACCACCGTCCTGGGAGAATGCATATTCTAAGTACTGAAAATGATACATCTCTTCCAGTTTTGTCTTCCATACTTGACATTCCTTTTTCTTTATACATACCTGGCGAGTTGGCCGTGCGCGCAGAGGCGCGCGGCTGTGAGCTTGCATCCGGGAGATAGTAGGTTCGAATCCCACTGTCGGCAGCCCTGAAAATGGTTTTCCGTGGTTTCCCATTTTCACACCAGGCAAATGCTGGGGTTGTACCTTACTTAAGGCCACGGCCGCTTCCTTCCAACTCCTAGGCCTTTCCTATCCCATCGTCGCCATAAGACCTATCTGTGTCGGTGCGACTTAAAGCCCCTAACAAAAAAAATTCTTTTACATTTCTTCCCCATTGACATCAATTTAGTCTTGTAAATTCTAATTTTCTTATCATACCCGTTGCACCTCTTTTCTAGCTCTGAGATACTAGATTGTAGGCTCTCTGAATAGAGTGCCACAAGACCAAATCGGCGGCAGAGGCCAAACTGTTTACTGCATTTTCACCCAAATGAATCCCTCCCTGCCATTTCATACTCCTCAGTCAGTGATTCATATACATTGTGGAAAATAAAGGTCAAAGATTATATTATTATCTAACTCTATAACTACATTGAACCAAGAACGCATTATTCCACCAATTCCCACTGCTATTCGATTATGAAGATCAGGGTCGTAGCCAGGGGGAGGGTTTTTGGGGGTAGGAAACACCCCCACCACAAATGGAATATTAAAAAATAGAATAAACAGAAACTCACATAAACTATAAACTAAACGAACGTTCAGAGATACACTGTAAAACCAACAGATCTGTTGAAAATATTTTCAAAATATCCTCGAAAATTAAATTTTAGGTTATAAACTGTACATACAATTCGCTGTAAAACTATTCAACATGATCTTATTGTTCTTATTGTTAATTTTAATCTAAGAGTTTGTAGTGTACTGCAGTATAAATATCAACATAATTCACTTGTATCAGTGTCCTTATATAAACAATCCATGCATTTGCGCACGACACACGCACCATCATTATGTTCTATCAGCATTTTGTAACTATAATGCCCCTGCCCCCACATCGGCCGATCCCGCCTACGCTACTGATCAAGGTTGCCTTCTACCGCCTGTAATAACCTGGTATTAATCCTACAATCCTTCAATTGATAAAAATACGATCGAAAAAGAAAGCGACTGTTTTCTAAAATTGTTTTCTTCCTTCATTCTTTCGATGTTCCGTAATCAGCACTTTTCAGAACGAAGCATAGTATTGATGTAATTGGAATAATATTTCGCGAGTGTTATGAACAAATATATCCAATATGGATGTCTATTCTATTCACTCTAAGAAATATTGATAATGTTACCTGACTCAAGTGCCTGGTATTGCTTTCGAATATTGTAACGCTGTAAATCCACATAAACATAAGCGAGCACTGCACTCCAGGGTGATAAGACTATAGCAAAGAGAGAAGTGCAGTGTGAACCCTATTATCGGAGCGGTTAGCAGGAGGCGTGCTCTACAGAAGATGGCAATAACACAGAAGTGTGCTACTACAAACTGAAAACAAGCATACGTGCTTAGAGTCGAAACACTGAATAACTGACAAATTGAGGATATATCCTAAAAGGAGTCACCAACTGATAATTTATATTCAAATAATATATTTACAAAATCGAAAAACCCATGGTGCAGCAGTCCCGAAGGGCCATGGCGTACCAAGCGACTGCTGCTCAGCCCGAAGTCCTGCAGATTATGCGGTGTCATGTGGTTAGCACAACAAAATCATCTCGGCCGTGATTTTTGACTTTCTAGACCGGGGCCGCCATCTCACCGTCAGATAGATCCTCAGTTGTAATCACGTAGGCTGAGTGGACCTCGAAACAACCCTCAGATCTGGGTAAAAATCCTTGACCTTGCCGGGAATTGAGGCCGGAGCCTCCGGGTAAGAGGGAGGCACGCTATCCGTATACCGCTGGGCCGGCACTTCAAATAATATGTAGTGTATATTATTTTGCAGAACATTTCCCTTTACCATTGCGATACACCCCGGTCAGTTGAATGGCAAAATTTTTTCAGTAATGGAATGCACAACCAAACAAAACCAAACCCCAAGGCTCAAAAGCATTGATGAGCCTTTGCCTACAAAATAACCCGCAGCTAAACTTGAAGGCCTGCAGGTTACGAAGTGTCGCATGAGCAAGGTAACGAATTCTGTCGATCGTTATTTTTTGCTTTTTCTATCACAAATTGAACGTACAAGCAATATGCAGTTCAATAGATCCCTACAAAAGAATAGCACGAATGCTATACAAAATGCAGTGAATTAAAAGGCACAAGCATGTTTCCACAAATTAAAATACAAGGTGGAAATGTTATTTTATCATGCTAATTTCTAGACGACCATTTTTGTCCGAATTTTGTTGTTTTGAAAGCAGAGATCATTTAACTTTTGAAAGGTTCCTGCAAGGTGTAACCGAGCGCTTTTAAATATTGCAGGATATTACTCTCATCAGGTTATTCTTGACAATATTTTGCAGAATTTCCGTGACCTCTCCGTGTATGTAGGGGCTGCCTGGCCGAGGTGGTAAAGGCGTGCTCGGTTCGCCCGAAAGGATGTGGGTTCGAATCCCCGTCAGGAAGTCGTAAAATTTAAGAAACGAGATTTCCACTTCCCGGGGTGCATATGGCCCTGAGGTTCACTCAGCCTACACCAAAAATGAGTACCAGGTTAATTCCTGGGGGCAAAGGTGGCCGGGCGTAGAGCTAACCACTCCACCCCATCACGTGCCGCGGTTAACAATGGTGGGAGCCTTTACCTTCCACTCCTCCCAGGGCCTTCATGGCCTGTACGGAGGTGTCTTTGTCTTTGTCTCCGTGTAAGTACCGAAGAAGGCAGAACAGTCATGGCTCTTTTTTTTCAACTAGCTTATTCATTCTGTCGTGCCATTATTTGCATGGGTTGGTAGTCCCTGACAGACTTCCACAAATTCTATTGTAGCAATTACATATTTCTGAGAGTGGTAGTGTCTATGCGCTTCTCCTCCGACGTCTGATTCTTGTGATGCATCATAACGTGCAATTCGTCGAGGAAGCACACGACAGTCAAACAGGTTTATGTTACTTAGGAAGTTGACAAATGTTAGAGATAATTTTACTTTTAATGTGTCATATGTCCTGTATCATCGTTGCACCTGCGAAAACTCCTATGTGAAATATTTCAGCTTTGAAATGAGGCCGGTAAGATTCTGCCATTAAAGGTTCAATATTATGCGCGTAACTTCATATAAAATTTACCTGTTTGCTGGTTCGAGCAGTGAGGAATCAAAGTCAATGTAAATAAATGTCCAACAACACTCTTCACAAGAAGACTAGGTAAACTCTAAGGTGATCTAACTTTCCTTGGAGAAGTTATTAGATATTCTTCGAGTACCAAATACCTGGATGTCAAGCTGGACTGAGGACTCACTTACCGACAGCATACCAGAAAATTTTGGCCTTGGCCCACAGAAGTCTCACAACGCTATCCCTTAATGAATGTTGAAGAAAACAATTCAACAGGAAACTTACACTTCTTTAGATAGACCGCTATTGAAGTATGCCTTGCCGTTGATTGGCTCCTGAATAGAGTGCAATAAGTTCAGGCTCTTCGTTTTATTACAGTTGCCGATTGGTATGAACCTAATACTGAAGCGTGTTAAATAGCCACTCTTAAGGGAGTACCGGGCGAGTTGGCCGTGCGCGTAGAGGCGCGTGGCTGTGAGCTTGCATCCGGGAGATAGTAGGTTCGAATCCCACTATCGGCAGCCCTGAAGATGGTTCTCCGTGGTTTCCTATTTTCACACCAGGCAAATGCTGGGGCTGTACCTTAATTAAGGCCACGGCCGCTTCCTTCCAACTTGTAGGCCTTTCCTATCCCATCGTCGCCATAAGACCTATCTGTGTCGGTGCGACGTAAAGCCCCTAGCAAAAAAAACAAACAAACTAAAGACAGTGGGTCGATACGGGACCCAGTAATACTTATTTAGATCATGAGATAGCAGAAATTTATTATTTCATGGATAAGTAATCTTATCTTCCTTGAAATAAGCTGAAATGATTTTTTTATTTAGTTCAGAAGTTTGGCAAATTAGCACTAAGGATTACAGAGGCAAATCCATTTGCTGTTTCTATGGAAGAAAGCAAATCAGAGTTTACTACTGAGCAAATGCTCAGATGCGTTCATTGATAAATTGATGGGCTCCGTAGCCGAATAGATAGCATTTGATCAATACTCGATAACCCGTTAGACACAAAACATACATTCATGAGACCTAGATATCATTAAGTCATTCGGGCTAAGCAAGATTGTCCTGCAGATATTGGATTGTCCAATATTAACCAGTTATACAGAGCAGTATTATTCTTTGCTGCAATTGTTGGGAACAGAAACCCCAAGCTTAGAAACCTGTCTACACAGCAGCTATTAAGAGTAATTAATATTTCACCGCTGCTCATCACGCGACAGGTAGCTGACCTGAGTTTCCTCCACGGAATCCTAAATGGACATTACTGCTCGGGACATCTTGTCCCACTGTTCTCTCTCCGTGTTCCTTCCCGCTCCACCAGAACCAAAGACCTTCTCCACATTCCCCACACTCATCACTCAATACTTCAAAGATCTTTCCTAATCCGCCTCCCAACTCTCTTTAACAATATTAATAAGACAAAAGAACTTGATATAGCATCAAGCAAAAGTATATTCGGGAGGGGCGTAAACAGTCTCCTAAGGATAAGTTGATTGTGAAGTGGTTATACCGCCATCTTGACCCACGACGACTAGCCTATGAAAATGGACATTCTCATGGTTTTCAATTTGGACAGTTGTTATTAGTAGGCTGTGTACCTGATATTCTTATCTTTTGTTATGTTTGTTATATTTTATCATGAAAGTTTACATTTGTTAATTAGTCTGTTGACAGTGCAAGTTAAATTTGCTCAGTGTAGCTGTATCTTTTCCTTCCTTCATGAATGAATGAATAAATAAATAAATAAATATAGTAATCTCCTATTTTTTTACAACTTGCTTTACGTCGCACCGACATAGAGAGATCTTATGGCGATGATGGGATGGAAAGGCGTAGGAGTGTGAAGGAATCGGCCTTGGACATAATTAAGGTCCTGGTCTGAAAATGGAAACCACGGAATACCATCTTCAGGGATGCCGGCAGTGGGGTTCGAACCCACTATCTCCCAAATGCAAGCTCACAGCTGCGCAACCGAATGGTCACCTTAATGGCATCCTTCTCCGTAGTGATTTTCTGCCTTAGCGGGGTCTGGTGACAATACCGTTCAGCTGTTTAGTTGACCTTACGAAGCTGGATTAAACCCATTCAACCATTTTAGATGGCAATCAAATCATAAAACATCACGTACACCTAGTCATACGCATGGATACAATCAATGGTGATGAGATATTTAATTTTATACTCTTGCCCTGTGTACTAATGTGCGTGATTTCCGTAATTACTTCCCGTGGTACTAAATCCCATTAATTATTAATGACGAACACCTTCGCACTTGATTTGGAACTGTTCAAACGAGTTGACTTCGAGTGTTCTAGTTAAAATAACGTAAATATAACACTAGGTGTAATTATGCCTTGACACACCCTATGTTCTCTGAAAAAAAAAAATAATGAGTTGGCCAGTATGATATGTTCGTCAAAATTATCCCTATGATGAATAGTGAGAATTATGGACGTCAGTAGTGCGCGTGACGTTCTCCATTTGCAAGTACTGATAAAGGATTCTTCAAAATTTATAGCCGAGGAAGAATGCTGGGAAATAAACGCTCTTATAAACTCCAGCTAACTCAAATGTTAGAGAGAAGACGTATTGTACATTATTCTTGCATTTGTACTGTGACTGTCAGGAAGTTCTATATTAATAACAATGTTACTGGTTTTACGTCCCAGTAACTACTTTTAAGGCTTTCGCAGATGCCGAGGTGCCGAAATTTTTCCCCACAGGAGTTCTTTTACATGCCAGTAAAGTTACGGCTGACGTATCTGAGCACCTTCGAATACCACCGGACTGAGCCAGGATCGAATCTGCCAACTTGGGCTCAGAGAGCCAGCGCCTTAACCGTCTTTCAGCCCGGTACTCTTGTGAATATTACGTACTTACATGTGACTGAGCTAATGACCAATTTCCATTAAGGAGTAATTTGTTTCTGTAATGTACGGATAATCATTTATTTTAATCTAAACGGTATAACGCAGCATTTACGTCTCATTTCCGTAATTCGTTTCACTCCGACGCCCCGCAAAATTGCATAAGATATATTTATTTTAAATGAAGTTTAATATGAGAGAAAATCCCACGTGCGACTACTCGCAAGTTAATGGTAGGCTGTGGGTTGGCACTTTCAACCAAGTAACTTGGAAATTGTTAAGAAATGCGACGAGAATGTTATGGAAACATTTTTCTTCGTGCCTAAAATGATTTCAGTTGGTAAGAAGTTTAAGAGGTTTGAATGTTATCTAGGGAATACTGAAGTGGAATAGGTTCATTTAACTGACGTTCCTTAAAAATATGAATTTTACTTTAATACAGAGTTTTCGCCAACATTTATATTGTTCTTATGTGATACAAATCCCCGATAGATACAAATATTCTTGTATTTCTTCAACCGTTCTTCCCTCATCTGTGGGGTCGCGGGTGTGAATTGTGGCGCACATATGGATTTGGCCCTGTTTTACGACGACATGCCCTAACTGACACCAACCCGGTAAGGGTTCTTGTGGTAGTTAGTAGTGTATTATGTTGTCTGAATATGAAGAGGAAAGTGTTGGGACGAACACAGACACCCAGTCCCCGAGTCAGAAAACCTAATCAGACGAGATAAAAAAATCCCGACCTGGCGGAGAATCGAACCCAGAACTCTCTGAACCAAAGGCTTCAACACTGACCATTCAGCCAAAGAGCCCCAACACTCAAAAATCTGTTTATATCTTTTCTTGGCGATGCGGCATACTCGCTGTAAGTTTTATATATTATCTAAGCATTAAACGTCAAAGAAGTATATATTGTACAGTACACGCATTCACAAATTATATTTTCCTTCCAATATAAATTAATCAGTTTGTTTTAATTTTGAGAATATTTTGAAATCCTTTTTTCATCTACGTTTGTATTCACGTAAATTAAAAGAAAGGCAATGAGACGTAAATTACTACGTTTATATAATGCAACGAGTCCAGAAATTAAATTCCTTTGAGTGACGTAAAATTTCCTGAGTTTGTTGTGAAGCTCGAGGTACTGCTAACAGGTGCGGTCTAGAGTGCGTGCCGTGTTGTTACGCGCATGCGTACGTCCTGTCGTCGCGACGCTCGTCCCTGTGGGATGAGAGCCTCAGTCACGGCTATCCTGCCGAGCTCCTCGCCTCCACTTTGCCCACCTGTGCTCGCCGGGGACTTCTGAGGTGAGTACCACATGTATCACTTAAAACTTTTCTAGTGCTGCAAACTTAAGGCAAGGAATTATATTAAGGTGAGTAGCATGATTGTCAGATGGTACAGTAGAACAGAATTTTATTACCGCTTGTAAGTATATTGTTATATTTATATATTTTTAATTTATAGAATATTATATCGTCCTTTATTTATTCGATATTTTCAAACACTGCGCTGTTTTTTTCTGTCTTATTCAATCAAAATTAATTCAAGCAATTTAATAGTTGATTTGTACTAGGTAGCTAAATATTACTGTCACACGAGATCAAAGAACTAATGCCACTGTTATTACATATATGATAGCAATACTACTACTGCCACATTTCTTAGGTTATGAATTCCAAACCTCAATAAAAAAATTAATTCCTGTTTTTTAAGTGTACAAAAAAAATCGCAAAACTATGTTTGTAAATATTTAAAATTCAACGAAGTGAATTCATTTTCCAACTTAAAACATGGAAATTTACCCGTTATTTTAAACGTACATAGTAACCTGCATATAGTGTGTATAACATAGAAATTTACCCGTAATTTTAATTTGTATATCAGTCTAAATGTAGCGTGTGTAATAGTCAAGACTTGATGTACGAATGCAGAAATGCCTGCACAATCTATATGTGTTGATGTTGAATTGTGGCACCCAAATAACGAGCACGTAATTTTAAAAGGATACAAACCGGGCGCTTCATATGAATTTACCAGTTTTTACTAGGAGAGAGTTAATTCAATGTACAGTACATCAAAACAGGTAAATGTTATGGCAGTACAGTCATCACTAAAGCCCGGATTTTCATGCAGTAATAGGTTAGATTGCAAACTCATTTGGTTAGTAGGAAATGCCGGCCACCCGCTGTTCCACAATGTAGAAAGAGTAACATAAATTATAGGGGTTCTGATGGACCGTACCCCTAATGTTTATGCAAACCCCATAGCATGATCATAGTGAAGGTAGACTATACTTGCTTCTCGCTTCAGTAAGTTCGCATTCTAACCTATTAGTGCATAAAATTCCGGGCTCTAGTCATCACATATATAATAGCTTAATTGTTATTGCTGGCAGAAATGTGCTCTAGAATTCAAAATGTTACATGTTACGCTACATTCTCCTAAACGTATTTTAGTATCAAGACTACACCGTAGCACTGAATATCGAAATTTCAAAATTTCTATATTTGCGTATTTCGCTTCAGAACCTGAATGTTATAGGTCTAATAATAGACGCACTATAATTTTAAGCCCTGGAAAACAATACAACTTCTATACATCTTAGGAACCTGAAATGTTTCCATGGGATAACCTCCCATTAATTAGGAGAGGAAGTAACAATTACCCAAAGCCATGCGCTAAATAAATTAATGATAATTAATTAAAAACTCATTTTGCAACTTTCTTTTCGATGTGTCTAACAGCGTATTTGATTTTTCTATTACCGTTAATTTTCCGTAAGGTGATCTAAGATCGGAATGTACAAAATGAATTTTCCTTACTTAACATTTATGGAATTATAAAACTTGAAGTGAGAAAACTTCGAACGTTTTCAAAAAACGAACCTGTCAGTTTTCACGGAAGGAAAGGCAAGGAAATCTTCCACATGACTCCATTGTCTACTTGATTTACGAGGCTACCTTTCGGTGACACTCTATATGTACACAACGCTCTGGGATTTCAGATTCACTCGAGAGAAAGTCAACATACAGCTGTAAATATATTAACTGACAGAGATGTTTATAACCCGTGTGGTTTCCTTAACAATTGGATCTAATTCTTCAAATATTGTAGCACTGTAAGTTTAAACGAAATGATTATGGTAGTGAAATCTATTTAACTTCTCAGTTTCGTTTGACATCGAACATCAGTGCCTTTTGTATCGCAGATTGTGGTGCAAAAGCTCGTCATACATTATTATTATTATTATTATTATTATTATTATTATTATTATTATTATAAACAATAGCCCTAACATACTTTTATATAAAATATGGCTAACTTCCTTGGAGAATAAGTAATAATAATAATGATAACAACAGTTCAATAAAAATGTAATTAATGCATTACAAAGTAGAACAAAATACTGCAAAGAATATCACAAGGTGTGAAAAACATTTTCTAAGAAACAAATAAGAGCTGAAGTGCAACACCTTTTCACAAATAGATCGGAAATTGGCGGAGAAATGTTTACAATGCAGTAGCTCAGTTGTCTTAACAAATTGATTCTTTTTCCTTTTGATAGCGCGTAGTGAACAATAGAAAACTCAATTAGTTCTGATTGGCACTTACAAAGCTATCCTTTTGGTGATGGTATTTTTATTAGGAATGTAACATTTCACGATATCTCTGTACAGAGACTGTCCTTTCTTCGGCATCAATAGACTATGTGAGTGATATACCATGACTTTTTATTTGAATTACGAAAATTATTATAATTTATCTCCTTCTTTTTCTTCTTTATCTGTTTACCCTCCAGGGTCGGTTTTTCACTCGGACTGAGCGAGGGATCCCACCTCTACCGCCTCAAGGGCTGTGTCCTGGAGCTTGAGACATTGGGTCGGGGGTAGAAACCGGGGAGAATGACCAGTACCTCACTCAGGCGGCCTCACCTGCTATGCTGAACAGGAGCCGTGCGGGGGGATGGGAAGATTTGAAGGGATAGACAAGGAAGAGGGAAGGAAGCGGCCGTGTCCTTAAATTAGGTGCCATCCTGGCATTAGTCTGGAGGAGAAGTGGGAAACAACGAAGAAACCACTTCCAGGATACCGGAGGTGGGAATCGAAACCTCCTCTACTCAGTTGACCTCCCGAGGCTGAGTGGACCTCGTTCCAGCACTCGTACCACTTTTTAAATTTCGTGGCAGGGCCAGGAATCGAACCCGTGCCTCCGCCGGTGGCAGCTAATCACACTAACCAGTACACCATGGAGGCGGCTTTGTAATTTATCGAATATCTATAACCATCGCCACTGAAGCATTTTAGGTGAATGTTTCATATGTCATTGTTTTAAAATGATTCCGAAGTTTGTTTTCAGACAAGAAATTTACAGTAATATCCAATTGTTGCAAGAATTAGGCCTTCAGTCATTGAATTAACTTCTTTTGGAGATTACGATATTACACTATACCATATTATTCAATATAACTAACGAAAGAACAGAACACTTCTGGTTTACCTGGGTTTTCCGTGGTACTGGGATACGGGCACGACAGTACTAGGACATAAATTTGTTCATTTTTACGGTATAATTGAAATTACTTAGGGCTGGAGTTAATCAGTAATACCGAAACATCAGTAAAGGGAATCATTCCTGTCATTGTTTGATATGTGCATGAGAACCTGGAGGAACACGAAATTAAACATCACAGCGATAAAGTGCTATAATTCTGATTAGAACTCCCTTACCTGTAGTACAATGTACTGAGTGACACTAAAGATTTTAGGGGAAGTTTATAATGTTACATTGTTTTGTAAAGAAGTCTAATTTAACTACGAAACTTTTATTGTACACTAGACTTACCGTCATTACTTTCAGAAATTTGTGAACTCGTTCATGGCAGATCACATCATTTTAAAATTATTACTCGGTTCTGAAAATCCAGTTGAAATCCTTAAATCCGTTATTTAGTACTTTGTGAAGCTATGTGCAACTGTGTCACATATGACATTTTACTAAGCAACCCTCAAATCTCCATTAAAGGTATATTTGTTAACATATATGGAAGATTATACTCCTTTTGTTTGTTTGAAAATTTACTGTAAAGCATTCATTGTTAAAATTCTAGCCATATCACGTGATATTTTTCAAGCGTAATGATACATTATTATGCACAATTATCTGTCGTCCTTGGACGTCCAGTTTTTATTTCCGGTACTTTGCGGAGATTTAAAATTGACAAGAAGGCTGGCGTTTAGATAAGATAGTACATTCAACTCACCTTCTTTGCGAGTTCACTTGAGAAGACCTGCACCACGCAGGGCGAGGACATGAATTTATTATTATTATTATTATTATTATTATTATTATTATTATTATTATTATTCAACGATTGAGAATTTTATTGTCGTAGATAACTTCTCTCCGATCGAGTTGGCCGTGCGGTTAGTGGCGCGCAGCTATGAGCTTGCATCGGGAGTTAGTGGGTACGAACCCTACTGTTGGCAGCCCTGAATATGATTTTCCGTGGTTTCCCATTTTTACACCAGGCAAATTCTGGAGCTGTACCTTAATAAAGGCTACGGCCGCTTCCTTTCCACTCCTAGCCCTTTCCTGTCCCAGTCTCTCATAAGACATATCTGTGTCGGTGAGACGTAAAACCAATTGCAAAAGAAAGAATAACTTCTAGGGATCACATATTTTTAAGCAAGCTCGTCTATAACCAAGAAATTCTGAACTGATGCTTCAATTTAATATTTAAAAAGTGTGTAGCTCTTGCTCTTTGTAAACATCCTCTTTAAAATTTGATCAATGATGTTAGAGAGTAGAATTAAAATCCAACAAGTCAGTTCCGAAGTTCTGAGTACGATCAGTGTTTAGATTTATTACCTCGCACAACAGAATCACAGTATATGTAAAGAAGAAAGACACTGCAATCTCAGATAATATTCTTACAGATAGTTCGATGATTTTACATCGTTCTCAATGAAAGGGCATAATTGATGCAGTGTGGTAAGGTTTTGAAGATTACAGCACATGTTATTCTGTTAGAATTCAAGAAAATTGAGACTTTTTTCACTATTTTAGCCAGTAAGAGCCAGTTATCACCAACCACTAGAACTGAATTCTGGATACATGCCTCTCCCTGACTCTTTCACACGGATCATTAGCAGATTTTAACATCTAGCTCACTCCAATGTCTTCAGCTCATTGACCCATCCTGTTTGAGGTCTTCCTCTGGGTCACTTACGGTCGGAAGGACTCTATGCCTCCATCTCCTGTTCATTTACCTTGCAATTCGACCTACGGAAATCCACTTCCTCATCTTCACAGTAACAATGACGTTTCAACCTAACCATAACATTATACTTCCCGTCTTTGGACCATTTCTATCATGATTTTTTATTGCTCTGTGGATGTCTGTAATTTTCAATGGTTTTAACATGTAGAAACCCAGTCTCACATCCGTATGTCATTGCAGAGAAGACACTCTTCTCTTTAATAAGTGCGATAGATTTACTTTGAAGATTACATTTTGTTTATTTGGAACCTTGACTAATAAATTATTATGTTCTACTTCAATTAAATCCACAGCCAAAACTGAATATGTAATATTTGATATATCGATATTAATGGAGACTTGTTTGAAGAGAAAAGAAAAGCTGCCTCAAGTTGTTAGGATGTGTATTCTCCCAAGATGGTAGGATATAATTGAACTTTAATAAAGGTGCAGTATAGCTAAGTCAATGAGCTCGCAAATACGAACAAAAGTATTCTGCTATACGTGAGTGAAAGCTGGGTTTGATTCGATATATCTTATAACTGGCATGAACGTAACGAGAATGATTCCTAGTACAAACAGGTGGGACAAATGGAAGGAGAGTACTCGAACATAGGATATAGAGGTTAAGTTAGTATGAAGATGTACGTATGAACCGACTTCGGCGTTGAGGTCATGTGAGGTGAATGAAGGAGGAATAGGTTAACTAGGGGAATAACGGACTCGGTCATGAAGAGTAAGAGAGAGTAATGGGAGACCAAGGTGCCAGTAATTGAACTCAGTGTTTAATGATTTAATGAGAAGAGGTGTAGAACAAAACGAGGCCATAGAGCTAATTGAAAATAGTAGACTGCGGAGGCATTTCATTAAATCACAGAGGCTTTCAGACTGAATGCTGAAAGGCATAATAGTTTCTAAGGAAGTTGTATGTATATTAATGGAGACAATGATATAAGTATTGATAAGAAAAGGACTGTGTGAGGATCTAAATCCTGTACAACATCCTGAAAAGTACAATGTTTTAAAAATTATATATTTTAAACAGACTACGACTCACAATGTGATAATGTCCTCAAAGATCCCTGATTCTGTATTAAATGATATCAAATGTGTATAATTCATAGATTATTCACTAAAATTGTCTATGAATAATATACTGTAGATAGAGATATAAATGCCTACTGAGTAGAGGTTGAGAGCGCAGCAACCTTCATTGCCGGATATAAATATGACATTTTTCGCTACTTGATATAATATAAACACAAACGAAACTCTATAGTTTAAAATCAAGGTTACATCCGCACATCTCTCATTTTAGTAAATATAGTCGTAGTCATGTTGTCAATAATGAAAATGAAAATCCACAGCCTGTTTCCAGTCACTCGACCGGGTCAGGAATGGATTGAATGAAGCCCCCATCTAGCGGCGAGGATAGGAACTTTTCCGGCTGACGAAGCCGGTCGCACTCCTCTGGGGCAATGATTTATGAATGAAAGATGAAATGAAATGGTATTGGAGAGTGTTGACGGAATAAAATATGACAGGGAAAATCGGAGTACCCGGAGAAAAACCTGTCCTGCCGCCGCTTTGTCCAGCACAAATCTCACATGAAGTGACCGGGATTTGAACCACGGAATCCAGCGGTGAGAGGCCGGTGCGCTGCCGCCTGAGCCACGAAGGCTCTTTGGTAATAATAACGATGAGAATTCTTCATAAAATTCTTGGTGAAGAAGAACATAAGTCATGTTTGCAATTATATTGTTTTAAATGTCCTTATATTATGATAGTGCATTTTAACTCATGTCTTACCAATCTATTAGTGTGATTTTATATTTATACTAGCAAATGTACCCGTGCTTCGCTACGGTATTCTACATTGTATTCGAATATCGAAGCAAATACTGTACATACAGTAAATAAGATTGTTTTAAAATGGTATGTCTCTTAGCGTTATCCGAGCAACAGCATAGGGAGTTTCCCAATACGGTTTCCAATGTAAAGTGCTTGTTACGGATTTGTGATATAACGGCAGGCTCACTTGCCTACTGCCATTCACAATCGAGTGTGGAAGTTTTCATTATAATTACAGGCCCCATCGCCTACTGCGCTGTCACAATCGATTTGGTAATTTACGTTACAATGGCAGGCCCCCTTTCCTACTTTCAGACAGATTACAGTTTTCATTAGAATGTTTGGCAAATTCCCTACTACCAGTCGAAATTGAGTTGTGCAGTTATAATTATAATGACAGGACCCTTTTCCTACAGCCAGCCAGCTTACTACCAGTCACACCAAGTCGGTGAGTTTCCATCAAAATAGCAGGCCACTATGCCTAATACCAGTCACATTTTAGATGGATACATTTGTTTATAAGGGCGGGTACCCTTGCCTACAGCCAAACACAATCGGGTAGGGGACTTTTAAACAACAATGCATGCTCCCTTGCCTTTTGCAAGTCAAATCGAGAAGTGAATTATTCATTACAATGGTAGGCCTTCCTTACTGATGCCAGTTACACAGGTGTTGGAGAAGGACCCCATTCTTACTGCCAGTCAAAGACGGTGTGGGGAGTACTGATAACAATAACAGACACACCCTTTCTCGATCGCTACAACACGACATCAGTGAATATATATAGGTCGACATACGAAAGTATATGCATGCTTAAAATATTGCAGACCTTCATTTACAGATTGACTGCTGCAAAACGGTACGTCATATCGACAAAGGATTGTACTATAAGACGTCATATTTAGCGGCCTAAATAGCTGGTCGAATGATATCTGATCTATTCATGGGTCAGATTGAGTTAGAAACGTTGAACAGGGTAAAATTTTTGTAAGATTATCTCACATTGCATTACTTTTCAGATAATTATGTGACAGCTACATACATAGCATTTGGCTCACATATGGCTACTGGGTGGGCCAATTTTCGTGTAGGGTTTGATGATTCTATCTTTCTTATAAGTGATTGAAAGTATGAATTATGCATGTGAAAAGTCCAAATTTACTTAACATCGAGAAATAGACAAAAATCAAACGTAAAAGGGATACAGATACAACAAAAAGTCATAAGACCAAGGTTGTAAATCACTCCAAATTGAACGGAGATTGTGCCTTCCCTTATGTGATAGGACTTCGCGAAGATCTGCACCATCATTAAAATTGCCTTCATATTTCGATATTCTTCGGGGGGAAAAGTGAAAAATTTAAACCTCTTGGAAATGTTCTGTCCGTTACAGGCTAAAACGTATAATTTTGCCAAATTTCTGTTTTCTTGTTCGTCTGGCAGATTGTGCCGCAATGTGGATTTTGGGCGAGGAAGGTTAAAATTAGGACTTTCAGGAAACTAAACCAAAAACTTATGCAGATGGTTGTTATTATTACCCCTTAAACGCGTAGCCGTGCGAACATTTCTCCAAAATAGTCAATGTACAGGCACACAGTCGTTAGGATTTTACTTAGATAGATAAATAAGGAATCTGCTCCACGTACAACACCTTTTGGTCTATGTCTGCTGGACTTACCCTGCAAAACCGACCATTCATGATATCTCCCTTATTAATCTTTCTGTCGATAAAATACACATGAAAAAAGTTTTAGAAATGGATTTCCAACAAATTTGGTCGATTTCCAGTCAGGTTGGTCATGTACTGTATATATTGTGAAGAAGTAAATTCATAATTTCGGTTCCCTATAAACCGCCAGTCCATTCCAGGAACAGGAAATGTTATTGACCTTTAAAATCTACATTTGGAAAGGTGAATGCTAAATGTAAAGTTTGGTTCAAATATCTTCAATAGTTTTCAAGTTGTAAGAAATACGCTCAACACGCTCCCGTTCTTAAGTTAAGTCCGGTTAATGATATCTCCCTTATAAATCCTCTTACCGAAATGATGCACATGAGAAAAAAGGTTTAACATTTAATTTCTATTAAGGCAGGTAGATTTCTATTAATTTTGGTTGTGTACATTTTGTTGGAGTGCAAAATCACGGTTTCGGTTTCGTATAATCCCCCCAGTCATTTCGTGGATTTAGAAAGAGTATTTGCCCTGAAACCTACCCAAGGACAAGTGGATTCTAAATATGAATTTTGGTGGAAATATATCCAGTAGTTTCCAAGTTATAGACAAACAGACAAACAGAAAAACAGACACCAAAGCTAAAAATATGCAGATGGTCATTGTTACACCTGAAATGGATAACTGTACAGAAATGCCAATGTACCGACACACTCTAGAAGTGCAGATCTTTATTTCGACAGTTACTGCTTCGACACTCTGCAAAATATCTGCAAACGGACCTCACCATCAGACGCCTCTTTCAGTGTTCTACATGGTTGGTCCCATGACATCTTCTCGTATCTCGTATATTTATGGGTTAGATTGAGTTAGAATCATTGGGTGTGAAATTTTGTACAGTTTTCGCATACTAATATTTATGATACTCATGTGACAGATAGAATCATAAAATTTGGCTATCACATTACCATTGGTCATGCCAATGTGCGTGCCGAATGTCATGATTCTATCTTTCCTATAAGTGTGCCAAATGATAACATATACGTGTGAAAATACAAAATTAACTTGAAATCGAGAAATACAGCTCTATTTAACGTATAAGGAATAGAAATACGATAAAAAGTCATAGGACCAAAGTTATAGATCTCTCCAAAATGAAACGCGATTGTGCTTTCTGATTTGTGATAAGACTTACAGATTAGCCACCAATTATCCAGAAACGAAGGTGTGCACCGTCGTTAAAATTGCATCCAAATTTCGATATTTTCCGGGGCCGAAAGTTATACATTTGCATAGCTTAGAATATTTCCTCAAAGGAAAGAGTGTCAAGCTTTCGGAATTAGCACTCGCATACATACGGTGTAATTAAGGAAGAAAATAATTCAGTAAAGAAAGTTGAAATGAATAGAAAATGGATTAAAACTGAGGACAGCCGGATGACGACAAATATGTACATACCAAGTGAATGTATTGGAAAATCAAATGCCCATCAATAAAATATGCTGGTGTGAGTTATGGATATGAAAGGG
Organism: Anabrus simplex; assembly: GCF_040414725.1. Classification (NCBI taxonomy): domain Eukaryota; kingdom Metazoa; phylum Arthropoda; class Insecta; order Orthoptera; family Tettigoniidae; genus Anabrus; species Anabrus simplex. Next base: position 388,500,798 of record NC_090267.1, on the reverse strand, counting down.
GTAACAGAAGAGAAATTTAGGCGCAGGCATTCTTAGGTCAACAGATAAGATGACGAATGGTGTTATTACTTAAGCTATTCGAGGACGGTTATAAACTCCAGCCATATTCCGTCAATATCCCGCAGAATGGCCGATTGACGCCCTCTCTTGCCTTCTACCCAAGGAACAACCATGAATTAAAAGGTATGATGAGGAAAATGTCAGTACGCTACTTTCCTGCTGGCAAGCAGTCAGAGACGTTGCCATGGCAACCTGTACGTTCGTTGTCGGTCTGTCGGTCACACACGCAGACCATGATACCCGCAGAAAATAGTAAATTTCTCCGTCATTTGAATAGTAAGGTAAATTATGAACATAACGAAAGTTGTTTATAATGAAGAGACGTTTCACATTCGGTCCACGGAGTTTACAGGAAATCAATAGTATAAGAGAAAATGGAGGAAAACCGTTCTGGTTTTCCTATAAATCCCCGTCTAATCAAAGATTTTAAAATGAAATGCATATAGAAACCTTCCTCGGGGTGAGTATACTCCAAATATGAAGTTTGGTTGAAATCTATCCAGCCGTTTTGCCGTGATGGTGAAACAAACAAACAGACAAACAGACACGAAAAGTAAAAAGCACCGATTCGGTCTTGAGTTGACCTAAAGCGGATAAATATCTGAAAAATTGGCAAAACAAACGAAACTACAGACAGCGCACCCCCTACAACTTTATTTATAAGAAGATATATAAAATAAGAGTTTTGTCTGTACATTGCCCAGAATTTGAAAAGAATGGTATTTCTGTATCGGTCATGTCCACAGTAACAAGGAAATGCACTTCTTACTTTTCCGTAATTTCTGTATGTTTGTATGTATGTATGTATGTATGTATGTATGTATGTATGTATGTATGTATGTATGTATGTATGTATGTATGTATGTATGTATGTATGTATGTATGTATGTACACGCATCACGAGAATACGGCTGAAGCGAATTTAATGAAAATCGGTATGTAAAGTCGGATGATGAATTGCTACAATCTAGGCCATCAATAGCTGTATTCACGTTGACTGAAATGGTAGTTTAGGGGAATGCTTAAAATTTAATTCTCAAATATTTATGTTATAAGTAGCCATGTCTTAATGAAAATCGGTACCGGTATGCAAAGTCGCGGTAATAAGTCGCTATAATTTAGGGTATCAATAATTTTTTCAAGCTGAGTGAAATGGTAGTTTTGGGGAAGACCTAAAATGTAATTCTCAAATAATTGTTATTAGTGGTCGTATCGATAAATACTACATAATTAACATTTTAGTTATGTAGTAAGTTAGTAGTAGTTACGTAGAAAGTTATTACATTTCCGATCAATTATGTCTTATACATTGTTACCGTACCGCCTATAATCACAGAGATATTCATGAATTTGGATTTTTGAGTCACGATAAAATGGGTAAACAGAATTTAATGAAAATCGGTGTGTGAAGTCTGAGAATAAGGAAGTACAGTCTACGATATAAATAATTTTATAAGCCGCCCTGATATTAAAAAGCCAAAAGAAAACTAATATGAAGGCCTACAGTATAAAAAGCTTATAAAATTAATCAACAATAATATTACATTGAACATTGTTTGTTGTAATGTGCTTTGTGTCTTCTGTTTCCACTCATCTCCGATATATAGGATTACTGCTGCGTACCGAGTATTTTTTTAAAATTTGCTTTACGTCGCACCGACACATGTAGGTCTTATGGCGACGATGGGATAGGAAAGGGCTAGGGGTGTGTAGTAAGGGGCCTTTGCCTTAATTAATGTACATCCCCAGCACTTTGTGGGAAACCACCGAATACCAACTTCAGGGCTGCCGGCAGTAGGGTTCGAATCCACTATTTCCCGGATGCAAGCTCACAGCTGCGCGGCTCTAACCACACGGCAAACTCGCCCGGTCGTACCGAGTGTAACAGCCTGCCTGAATATTGGCGGGAAGTAGCTGGGGAGTTAGATAACTTTCTTCTTTAGCTTGCCATTCCTCTGGTTCATACATTTTCTGATACTACTGGTACGTAACACACTGTTCATCATAGCATTCGAGCTATTCAGTCCCTACTCTGAGACACTGACTGGAATGAGCAGTGTGCAAATTTAACGGAATAATGGCAGAGGAGAGTTTCCGGCAGTCTGCGACCTGGTCATTCCAGCTCTGGAACATTGTACTGTTAGATCGGCACCGTGGTACTGTTCGTTGAAAGTGAGAAATTGTGCGATTTTTCATTTGTTCGAGTATTTTATATCATAACATTGCTCTCAATCGCTACACTCCTACTGACGTTTTTGTAATGACCTATGTTAAATTCAGTTAGGAAAACCATAAAGTCAGTCTTTCTGAGAATCCCGTAGCAAAGCACGGGTACATCAGCTAGTCTGATATATTTTGGGAATTATTCAAGCTGATGATATCCCTTAAGGGAAGAAACATGTTCTTGATCAAAATAAAGATATACAGTATTTATTTGAATCGGCAGACCGATTAAACACAATTTTCAAGTTTATTCTTAAATATTCGCGACTTGTTTTTAAAGTCCATACGAGATTTTAAAACATATGATGCTGTTAAAATTTGTTACTTATAATTTGTATAATATGTCAAACATGAATATTTTTCCAATGTGCCAACGCATCATTTGTGGAATGTTAGAATAATTATACACCTGTTTTTCTAATATAGAGTGATTAATAGCCTACATTATGTCTGTAATATAACCCACGCATATATTGTCAATCTATCTGCGCTCTTCTGTACGGGAGTAGCTGCCTCTGTGGATGCGTGGTAGAGTGTCGGCCTCCAGATCCCAAGATAGCGGGTTCAAACCCGGCAGAGGTAGTCGGATTTTTGAAGGGCGGCAAAAAATCCATTCGACACTCCATGTCGTACGATGTCGGCATGTAAAAGATCTCTGGTGATACATTTAGTATTTACCCGACAAAATTAATTAAATCTCGCCCATAGACGCCCAAGAGAGATCCGGTTTACTCTGTTTGCCATCTAGCGGACCTAGAGTGAAATGGAACGTCGAAATTGACGAGCAGACAGCCAGATGGCGTCAAATCGAAATGTCTGCAAACGGTAGCTGAGGCGATACGATTATTATTATTATTATTATTATTATTATTATTTGTATGGGAGTGAAAGCTGGGTGGACACAGGTTATCTCATTCGTAAGTTAGAGGTAACTGGCATGAACGTAGCGAGAGTAATTGCTGGTACAAACAGGTGGGACCAATGGCCGGTCCTTTTACAGATCTCATGCTATATTGCTTGAAAACTTACAAGACATGGCTGTTACCATAATTGCCTTCGCACGCTGACTAATGTTTTTGTCTCCCTTTCCTTCGGAGAGGTTGGTTGTATCTGCCCCTACACATTTGTGCGATCGAATAAAAATATGCTACCGTGTAATTTCAGAGATCCAGTGCTCTCGTTAACTTTGAGTCGAACACACAACAGGCCAATATAAACCTTATTTAGCTTTAAAAATACCTTCTAAAAGCAAACAAGGTTTTCTTAAATTGTTTTGAATTGTCACCGCAATATATAAGTGAATTATACACTTCCTCCCAGTCATTAAATGTAGAAAATTCCGGAGGACCTCATCGTTCAACAGGTGGATCATGGAGTAATTGATTACTTAAACATGACCCTTCGTGTTCGGAAAGTATTGAAGTGTCTGTCTGAGTAGATATTGCAGCCAACAAGTGTTTAAATATCAAATTAATTACATAGGTTGAAAACAACAATAACAATAATAATAATAATAATAATAATAATAATAATAATAATAATAATAATAATAATAATTGTTACGGAGATTTCCGTGGTAGGTAGAGGTGAAAGAAGGTGCGGGTGTGAATAGGTCTCCAACTACGGAATTAAAGTTAAATGTAAAATTTAACAAGGTTATATTTTCTTTCCAAAATTCAGAAATAACAAGAATGGCAGGTACGGAGTAGCAAGACAACAAAGTACAATTACAGTATTTACAGGATTTGGGCTTCGAGCCCTGAAAACACAATTCTTGAGCAACTAGCCCAACTTTACGATATACAAATTTCAACAACGGGGCAGAAGACCCCAATCAAACCCTGGAGCACTTGCTCCAAATTACACAGTAAAGCCTCCTCGAGGCATACAACACTCAGTTTTTAAAAAAAAGAGCCACTCGCTCTCAACTTTAAGCCTCTCCCAGGCCACACCAAACTCCACCTTCAAGCTGTCCTCAACGGACATAAACACAGGGGTAAAATACCCAATCTACTGAGGCCTATTAAGTGAGAAAAGGTTAATTATATGGCCTCTAAAATACCAACTTGAAAGGAGGCTCTCCGCACTCCTAATACACTTTATTTAAAACCTACTTGGCACTAGGCCGTTAATGCAAGGGCTAATCCCATACTACAGAGGTGACTTCAGAAAAGAACAATTTACATTGTATTAACGAAGAATAGGTTGAGAAAAATAAGTTCACCTCAAAACAATATGATTGGGAGCTCGAGAGGGTTAAGCACTCTCTATCCCGATATGCAGTTTAAAAGATGAAATAGATACAAGTTTCTTTACATTTTAAGGAAGGTTACATAATGGAAAAAGCTTCGGACCCGCCCCGAGAGTTAAACTGCTGAGCTAGCAAAGAAATAAGTTATTAAGTGGCCATTACCTTGTTGTTGACCGCTGCCGAAGAAAGAGGCGTTTCCCGCCCCCTGCTATGTACTTTACACACTGAAAGATGGAACAGAAGTGGCGCAGAGACCCTAAAATCAGCAGTTTATATACTCTCGCGGAAGGTTCTAGGCGTTAGGGGAATGAGAACACCCGCCCACAATCACTTTATTGGAGAATAAAGAGAAACCCCTACACAAGATGAAGAAGAAACACATTATTGGTGGAAAATTAATTTCAGAAATTCAGGATTGGCTAGATTTAAAACAAGGGGAAAGAAAGGGGTAATATTGCCAACTTAACCAATGACTGAAAGAAATTTAACAAAGAACAAACTTTTGAAATAAAATTTTCTCCAAAGAACAGTTCTTTTTCTTCGCACTAGGGTGCACTATTGTAGTTCTTCAGTAGTGTCCTCTAGAAGAGAAAGTTCACACTTCTTACTTCAAGCAAAACAAAAACACATCAAAATGACACAGTTCTAAAACTCCAAAATTTACAGGTAGTGACATCTGAGAAAGTAGAAAATTAATACCGTCAATAAAGTTCAGACTTCATCCAGCAGAGGAGTTTCAACTGGCGCACCTTTTGAATTAGCGGCGTGGAGGTGTACCGCCCGGTACAGACCTCCCCCCCCAAATGTTCCTCCAGGGGTGACACATGAAATTTGTTTGAAAACTAGGTCCAAGTTTTGATGTAGATGTGGAGATTAATTGCAGAAGTATTTTTAAGATTTTCTTAATATGGTTTGATTCAGTTTCAAAATTTTTGTTGTTGCAGGTGAAGTAAAGTCTTTATGCTTGTAGAAGTTGAATTCAGAAGATAAACTTTAGTTCTTAAAGTTGAGAAAAAAAATTTCTAAGTCCACCAGGTATTGCAGAAAAATCCAAGAGAAGGTAGTAATGTCGAACTGGAATGTCCATGTAGTTGATGTAGACTAAGTTGAATGGCCAGATCGGCCGTTGCCGCTTGCGTCCAGGAGAGGCCGCTCGGACCCCTCAAGTACCCTGAGATACCGCTCGCCCGCCCCATGAGGGGAGCAGTGGTGTTGAAACACGCCGCGCCCGCGGTGAAGATATACAGGCTGCGGGCAAGTAGCAGGTCGTGCGCCGCACATCAGCCTTGGCCGGGAGGAGAGCTCCGGCTCGCCGTGCACATGTCGTCCTCGCTGGGGTCGAGGGGGCCCATCCTCAAACCCAGTCGCGGCACAGCGCCGCGCGGCTGCGGGGGCACTGAAACATTAAAGCTAGGCGGCAGAATATTGTTGGACCATCATCTTTTTGAGGGCACAGACTTTGTGGAGAGGTTGAGGGGCCAGCGGCGTGCAGATATCCATGGCATTTAATATAAGCAAGCCACAGTGTGTATAGCAGGAGACGGGAGCGTGGTAATGGCCGTGGTAAGGACAGAATGGCAGTTTAACGAATCGGGGGAGGTTTACAAAAATGCTTAAATATAGAAAATATTATAGAAGGGGCAGAATGCCTTAAAAGTGAAAACTCAAAAAAAATATAACCTTCATATTCCTTTCAAGATAATATGAAGCACGTTAACACAGAAATTACACCGGTTTCACCTGGGACCGGTGAACCCTAAATATCCTCTCGGTGGCTGGATTACTTAATAATAATGTGACCGGCGTAAGGAAATCGAGAATGATACAAGGCCCATGGAATCTGGGGGCAAGCTTGCCCGCGGGAACAAAATTCTTGACCATAACTTGGTCACCTACCTTCAAAGGGGTGGGTCTCCGTCCACGATCATACCTTTCCCTAACCTTTTCATGAGAGACTTTAAGATTGGCTTTAGCCTTCTTCCAAAGATCTTTGATGTTGTCCGGATCTATTGTCTCGGGTAGAATGTCACTCAGAGACCAGAGGTTAGAGAGCGGCGTGTTGGAACAAACTTGAACATCAAAGAGGCTGGAGTAAACTTATGTGATTCATGAACCGCCGAATTCAAAGCAAAAGCTAACCAATGCAAGGACGTGTCCCACCTGGAATGATCTTCATGATGATAGGCAATAAGCGCGGACCTGAGATTACGGTTAACCCGTTCAGCCAGCGATGGTTGAGGGTAATAATCAGAAGTAGTTACATGAGAGATAGACAAGTCAAAACAGAATTTACGAAAAAGGTTTGATGTGAACGCCTTAGCATTATCAGACACAACATGTTGGCACGGACCAAAAGAAGCAAAAATAGAATTTAGGCAAGTAATGGTGGACTGAGCGGTAGCCAGCTTAGTCGGAAATAACCAGGAAAATCTTGTAAAACCATCTACGCACACAAAGATGAACTTGTTGGCATTTCCCTTTGACTGGGGGAAGGGTCCTACATAATCAATATACAGGCGTTCCATGGGGCGCGACGCTTGATGCGAAGACAGAAGGCCTACCTTGGTGGACATAGTGGGTTTACTAAGCAATCAAGGTTTACAAGCTTTTACTAGTTCACGGATTTCACCGTCCATACCCTTCCAGATGAACCTTTCACGAATCTTTTCACGAGTTTTAAAGATTCCAAGATGCCCCCCTAATGGGGTCTCATGGTAGTACTTGAAGATCATAGGTACAAGAACAGCTGGAACGACAACCTTCATCATCTTATCATGCCTCGATGGGCAACATAAAATACCATTCCTCAAAACATAAGGGGCGACATGTTCCCCAGAAGAAAGGGTTCCCATTATCGGAGCCAGCGTCAGATCTTCACGTTGGTATTTCTCGATATCCCTAAAGAGCATGGGAGCATCTGTTAAGATGGCATTAACATCAGATAGCATGGACTCGGGAGGAGATGAACTATCGACCGGTTCATGGTTCTCAATGTCGTTGGAAAACATACGGCTGAGTCCATCAGCGACAACATTTTCGGTACCTCGGATATGCCTGACATCGAATTGGAAGGCAGAAATACGGATGGCCCAACGGGCTATACGACCAGTACGACGCGGCCTACCTAAGACCCAGCTTAAGGCTTGATTATCTGTCTCCAGGTCGAATTTGACATGTTCCAGATAGAGACGGAATTTCTCTAAGGCGAATAAGACTGCCAAACCTTCGAGCTCATATATGGAGTATTTTGCTTCTTGAGCCGATAGAGTCCTAGATGCATAGGCGATGGGTCGCCTCCCTAGTTCAGTCTCTTGAAGAAGGACTGCAGCTACTGCTGACGACGACGCGTCCGTTTGGACGATGAATTTCTTTGAGAAATCAGGCATAGCAAGGACAGGGGCATTACAGAGAGCTAATTTCAGATCTTCAAAAGCGGCTTGTTGAGAAGGTCCCCACTCGAATTTGATGCCTTTCCTACGAAGCAGGTTCAAGGGCGCCGCTCTATTAGCGAAGTTAGGAATAAACTTCCTGAAGAAATTCACCATACCAATGAACCTGGCGATACCTTTAATGTCCTTGGGAGGTTTAAAATCACGGATGGCCTGTGTTCTAGAATGATCGACTGCTACACCATCAGGTGACACAATATGCCCTAGGAATGACATAGAGGGCTTAGCAAAGGCAACCTTGGACAACTTGACAGTTAACCCAGCCTTACGAAGGCGATCGAGAACTTCTCGCAGATGATCTAGATGTTCTTCAAAAGTCTCGGAAAATACGACGACATCATCCAAGTAGTGATATAAGTACTCAAATTTGATGTCGGAGAAGACCCTATCTAGTAGCCTAGTGAGTACAGCTGCTCCGGTGGGGAGCCCGAATGGCACGCGGTTGTATTCATACAAGTTCCAGTCCGTGGCAAACGCTGTAAGATGTTTAGACACTTCGGCAAGGGGAATTTGATTATAGGCCTGATTCAAGTCCAAGATAGTAAAGAACTTGGCCTTACGAAACCATGAAAAACAAGAATGAAGGTCAGGAAGGGGCACAGATTGTAACACCACATTCCGATTGAGAGCCCTATAATCAATGACAGGCCTGAAGCCTCCTTGGGGTTTCGGGACTAGAAAAATAGGTGACGAATACGCCGACTTAGAGGGCCTAATAATACCGTCCTTCAACATCTGATCGATGATTTCTTTTAGAGCCTTCATTTTAGGTGGAGATAGCCTATAAGGTGGAAAACGGACAGGAATTGAATCCGTGACCTCAATTTTGTATTCAATAAGGTCAGTAACACCAAGAGTATCAGAGAACACCTCTGGAACGACTGACATAATTTACGAATACTATCAGCCTGCTCCTCAGGTAGATGTCTAAGGTCTAACAACATCTCATCCTGGGTAGGCGAAATAGATGAGCATGATACAGAATTACACTTTAACAAGGGAATTTTACAATTGGACGCAAATTTGAATGTGCACGACTTACTCTGAAGATTGAGCACAAGACCAGTGTGAGAAATAAAGTCAGCTCCCAATATGATGGGGCAAGACAGGTGCTTAGCCACAAACAATTTGGTTTTCCATGTAAATTTAAAAATACGAATTTTGACCTGTACGGAACCTAGAATTTCTAATGGAGATGAATTAGCCGAAACATATTGAACAGGAGATGAGACATAGTCAGGTAGTTTACAAACAGATTTCAATTTAGAATACCATTCAGCCGAAATAATCGAACAAACACTGCCTGAATCTAAGAGAGCTGTTACAGGTTTATTATTTAACTCAATCTTAAGAAAAGGAACCGGTGCGGGGGTATCCGCCGCAATCCTAAGACACTCCTTGGGGCATTCAAGGGATGGATTTGAAGATTGAAATTTCCCTGATTTTTCGATCTGTTTACCCGGGGCTGAGTCTCGGGAAGATGGATTAATCGACTCAGCCGAAGGCACTAGTCACTTTATATTGTTGTTGGAAGTTGCACCAGAAGTTGAGCAGGAGGGGGTGCTATTCGAATTGGGACAATTCTTGGCGATATGTGAGAAAGCCCCACATTTAAAACAGCCTTGTGATGAACCAGCTCCATTCCTTGTCACACTAGATTTGAGCAATGGGCACTTGTTCCGAAGGTGGTCGGGCGACCCGCAAGCATAGCATTTACGGGGTGTGACTGATCGGCGAGGTGGAGGCCGAGTATTACTAAAAGAAGGCGGGGGTTCTTTCGCGACACGCAATGAATCGGCGTATCTAACTCCTTCCGCTGAGACGGCCAATGCCTCAAGTTCAGAGAAGGTTTGCGGGCACGCCGCGAAACACAAATATGACCTGTAGGATGGTGAAAAGCCTTCCACAATGGCTTGTACAATCTGGTCCTCCGGAAAGTGAAGAGCAAACACCCTAGTATAGAATTTAATATCTTGGATGAAGACAGCCAAGTTTTCATCCAAACGCTGTACACGATAATAGTACTTCTGAATAAGGGAGGACCTTGCCCTAGCCGGGATGAAGTTAGCTAGCAAGTGGGCGTGGAAGTCTTCAATTGATGATTGCTCGGCAATGGCTCTAACTATTTTGTCTGAGAGAATACCAGTTGTATAAGGATAATTATTTGCAAAATTTGACATGGGGAAAGAGAAAACACAAGGGCATGATCCTGAAATTCAACTAGAAATCTTAAAAATGAAATTACTTCACTGGTGGTATTAACTGAAAACTTAGAGATACCCCTGAGCAACATTGCCAATGGATGGGGCAAACTACTGAACCCAGGTGACATAATCGGTAAAGGTTTAAGTGGCAAAGAGGTTAATTCAGAACGTACATTATTCAATGAGTTACGGCGTTCAGACTCGTTGTCTAATGGGGCAGAGATAGTTTGAGCAGCAACGGTTATCCTATTGACTTCTCCCTTAGGAGGCTCTTCCTCGCTCCCAGCATTCATCGTGGCGGATTGATCAGTTTTGGGAGGAACTTCCCCAGTTAACAATTGAGTGACCTTGCTAGATAATTCAGAAATATTTTCAAGCAGCGCACTAGCTTCCTTCTTCTGAACGTCATTCAACTTTAGAGAAAACAGATCGTTAACTCTCTTTGAAAAATGAAACAGCCTAGCTTGCACACGCTTAATTTGATTAGGAGAAGGATCATTTTCATCAAAAAAACTAACTACAGAAGCTAGCCCAGTAGTATTCTCCGTGATCGTGGAAAGAGAGTCGTCAATTTCTTTCTCTCCCAAATTGGGGATGGAAATGGGCAAATCTAGGGACTCTCTAAGCTTGTTTGTGTCTACTGCAACCGTGCCTCCAGATTGTACATTTCTGATAGTTAACTCATAGATCAACTCTTCCTTGCGCAAATAGTTAAGATGGAGAACATCGCGAGGGCCGGGCATGGTGACAGAACAATTTTGAAAACCTCAAAAATTCCAGCAACTGAGAAAATGGTTAGAGTTCGGAACAGAACAATATTTAGCCGTCAAAAGGGGCTAAAATGAGACCCATTCAACCACGCTCTGCTACCACTTGTTACGGAGATTTCCGTGGTAGGTAGAGGTGAAAGAAGGTGCGGGTGTGAATAGGTCTCCAACTACGGAATTAAAGTTAAATGTAAAATTTAACAAGGTTATATTTTCTTTCCAAAATTCAGAAATAACAAGAATGGCAGGTACGGAGTAGCAAGACAACAAAGTACAATTACAGTATTTACAGGATTTGGGCTTCGAGCCCTGAAAACACAATTCTTGAGCAACTAGCCCAACTTTACGATATACAAATTTCAACAACGGGGCAGAAGACCCCAATCAAACCCTGGAGCACTTGCTCCAAATTACACAGTAAAGCCTCCTCGAGGCATACAACACTCAGTTTTTAAAAAAAAGAGCCACTCGCTCTCAACTTTAAGCCTCTCCCAGGCCACACCAAACTCCACCTTCAAGCTGTCCTCAACGGACATAAACACAGGGGTAAAATACCCAATCTACTGAGGCCTATTAAGTGAGAAAAGGTTAATTATATGGCCTCTAAAATACCAACTTGAAAGGAGGCTCTCCGCACTCCTAATACACTTTATTTAAAACCTACTTGGCACTAGGCCGTTAATGCAAGGGCTAATCCCATACTACAGAGGTGACTTCAGAAAAGAACAATTTACATTGTATTAACGAAGAATAGGTTGAGAAAAATAAGTTCACCTCAAAACAATATGATTGGGAGCTCGAGAGGGTTAAGCACTCTCTATCCCGATATGCAGTTTAAAAGATGAAATAGATACAAGTTTCTTTACATTTTAAGGAAGGTTACATAATGGAAAAAGCTTCGGACCCGCCCCGAGAGTTAAACTGCTGAGCTAGCAAAGAAATAAGTTATTAAGTGGCCATTACCTTGTTGTTGACCGCTGCCGAAGAAAGAGGCGTTTCCCGCCCCCTGCTATGTACTTTACACACTGAAAGATGGAACAGAAGTGGCGCAGAGACCCTAAAATCAGCAGTTTATATACTCTCGCGGAAGGTTCTAGGCGTTAGGGGAATGAGAACACCCGCCCACAATCACTTTATTGGAGAATAAAGAGAAACCCCTACACAAGATGAAGAAGAAACACATTATTGGTGGAAAATTAATTTCAGAAATTCAGGATTGGCTGGATTTAAAAGAAGGGGAAAGAAAGGGGTAATATTGCCAACTTAACCAATGACTGAAAGAAATTTAACAAAGAACAAACTTTTGAAATAAAATTTTCTCCAAAGAACAGTTCTTTTTCTTCGCACTAGGGTGCACTATTGTAGTTCTTCAGTAGTGTCCTCTAGAAGAGAAAGTTCACACTTCTTACTTCAAGCAAAACAAAAACACATCAAAAATGACACAGTTCTAAAACTCCAAAATTTACAGGTAGTGACATCTTCTGAGAAAGTAGAAAATTAATACCGTCAATAAAGTTCAGACTTCCTCCAGCAGAGGAGTTTCAACTGGCGCACCTTTTGAATTAGCGGCGTGGAGGTGTACCGCCCGGTACAATAATAATAATAATAATCAAACGAGCGAGTTGGTCGTGCGGTTAGTGTCACGTAGCTGTGAACTTGCATTTCGGAGATGGTAGGTTTGAATGCCACCGTCGGCAGCCCTGAAGATGGCTTTCCGTGTTTTCTAATTTTCACAACAGGTAAGAGCTGGGGATGTCCCTTAATTAAAGGCACGGCCGCTACCTGCCCAAACCTAGCTGGGAGTGAATCGTTTTATTTTATGATACGCATTCATTTAACTTCGCGGGACTTCAAATATTTTAATTCCTCTTTTCTTTTGCTTGGATTCTTCTTAATATGAAGTTGATAAATTAGAACTTTATATTATCCCCCCAAATAAATGAACTCATACACGGTTGTATCCCCGTAAAGAACAAAAATATATAGGAACAAAATAAATGACCCTGCTGCTATTCTTGTCAGTCAAAAAAAGAGAAAGGTACAACCGTGCACACATCTAACACAATTCAATAAGGATAAACACAGACACAACGTAGCAGGATGAAAGTGACAGATCAGGCAAAAATACAACTATTCTCTGCAACACATACATACATAAATACATCTTTGAGGTAATAATGGCCTTGAGATAAGCCTGTATTCTCCCATAATCTTTCAGATGACCGAGCTCGATAGCTGCAGTCGCTTAAGGGAGGCAAATATCCAGTAATCGGGAGATAGTGGGTTTTCCGTGGTTTCGCATTTTCACACCAGGCAAATGCCGGGGATGTACCTTAAAGTCACGGCCGGTTCCTTCCAATTCCTAGGGCCTTTCCTATCCCATCGTCACCGTAAGACATGTCTGTGTCAGTGCGACGTAAAGCAAATAGCAAAAACAAAAAAAAAAAAAAAAAATCAAAAAAATCTTTCAGATGACCATGATTAACATAATATTGAAACATGAATCTCAAATCATAATTATTAAGTTATGGGGAAAATTTTAATTAATCAAGTTTGTAGTCATACTCGTTAGTAATATCCCATACAAGACATACGCCATTTGCATAGCTCTGAATAGTAGAAGTTCCTCTTAAGTTAATATTATAATTAATCAATAACGTCCATCTCAAATCAACATACAGCAAGTTACACACATGCAATTAGATAATGACGACCAAATTACAGCAATTTTAATGATGTGGAATACAGTTCACATGCGGCAATTTTCAATATCAGCAAGTATTCTACTGCAATTTTAACTTGTGGTAATCTTAAGGAAGATCAATCCTACTTCTATAACATGTTTGTTTGTTTGTCCAACCCTTGTCCCTTTTCCCTACGGGGTTGGGTATGTGGTGAGATGAATCTGTCGTGGCGGATTTTTATGACCGAATGCCCTTCCTGACGTCAACCTCATCAGAGAAGTTAATGAGATGAAATGAATGACGTGATAAATAATAGTAGTGAGAGGGTGAAACCCGGTGCCGGCACATAGCCCACTCCTGTCGAATAGCACCAAGGGGTCTGCTCCAGGCTTAACATCTCCATCCGACGGACGAATCGCCATCAACAGCGTCATATGCCCTCACTCCATATGATAAATTTTATTTTATTCCACCACCTCTCCTACCCTGCCGGCCAACATTCTGATGGTGAAAATGTTTTCGACCAACGGGACTCGAACCGGCAAACCACGGTATCAGATCGTTTAGACTTCTGCGCCTTAACGATCACGGTCACCAGGTGGGCTAATCCTATAACATGTTATTACACCTCGATTCTACTTTCGCTCATATTTCCAAAATCCTATCTTGTTCTTTACTATAACTCGAAGAGAGTAACCCATTATTCAATTAGTATACTGGAACTTTCTCTTATCGAAGACATAAATTCATTATTCTTCATGTCTTTATAAGCATAGTTAATATTTCGAAGATAATCAACCATATTATCTTCGCGTTTTTCCATATTACCATGTTAAAATATCTCTACATATAATCACCGTGTTCTCACGTCAAATAAAGCCATACCTAAACTACAATCAGTATAAGATTCGCTGCTCTCAGATCGCGTTCAAAGTAAGTTACATGAAATCCTATTTGAAACTTGCGCATCAAGCAATACGGGATGTAAATATTATGAATAACAGATTTGCTTACAGCACTGTTTCCTTAAGCAATTCATATGATCACTAACAATGTTATACCAGCATTCATAAAAACACTAAATTTAACACACACTCGCGTATATGGAATGGTACCGGGATGGAACTATCAAATCAATTACTAAACATCACGTTACTAGTAAATCATTTAGAACATCTAATCCATCCCCAAAAATATCAACGTAAATTCGGCTATCACTAGGAGATATAATTGACATATCATGCTATTTCTCGTTGATAACCTGAAGAACCTACGTAAGGGAAATTTCTCCCTCAAATTCATTCCAGCATTTAAAAAAAATCCTAACCAAATTCGACTTAATTTTTCACAAGAAAATACTGCTTTAAAAGTAACACAAAGGCGAACGAAATTTAACACAAACAATGGGAGTAGGATAGCAATAATACACAGCGTGTGAAGTCTTTGCCATTTCCCCTCAATATGTATTTGACAACTGAAGATACTCATCGTAAACCACAAATTCCACAGGGAATTTAGCTTTTTATCATAATTCCACTGGTGTGGAGCTTGGCATTGATACAGTTTTGTCCACATTGACGCTCCTGTAAGTGGCATAAAATCATTAATACAATTTCACACATGTTGGCAAAATCCAGACTTGTTTGTACTTGAAAGCACTCACCTTCTTTTGTTCACAAACGTATATAAACAAAACATACTATTTTCAAGTCAAACGACTCTTTCAAATTATTTTCAGCTTAAATTTAACGCCGAATTCTAGAAGTGTTATACATGACCGCAATCCATTGATCTTTACAGACAGTAAGACTATTGCACACCTTAGCACAAGAGGGAACCAACAATACATAACTCCGCGACTTAAATAAGACGCTCCCAACGTGGACGAGATTAACGAAGTAAACTGTACGAGATCACAAAGTAGAGTGTACAACAAAAAGAAGAGGGACAGCACAGACAAGAACCAACATACGAAGTCTTTCCACTGTCAATGGGGTTCATTCAGGCCACACAGAAAATGAGACTCTGTTATTTCCCGTGGTCCAAGGGGACCGGGAGCAGAGCTCATCCTTCTATCCCACTTAGCCCTGAGGTTAAACGTAATGAAAAACTTCTCATTTAGCCTTCACGATGTGTAGAAAGATGCCTTTAATTTTCTTGATCATATAAGTTCGCTGTGTCTCTTTTTTTACAAATTGCTTTACGTCGCACCGACACAGATAGGTTTTATGGTGACGATGTGACAGGGAGGGGTTAGGAGTGGGAAAGAAACTGCCGTAGCCTTAATTAAGTTACAGCCCCAGCATTTGCCTGGTGTAAAAATCGGAAACTACGGAAAACTATCTTCAGGGCTGGGTTCGAACCCACTATCTCCCGAATACTGGATACTGATCGCACTTAAGTGACTGCAGCTAGCGAGCTCTGTGGGTCGTATTTCTGGACTTCCTTGCTTTGACTTGTTCCTTTATGTTCAGTGATGTATTTACCTCTTGTAGTGTGGAATTGTTAGATCCGTATCGTCGACTGTGATAATTTAACACATGTTGACTGACTTTACCCTCTTTAGTCCGAAGACCAGACGAAGTGACAACAATAAATTCTGTACACTGCTGCAGGCTTTAACAGCCGATATCAGTCGACACGCTTATACTGTTTTTCGGGATATTAGGCCGTGTAGACATTTTAAGTCACGTGAGAGAAAAACATTTCTTTCTTACATACCCGCGATAATGGGTAGAATTTGCAACACCACATCAAGACCGCCTTTACAACTACGAAGAAAATCTCCCAGCTGTTACGCTTAGCAAAGGACCTTCGGGATCTTACCTCAAGTACAGGAGTGTATCATACTTCCTGTTCGTGCGGGAAAGTGTATGTCTGTATGCAAACGAAGCATTAACACCAGGCTGAAGCAACATACGCATAATTTTCTTATTATCCAGCCTTAAAAATCGACAATGTTGCAGCATCATCTCCCTTTCCTAGATTAAATTTGAGGCAACTAGTGCTGTGCCTACCACCAGTCAGTATCATTCTCGTCTCTACTAGTTATCTGTGAGGTAATGAAGCACAGTAAATGCTTCGAAAAGTACAGGACCCCCTGATTAGCAGAGTTTGGAGACCGTTATTCGCTGCTAGACGAAAGAAGTATGAGTGACCTAGGTCACAATGCGCAGGCAACAATAGGATAGAGAGGGGAAAGTCGATGGGACACCACCACCTAGCCTTCAGATACTTTGAAGATATGGGCGCACACCATCCTGTACTATTTCTTCTTGACAAAGATTATCGCAGTATAGTTGAAATTTCCACACTTTAAAAGAGTCTACACGGCATAATATCCTGAAAAGTTATCTAAGCATTTCGAAAAAATATTGGTTTTCTTAACACGAAATGGCCTAAATAACTCATATATAGCATTGCAAAAGAAGTTTATTTGATAGGACCATCGTGATGGTTGTTGTTCATATGTCTACCTCAATATTTATATTCACTTCCAATATTTTGGTATGTGTTATTGAGACAATTCTGCGATGAATATATAAAGGGCGAAATAAAACATTTTGTATCTCCCTACGACCAAATAACATTAAAATATATATTCACCCGAATCCATTTTAATATTACAATATTTCCCTCTAGAATAGCCATGCTCTGTTGGAAACACCACCGGTATAATTTCATGAACTCAGAAATTCACAAATGTGTTTCTTTAGAAACAATCACGTAACATGGGCGGCAGCTGTTGGCTAAATAATTTACACACAGGATCAGAAGAGGGTAAAGCTCAAATTATTGTAGTGAATGAATTTCATTTTTTTAAGCCTGAAAGGGTGTATGCGTTAGCATTCAGGACTGCAAGGACTAAAATTTAAGTTATGTTTAGCAACAGATTTGGAAACAAATGGTTTCAACCTGGCTGTAGCTGTAGGTCACACAAATGGCAGCTTTATTGAAACGAGTGAGTGATTAAATCCAGTCAAGTTTATGTTTTTCATTTTGTGTAAAACCGGTGGCCTATTATTCGTGTCCATACAGCTCCGTCAGCTCAGCCTTTAGCTATACACGCCCGGCACACACATGCACGTTCATGAGCACGGTCCACTGCCTTCCACAGAGTATCACTCAACCTCCTACGCAAAAGAAGACCAACTCAAACTATTTACCACTAATCATATTTACACGGCAGCTTTCAATAAATTGAACTACAGAGTTGTCGAATTAATTTGAATTTACTGAATAGAATGTCCTTTGTGTGCTGTACGTTAATTAATCACTTTTTGTCCCATAATATCCAGAGTGGAGCAAAACTGATCAAGCAGTTACATTACGGAGTTTTCGTCTTCTTTTCTTCTTCTTATTATTATTATTTTAATTGCAAAACATTTAATGTCGCACCACTCAACTAGGTCTTTTGACGTTGGTTAGATAGGAAAAGATTAGGTCTGGGAAGGAAGCATCCGTAGGATTAATTCAAGTACTGTATAGCCTCAGCATGTGTCCTGTGTGACAATGCGAAACCATGGAAAATGATCTCAAGGACTGTCGACTGTGCGATTCGAACCCACCATCTTTCAAATATAAAGTTAACAGCTACGCATTTCTAATCGCACAGCTTTTCTTCTTCTTCTTTTTCTTATTATTATCAAAAATACAACGCAATTGGTAGATATCCCGATGCAATGTCTACTTAAAGCTGTATAGAAAGGAAGTTAAATGTAAAGATACATTTCAAGACATCAGACAATTGCATTAAACAAAACACTAGAAGGAGATGACAGTTGAGAATGTTTTGCGAGCAGTGAAACATAATAATTACAATCGAACGCATGGGAATTGATGTAATAATCACAGAAACTATTCTCCAACATGTAGCGTAACGTAATTGTAATATAGTGAGTCAGAAATTTGCTTATAATTCGCAAATTGTAACTGTTCCGGGGTTTCTGTGGAACGCAGAGATGGTGAAAGAAGGTGCGGGCTTGAATGGGTCTAACTACTGTATCAAGAATTGATTTAAAACTTTAACAAAGGTTATATCATTTAGAACTTCAAACTTAACAATTTTTCACTGAACGAACATAACAATGAAACATCAGGTACAAAAGCAATCTTGAAACAAGACTAGAAAATTCAAGATTAAAGAACTTTACAGATTATGGGCTTCAAGGCCGTAGTTTTACAATTACAGAGATACCGGATCCAGTTTACACAATTTAAGTTAAAAATTAGGAACCATTAAGTCAAGGGCAGAAATCCCCTCAATCAAAACACTTGCTCCCTCAATTACAAATGTCAAGCCTTCCCGGGCCACCCTTCACAATTACTAACTTTGTAAAGAGCAAACAGACTCTCCGTTTCTTACAGGCCGCTCAAGGCAATATTACCTCAAAAGGTTACACTCTCAGAATTACACATAGCAAAATTTATTTTTTTAATACAGGGGTATCTAGTACCCAACCTACCGGGCCTTTCCGAAAAAGAACAGGTTAGATAACTGGCCCAAACACAAGATGAATGGAGGCGTACACTGCGCTCCAAGATAATGAAAATTTACAAACCTACAGGGCTCTAGGCCAATGAAACAGGGGCTATTCCCAAACTACTGAGGTGGCTCGCATAGAAAAAATGCAGTAATCCATAACAAAAGGTTGCAAAATCGCAGACACCTCAAACCAAGATGAAGGGGAGCTCAAGAGGGTAACACACTCTCTATCCCCAATTTACAATTAAAGATTTTGCGAAATTTTTGCATTAGCCGAAAGAAAAGTTACATTTTAGAAAAGTAGGTTACAGAGTTAAAGATTCGGACCATCCCCTCGGAATAATTTGCGGACACAGCGAGAAAGATGGAATTATGTGGCCATTACCTAGTAGATGGTCTAGCTTCCGACGAAAGAGGCCACCCGCCTGCTGCTTAAACACACCCACTCCGAAAGACGATGATCAATTGGCCAGGAAACACGAACAGCCGCAACTTATATACTCTCAGGAAAGGTTCGAGAGAATTCAAGACTAAGCCAGCCACAGCCTCTCAATTTTATTGGTGAATTCAAAAGTTACCATCAAAATCGAACAAGAAGCCTGTGATAGGTTGAAAATTACAAAAAAATCGTGATTGGATAAATTTAAAAACTGAGGGAAAGCAAAGGAAGTATTGCCAACCCAAAAATAAATGAACTTAGATCAGTTATGGAAAACTTAATAATATGAAACTTCTTTAACTTATAAGTTACTCCACCTTGCAGCAGTGTGCATGATCATAGTTTTTTTGGTAGTGACATCTGTGGAAAAATGTCCAAACTTCTTGATGCATAGCAAACAAAACCAGGAGAAATTCAGTCAGATTAGGAAACGTTACAATAACAAAATTACTCAATATTTTAGTGGTGACATCTTCTGATTAGAGTTCCAAGTTCGTGTAGTTTGAGTTTCACCTTTAGACCGATAAAGCAGTTCATTAAGGCGCTTATTTTGAATGCGCCGCGTTGAGGTGTACCTCCCGGTACAATAATTTCAGATATTTAAATGCTTGTAGTACAGCGTGACGGTTATAATGCAGTTGCATTGAAAAATACAGATACATTAAATATTTCCAATACCGGTACCTTAACACTGCTGTTTAAATTATATTCACTGGGCGAGGTGGCCATGTGGTTAGGGTCGCGCACCTGTGGGCTTGCATCCGGGAGATAGTGTGTTCGCCGGCAGCCCTGAAGATGGTTTTCCGTGGTTTCCCATTTTCATACCAGGAAAATGTTGGGGCTGTACCTTCATTAAGGCCACGGCCGCTTCCTTCCCACTTCTATGCGCTTCCTATCTCATCGTCGCCATAAGACCTATATGTGTCGGTACGACGTAAAGCAAATAGCAAATAAATATATATATATATATATATATATATACTGAGCGGTAAAGTGACTAACTATAAGTTTAAAACTGTAAACAAAACACCTTTGTATAGCAGTATTTATAATGCAGTATATTGGCGTTTATTTATTCAAGAATACTTTGTTATTTCAAAATGTATCCTAAGAACGAACAGAATAGTTGTGCAGGTTATTTATTAGGTGTTGGCAGGGAAGAATCATTATTTAAGTAAACAGACTGACCCAAAACTACATCAGCTGATAATATCTGCCACTGAAGTGGATAGAACGTCTGAATAAATTAGGATTTCCTTCGGACCACAATTACATAACCCAGGATATTCTATTTCTGTTATTTCCAGTCGTGGTAACTAACATTAGTTATATATTACTGGTGGTAGCGAAAGTTAAAAGTCGTAACCTATTATAAGAAACACCGTTGGACGATAAATGCTTACTACCAATGGTAGCTGAGTATTATTATTATTATTATTATTATTATTATTATTATTATTATTAATAATAATAATATAAGAAGAAGTAAGGTATTACACAGAGAAGGAATACAGATATATATGAGTAAAAAACCTATAAAACGAAAGGATATTAGATACGATCAGAAATAATAAAATTATGTTGTTTAGTTACGCAAGGAGGTTGGAAAACACAAATATAAGTTTTCAGCCAAATTTCAAGAGCAGGAAAGGCAACCAGTGGCTCAAGGTATAAAGAATGTTATAGCAGCGATATAGATAACAGAAAATATATAATAAGAGATACGACACAGACAAACATTCAGTAGGTTGACAAAAAAAGTAAGGATTTTGTGGAGAACGGGAAGATGAAGGGAATGCGCAAAATAAAAGAATGGAGAGCTATTGGAAAGCAAGCATTGAAACATAGGTTAATATATGCGGTTATATTACGTGGTCCTTAGACGGTGAAAATCGGCAGTAGTACAAATTAAGTAATTCCAAATTACATCTTTGTCTGTTTTAATATGTATCTCAATGTTATTGACAGACAAGATCACATAAAATTAAGCTGCTAAATAGCTTACAGTAACATGGAGGAGTTTTATGAAGAATTGATATTTTATCTCATTTGAATATTCGCATTTGCATTTTATTACAATTTCGCAGTAGTTTCTAATACGAAGTATACTTCTGTGGAAGTTATTCACATAAAATGTCAGAAAAAGCGTTATAATAATATTTAAAAAAATAGAATTATCCTTGCAGCAGCATTATACAGACTTTTCTGTCTATAACGACTTCAGATCATATAAGAACGTAACAGAACTTCCTCGTCGTCCTCGGAGTTGTTATAAATCCATTAGCCCATTCAGACGTCGAAGTAGGTTCACCAGTTGAAGGAGAGTTGGAATATCCTACCCCATCAGTGTCAGTTTTTCAAAACTGATTTCTTACTCGGAAATTTCTACATCAATAAATATTATTTTTATTACTCCTTTTAGTACAGGTTTTAAGTTGAATAGACTTAAGTGGAATTTATTGTTAGTGTAAGATGTTTGTTGTATTACTGCGAGAAATATCTAAGAAAAAATCTCTCCATAATCTTATTAATCGTTCTGTTTAACTCCAAATTTTATTTTCGACTGTTTGTTGGTGGAAGTACCACAGTACATCTTCTAAAGTGTTTGACATGCAAGCTGGAATATGAGGAAAACGGGAACTTGAAAGGAAATAGGTTAAAGATTTGTATGATATTTATGGAGGAGAGAGAGTTTTTAGAAATCTCCTTTGCCATTTTACACATATCTCCTTCATGGTATATTTTTGAAAAAAATACACCTAATGGAAGTTTCAGGAAAAATACTACGTTGAACATTCATTTTCCATCTCATTTTATGGCAAGACAAATATTACTAGAAAATCCAAGAATATACTGGTATCACATCTTTCACGTTGAAAAAGTGAAATGGCGTATGGCTTTTAGTGTCGGGATGTGTCTAAGGACTTAGGCTGACCAGGTACAGGTCTTTTGATTTGATGCCCGTAGGCGACCTACGCGTCGCGATGAGGATGAAATGATGATGAACACGACACATACACCCAGTCCCCGTGCCAGGGGAGTTAACAAATTATGGTTAAAATTCCCGGCTCTGCTGGGAATCGAATCCGGGACCCCTGTGACCAAATGCCAACACGCTTACCATTTAGCCATGGAGCCGGACCACGTTGAAAAGTACTAACAATAATAATAATAATAATAATAATAGTAGCCTAATATTATATTGTCCTACGTGAACTTTTGTCCCAGGGTATTCAGCGTTCTTTGGGAATATATGTGGATACTGCCGTATTTGAAGCTCTAGGACCCTATTTAAATCATAGACCTGATCATTACTGTTACCGTGTTTTTGTGGTAGGTAGAGGTGAAAGAAGGTGCGGGCGTGAACGGGTCTCAAACTACGAAATTAAAGTTAATGTAAAATTTAACAAGGTTATATTTTCTTAGCAAAAAACAAGAAATAACAATAATGGCAGGTACAGAGTAGCAAAACCACTAATCGAGAATGTACAATAACAGGATTTGGGCTCCGAGAGCCAGATACACAATTCTGAGCAATTAGCCCAACTTTACGATATACAGAATTCAACAAAGGGGCAGAAGACCCTAATCAAGCCCAGAAGCACTTGCTCCAAATTACACAGTAAAGCCTCCTCGAGGCATACAACACTCAGTTTTCGAAAAAGAGCCACTCGCTCTCAACTTTAAGCCTATCAAAGGCCACACCAAACTCCACCTTCAAGTTGTCCTCTAAGGACATATACACAGGGGTAACATACCCAACCTACTGAGGTCTATTAAGTGAGAAAAAGGTTAATTACTTGACCTCTAAAATAACAATTGAGAGGAGGCGATCTGCACTCCTAATACACTGTTTAAAACCTACTTGGCACTAGGCCGTTAATGCAAGGGCTAATCCCATACTAAAGAGGTGACTTTTAGAAGGAAACAATTTACGTTACATTAGAAGGAAAGAAACGGTTGTGAAAACAAGTTCACCTCAATGCAATATGAGTGGGAGATCGAGAGGGTTAAGCACTCTCTATCCCAATATATAGTTTTGAAAGAGAATAGAGGATAAGAGTCTTTACATTTTAGGGAAAGTTACATGGTAGAAACGCTTCGGACCCGCCCCGAGAGTTAAACTGCTGAGCTAGCAAGAAAAGAAGTTATTAAAAGGCCATTACCTTGGTGTTGAACTGCTCCCCGAAGAAAGAGGCGCTTCCCGCCCCCTGCTATGTACTTTACACACTGAAAGATGGTACTGAAGTGGCCTCGAGACCCGAAAATCAGCAGTTTATATACTCTCGCGGAAAGTTCGAGGCGTTTTTGGAATGAGAACACCCACCCGCAAGGATTTTATTGGTTCACCAAGAAACCCCCTACACAATACGAGGAAGAAACATATTATTGGTTGAAAATTAATTCGAGAAATTCGGGATTGGCTAAATTCAAAACAAAGGGGAAAGAAAGGGTTAATATTGCCAACTTAAACAATGACTGAAAGAAATTTAGCAAAGAACAAACTTTTGAAATTAAATTTTCTCAACAAAAACAGTTCTTTCACTTCGCACTAGGGTGCACCGTTGTAGTTCTACAGTAGTGTCCTCTAGAAGGGAATGTTCACACTTCTTACTACAAGCAAAACAAAAATACATCGAAAACAACACAGTTCAGAAACTTCAAAATTTCCAAGTAGTGGCATCTTCAGGGTAACTTGAAAATTAACACATAAGACAAAGTTCAGACTTCTCCCAGTAGGGGAGTTTCAACTGGCGCACGGTTTAAATAAGCGGCGTGGAGGTGTACCGCCCGGTACAATTACAAACACTGTACACGCAATACAACATACACCACAGTAACACTGATTACTGGACACATTGCTCACACTAAAAAAACACGGCGGTGATTATAATAATTAGGGAGCCATTATAATACATTATTTTAAGTCTGTTATTTTACCATATCGTGATATTTACTTGTTTTGAAATTCTCCCCGTTGTTATTCTGAATTTTGACATAAGTATGTGTTATGGCTGGGAGTAATCTGGAAGTGTACATCACGGAAGTCAGCGTGACGAAAATGTAGCTCTAACAACCGTGCCAAACATAATGTAATTTGTGGACGGGTGGACAGACAATAAGCTATAATCTCCTATTGCTGTTGGTCATCTGAAATTAGCAGCCGTTAATGAATGGCCTTGATTGAGAGACATATTTACAGCATGAACATTTCATTTTCGCAAAGGTAAAGGTAGTTTCTTAATGAACACACTTTGACTCTTCGTGGAAAATCAAGAAATTAGTGATACTGCATTGCTCATAAATTTCTATATTCCTCATCTTCTGCATGGAATTATTCCCATCTGATGTGGGGCCTGCCTTTCTGAATTTGAGCCCCATTTTCTTCGATTTTAGACATCTGCAGGATAAACACCTAAGGATCACATTTCCTTCGCCGGGCTGAGTGACTCAGACGGTTAAGGCGCTGGCCTTCTAACCCCAACTTGGCAGGTTCGATCCTGGCTCAGTCCGGTGGTATTTGCAGGTGCTCAAATACGACAGCCCCGTGTCGGTAGATTTACTGGCACGTTAAAGAACTCCTGCGAGACTAAATTCCGGCACCTCAGCGTCTCCGGAGACCTTAAAAAGTAGTTAGTGGGACGTAAAGCAAATAACATTATTATTATTACATTTCCTTCATTAGGCAGTCGTGTATAGGAGAGCCTCGAAGCCTCTGCCCGCCTGGGTTAAGTGTAAGTATCCGCTGTGAGATGGATTCTTCGTCAGCCTGGCCACGTGACCGTAGCACTAGGTCTTACTTCTCTCATTCATTTGGGGGAGAGGGGGGAGTCCGAACAACTCTAAGAGCGTTCCTGAACTAGTTCATCTTAATGTCCTCTAGTCGAGTGACTTCAAGCGTCCATCTAACCATGTGCATCTACCTTACGTGCAGGTTTTGCCAACATTCCGCTCCATACATTTTCACCGGGTCGACGCCTGTTTCGTAGATCAATGATTTTAATCTTCTGGATCTTACAATCACAAAGGCGCCACTTCAACCTGCGGCGTTAATTCACGCTCCAGCATCTAAGGTTGCGTCACCGTCAGCTACCACACAGAAGCCAACGAAACAAAATACATATATTTTCGGTACCTGGATGTCGTCAACCAAAATTTTTCCACATGTTTGAGTGCCGCAAGCCAAGTATTTTTTTTTCGATATTTAGTCGCAATTAATGTTTCCAGCCCTGGTTTACACCGGTTAATCAATTCATTAGGCCTGTTTTTTCAGTCGCTATCAACCTCATCTGCATAGAGAAAGTCTATGGCTGGGATGTTTGCAGGTTCGCGGCTACTGTGTCCGCGCATAGGATGAATAGGGTAGATCCTTGATGAATTCTTACTTGAATGTCAGAAAGTGCCGTGACACCAGTGGCACAGAGGAAACAGCTTGTAGAGTCGTGGTAGAGGAGCTGAACCCAACGGATATATCTCTTTTGGAGACATAGGGTGCCTAGCAAATACAAGATGAATTAATGGCAGACCTAATAAAATGTCTTTTTCAAATTTAGAAAGGACATACGGACTGTTCTTCCTGAGCATCTCTACCAGCAACCGGACAGCACGGGTATCATCTGTTGTGGCGTAGCCGCTAAAGAAGCCACACCGGTTTTCTAAAAAGTAATACTGCTCTGTAGGCTTGAGTCAATTGTTCACTAAACGGTTTTCTTGATGTGGCAGAGGAAACGAATTGGGCGGAATTGACGCATATGTTAACATTTACCTTGCTTTTCTATATTGGCATGGTGGATTGTATCTCATTGTCTTCAACGCAATTGTTGAAAAATTCGGTGTTCTACATAGCCTCATAGCCTTTTATATGTCACGAGGGAAGTCGTCAGGTCCAGTCGCTTTGCTGCGTTTTCGTTGCATTGATGGCAGTTTAGTCAGGCGTAATGGGTGGAACTGCATTTTTTACTGGATTGGCTGTGGGTAGATGTGGAAACTCATCATTAAAAAATGTCATTAATGTGTTGACGCCAACGTATAAGTATATCCGCTGGATTTCTAAAACCTGCCCATGTTCATCCTTGACGTGTATATCATGACCAATGAATGCAGTGGCACGATGAGAAGATCCAGCACGCCTACATGTAAGAACTGGTTCCTCCGGGTTCATATAATTAGTCATAGAATGTATATTGTGATTGCCGGGTGCTACTCGATTTTGGCGACAGATTTAAGCTTCCTAGAGCAGACCAGAATTGAGTGGGTTCTTGATAGGAGCCAGTCCTTGTAGATGGTCTTCTCGGAATTCACTGCGCAGTGGACCTCAAGATTCCACCACCAGACTAGTTTGTCCACGAGACTATTTTCCGGTTTAGTTACTCCTCTTTCTTTTGCACTTGATCGAATTCGTGCTGCAATCTCATATCATGTGTCTTTTACAAGGTGGTCACTAATCAGGAAGGGACAGATAGTGTCCATTAGATCTGTTGCTTTCTCGCGAAACCTCCAACGCTTGGTGTGTTTTGTGGTCATAACAGGTTGGGGCAAGTAGGTGGAGGTGATGTTGAAGGTCAAGAACTGGGAGTCTATGTTGAAAAGTGATGTTGTCTGAAGGTATCATTTTACATCTCTACTAGGCCCATATCCTTCCTCCCAACATCCAGTAAGCGATTTGCGAGTTGCGATGACCACTTCTATGTGTGATAATGTCAAACAGGCGTTTCATGAAGGACGTTTTTAGTGACGCCATGTTGGAAGGCACGTTAACTAGCTTCGTTAAACATATCCAACAAAAATTCACCGTACACTCGTTGAAAACTATAACTTGATCAGCCAACATGGCTGTTAAGGTTTCCGCCGATTAATAGGTGTTTTCTAGGGGAAATAGAGTGGATGCATGACTCCAGGTCAGTCCAAAACTCTCCTCGTTTCTTTGCTAGGCATAATAACAAACGATGCCCACTTTCGTTATATCATAATCTCTCTGAGATGCCAATCGCTACGCCGTATCATCAGGATGTTTTGTCTTAGTACAAGAAATTGTATTGTTCCCCAATATCAAGGTCATCACGCCTTTCCACTGCCCTCTTGAATACACTGATGTCTATCCGTTGTAGCTTGAGTGATTAAGCCAACTCGCGGCTGCGTCCAGTCAGTGTCTTCAAGTTGATCATCGCAATTCAGGTAATTTGGCCTCAATTTTTAAACCTTCTCCGGCTTCGTGGAGCGAGTCCTTGAATTTCTGATACCGATTGGGCTTTATCGGAACACATCACTTAGGAGGAATGCCCAAGCCGTTTCCTGGGCAGAGTTAGTCTCAGATGCATGTTTATACGACGTTAAAATCTCGATCAATTTGTCGCATTGTCCGATGCCTACCCTCATCTCTTATCCAGGCTTGCGACTGGCAATAGTATGTTCATAATATAAACTATCTGATCAAAAATATCCAGACACCCTTATGTAATGTGGAATTGAACCCTACATGTCACTAGAGGTGGACCCGCTGGAATAAAAGGAGGCGGAGTGTATTGTGTTCAGTAGAAAAGCAGTAACTGTTGAATGGGTTGGTCAGGAGAGCCCAGTGACTTCGAAGGTGGATTAGTCATTGGATGTCACCTGAGTAACGTATCAATCACTTGAGCCATTCTAAAGCTGCCCAAGTCGACTCTTGATGATGTGATTGTGAAGTGAAAAGGAGAAGGAACAACCGCAGCTAAACAAAGACCAGGAATACCTCATTTAATGAAGCCCCTGTGGGTGGGGGACGCAGATGAAGAATACACCCACAGTATCCCCTGCCTGTCGTAAGAGGCGACTAAAAGGGTCGACCAAGGGAAATTAGAACCATGATACTACTTGTAATTAGTACCACCACGCAGAAAACACCATGAGTCGCTTTCACTTGCGCGTAGTACCACTATGTTAGCTACACAATAGGTTTGTGATTAGTAGCGACAGTGTGTGAATCCGGGTGGGTTTTACAGTACCTGTGATTAGTACTACTATATGAGCGACAGTATGGGTGAGCGACACCATGGGTCTGACTTGTCTATGATTAGTACCCACTATGTGAGGAACACCACGCGATAGTGCGTGTCCCTGTTGTTAGTCCACTTGTGTGAAGAACACCATAGGCTTACGTTACCTGTATAGGTATGCTTTGCCCGTAAATAGCGACACAGTGTACGAAACACCATAGGTCTGTGTTACATGTGCGCATTGCATTGATGGCAGTTTAGTCAGGCGTAATGGGTGGAACTGCATTCTTTACTGGATTGGCTGTAAGTAGATGTGGAAACTCATCATTAAAAAATGTCATTAATGTGTTGACGCCAGCGTATAAGTATATCCGCTGGATTTCTAAAAACCTGCCCATGTTCACCCTTGACGTGTATATCATGACCAATGACTGCAGTGGCACGATGAGAAGATCCAGCACGCCTACATGTAATGAGATTACCCCGGAAAAAAATAGTTAGGTAGATGGCAGGAAATAAATCTAAATGGAATTGCCCTTTGAGGGAAAAGGGAGTCGTAAGAAAGATCGATAATTAAAGTAGCTGACTCAAGAGTATACTGAAGGAACCTGTACCATAATATGTGGAATACCGCGAGTCTACGCTATTTTGGATGACTTGACAAATACCATGGTTCTACTTTCCTAGCGATGAGTACCATTATGAGGAGCTGATGACCTGGATTTTGGACCCGTTTAGACTGCAAACATCATCTGCTTTAGAAGCAGTCCTTTGGTCAGTAATACTCTTGTTTAACGCTAGTTTCTGGGAATGTGGGGCATTGCGGGTCGGATCCACTGATTGTTTTAACTTCATATCCATCCATTCATTCTTCATCCTCACATCATGAATTCTGGTCAATGGAGAATTATGGAATTTTAATTGTACTTCATTTCGTCTCATTTCGTGCCATTAGAAGCCGATGACCTAGATGTTAGGCCCTGTAAGCAACAAGCATCACCATCATTTAATGACGGACAAGGACCGCCAAGCATTGCGGAGTGTTGTTGTAAAATGTATCAAGAAATAAGCGAAAGAAATCACACGTAAGCTCCAATGTGCTACCTGCAGTACAGCCAGCACAATGACAGTGCATCGGGACTTAAAAAGAATGGGGTACTCTGGCGAGCTGCTGCTCATAAGCCAAACATTTCTGTAGTCACTGCTCAGCGACGCTTGAGGTGGTGTAAGGAACGACAACACTGGACAGCGGATGATTATAAACGAGTGATTTGGAGTGATGAATCACGCTATACCCTGTGGCAATCCTTTTGTGAGTTTCATATCAAATAATACTCCTGAATATTTAGAAAGTTATTTTTAATTACTTTGTTTTATTTGTGTGACGTTACACCACTAGCAAAAGAAAAATATTTTGTGAGATATACTGGCGTGTGGCCTTCGGAGGGTCTTGGATCAGATCTTTCGAGTGGATGCCGTATACACGACCCATGCGTTGTTGAGAATCGTACCCTACCTAGTACGAATTCTAATGTTGGCGGCAAAAAATCCCAGTCCACAAGCCAGAGGAATTAACTAAGGACATTTAAAATCCGCGACGCGACCGGGAATTGAAACCGGGACCCTTTGGACCGAGAGCCCATTACGCTAACAATTTAGCCATGGAGCCAGACTTGTGGAACCGGATATTTGTGAGTTGAATATCAATAAATGTCAAAGCCTCTGATTTTCAGTGTTCCGGTTCCGTTTATGCACATTATTCATTATCACTAATGACGTAAAAGCAGCGTCGTAGGAAGCATTAGGAGAGGTTTTTAAAGATTGTTTCTAGTAGTGCCCCCAGAACCTTTACAGATTCTAGTGAGATATTACAGTCATCCAAAGGGATTACTTTCAGGACCGCTGTGCGTAGATTTTTGAACTATTCCTTTTTTTTTTTTGCAATTTTGCTTTACGTCGCACCGACAAAGATAGGTCTTATGGCGACGATGGGACGAGAAAGGCCTGGGGATGGGAAGGATGCGGCCGTGGCCTTAATTAAGGTACAGCCTCAGCATTTGCCTTGTGTGAAAATGGGAAACCACGGAAAACCATCTTCAGGGCTGCCGACAGTGGGATTCGAACCCACTATCTCCCGGATGCGAGCTCACAGCTGCGCGCTCCTAACCGCACGGCCAACTCGCCCGGTTTTGAACTATTCACAATCCTCAACGTTTACATCGTGACAAGTACATTTTCAAATTTGAAGTTTTATTTCTGATATAATTGGAGGATTCCAACAAGGTAACGAAGGACAGAATACTAGTGTAACTTTTACCTCGCATGCTATCCATTATTTCCAACCGATGATAATGATGATGTCAGCGGTGTCTATTCCTCTTTCCTTCCCTATCACGCTTGATGCGGAGGAAAGCACGATCAAAGTGCTAGGAATTCAAGATGGTGAAGCCACATACGAGTAGAATGACCTGTAATCGATCCAAAAAGGCTGTGACAGTAAAGCCTTTTAATTCAAGATTCCTTCAGTATACTCTTGAGTCAGCTTCTTTAATTATCGAACTTTCTTACGACTCCCCTTTCCCTCAAAGGGCAAATCCATTTAGATTTATTTCCTGCCATCTACCTAACTATTTTTTCCGGGGTAATCTCAATGCTCATCATTTGTTAGAAAACGACTGTACTTCCCCTTGCATATATATATCTCACGAGACTTCCTTTGATCTTCACCTCTGCATTTCTGTTTGTATATCTGGTGTATATTTTTCCTTTTGTCTTCTTCCCGTCAGTTTTCTTTCCTTTTGCATGAAGTAGGCTTTTGTACCTTTCTATTTTTCTTTCTTTATTTGATCCGAGAGAGGTTCCATGCTTTTCCGTAACAGCTGTTACCTGACATTATTTTGTTGAACTTTATAACAAGAATTCAATGAGCTGTATAGCTCGTGTTCTATCATATAACCTCTTGATAATTGAACACCTCAGTCAAAGAGATTGTCGTTAACTGAAAAATTAAAACACATTTTTCCATCTGTTACTTCAATGTTATAATTTTATAATTAACTAACTCCCAAATAAAGGAATGCCGTTTTGACTGAGGTGTTCAATTATCAAGAGGTTAAATAACACCACACAAGCTCATGTCTATCCGTTGAAGCATGAGTGATTAAGCCAGCCCTCAGCTGCGTCCAGTCAGTGTCCCAGTGTTGATCATCGCAATTTGGAAAATTTGACTTCACTTTTTTAACTTGCTCCAGCTTCATGCAGATAGCCCTTGAATATTTCTCATACCGAACGGAACACATCACTTAGGGGAATGGTCAAGCAGTTTCCTGAATATAGTTTCATCTCAGGTACATGTTTATAGGACAGTAATAAAAGAAGTACAAAAATCGATGACGGCAGGTAAAAATTCTTTTCAAATATCTTCGAAATCGGATCTCATTATCCTTCATTACCTTCCATTTCCTTGCAGTTTAAACATTCTATCGTCGTGGAAATGAGCCGTCTATGTGTAAGGAAATCCTTCCAAATCTTAACACAATAATAAAATCATCAGGTAATTTCCTGTTTTTAACCCTCAAACACACGCGTATGGGGTGGAATCCATCCCAGGTCATTTTATTTCCTAGCGAAATGTACAAATAATTTTTCTGTGCTCTCCCCACTCTTGTACTTTTCTGGCTGGATCCCCGCAGAAGGAGTCATTCTTACATAATCTATCTTAAAATCCCCAATTAATACAGTAATTCATATTTTACAGTACAATGATAGGTGGGGTGGAAAGCACCCCCACGCGTGTGTCTGTGTCCTAAGATCTGGCGCGTGTGCTTGAGGGTTAAAATTGATCACAGATCAAAACAAATGGAGATCGGATGGCTCAAAGTGTGGCCTATCCAGTGGTTGTGGGCGTGGTAAGGCGATCAATTTATTTCAGATTTCCACACGTGACACTTTGTTTTAGAAAACTACCCCCAAACTCTTTAATTTTGACCTTTTGCGTTGTTTGTCCCGCAGTAAATTCTTCGACTGTCAACAATAACGTTATACATTTCATTATAGAAATACTAGAAGAAAGGATGTATTTCGTAACACCACTATACTGAGAACACATTCCACGTTGTATGCATATTCCACAAAACGCCTCGAAGCAATTGACTCACCAAGAGAACTCTTGCAATACATTACAAAAAGGTTTTAACGGCTGCACGTTTATGTTTATCCTTCCATGCCTTGCACAGAGAATTGAATCGTACGAGAAAAATAACAACTATGTTCGTCCCTACTCGATATTGGCTGAAAGAGCTTCGGGATGGTTTTGTGTAGAAAACATTGTCTTTGAATAATCCCATATGTTACTTCATACATAGTATGGGTATATTTACAACTACTATTAATGGTTTTAGGACTACATCACATTAATTAGCTTCTCAGTTTTCGGAGGTGCCGAGATGCCAGAATTTCGACTAGCAGCAATTATTTTACGTGCCTTTACAAATTTACTTAAGTGAGGCTGGTATATTTGAGCATATTCAAGTACCATCGAACTGAGCCGGGATCAAACCCCGGTATCATGGGCTCAGAAGAACTGTGCTCATCAGTCTGAGCTACTCAACCAGGCATATTTCCTACTATTATAAAATTGATAATAATATCGTTTATATTATTCGAAGGTGGTTGAGGAAGAGATGTAACAAGCTTTCTCAGATGTACGTTAAGTTGTTCCTTATTTCGATCCTACTCCCTGCCACCCCTCACGGTCATTAGACCGCAGCTCATTTATACTCATTTATAAACAGAGACTGTGAGTTAGTGTGTAAGAGGGAATCTCAAATACTATTAGGCCAATTTTGAAATGTTTTCACCATTTGAAAGGTAATATAATTTCGGTGAGCATAGGCTATGCACCATCCCGGAATATGAAAGGGTTCGCTAGTCTATAATTTTTCACGGAAAAGCTACATGACTGATGGAGTGAAAATTTGGATATATTATATCTGGTGACTTCACATAACATATAGATTATTTACTATGAAGCTATATTTTAAGTGGGCTCTGTAGCGAAAGGAAATGTGAAGAAAATACGCCTTGGGCCATGAAAAGTGAATACCCTGCCAAAACGGTTAGTCCTTTTGAATAATGTAGCCAGCAAGTTTACTTAAAATTCTTTTTCTTTCGTAATTCTAACAGTGTTTTATTATCACACTATCGATTAAGCGGCCCATGTAGTGGAATAATATGTGAAGCAAGTTAGAGGGCTCAGCCATTTAGACGCTGGCCTTCTGACCACAACTTGGCAGTTTCGATCCTGGCTCAGTCCGGTGGTATTTGAAGGTGCTCAAATACGCCGGCCTCGTGTCAGTAGATTTACTGGCACGTAAAAGAACTCCTGCGGGAGTAAATTCTGACACCTCGGCGTCTCCGAAAACCGTAAAGGTAGTTAGTGAGGCGTAAAGCCAGTAACATTATTCAAGTTACGGGATGTCACACGCCTGGGACCTATTAAATTTGAATGAGCTGCCTGTACTGTTAGTCCTGTTAAACATTTGAGCAGTGCAGGTGTATGTAAAATTCGATTTGTCAGATATGAATTTTCTTTGTTACTCTAATTATTTACAATAACATAATGATTTTCGTTGTTTTGGCATTAGCTTTTGACAGTTGAGTGTGGTGTCCTTACTTCTAAATAATAAAATAAACCAGAAAATTGTGGAAGATGCAGCATTTAATTCGAGAACACTTACACACATTCATGTGTGATTCACGGTGCCCACTCATGCTCTCGCCTTTATTTTTCGCAGTAACTGCGAACAAACGATATACAATTGACTCCGCTTTAATCTGAGAATCATTCACTAGCGATGCTTGTGAGTCTATCTTATTTTAAATGCCTTGGACTGGCAAAGAGCATGATCAGATTAAACAAATGATAAAGCAGAAACGCACTCGGTGAGCTAACGTGGCATGGAGGCACACTGCAAGATACTGCACTAATCCACTGAAGAAAATGGAAATTGCAACACCCGGAAGGACTGGTGCTACAGTGCTGTAATTGAACACGCCGAACGGGTGTTCGGTTGTGATTCGATGATTACACATTCAGGTTCCTCTGACCGCAAGTTTGGACAACAATCAATACAGGATGTGCCCACCAAGAGCTGCAATACATTGGTGAATTCGTCGAGGCATAGAGTCAATAAGGCCCTGGATCGCATCCTGAGGAATTGTGGTCCATGCTTGTTGCACTGCACGGGTCAGTTGTTCCAGAGTTGTGGGTGGCTGAGGACAGTTGGCCAGTTGTCGACCCATCATGTCCCACACATGCTCAATAGGACTGAGGTCCGGGGATTTTGCGGGCCATTCTAAGGTTGTGATGTCGTGGAGAGCTTCTCTGGAAATGCGTGTAGTGTGAACCCGGGCATTGTTCTGCTGAAACATCCCATTAGCAATGTTCGCCATCGTAGAGACAACCACTGGATTGAGTAACCTATCAACATACTGTCGAGCAGTCATAGTGCCCTCGACAAGCACTAATTGTGATTTCACATTAGAGCTAATAGCTCCCAAGACCATAATGCTTGGTGTTGGCCCTGTATGCCTCTCGAGAATAAGATCTAGGCGGCCCCTCTTCCCGGTACGTCGGCGCAGACGATTCCATCGATCACTGCGGGCAAGACAGGAGCGCGATTCATCACTAAAGACGACCCTTTGCCATTCGTCGACCCACGTTGATCTTTCTCGACACCAGGCCAGCCATACACGTTGCTGTTGTGGGGTCAATGGAACACCTTCTGCAGGGACACGGGCTCGTAAGCCAGCTGCACGCAGGCGATTACCAACTGTTTGTTGTGTAACGTGGGGTGCCACAGCTGCTCGAATTTGCGCTACTGCTGCATGGGGTTCCATCCGGGCCATCCGAATGATGCGGCAATCCTCTCTCACAGTTGTCTGTCACGCTGGGCCTGTGCCAGGTCTACGAGTGTAGGTACCTTAATTTGACCACTGCTGCCATACACGTTGTATCGTAGATGCCTGTCGGCCAACACGTGCAGCGACAGTCCTTAGCGATAATCCTGTCTCACACAGCCCAATTATCCGAGCCCTCTCAAACAGCGACAGTTGTTGATAGCGTGCTCTTCTCTGTCGTCGAGGCAAGTTTGACGGGGAACACTTCACTTCACAGACTGCAAGTCAACTACGCTACACCAGAGTCCATATCCTGGAGTTGATTCCTCCGCGACCAATCACGTGGGTGGACCTGTAGCAACAATCCAATGGGTCTGAAACTTTGATCGTTTGCATACCTACATGGCATCGTTCCATATCTTGAAAATCAACACAAACGAACAATGCCTTCATGGTTTTGCAATTTCCATTTTCTTAAGTGTATAATATGCCAGAGATCGTTTCACCTCTCGCACAGTCACCGCCTTCCTGATTCTTAACATTTTCCAAGTTCTTTTGATAAGTTTTAGCTATATATCTTGGAAGCATACTGCTCACATCATCCCATACATACTCCAATAATTAAACATTCATATTAATCATTAATAATTTTTCCCCTGAATTTATACTTACGAACACACGTATTAAAAGCCGCTTTATTGCGTTAATATTGCTGTTATGTTAGATTTCTTCCCATTGGCAGATCCTTTAATAATTTCGGAAAACCATATAGACAGTCTTTCTGAGAACATGAAAGGGCAGGTGGACACTGAGTGATTGTGGCTGGCAATGGGCAAGGGCGCCTACCATCATAATAAAAACT
Organism: Anabrus simplex; assembly: GCF_040414725.1. Classification (NCBI taxonomy): domain Eukaryota; kingdom Metazoa; phylum Arthropoda; class Insecta; order Orthoptera; family Tettigoniidae; genus Anabrus; species Anabrus simplex. The sequence goes on along the minus strand of NC_090267.1, from coordinate 388,464,502 downwards.
CCCAACTTTATTCTGACTGGCAGTACACAAGGGGCGTGCCATTAAAATGAAAACTCCCTAACCGAGTGTTCGCATAGGAAACGACGTACGACGAATTCCCCGTCGTGGTTTGGGGGTAAAGCTAAGAGCAAGGCAATGTAATTATATTTTACAACCTGTAAACTATTTCACCTAGAATTCTGTATACCATATAGAATTCCGTGGGGAAGCTTGGGTACTCAGTTGGTAATGAGAGATGGCAGAGCAGGAAGAAAACTGTTCTGAACTTTAGGTACGTAGTAACCCAATTCTACACCTGTGGGAAAATTGTCACTTGAAAAAGTGGTAGATAACTGTGCGAGATTCTCCACAATAATACTATGCCATATTTAGCCAACTACACGTTAATTAGTACGGCACTACCACTGGGAGGTATGTGACCATCAAGTTCTGAACTGCGACCAACTGATATCCAACTGTTTGAAGTTCAGAAGGAAAGAACGTGTACAAGATGATTTGGAACAGAGAATCAAATGCAGCGAGAATCTTCATGTCTTTTCGAGAGGTGTTAGACACTATTTCTTTCCAGGATGAGACAGATCCTTGGCATACAAATTATAATGCTTAGACAAGTATGAGAACTGGTCTGAAAATAATAGCTGCAATGCATATCTTAAGTATAAGATACAAAATATATGTGGAGAGATTTCTTTAACTTATTCATTAATCTTCATCTTCGCCGTTGTCTTCTTGACTTTTACATTTTTTCTTATTGTTTGACGTTGTGACGTTGAAGCTATGGACCACCAAGGGTTCAGTATACAGCGTGATTCAGCCGCCCCTTTCAATGTAGTTTTATGCAACCCACAATATTAATTCCGTCCTGAAAACATCTGCCCTGCCGGTATGCTCAGACAACACAACCAGTTATCTTGGTACTTACCGCCTCACCATAATAGGACGCCGTAATGTTACACTCGTATTAAACACTGGAAGAAATGTGTGTGCCTTCTAGATCATATTAACCTGACACGCCGGAGAAACACTACATTTATATCGTGACCGCAGTAAACCTAATACTTGCCATAAGCTGCTCAGTGTGCCGTACGGAACAGTAGTGAAGTTGGTAAGGGCGTGGCGGAGCGGGCTTGCATATCAGGTGGGAGGTTCGAGTCCAGGGAAAAAATTACTAATTTCTGAAATATTTGTTTAATACGTACCGCACGCAATGTAATTACAACACCCGCTTTCATGCAAATTGTGTGTGAATGAATGTGTTTGTGGCCTTAAGAAGGGCCGATTAGTTAGCAGGCCGGGCACATACACACCGGAAATAATTGGAACATAACTGTCCTTACAATGTTTTATCACAGCAAATGCCCGATGTGATGATCATTTTGATTTATGCACATTTGGGCTCGATATCCAATAGATCGTCTTGTGCGCTGAAGCATTCCAGGTGTAATTGCTCGGCAGGCGTCTGTGATGAGTTGCCGAGGCTGGTCGGGGTTTTCCAGCGCTTGAGTGTAAACGACGTTCTTTAAATGTCACCATAAGAAGTCTAACGGCGTTTAATCCGGTGATCTGGCGGGCTAAGGAACAGGGCTTCTTCGTCCTATCAGTTTCCTTGGAATTTCTTCGTTTATATGGTTACGAACGGGCTAAGTCGAATGTGGTGTAGCTCCATCCTGTTGCAACCACATCGTCAAACGATCGTGTAAGGGCCCATCCTCCAGCAACAGTGGGAGTTCCTGACGCGGAAAATACAGGCAGCGTGGGCCCGTCCAATGGTCCTGAAATAAATGAGGTCCAATGAGGTGATCCCCCAAGATTCCACACCAAACACTCACTCCCCATCGTACTTGGTGGGCCACCTGTCGAACCCAGTAAGGATTGTCCGAACTCCAATAGTGCACGTTGTGGAGATTGACGATCCCGTTATTGTGGAACCGCGATTCGTCCTAGAACAAGATATACGATACAAATGCTGCAGCATTGTTCAGCCTGCCTAATGGCCACACACAGAACTCCATTCGAGCTTCGAATTCCCACCCATAGAGTTCTCGGTTTAGCTCAATATGGTATGGGTGAAATTTATGTTCTTGCAGTATTCGCCAGACAGACGGCTGGCTGGTGTTCACCTGTCATGCAGTCGCCCTTGTAATGGTGTGTGGATTATTACGAGCTGCCTCCAGGATGGCCTCTTCTCTTTCACCCGATATAATGGGCCTATCGTGGAATAGTGGCTGGTTGGCAATCACGCCTGTTAACCTTTGAACACGGCGGAATATCGTAGCAGCCGGGTGTCACCTATCGGGAGACAGTTCCTGGTACAGACGTAGTGACTCGCACGCGTTTTGTCTTGTTTCCTCGTAAATGAGGAGCATGTCTACATATTCGTCTGTAGAAACATGTGGAATGACAGCAGAGACTACAGTACATTCAGGCCCTAACCAGCGGAGTATGCGCAGGGCACTAGATGAATAGCAGCGTCATCCTACTGTTTGAACCTGGCATACGTGGGCCTGTGTTTACGTATTCAAACATCATACTGATGCAAAAATATTTGAACGATGCAGGATTCGAGCTACCGCTGGCTCATTCCGTCGAATGCTAGGCAAACGTCTAACCACATCCGCCACGCTACACACCTGGAAACATGGTAGTAGTACGAAGAGAGCAATGTACATACACCATCCAGTTCGGACATCAATCACTGGACTGTTACCTAGCTTTATGCATTGATTCTCCTCTTCGTTACACTCGGTCATGAGGCACCACACATTAACATAGTTACATGGTAAATGGACGTTGCTACATCATTTCAAGGCGTCATGTTTTGCGAAACGATGGTATAATATTTCGTAAGGGTTCAGAATCGTGGCCAAAGTGTGTTCACAGAATATTAGTACCATACGTACGCCTGCAGGGAACAGCACGCCTACAACCATGTACACGTTAGTTAGGCTGCAGCAAACGGTATTGGAAGGGGCTGCTGAATCACACTGTATAATTATGTAGACTACTGCGTGTTTCTTTGGTGATTGGTAGTGTTGTATGTTGTGCATAGTTGAGGAAATATATCATTAGATATAGCCGAATATTCAGTTCACTATCCAGAGGAAATAACCATATACAATTAAAACCTTGGTCAGCCGGTGATCCAACCCGGGGTTCCAAGGCGAAGGTCAAGTCACTGTCCGTTCTGACATTGAACTGTACATAAGATAATCACTAATATTAATTATAAATGAATACTTATCTTACCTCACTTAGTGTAGGGGTCACTGTAGCCACAAAGATTCGGTTTATTTTTAACCGGATTTTTAAGACGGGATACACTTCCTGACGCCATTTGCTCCTTGAGATGTAAATCTCGACCGAGGACAACCAGGATTCGAACCTCACCCTCACCCTCTCGAACGGGAATCCTACAGTATAAACCAATAAACTAATCGTGTCTCCAAAACTGTAAATGGATATTTACTGATTCTTTATTTCTCCTGTAGGTACAGAATTTTATCATCCTTCTCGAGAAGAAATCCGCCTCTAACAATCATAATAAAAAATTGCTTATAGATATACCAAAATGTAATTTCTCAGATATTTTAAAACAGTATATTTTTATTCGGACTAAAATTTGCACCTGCCAATATCAGTAACAACTTTTCAATAAACTCGATATTTTAAGGCCAAGCTTTAATTACATATCAGAGTAGACAGTGTATACAAAACTGATGGAAACTACTTGTGTTTAAATTACATCCCTCAACACTGCTCACTGATACACAATTTCGCTTTCGGTTTTAGTCTCTCTCTCGAACTGCGTCCCGTGTCGTCTCTGAAGCGACGTATACTACCTGTCTGCATATGTATTTTGAATTAGAAAGCTGAATAACAAAACGTTTTTATTTATTCCACTTTGTGTTGCCCTTTGACATTGCCAGCTACATGAGGAACAGTTGTCAGGCTCGCAGAGTTTATTAAATGTTTTCAAGACTACTTCGCCCAGACAAGAACACAGTTTTGATTTCATACTTTTAAGCACTGTGAAGAATACTAAAGAGCCAGAATTATTCTCAATGAATTGTGTCTAAATTGTAGAGGTTATAATAAAAACTCATGCAAATTCTGTGATGAGTGAAATTTTGTAGCATTACCTAGTAAAAGGAAGTTCTATTTAAAACGTTTCTGGTGATTCTTCAACAGTTAGGAGAATGCCTTGGATAGATGCATCGAACCTGGACGCCTGAAGTAGAACAACCCTCACCTTTCCGTGCTTTATTTGTACAGCCATAATTACACTGTGCCTTTCCCTAAGCCACAACGACTACCACACGTGCATTGCATGTGTTACATTGGAATGCCTACAGCTTCAGATAATTATTTTCTTTTTATCTTCATTCAAATATACATTTCTGTACATTGAAGCTGAAGATAATCTAAAACATGTTAATGCATATAATTGCATTTTAATGAGTAAGGGCATGGAATAAAATTATTTTGCCTCACTAAGGGCCAGGGTGTCTGTCTGTTAGGTTATCAGCCCAGAGTCTGGTTGGATCTTCAAATAGCACCACCAAAGATTATGCGCTTATAAGGAAACCGCAAAAACCAATGGCAGCACCAAAATGAGGCTTACTAGGCAAGACGAGGAGTGAGGTAGTTTGCCATTGCTTTCCTCACTGGGTCAGAAAGTGCTATTGCAGCACGACTGACCCTATGAGCAGCATCTTTCATAACACTCAGATGCACTAGCCGTGCTCTGATTGTCATCCATACCCCAGCAGCTTCCATATTGTCACAGCCATGGATGAGACTGGGACTTCGATGGAAGCTACACTTTACTCTGGCCTGTGCTAAGAGATGGATACAAAAGTATTGTATCCTTCAAGAAATGGCAATAGGCTATAGGGCCAGGGTATGGACTAAATAAAGGAAAGAGTAGAAAAAGATAGGACTCTCCAGATACGCAAATCCAGTGCCTTTGGAGGTAACTGAAAAAAAAAATGCATGATAGCTTCTTTCAAATTTACGTTGTATAGCCTAATAATATGGCTGTAAGTGGTGTGGTTATTTTTCTAAGAATAATCCCACTTTTTATTGCAGATAGTTATCCACAGTTAGGGCAGCCTGCTGTCGATAAGACAAACAATACCCATCCGATTGTCTTATATACTTCAATTACTGTAGGATATGAAATCACATGTGATTAATGTAACATATCTGTAACTGATTAAATCAATTAAAGGAAGGGATGCACATTTTCCTACAATTCATTTAGTGACATTCAATTTGGTGTAGTTCAATGAGTGCAAATGCTCGTGAAAATATGTCCCAAAGTTTCAATCTCACCGCAGGCACACCTGCAGTTGCTGTTCTCCTGGCTTCTACCATAAAAGATTCTTACTGGAACCACGTCTGCCACCATTTTGAGGCTTTCAGTACACTCTGGTGTTGAAAGGCCTATTTTTCTGCGAACCACTTATTTCCTTGAGGGTGCTGTGCGAAGAGGGAAATTCATTTATATGTTTAGGAAGGGAACTCCTCGTTTCCCTTTCCCTGACAGCTTTGCTATTTGTTTTTGTTGTTGTTTATCCCACAGCAATGTTCAAATTACGGAAACGTACGGCGTTGTGTTTCTCAGTACTTTTCCACGTTGTTAGATTTTTCCAGAACTTTTACACTGACAATGCAACACCAAGGAGGAGTGGTTCGAAAGGGATGAAAGTTGGGGAAAAAACAGAGACGGCACGGATGAATAATTGATGTTTATTTCAAACCGATATGCAGGTTACACAATGCGCACGGCATCGACTCATTAGGATGTAGGACCACCGCGAGCGGCGATGCACGCAGAAACACGTCGAGCTACAGAGTCAATTTGAGTGCGGATGGTGTCCTGAGGGATGGTTCTCCATTCTCTGTCAACCATTTGCCACAGTTGGTCGTCCGTACGAGGCTGGGGCAGAGTTTGCAAACGGCGTCCAATGAGATCCCACACGTGTTCGATTGGTGAGAGATCCGGAGAGTACGCTGGCCACGGAAGCATCTGTACACCTCGTAGAGCCTGTTGGGAGATGCGAGCAGTGTGTGGGCGGGCATTATCCTGCTGAAACAGAGCATTGGGCAGCCCCTGAAGGTACGGGAGTGCCACCGGCCGCAGCACATGCTGCACGTAGCGGTGGGCATTTAACGTGCCTTGAATACGCACTAGAGGTTGACGTGGAATCATACGCAATAGCGCCCCAAACCATGATGCCGCGTTGTCTAGCGGTAGGGCGCTCCACAGTTACTGCCGGATTTGACATTTCTCCACGCCGACGCCACACTCGTCTGCTGTGACTCATCGGAGAACACGACGTTCCGCCATTCCCTCATCCAAGTCGCTCTAGCCCGGCACCATGCCAGGCGTGCACGTCTATGCTGTGGAGTCAATGGTAGTCTTCTGAGCGGACGCCGGGAGTGCAGGCCTCCTTCAACCAATCGACGGGAAATTGTTCTGGTCGATATTGGAACAGCCAGGGTGTCTTGCACATGCTGAAGAATGGCGGTTCACGTGGCGTGCGGGGCTGCCACCGCTTGGCGGCGGATGCGCCATCCTCGCGTGCTGACGTCACTCGGGCTGCGCCTGGACCCCTCGCACGTGCCACATGTCCCTGCGCCAACCATCTTCGCCACAGGCGCTGCACCGTGGACACATCCCTATGGGTATCGGCTGCGATTTGACGAAGCGACCAACCTGCCCTTCTCAGCCCGATCACCATACCCCTCGTAAAGTCGTCTGTCTGCTGGAAATGCCTCCGTTGACGGCGGCCTGGCATTCTTAGCTATACACGTGTCCTGTGGCACACGACAACACGTTCTACAATGACTGTCGGCTTAGAAATCACGGTACGAAGTGGGCCATTCGCCAACGCCGTGTCCCATTTATCGTTCGCTACGTGCACAGCACAGCGGTGCATTTCACATCATGAGCATACCTCAGTGACGTCAGTCTACCCTGCAATTGGCATAAAGTTCTGACCACTCCTTCTTGGTGTTGCATTTGCTCTGTCAGTCAGTGTATAAGCGGCGGTAGATATTTACTGAACTTGGGCACGTTAGATCCGTTATTGGGCCGATGACCATAGATGTTAGGCCTCTTCATACAACAAGCATCGTCATCATCAAATCCGTTAGTAACTAGAGTAACTGAAAAATGGTTTGTCCTATTACCACATAAGCATGTGAAGAACCAGTCATCAGCGCTCCTTAGTGGGCTTAAATCAATAATAATAATAATAATAATAATAATAATAATAATAATAATAATAATAATAATAATGTGTACTTAAAATGAAGTTTTCTGCAATGACAAAAACGCCACATGGCTCTCCGGAAAATTCTACGTTTTTGTGTAAAAGCACGCCTTCTAGACCACCTGCCGAGAGAACGCTGTTGGGCTCCATATTTGGCCGGTTCCTGGTACGTCCTACTGAACATCTGAGTGCGCAAGGGTTGCTACTTCAAAATATCACGTCGACGAAGGGTGACATTGCCAACTATCGATCCGTCAATGACGGCTACGTTCTACTATTGGCTTAACGAATGCCTCAACATTCTATATAGAAATTACATATTAGAGGTAAAACGTTTTGCACAGTCAAGAATACATTTCATCGAATATTTACTTACACATGATTATTTTGCTGAAATGTTTTTGAACACCTGTATAAACAACATGCTCTAGAATCTAGAAGATGTTTCTACAGATGTTATTTTTTTTCTTAATCGTTACCTTTCATAACAATTTTCCTACTGTTGGCAGTACTAAATATTTTTAAACGTTAAATGACTGGTTGTCAACCAAACGAAAAAACCCTAACGGATGTTCTGTACGTAAACACAATAGACTACCAGGCAGAAGTCTATGCAGTTATCTTCAGTAACTTTTAGACCCTAATTATCACGATAACCTTGTCTAGAAATGAAGATTACGGAAAAAGAGCAACATATGACGGAGTGGTATGTAGCAGGACAGCCACACGGTGTAGGGGTGCCATCCTGCCTCTCATTTGGAGCCCCCGGATTCGTTTGCCGGCCAGGTCAGGGATTTTTACCTGGATCTGAGGGCTTGCTCGAGGTCCACTAAGCCTACGTGATTAAAATTGAGGAGCTATCCGACGATGAGATGGCATCCTCAGTGTAGATGGCCAGGAATAACAGCCGAGAGAATTCGTCGTGCTGACTACACGACGCCTCGTAATCTGCAGGCCTTCGGGCTGAGAGCGGTCGCTTGGTAGGCCATGGCCCTTCGGGGCTGTTGTGCCGTGGGGTTTGATTTGGTTTGATATGTAGCAAGTGAAATATTTGGACATTTACAAATATTTTCTTCCGGTTACTGCGTTGCATGAAAAAAGGAATGTATAATCTCTAAAGACAAATGCATCATTGAATAGAAGAAGAAATGGACGCTACCTACATGAACAAACGGTAAAAAATTCATATATAATTACGTGTTTACCATTTGTTAGAAAGTTCAATCACAGATAACGTATTTCACTGATGATTTTATACTGTATAGATGAATGTTGTGAGGTGGATAGTAGACAATGGTATGATGGTAAATGGTGTGAATAGTTAGGTTGTACGTTTCGCCAAGAGAACAAGATGTCCCATAAGGATCACTGCAAGTATCCTGGTCCTAATATAAGGAAATTGTCTTCTTTCGGTATTCACATTCACGAGTTAATGAATGAGTGAATGAAGTTCACAAATCTGGTAATTTGGTTATGAGGGTAGTAAGGCAGTAAGGATGTAAAAGAGAGGGTGTATAAGTCACTGGAAAGACCCCAGTTCGAGTATAGTTACAGTGTGTTACCATGATCAGGATTACTTGATTCGAAAACTGGAAAAGATCCCAAGGAATGTAACACAACTTGTTCTGGGTGATTTTAGAAAAAAGAGTAATGTTTCGAGAATGTTGCAGACTTTGGAGCAAGGAGATGAGCTCCTTGACTAAGCCAAAGTAGTGTGCTCCGAGCTGCTAGTAAAGAGATCGCGTAGATTGACGTTAGTAGACAAGTAAGCTTGACTAGATTTCTTAAGCGTAGAAAATAACATAATATGAACATTAATTTGGAATTCAAGAAGACAAATTGCGGAAAATGCTCGTTTATGAGAAGAGGAAAGTTGTAAGTTTTTCCAAGAGAAAAATTAATCTCCGGGTTATTTTTTCTTGGGGGGGGGGGAATTGATGGGCTGAGTGGCCCAGACGGTTGAGGCGCTGGCCTTCTGACCCCAACTTCGCAGGTTCGATCCTGGCTCAGGCCTTTGGTAGTTGAAGGGGCTCTTCGTGTCAGGAAGTAGTTAGTGGGACGTAAAAAAATTATCATTATTATCTTTTTTGGATGTCTAGGGTATTTTTAGTAAGGGAGTTTATTGATAAATTCCCATTGAAAAAATAATTCGAGAGAAAACTTGTTGAAAAATGTTAGGGAATCTGCCACTTGGGTGACAACCTTAAATTCAGATCATTGATTGATTGATTGATTGATTGATTGATTGATTGATTCAGCCTTACGAGATCATTTTATATATAAAACACTAACAATATACTGTAGCAATGTAAAAAGTGCAAACAAAATATCATAGAACAACAATTGCCAAAGACAATAACAAGAAACAACAAAAATCAACAATACTGATAACGGAAGGCATGAAAAATACCTCATGAAACGTAGGGAGGGAAATAGGAAGGAGAGAACTATAACAAGTTCAGGTCAAACCTAACTTAATTTTTGAATTATTTAATTGGATATATATAGAGAAAATCAAACGTATTTCTTTACTAATTGCTGTACGTCGAACCGGCACAGATATGTCTTATAGCGACGATGGGATAGGAAAGACCTAGGAGTGGGAAGGAAGCGGCCGTGGCCTTCATTAAGGTACAGGCCCTTGCCTGGTGTGAAAATGGGATACCACGGAAAACCATCTTCAGGGCTGTCGACAGTGGGGTTCAAACCCACTATCCCCCGGATGCAAGCTCACAGCTACGCGGCCCCAACCGCACATCCCACTCGCCCGGTAAAACATTGTTTGGAAGGGAGATATCAAAGGTTGGTAGTCGGCGAAAGATGGAACGCTTTTGCAATTCGAGATGTGGGCAAGACATATGGAGATGAATAGTGGTTAAGCATTGAGGAAGAGGAAATATGAATTAATATTTAATACAACCGTTCATTATCTTTGTAGATATCACAGCTTGGAAAACTGTAAGTGGTTTCTAAAGTCAAGTACATCGAGTGAGTTTAAGATGTCTGATTTGGTCAAATGCCATACTTTTATGTTGACAATCAATCCAGAGCTCCTTAAATTGATAGCGTGAATATGCATTCGATAAAAATGGTAAATAATTTCTCTGTCCTCCTCCTCTTACTACATGGAATTATTCACTGGTTCTATCTCCTTTAGGTACAGTGCTGTATGTTGTTCCCGTCACAAATTGGCAATTATTTGAACATCTTCTTCTGACATTCCTTACACTTGAATAATTATAAGCAAATTGTCGTTTCTAAACATCAAAATCTTTCTCGAACTTTATTAAATAAAAGATACAGTATATTTACATCTGAGCATTCCCTGACCTAACTACTAACAGTTCGTGAAAGCGCTCCTTTATAAACGGCTGCCGACTTCAGAAGACGATTTCAATTTGACGGATAATATGTTTAATTTCAGGATGCATATTTATTTCCTAATACGATGCAGGACTATCTGAAGAAATCATTGCAGATAATTGATCGGTACGCTTCAATACTCCTTTTAGTTAGTTCTCCATCTCTGATTGTGGAAACAATTCCATCACTGAATGTGGTTGCCCACGAATATCTGTTTATGCGACACAAATTACTTTAGTTCCATTTTTTAAAAGAACTTCGTATTAAATCAAGTGATATACATTGAATGTTCTTTTATGTGCCCCTATACGGTTATTCACCTAGGTGAAAACCACCAGCCGCTATCTCCAATTAATCAGAGGATGTTTGAAAAGAGAAAAAGAAAAGTATGTGGGCCAATCTTTATACGTGGTGGCCAACCCGCCCCTTCAGACTGAGTTTTATGCAACCCACCAAGTTTTTTACAATTTTGAAAAATATTGATCCTTATCCCTACTCTGGGGGTAATATAACGATATAACGAGATATGTAGTTTTGGGATAGAAGACAGCAGGAATCCTGAATTCCACTATGAATTCGTTACTGGTACCCCAAATGAACCCGTCAAACGAGTACAGATAGGTTGAATACGTCCGTTACGACAGGAGGTGCTCTCACAGACCACGAACAGATATTGCATAGGCTCGAAACTGCTCACTGACTTTCAAGCCTTGCAATAACTCACTTGGCAATGACTCAGAAGGTCATGAGAGCATACTTAGAAGTTTCCACAATCTTATTTGTTTATGTAGCACTGAAAGGGCCGTTGGTATCGTGGAATGGAGTTTGGAGCAGGGCTGCGTAAAGCTAAGAGAAATATGACAAAATTTAATTTACTTGCGTCGTTACTCAGCACCTGCTCCAACTAACGAACTCCATCGTCGATAAAGAGCTGCGCGCGATTTTGTCGTCTGCCACATCACAACTTATCCAGATTGGGGTTCAATAATGTGTCCTTACTAATACGTTAACAGACCCCATTTCAGTGGTAAATTCTGTACTCAGATTCTCTCTCAAGAAATGTCGTGCTTGAAGTGACTATGAACTATAACTTATTCAGTACCAAAGGGTCAGTTTACAGTACAGAATTAAAAAAGGAATTATTTAAATTGAACGAGTTGGCTGTGAGGCGCGAGTCCTGCAGATGTAAGGTGACATTCGGTGGTGGTGACAACTGTTGCAGTTGGGAAGCACCACGAACCAACTATACCCCCTTAATTAAAATGAGGAGAGAAACACATTTCTGACACTTCGAGAATTGGCGCCATCGGCAAAATGAGGAAAGTACTAAAAGAGTTTGAAAATAAAAGGGACTCTAGGTCTCTCAAAATGAATATCGTTGGAGTCAGAAGAGGTGAAGTGTTGACCATAGGATACCGGCAAGGGAAAGGGATATCAGTTTCAACCCGGGACCCCGTGGTAAGTATAAGACTCCCTAGTGGAAAGTCCCTCGGGAGTCAGCCCTTTTAGTCACCTCATACGTAGAGAAACTGGTACTGTAGCAAGAATGTGCTTGCCATCGAAAAACAGTAATTAGGAACTCTACAGTTGAAAACAAAGACATTTTGCCTATCTTAGTGTCACAGAAAACATGTCAATTTTCCTCAGCACGTACATGTTCTTCCCATTTTTGTATTCATTCTGAGAAGAAAACTTTCTTTGAGCATTAAGTTTATCATCTGGTGAGATAGCAAATCTCCAATGAGTGGTGGTTATTGAATAACGAAATATTAGTGTACCATAAATAGCATTATGTGAATTAAAGGGCAAGTTCTACACGTGGTGTATCCCAACTGAAATGCTTCATTAGATTAATGCTTCATCATGCGTTAATTGATTTGGGTGCAGTAGTTCATGTCTGACTGTAATTATCCTTGGAGTAGCGCATGTGTTTGAACCATTAGCCACTCGGTCAGGCTCAATGACTACACCTACGCTCTCTCACACTTGACAAGAAAGCCACAAAATAAATAACACTATTTTAGTGGATACGATAATACCAGTCTCCTATTATCTCGCAGACTACAGATCCGGGAGAGTTTATTGTTTATTGTCATATTTTCTTATTTTAGATACATACAGTATACAAATGTTGATATCCTATAGCATAATTATAAAACGTGGAGAAAACACAAAGAAGTGTTCAGAAAACATCACAAACCAGTTTTAACACTTGAATGATTTAAGAATTGAACAAAGAAAAAATGGCCTGAACTGAATATTAGAAACATGATGTTAATAAATAGAACTTTGAAAAACAAATATGAAAAACAAAAAGTAAACACGATACTTCTCGGACATGCTATAGAGGTCCATTGGATACCCCGGAATCATGAACCCTCCCACAGTGAGGGTAACTTCAATAGTCATACTCAGTCCCTGCACACCACGTCCGACATCTCAAGTGAGCAACCTATTAATATTACAATATCAAGACATGTAATTAAAATAGACTGTTACCATTCATTATGTATATGCTATAAGTATAATTTACGTACGTAATAGCTCCAGACTTCGACAAAGTTATATTGTCTAGATTGCCTTAGGCACAATTTCGTCACTTAATAATGTTGAATAATTTATCAATTCTTCCCTGGTGCATCCACTCCCTATTCAAAAAATTTACAAGGCTATACAACTGAGTTTCGTTATCAATTTTCCTCCTATCTTACTCATCCATACATTTCTCTATTATTTCCTTTTTTTTCTAAACAATCTTTTATAAGATGTGCCTATCCCATTTATTTGGAACTTAATAAACATGTGTTTTCATCCCTAATCGGTCTGTATGCTTTAGTTTGTGTACTCCCAATAACCACCTTATATTTTCCTTAATTTCATTTTCTTTTTTTTGCTAAATCATGTAAATTTCTACTCATTCTTCCAGTTACATTACAGAATTCCGCTATCGACCTCTTATTTTAACATTGTGAAGCAATTTGTTGCTTTTCAATATCCTTGAAACTTAGGACGATTACTTTTTTACATATTATTTGCTGCACTGAGCAATCGCTTTCCCGGTAGTACCCATTCCTAGATTTTCCAAATTCTTCCTTACCCGATTCACCCAATATCCTTGGTTCTGATAATTCATTTGGTGCTGGTAGGCTATTCGTAACACTTCGCCACCTGATCCCAATTTCAGTCTTAAACAATACTTAATTAATTGTTTAACAATACCTCCTTATAGATATCACTGCATATGATTCTTACATCACAATTGGCTGTACAATTGTGCATGGTCTCACTATTAATTTAGCAAATTTACTTGTGGTTACCTCAAGTGTAGAAACATTTTATTCAGTTCCCCAGATCTCTGCTCCGTAGAGTCTCTTTGATTTAACTACCGTATTAAATACATTTGTATGCACCCTGTAATCAGTGTTTGTCATATATTTGTCCAGCTTAAAATGCATTCACACCCATTAGTTTTGCTCCTTTTATTAGTTTTGACCATTTCCTATTGCCACGTATTATATTATCATGGTACAATGAATTTTCTTAACAAATTCTAATTTAGCCTCACCCATTTTAGTAATCTATATCAATTAAATCTTAACGACCGTGTATCTGTACATTGACTATTTTGGCGAAATTTCCCTACAGTTGTCCCTTTCAAGTTCAATAATAATGGCCGTCTGCATACTTTTTAGCTTTGATGACTGTTTTTCTGTTCGTTTGTCTGAAAACTACTGGATATATTTCACCAGATATGATATTTTGAATACACGTCTTCTTGGGCAGATTTTAGAGCCAATATTATTTCTGATTACCTAAATTTATTGGGGCTTATCTAAAAAGGATAATTCCCACAAAATATGCACATCCAGAATTAATGGAAATCTACCATCCTTAATGAAAATCAATTTCTAAACTATTTTTCTCATGTGAATCACTTCGATAGGAGGATTAATAAGGGATATATCATTAACAGACGGTTTTTCAGCACAAGTCCCAACGGACTTAACTCAAACGCGGGTGCGTGTAAAGTGTATTTCTTATAACTTGAAAACTACTGAAGATATTTCAACCAGAAATGATATTTAGCATTCACCTGTCCATACCATTTCAAATTCTCGGAATCGTTTATAGGGAACCGAAACAGTGATTTTACTCTCCCACAATATATACAAGACCAACCTGACTGGAAATCGACCAACCTTGATGGAAATCCATTTCTACTACTTTTCCTCATATTCATTTTTTCGACAGGAAGATTAATAAGGTAGATATGATGAACGGTCGGTTTTTCAGGCTAAGTCTAGTGGACATAGCCCAAAAGGTGTTGAACGTAGAACATATTCTTTATCTATATACATAAAATCGTAACGACCGTGTGTCAGTACATTGACTATATTGGCGAAATTTTCGTACAGCTGTTTAAGGAGTAATAATGGCCATCTACATATTCTTTTAGCTTCAGATTCCCGAAAGTCCTCATTTTTACTCCCCTCCACAAAATCAAGATTACGGCACAATTTTCCAGACGAGATAGAAAATTGAAATTTGGCAAAATTATATATTCTTGCCTGTAACAGACGGAAAAGGCCCACGTTCTTTAAATTTCCACTTTATCCCCGAATAATATCGAAATATGGAGGCAATTTTAATTACGGAGCAGACCTTCGTTTCGACGTATTTCGTGGCTGAAGGGTAAGTCCTATCACAAAACGGATGGCACAATCTCGGTTCAATTTGGAGTGATCAACAACTTTTGTCCTATGACTTTTGTCGTCTCTCTCTCTCTCTCTCTCTCTCTCTCTCTCTCCCCTATACGTTATATTTGGCTTATTTCTCGATTGTACTTAAACATTGTACTTTTTACACGTATAATTCATAGTCTGGCACACTTATAGGAAAGATAGAGCCATAGAACTAGGGACGCACATTGACACGACAACTGGCTATATGCGAGCCGAATTTCATTACTCTAACTCCCACATAAGCATGCAAAAAATAATGTAAAGTGTTAAAATATACCCAAATCTCACCCCATTCAAACATTCTTACTCAATCGAACCCATAAATATGGAAGATACGAGGAAGAGCGGTAAAATTGACGTCTGATGGCGCAAACCGTTTGTTGATATGATGTACCGATTAGGAGCAGTAAACTTCGAAATGAAGGTCTGCACTTATAAACGTGCCCATGCTTATCTGTCATCATATTCTTCTATATAAATAAAATCGTAACGACCGTGTGTCCGTACATTGACTATTTTGGCGAAATTTTCGTACAGCTATCCGTTTAAGGGGTAATTTAAGGGGCTGTAGTTTCCTGAAGGTCCTAATTTTTAACCCCCTTCCGCAAAATCAAGATCGCAACACAATCTGCCAGATTAGCGAGAAAACTGAAATGTGGCAAAACTATACGTTTTAGCCTATAATCGATGGAAAACTTCCAAGACCTTTAAAATTTCACTTTTTATCCCCTAGGTATGTCGAAATATTGAGGCAATTTTAATCATGGTGCAGACCTTCGTTTCGAGGTATTTCGTGGTTAAACGGTAAGTCCTACCACAAAACGGATGGCACAATCTCGGTTCAATTTTTAGTGGTCTACAGCTTTGATCCTATGACTTTTGTGGTATCTCTATCCAGTATATGTTATATTTGTCTCCATTTCTCCATTGTAATTAAATTTTTCACTTTTTACACATAATTCATACTTTCAATAACTTAAAGGAAGATATAATCATCAAATTCTACACGAATATTTACCCACCCGGTAGGCATATGTCAGCGGAATGCTATGTTTTCAGCTGTCACGTAATTAGCCGAAAAGTAACGCACTGTGGGACAAT
This sequence comes from Anabrus simplex, assembly GCF_040414725.1. NCBI lineage: Eukaryota > Metazoa > Arthropoda > Insecta > Orthoptera > Tettigoniidae > Anabrus > Anabrus simplex. Next base: position 388,448,016 of record NC_090267.1, on the reverse strand, counting down.
CTTACCCAAATTTCACTCTATTCAACGTTTGTAACTTAATCTGTCCCATGATTAGATGAGATACGGGAAAATATCATAGGAGCAGCCATTTGGATCACTAAATACGGCGTCTTGTGGTAAAATCTCTTTATCGACATTACTTGCCGTGTTTAGCAGCAGTTAATCTATAAATGAAGGTCTGCAATGTTGTAAACATGCATATACTTTCGCATACCGATCTACTGGGTTAATCAAAAAGAACGAATAGATTTCAAACATTTGTTTATTCCAAACTACAAAGGATAGAAACACGATTCCAAAGTTCCGTGAAAGTGAAAGATTTCAATTTTCACTTTTGTAAGGTTTCAATATAACCACCACGTGTACCACAACAAATATCAAAACGGTGGCTCATTTCATGCCACACACGAATCAGTTGGTCTCTAGTTCTCGAATTCACAGCTTCAACAATTCGATATCACAAACTTTCAAGAGTGTCAGGCATAGGGGGTGTAAGCACACGGTCTTTTACGTAACCCAACAGATGAAAATCACAAGGAGTGAGGTCTGGAGACCTGGGAGGCCACAGGCGATGAAGGTTATCTTCTGCTCCTACTCTTCCAATCCAACGTCCTGGGAGTGCTGTCATTTAGGTAACGTAGAACGTGCTGAGAGAAATGAGGCTGGGCGCCATCTTGCATGAAGATGAAGTGATCGGAATCATCTTCCATTTGAGGAAATAACCAGTTTTTAAGCATGCCTAGATAGGTTAGTCCTGTCTTAGTTTTCTCTATGAAGAACAAAGGGTCATAAATTTTCTCTACGGATATGACACAGAAGACGTACACCTTCGGTGAATCTCTTTTATGTTCAATAACCGTCGTAGGATTTCCACTTACCCAAATTCTAACGTTATGGCGATTAACTTTACTGGAAAGATGAAAAGTGCATTCATATGAAAAAAAAATAATCTTTCAGAAAAATCTGCTACTTCCATATCATCTAGCGTGCTAATGCAAAAGTCGTACGTTTTGTTGTAGTCGTCTGGATGCAATTTCTCCAATAACTGCAGTTTGTACGCCTTCACTTGCAGACGGTGTATCAGAACTCGCCATACCGTTGGTCGAGGAATGTTAAGTTGCTTGCTTCCTCGTGCTGCGGATTTCTTTGGGCTCCTTTCGTAAAATGCACGAATACGCTCGACATTTTCATTCGATGTGCGTGGACGTCCCTTTGCAGATGCAATCATCTTCTACGAACTTTCGATGCCACTGGTAAAACTGCTTATGTCGAGGCGGTTGTTTATTAAGTTCCTAACTTCGCAATAACAGGGCGTTTTTTTACGTGAGTGTCCCGCTCTTTGTTTGAATGGTCTCTGTACTAATATTCAGAAGACCCTAGTTATATCCTAAGACGTTTCGGGGAATTTAACTGCATATACTTCGGTCTTCTGGCAGTTTAGCTCATTGGGTGGGAACTTCGATTCAGGTGGCACTTGATTCGATTTCCATCCTGGTTGGGGATTTTAGTAACTATGGTTAATAGCCGGGGGTCATTTCTGGCTACTTTTCTTCGTCTCAATATACAACTTCACCAGCACACGACGTACTACAATACAATCTCCCAGAGAAACTCGCAATAGTAATTTCTTCCTTCACGTAGGGTTCATGTCAGGAAGGGCGTCCCGCCGTAAAATAGGGACAAAATCACTCTAAGTGCCGACTATAAAAATCTGGGAAAATACAAGGAAAGAATAAAATGAAGGTTTTTTTTGTGTGAGAATTTATATTGAATTACTTCGATCTCGATGAATATTGAATTTTCACGACCGCATTGTAAACGAAATCGACTTTACACCTGTTAGGTCGTGTTATATGTTAAAACATCTCAGTTGATCTCAGTTTCTGCCATTTCATATTCTGAAGTAATATGTCTCTCTATCTCATTACTACACCGATACCATTGTTACTTCAGAGAAACCATTCATCTCAGATGATTGTAAATACTCATTGGATTCTTCAATTATAGAGGCTTTCATAATATGTAACTTTTAAACACTCATTAGAGAATAATACAAACCTATAGCATAACCATTATTTTATTTCGGTAAGAAACAGGTGCTAGAAGGGCACGGCAACTTCCTTCCCACTTCTAGCCCTTTCCCATCCCATCGTCGCCATAAGATGTATCTGTGTCAGTGCGACGTAAAGCCAATTGTAAAAAATTGTAAAACTTTAGCAAATTCTATAAAAAGTTAGCTCTTCAAATATTTCAAAGTTCAAGCCGAAGAATGCATTTGACATGCAGTGGCAAGAATTAACAACGTAAACGTTGTCGTGGTAGAGCATTTCAACCCTCCTTTTTTAATTATTTTTTTCATTATGTAGTGTGTGCTATTCGCTATTTGAAAGAAGTGAATCTTCATTATGAAGGTGACAATGTTGCAATGCGTATGTAGTGCAATAAATGAAACAGAACGAAATGAAACAGACAGACAAACTGAGTATAAATGTTATAAAATGACGGTAGTTCCTATTTCTAAGCTCAGACTCTTAGCAGAAGAAAAACATCAAACGATTCTGTCTGATGAAATGAAGTCCTTATGATCCGTAGCTGGTTATTCTCTCTGGTACCAGATGCAAGAAACTAGTTGTGATCCTCTCACCTTGTAAATATGATGGGAAAAGCAACATAGTCTAAGAACTAGTATGAACATGTATTAAGTATCACAGAGAAATATCCGTCGTAACGTTTACTACGACAAGGTAACCCAAAACGAAAACGAGTCAGTGGTTCTTTCGACGAACGCATCCCACATGATATTAATATCGTTGATAGCTCAAGCGGTCTAGTTTTCACCGACAATATTAGTTGTCAATAAAAAACTTTATCCACAGCAGAACGATATAAATTTCACCTCTGAATACAGTTATTAAAGGCATTTGCCTCCGAGCAGAAAGATGATGTATAGCAGATCAGCGTTACAGTTCAAAAAATGGTTGTAAATGGTCACCAAATTATAAAAGCAGACTTTCAACTCGCAACATGAGCAGGAAGTGCAGGAGTCACTACACTGATTCACTGAAGTTTACTCCGTCTAAATAAAAGTGAACGGCTATGTTATGAGCTATTATATTCAGCATTATCAAATCCGTAGACAGTCTTGATGAACACATATTGAAATATCGCGCTATGGTAATATGATTAAAAACATCATTTCATGAGAATCTGAAGCGAACTACTTTTGTGTGTTAGAGCATAGGTAATGGTGAAGTAAATTATTTATTTAATAGAAAAATCTAAACGACCACCCCGTCATGAGCTGTTGAGAACTACCATAACTTTTGTATAACATGGTGATTCAGTATAAATTGACCCATACTGCATTCATTCCCTTCCCATGGCGCAAATTTTAATTCCATCAATTTTCGAACTCCTGTGATGACCAATTACTTTTTGCTAGGGGCTTTACGTCGCACCGACACAGATGGGTCTTATGGCGACGATGGGATAGGAAAGGCCTAGGAGTTGGAAGGAAGCGGCCGTGGCCTTAATTAAGGTACAGCCCCAGCATTTGCCTGGTGTGAAAATGGGAAACCACGGAAAACCATTTTCAGGGCTGCCGATAGTGGGATTCGAACCTACTATCTCCCGGATGCAAGCTCACAGCCGCGCGCCTCTACGCGCACGGCCAACTCGCCCGGTACCAATTTTTTTTAAATTAAACTTTGATCACCTATAGACACTCTTTCTATTCTGAGGCTGATAGCGTACCTTCCACATCGACCAAAAGTAAACTCTCCTGTGAACAAGACTTTGTACTGGAAGCAAAATACTGGGCATGTGAACTAGACATTATGTGGCCCCTTCAGGATATCAAGAACTTTGTATTGTATTTCCTTGACCTCGAAATGCATGGATTCATTGTTAGTATAGAGAGAGCTAGCATTATTTTTTAAGTCATAACCGGTCAAGAGATCTAATACTTTAGGTAAACGAAAGACAATTATCCAAACACCGAATAATACATAGTTCTTGTGTTCAATTCGTAACTAAACAGAGTGGATCCTTCGGAAGTCCTGGAACAGTTTCCAGTTTTACCACAGAATACAAGGCAAAAAAATGTCTTGTATATTCATCGAAATGGAGGCCGTGAAAGCCTGAGCTTTTATTTAAAACATACTTTCCCAACGCATTCTCGGATATAAAATGAGAGACTTCCATGCGAAAATGAACGAAAGCGTTAAATGAACATATATCACAAATCAAATACGTATTTCGTTTCTCTATTATTCACTCACAGAGAGACTGGTATAATTGGTTTGGGAGTGTTATCAGTCCACATTCTTGTTTGTGTAGTGTTTGCCACCGTTGATAATGTTGAAATTGGTATCATGTTGGCGGACTGGCTATGCCAACATCTCTTGTAATATATGCACCGTGATTTCTGTATTAGTGTGTGTTTGTATGTGGGCGCGCATATTTACGAACGGGTAGGATGCAGAGAAGAGCCTTAGGGTTCAACATATGATAATACCTTGACATATATCTAGAATAATTGAGAAAATTTTGTTTCAAACACTTGTTGTTCAGGATGCCCACAGAACGTTCTATGGTTCTGGGCAGGTTATCATTACCGTTGATTTCCAATTACTCTCTTGAAACGTGAATTTGAGGATTCCAACTGGCCAACTGGCCCTTCAGTTTCCTTAAAGAACAACAAAACGTACTGACGTGTAAAATGAAATAAGTGAGTTGTGTCAGTTTAATTTTCAGTCTCTCAAAATTATTTCGAAACTGTTTTGTCTTAAACTAATCGTTTCGATATTCGCGCTTAGTACAGCATTTCTTCAGATTCATACGGAAACAATAGCATCCGTGTCTCAAGTGGGAGTACGCCGTTCAGTCACGGTTGGGTTCCGTGGTTTAGTTCCCAGTTACTCGATGTCAGATTTGTGCTGGACAAAGCGAAGGCGGCACAGGTTTTTCTGCGGGTAGTCCGGTTTTCCCTGTCATATTTCACTCGAGTAACACTTTCCAATTTCATTTGTCCGGCTCCATGCCTAAATGGTTAGCGTGCTGGCCTTTAGTCGCAGGGGTCCCGGGTTCGATTTCCGGCAGGGTCGGGAGTTTTAACCATCATTGGTTAATTTCATTGGAACGGGGACTAAGTGTAAGTGTCGTCTTCATCATCATCTCATTCTCATTACGACGCGCAGGTCGCCTACGGACGTCAAATCAAAAGACCTGCTCCTGGCGAGCCGAACATGTACTCGGAGACTCCCGGCACTAAAAAAGCCTTACGCCATTTCATTCCATTTCATCTGCCAGTCATTAATCATTGCCCTTCAGGAGGGTGACATGCATCTTTCATTCAATTCTTGACGCGGTCGAATGACTGGAAACAGGCTGTGCATTTATTGCAATTACGAAATCAAACATTTCGGATGTAACTGCCGAAGAGCGATTTCAGGAACGATAGTCACTATATATTGGTTTTGATAAAAATATAGGTTTGAGCAGTTTCATCAGTCTTCCCTAAAATAGTTCATCTTTGACATCATTTCCGTTACTCTGCTGATTTAACCATCTAGTACAATATACGAGTAGTACTGGTAGATCTATATTACGGTGTAGCTTCACCCATACTGGATATGCGGTGTTAAGGACCATATAATGAAGCGACATTATGTATATATTTTGACTTGTTGCTCCTTAGGCTGTGACTTGCCTCTGAATTTTTATGCTGCTGCCTTTCTTTTCTTATAAAACCCGTGCTAAGGTCTCCTCAGAGATATCTTACAGGCCGACATCGTACAGCACGTACTAATAAATGATAACGAGTCAGTTGGCGAAGCTATAACCTTGCGTTTGGGAGATGGTGGGTCCGAACCCCGTCATCGTCAGGCTTTCCGACTTAAACACCTAGAAAATACTGGAACTGTACCCTAAATAAGGCCACGCCACCTTCTTTTCCAGCCTTTCATACCCTATCCTCGCCGAAAACCTATCTGAAATGAAGTGACGTTCAACCTCCAACAGCCTAAAATTTAATAAAGGTTTTTTATTTTCGACCGTGGAAAATCTGGATCCCTCTGCTGGAAGTGAAGCCGTGGTCTTAGGATTCGAAGTCCGGCACTCATTTACGTTTTGTGAATCCATCCTCTTCGAGAGTGGCATGTTATAAACAGTTTTTCAAATGTAACGTGAAATTCTGAAATATCTTCCCTTAATAGCAAAGACCGAATATTCTGCAGTTCGCTTCACGAGATTGTTACTTACAGCAGAAATATATTTCGCTGACATTTATATTTGTCGAATTTGTTCGAATCAATCTTACCGATCGAGTTGGCCGTGCGGTTACGAGCGCGTAGCTGTGAGCTTGCGTCCGGGAGATTAGTGGGTTCGAATCCCATTGTCGGCAGCCTTAAAGATGGTTTTCCTTGGTTTCCCATTTTCACACCAGGCAAATGCTGGAGCTGTACCTTAATTAAGGCCATAGCAGATTCCTTTCAACTCCTAGGCCTTTCGTATCCCATCGTCGCCATTAAACCTATCTGTGCCGGTGCGACTTAAGAAACCACTAGTGAATCAATCTTCACGCCAGAATTTCTATACTTGACTGCCAGAGACACCCCAGATTAGCTGCGTGCAAGCGTACGTCTCCCGCACTGAACGCTCCTCATCAAATACCGTTACTCCGATTCTTTCTAGTAAATTTCCTGGGACATTAAACAACCTCGTTTTGGGGAAGAACTAAAATGCATCGGAAAACTCGTTCCATTTGTTCTTAAAAATATTACTAGACTGCCTGACGAAAAAATTAAATTGAATCACCCGGAAGAGATGGTCAGATATCAATGTATCTTCGTACACGTATACGACATTGGGAGGTATGTAAATGATTAGAGTTGCAATCTTTTGTGACCAATGCCACAAGAGTGCATTAGTGTTGTTACTTTTTAGGGTTGTTACCAGGCCTAGTTGGGAATATAAGGGGAGTGAACAGCTTCAGAGGTTGAGTGATCTCTGTGAAGGACACGGAGATGGCGCGTACTTGTATGAGACACGTTATCAACACATGCCAGAGTTTGAAAGGGGCCTCATTGTGGGTATCCATTTGGCCGACTGGTCGAATAGTGCAATATTCGGATGTGAATGTGGCTCGATGTTGGACTGCATGGAAACGCGAAGGCAGGCAAACTCGACGTCAAGTTTCCTGTCGACCTCGTCTGACGTCTACAAAGGAGGATTGTCATATTGTGCACCAAGCACATCGTAACCCCTTCAGATCCCCGCCTGCCTCATCCCACACCATTAGTCGGAGACTTGCAGCAGCTGGACTAGGGAATTACAGTCCCATTCATACGCTGCTGTTAACACTACAGCACAAACGCCTGCGTTTGGAGTGGTACCTTGACCGGGAATCATACACTGCTGATGAATGGCATCGCGTTATCTTCAGCGATGAGTCGCGGTTCTGCACTACTCCGAATTGACCATCGTCTGCGAGTATGGCGCTGACCTAGGCAAAGGTCCCATTCAGCCAATGTTTAGGAGAGGCGTAGTTATGTTACTCCTGGCATCATGGTGTGGGGAGCAATGTGGTGTGATTTAGGGTCACTGCTGGTTGTGATTTAGGGGACTCTGACGGCACTACGCTACGTCATGGACATCCACCATGTGTTACCTCTCATGCGTTACGTGACAGTATCGCGGTGCCATTTTTCAACAGGGCGATGCTCGTCCACACACGGCACATGTCTCTATGAAGAGTCTGCGTGTTGTTGAGCTCCTCCCGTGGCCAGCAGATCCCCTGATCTGACCCCGATAAAACACATGTGGGACCAACTCGGACTTGAACTGCGTCCCAGTGCCAGTATCCAGGATATCCAGCAGTTGTCAGCCAACTTGCTCCAGAAGAGGATAAAACGGCTTTGTGACACACTTCCCAAACGAATCAGTGCATGCATCCAGCCCAGAAGTGGTAAAAATGAAATGACGTGTGGATTTTAATTCCGGGATGGTCCGAGGTCATGTTCGGCTCGCCAGGTGCAGATCTCTTGATTTGATGCCTGAAGGCGACCTGCGCGTCGTGATGAGAATGAAATGATGATTAAGATAACACATATACCCAGCCCCCGTGCCAGCGTAATAAACCAATTATGGTTAAAATTCCCGACCCTGCCGGGATTGAACCCGGAACCCCTGTGATCAAACGTCAGCACGCTAACCATTTAGCCATGGGACAGGACTCAGGAGGGGTGCAATATCATATTGATTAGTGGTCTTGAACTGCCATGTTCTATGTAAATTTGATTCGATTTTGTAATCACATCATATGCCCTCTCAACATGGGAAGTTTCTTCACTTCCTCCTCCCATTATGGGTGCTTCAGTTATTTGTCTGACAGTGTATTAAGGTTTAAGTGAACTGCTGTCTAACTTGCCGTTCTTTCCACTCAATGTAGGCTGCCCACTGTGAAGGGCTTTCTAGGCTTATAGCCAAGTGTAAATAACCAAATTCAAATTCACTGGCCGTATGAATAAGCGCTGTGTACCCGCAAGAAGTGCGTGCGCACTTCCAAACTGAATTAGGGTCGGCTCTTCTGCCTCCCAGAGCATATGACCGGCGTCCTGACTGATACCAGAACTTATTTTACCTCATTATTTCCCATGATCCACGCTAGGACTATTTCTTATATTAACTCTTTCAAGTAGTTGATGATATTGTTGACGGGAATGGGGTTCTCTGTACTTCATGTAATAAACTGATGTTATATTGGATTGTACATCGTCAAACTACGGAATCTTATTAGCTTCCAGCACAGTTCCAATACACTGTAGGCTATGGTCTTCCGTTAGCCGCCTGGTTTTAAAGGTTGAAGTCTACATAGTCAGATACGTGGTTCGCCGGTTCGAGTATCTTTGGTAGAAAGTAAGTTCACCATCAGAATGTTGGCGAGCAGTGAAGGAGAGGTTGTGTTATATAATATCTAACCACTCCGCAGTGTTTATATGTAGTTAGGTCATATGCTGCTATTAATTGGGAATAGTTCATCGGATGATAAAGTCAAGCCTTCAACAGACCCCTTGGTATTATTCGACAGGATGTGCCGACTCGGGGTTTAACCCTCTCCCGATCATATTATCATCATCATCTCACACCTAGAGGTGTAGTTTACCCATGAGAGGTAGTAAGACTTGCATCAGGCGAGTCGACCATGTTCTCGGACACTCCCGACACTAAAAGCCATACGCTAAATAAATAAAAAATAAATTAAAACTAAATAATATATAAATAAATGAACTGAAGCCGGGCAAAGTGGCTCAGACGGTTTAGGCGCTGGCCTTCTGACCACAACTTGGCAGGTTCGAACCTGGCTCAGTCCGGTGGTATTTGAAAGTCCTCAATTACGTCAGCCTCGTGTAGGTAGATTTACTGGCACGTAAAATAACTCCTGCGGGACTAAATTCCGGCACCTCGCGCTCGACGTCTGCGAAAACCGTAAAAGTAATTAGTGGGACGTAAAGCAAACAACATTATTAATAAAGTAAATAAATGACGATATCTGCCGCTATTAGTTAAGCAAAACGTTTCTACATTTTCACTTTGTAAATGTTAACTAGTTTACATCTACTTTTCATCAGTTACAATGAATTCCAACATATATCATAAAGCCTATTACATTACCTGAATTTCCCACAAATTCGCTTTATAATAGACCTGCAAGTTTCAGAACACTGTATGCCATGAATGGTAAGCAAAAATGCAATATACTTCCGTTACAGTGCTGTTCTATAGTTCCAGAAGCTCGTCGTTTAATCCTGAGCTTTTAGTAAGATTAAAATAAGAGGAGTGACTGGAAACCTTTTTGTTCCGTCTGGTGTGTCTCGCGACGGATCTATATAACACCCACTTATCGCAACTCCTCTAGTGGAATGTTGTGTGGTTCCGTTACCTCTTTATTGCATTTACTAAATACCACACTCCATTTATTGACCACTATAATACGAGCAGTGGCTTGCCTGTACAGCTCCCTCTAGAATAACAATACCTTGCTTGAACTAAATATGGTCGTTAAACTAATATATTGTAAATCTATATTTATATTTGTACCAAGTTAATACTGCTCCGTCAGTAAATGTGTAGACATTCAGTTATAAAATACGTTCCGTGAACGCTGGAATACCCTCTCGCGTGGGAGCGATAGAATCCATACACTATATCTCCTGTATGTCCTAGGGGGTGGCATCGGCGACTCTGAAATTGAGAGCGTGGTTGGCGACCATCGGGCCCCTAACTGACTTTGGCATTTCTTCCATTTGTTTGTTCTAATCTCCTCACTCTCAATTTTTCTGCCGGCCTGGGTAACTCCAGCGGTAGAGTGCTGCCATTCTGAGCTCAATTTTCAAGTTCGATTCCAGGTAGCTCCAGTGGTATTTAAAAGTGCTAAAATATGTCACCCTCATGCTGTTAGATTTTCTAGCACGTTAAAGAACTCTTTGCGGGATAAATTTCCGGCACCTGGGCGTCTCCAAAAACCGGAAAAGTAGTTGGCGGTACGTAAAGCCAATATAATTTTTCCAAATTCAATTTTCCTATTCGACTTCCAGTGGTTAAATCTTGCTTTCATACTACCCCGATACTATTAACTTTGCGAGGCCTAGGGTGACTTTAATTTTCAGACCCTTCATGTCCCAGCCTTGTATTTTGTCGATATCTTCATCCTTCGAATATTCAGACATATTTCTTTTTCTTATGGTAGGCGTTGGGAGGGAATAATTGCCTACTTGTAGTTTCCCTTAAAACAGAAATCATCACCACCACTAAATATACAATAGATAATACGAAAATGATTAAAAATTCTTGAAGAATGATGTGGCTACTCTGCTTCATGAAAAATGAGTATTACACTATAACTCACAGTGTATTCCCACCGAGCAAAACAATGCAGTGCAGTATCTTAGGTGTGGTTTATTTTTCATAATAATAATTACATGAAATTAATCTACATTCGGTGAGAAACACTGGAACTTCATCTTTGATATTCAATACATTGAGGTAAGGTAAGGGGTTGTTCTGCCCGAAGGCAGGTCCGAACCTCCGCAGAGGTATTCCTGAGCCGGAGTTTACTTGCGGTAGGGTGACCAGTTCCTTTCCGCTCCTCCATTCCCTTACCTCCCACCAACAGCGCGTGGCAACCCATCCAACTCCTGACCACGCCTAATGGTGCTTAACTTCGGAGATCTCAGGGGATCCGGTGTTTCAACACGGCTACGGCTGTTGGCAATACATTAAAGTTTCCGTTTTAAGTACAGATGAAACGTACTGCAACAATTTCAGTGCCAGATACTGAAAACTAAATTCTATGAGCCATAATTAGACACGTTAATACACTCATTGCATAAAAATCAGAACACTTCGAAAGATTTGAGATAGAAATTTCATATTCACAGGATATTTTCCTTAGTATGTTCTTCAGAAAAGATTAGCATTTCAGTCACTTAGGTTCAGCATGTGTCCTGTTGCCTATCAGGCACTGGGTCCTCCATGGGATATGATAACTCGGTCCATGCGTAATGGCATCGACACGTGTAAGGCGCCAATGGCATCCTGGTGTGTAGCCATCCACACTGTATTCACCTGGTTCATCTTTGGTGGTTGGCACTGGATCACAGCACCGCACACTTCGTTTCACGATATCCCACACATTTTCAACTGGCGACAACCCCGGTGCTCGGGCGGGCCAAGGCAACAGTCTGACATCCTGTGACGACAAGAAGGCACGTATACGTGCAGCAACATTGTTCGCGCATTGTCCTGCTGAAATATGGCGTGTGTTGTGTCTTGCAGAAAGGGTATGGCTAAGGGTCGCAGCATGTCATTCACGTAGGTCAACTTGGTCACAGTGCCCTTGTCACGCACCAACTGTGATTTTTGGTTGTACCCAACAGCACCCCACAACATAAGGCCTCGAGTTGGTACTGTATGTCTTGTGCGAACGCAGTCAATGTGAAGCCTCTCCCCCTGTCTGCGGCGAGCCAAAATGCGGCCATAATTTTCAAACAAGCAGAACTTGGATTCATCCGAAAACACTATCTGCTGGCATTCCTGTCTCCAGTGATATCGTTCCATACACCATTACAGTATAGCATGTTTATGAACATTAGTCAAAAGTAGGTGCAGAAGTGGACGACGCACCGGTAACCCAGAATGTAATAAATGGCGACGGAGTGTCACTCCTGATAGTGTACGATGTGTTCCACTGTTGCGCCAGAGCTGAGGAGGACGCAGGTATGTCCAGCAATGCCATTCGGATGAGGTGTCCATCTGCTCGGGGGAGGTGGGGTTGTCTGGGTGGTGTGACCAGACCAATCTCGTCGTGTTCTACGCCCTTCTGTTCAGAAAAAGATTCACAATTTAAAACTTTTCCGGGCCCTTTATCCCTTCAACTTTAGGCACAATTGAGAAAATTGCTCAATTTTACGGTTTTCTTACTATGGGGAACCTTAATTTGTCTGCTAAGAATTGTTTTCAACGTTAAAAGTGTCAGCGAATTCCTAAAGACTTGCTGTCTGTGAAATAATTGTAATATTAATTGTATTGCTTACTTCTTGATAAAATAATCAGTAATTGTAATCGAATAAAATATTTATTACATTTTCTACTTTTCGCATCACTCTTGGGGAGTGCGCACAACCGTGCGCTGAAACCACGAGGCTTCCACGGGGAGAGGGAGCATCATCGTGCTACATTTATCATTGTGCCATTTAGCTGAAGCCTTGAGTTATCTAGTGATATCGTAATATCAAATATATCACATATACTCTGTGAGAAACAGGATGATCTTTTGAAGCCAGTTTTCCGTGCATGCAGCGAGTGGAATGAGACGCCATTGCGTCAAAAGTCCCCTGCTTGTCTTTCTGTGTGCTTGTCCATTTCTACACTTGGATAGAAAAGAAACTACTAGCAATATTTGAATGATTTTTTAAAAAAATTAGAATGTACCAACACAAAGATACCTTTTATGTACACATCATTTCTTTAAACTATCTTAAATCTCTACTTAAGCTCACGGGTAATATGAAACACGAATTAAATATATATCCGTTGAAACAGGCAATAAGAAAAAATCTTGTGATATAAAAAATTATTCCAATTCAATTCTGGACAACTTCTATTCCGTGCAGGATTTCAGTCAAATGAATTTGGAATTCTGGAATTTCGGAATTACAAGTTTACCGCTTTAACTTAGTTTTCCATCATAAATCCCAAGATCTGTAGCAATCCAGCATTGGATTATGTTTAATTACTTGTGTTTGTTTACCACATGAATTTTCCTTCCTTTATCCTTCCTTACCCCTTTCAAAGAGAAGCCCTTATTTTGACTTTTTATGGTTAAGATGAAACAAAGGTAAACAAGGACCTCCGCAGTCACTGCTTTTGTAAGGTCAGGAATGTGTTACTTTTTATAGGGTGAGGGGTAACAAAAGATGATTTGGTGGGCTAAACTAGGCACATCTCTTCGTCAAACTTCTATCATGTACTGTAATTGGAAACAATAAACAAGTTGAAATTTTCACATAGCTTTATTTGTTCTTGACGGCTACTGACGGAGAAGTAAGAGATGTATGATTTACATTATTGATTGCCATGACAAGAGACCAGCAACTGGTTCAAGTTTTTGCAACGCTCCCGCAGTCACCTTGCTCGGTTCTGCACATGTACATGGTTTTATTTTCTCCCTTAAAGAGTCTAGTTTCTTCCTGCACAGCTTTCTTGTCGAATTTCACCCAGTTAAACTAGTCATATATTTAGAAAAATTTTGCAAGGCCTGTCGAAGATCTTCAATTTTCTGTCATAAACCTTCAATATTATTTATTTAGAAGCACATTTTACCTTTACTTGTGTTTTCCGATAGAAATCGCCGAGGCAAATTAAATTACGTCTCATTCATTTCCATGTAACAATTTCACGCCAAGCTACTACACCGCGCGGAAACTGACTTTCGGCTGCCAAAATAATACCTTGAGTGGGAGGACATTTGGTGATAACGTCCTCTATCGCGCTCATGATCTGTGATTTTATGCTTACACTTTAAAATAATATATAATACCTTTTGTGCTATAATCAGCTTACTGAACAAGTGGCTGTGCGGTTTGGGTCACATAGCTACCAGCTTGCTGTCGGGAGATAGAAGGCTCGAACCCCACTGTCGGCAGACCAGAAGGTGGTCTCCCGTGGTTTCCCATTTTCACACCAGGCAAATGCTGCGGATGGATGTCGATTAAGTCCGTGGTCGCTTCCTCCCCACTCCTATCCTATCGTAGCCATAAGACCTATTTGTGTCCTGTGACGTAAACCTGATTGTAGATATATATAGTGTACCTTTCCCAGTGGCATTGAACGGTTAAAATATACAGTGCTGTGAAAATCATCAGATTCAACACCAGTTTCGATTATTTCAGTTATCCCATTACTTTTACTTCCTCCCCTTAAAAATTACAGTGAAAATGTCTTGTCCTGCAGTGGAGCTCATTCACGAGTGACTTCTTGTCTGTTTAAAGTAAATTATACTACATAAGTTATATTTTCATTCAATTACATCAGTGAAGACATAGTAGCTAACTTACATTAGACTATTATATCAATATCTAGGACCACTGTTAATGATTTTAACCCTTAATTTGAGTATAAGTGGATAATATTGAATCCCATAAAGTGGTTCGGTGATATTTTGTCTTACTTGAGCTTTGTGATATTTACTTCTGACTACTATACCAAGTTTTGGGATAGATACAATCTGAAAGTAATATTTTAAAAAATACGAGTAATACCATATTTCACAAATTTTATTTCATCCAATTAATATATATCTGCAAGGCAGGAAGTTCCATGATGAGAATTCGAAGGCCAGCCCTGAGGGTGAAAATAAAAACTATATTTTTATTTTGTAAATTGTCCTCCGAGTCTAATGTATATAATCAATTTTTATGTTACATGAAACGCGTGAAATTCACTTTTCAATGAAGAAACCCGACCCCCACTTGAAGGAAACTTCACTCTCCGTGCAAGATTAAAGTCCTTGGACAAGTTGAAAATCGCATGAGGGACTTCCAGATAAACTAGAATTGTAAGATTGTCAAATGACCATAGAGACAGGTATAATCTGAACGTAATATTTAAAAAAATACGAGTAATAGCATATTTCACAAATTTTATTTCATCCAATTAATATTTATCTGCAAGGCAGGAAGTTCCACGGTGTGAATTAGAAGGACAACTGAGGGTGAAAATAATAACTCTCCTTTTATTTTTTTATTTTGTAAATTCTCCTCTGAGTCTTTTTTTTTCACATCTCTGTATATAATCAATTTTATGTTACATGAAACGCGCGAAGTTCACTTTTCAATGGAGAAACCCGACCCCCATTTGAATGACATTTCACATTAAAAAAGGGTTTGTCTGTACCCCTGAAAATGCAACTAATAATGTTTTATATCAGAAGCCAATGAAGTAATTCCAAACTCTAAAATGACAATGGTTTTCCGTGGTTTCCCATTTTCACACCAGACAAATGCCGGGGCTGTACCTTAATTAAGGCCACGGCCGCTTACTTCCAATTCCTAGGCCTTTCCTATCCCATCGTCGCCATAAGGCTTATCTGTGTCGGTGCGACGTAAAGCAAATAGAAAAAAATGACAATGTAGAATGTTGCCTCGAAACAAAGCTCGGAAGCTCAATCGTATAATGCAGGGCCTCTCAAACGCCCAAAATCTCACGCGTGCAGATAGAGGCGCAAGAGCTCCGTGCACTGTGCATCGCTGCCGCTCGGCATGGCTCGGATCAACGCTTCGTCTCTGGGCTACTCGGCTAAGCTCGGCTCAACTCGCCTATGCTCGGCTCAAGTCAGCCTGGATTTGGAGCGCTACGGCGCAAGTGGGGCAGAGGGAGACAGGCGGAGCGAGCGAGACAGGCGTGAGGAAAGAGAGAGTAAGCGCTATTGCTCCAAATCGAGGAGTGGGGGTATGCACTCTGGTCAACCAAGCCAAGTCGTCTCTTGCACCGTGCACAGTGCATGCACCACGCGCATGCACCCTGAGAGGCCCTGGTATAATGTATAACGGACTCGTCAGCAGTTTGTATGTTGTGCTACTGAAGATAATACTTATGTTTCTCAGTCGGTTTCACAAGGCTGGGAGAATGTCGTTCTAGCTCTCCGTGCAAGATTGAAGTCCTTGGACAAGTCGAAAATCGAATATGGGACTTCCAGTTAAGTGGCCAAAATGCCACCTCAAGAGCATGGTGCTGGCAAAATGAACTACGACCAAATAATAATAATGTTATTTGTTTTACGTCCCACTAACTACTTTTTAAGGTCTTCGGAGACGCCCAAGTGCCGTAATTTAGTCCCGCACGAGTTCTTTTACGCGACAGTAAATCTACCGACACGAGGCTGTCGTATTTGAGCACCTTCAAATACCACCAGACTGAGCCAGGATCGAACCTGCCAAGTTGGGGTTAGAAGGCCAGCGCCTTAACCGTCTGAGCCACTCAGCCCGGCACTACGACCAAAGGAAACAATACATTTCGTGTGGCAATTTGTAACCAGGTGCAGCCGTTGTAAGGCAGACTCTCCGTTGAGGGTCGGGGGCATCTGCCATTTGTAGGTAACTGCGTGTTATTATGGTAGGGGATAGTGTTATTTGTAGGTGCGTGTTGCAGGGATGTTGGAGACAACAGAAACACCCAGCCCCTGAGCCATTGGAATTAATCAATGAAGGTTGAAATTCCTAACCCGCCCGCGAATCGAACCCGGGACCCTCTAAACCGAAGGCCAGTACGCTGACCATTTATCCATCGAGTTGGACGTGAAAGGAAATGAAACATACAAAATAAGAAATGCTATAAAATCGAGCTCTGCTTTGGAATGTGCAATGTCCGCAACTATGACATCGTTACAGGATTTGCTCCAGTGGATCGTTTATCTTCCTGACGTGTGAAACACGCGCGGGCAATATACTGTAGGTTCCACTTTGTCGTGTAATGCACAGAGTGCTTCATTTCCTGCATTGCACCACAGCCAAACGAGCTATCCGCTGTGAGGTCCCGCAGGGAGTTTCACTGCCCTTACCATGTGCGGTAACGATTTAATTTGTCCTGTCACCTTCGTTGGTGGATATTACTGAACAAGCTAGCACTTGGTCTGCATACAATTTCATACTTAACCTCAACTTGTGAGATGAGGTCTGCTGTTTGTCCTTCAAACTTAAAATGGGTAATTATAGATAGAAAATGCACAAAATAAATTGAACTACCAATACAGACAATCTTAGAATAGAACAAAATAATTTTCTCCCTTCCCCTAGTTACCTACGATCATATTCTAAGGATAAAGTGTTTATTTTTAACTTATTTGTTTTGTTACATGATTAGTAAATATTCCTGAACACAATCACTCGTTGCTATTAAACACTAAAAGTTGTAATTAGATATACAAGGTGTTTTGTGCTCATTCTACTTATTTTTTCTTCTTTACCTGTTAGATTCTTCAGTCTGCCGAAGCTAATTTTGAATAAATACACGAATGAACTATTTGGCAAAGAAAACATATGTCAACAGAATTATAGCCGAAAAAGGAAAAACTTAATTAACATAGAATGACGTATTTTGTCCTTATACGGACATCAGATTCGAACAAATCACACTCAAATATATTTAGGTTTATTTCTATTTAAACAGTTAAAAATTATATAAATTATCTGAAAAGGAAAATATATGGCAACATAATTATACACGAAAAAGGAACAATTTAATTAACATACTCTTAAGATATGTCCCAAAATTCAGATTTTTAAGGATTTAAATAGAAATAAACATAATGTTTATGAGATATTTCCAAGTGTATTTGGGTTTGATTTGGTAGTACCTGATGTCCTTTCGACAACGAAACATTTTAATTAGGCCTAAGTTCAAGTTTGAATCTGTTACCATATGTTTCTTTTTGCAGATAGTATTTTTTTGTAATTTATTTACTTAACATTAGTTTCGGCAGACTGAAGAAACCAACCGTCATAAATTAACTCAGTCAAAACTGAAAATAGATGCCTTCGGATATAACAAATTTTACACATCAGTTTTTAAGTCCTGCGTGTTAAACAGTGCTTTGTATTCAGGGACAAACAAATCATATTAATTACTTCACTGTAGTGCTCCCTTTATGTTCCGTTCTTATGTCACACATTTTATAACACGAAACAATTTTTCTGCCATTCCCGGTGCGATTAATACTTTGTTTAGTACTTTGGCAATTGTGTAGAATCCTGTGTCTCAGTATTGACATTAGGTTCACTTATTATATATCTGAGTATAAGTAATTATCTGTCCCTACATACTCTTAATTTTCGTGGTTTCCCATTTTCACAATACTCAAATGCTGGAGCTGTACCTTAATGAAGGCCGCGTTTGCTTCCTTCCAACTCCTAGCCCTTTCCTACCCTATCATTTCCGTAAGACCTAGTGTACTTGTGCTGGTGAGACTTAAAGTAAATCGAAACAAATATATGCCACTTCCATTACTTCTCCACACCACAAAGAACGATTCGCGATCTCCTTCACCTTCCACTTTATTCTTGTACATACCCACTAATCAGTAGGAGTAGGTCTATTTCTCTATTTGTACTTCCTTCTTTCTTGTTAACTTTTTGCTGATTTCGCAGAATTCTAACGTACTTTCCTGTGTTACATCCTACTATGGCCATTTTTCTCAATATCTTGAAGTTACCTTCTTTTTTTTTAAAAAAAGTGCTATTTATCCGGGGCTTCGACCTAAGAAGATCTTTTGCCCCTACTTTGCACCGTATGTTGTGAACCTGCGTGTATTATGGAAATGGCGTAACTGTAAAGTGTTGAATGTGAGGAAAGGAACATTGAGGACGACACAAACATCCAGTCCCTAGGCCAGGGATAAGCTATTAATCATTTACAATTAAAAACCCCTGTCCCGGCCGGGAATCGAACCCGGGGCCGCCGGGTGACAGGCGGACGCCTTGCCCCCTACACCGCAGGGCTGGGCAAGTTACCTTCTTACTCAGCATCGTTTATCATTCCGAATCTCTTTATTCCAACAGGCTCTATCTAGCAGCAAAATCACTCTGTTTACCCAGTAACGTGATTTAGGTACGCTAAATTCAATATTTCCCTGGCGTTTCCTCAGCCAACATTTTATTGCTTTGTCAATTTTACTTAATTACTTCATTGCTGCGAGGGCCAGAATATTCCGGCGGTGACCGAGCTAGTGGATACGAAGTTTGAGTTACGTAGCTGTCGGCAGCCCTGAAGATGGTTTTCCAGAGTTTCCGATTTTCATACCAGGTAAATGCTGGGGTTGTACCTTAATTATGACCACAGTCACTTCCTCCTACAGTAAGTCTTAGTCCTTTCGCATCCCATCGAAACCATATCACCTATAGGCATATGTGTCAGTGCGATGTAAAACTAATTACAAAATAAGATCCATTGGTGCACAGTGTGATGGAGACACCTGGTTTGAGGTCATCCAGAAATTTAACTACTTGGGCTCTATGAATTATAATACAGGAGGATGTTTCGACGAAATCAAGAATTGGCTAGGACAGCAACCACAAGGCTGAGCAGGATATGGGAAGACTAGTCATGTAGATAAATAGAATAGAAGAATTGCAGCTGGCTCACTTCCTCATATACCCCTTTGCCATCCACGCATCCGAGACCTGGACATCCAACATGTAAGCTGAAAGTAGAGGACCTTGAGATGCAGATTTACGGATGCAATCTCCGCATTTTTTGCACTGGATATCGTACAAATGCGTCTGTCCTGAAAGAGCTAGGTATGCAAACGAAGGAAACCAGGCTTACCTCCTGTACCTCGAACACATCGCTAGAATAACAGGCACGCTGAAGAAGCTTATGGTGAAGGAAAAGTTAAATCATAAGTGAACCTGAGGAAGACGCCCAAGATGATGGATACAGCCGCTGGTGGGGAAACCTTTCGACGAGGTTGCCGCATGGCGACAGACCGCCAGACTTGGAGCAACAAAATCAGGACCGCAAAAGCATGAACGTCGGCATGTCCTGTGAAGGGCAATGGATTGGTAAGGAGAGAATGGTGGTCAGATCAACCTACTTGCGTAGAGAAGCGCTGTGAATTTCCGTCAATTAATTGAACATCAATGGAATCCTTGGTTCCTATGTTTTTGTGGCCACTAAATACATTTTGTAGGCTTATTTTAAACCTGGGGTGTTGAAAGAGGACTTTTCAATGGAGGAATAATTTATTGGACAGTAATGGAGGGAGGACATGTCGGAGGGCAGGGGGACAGAGCAGGCATGCTTTGCACGTTGTTACGCAATAATGAGATCAACTGCTCTCCGCTGCAGTGGGATACTTTTGTAAAATGTACATGTATGTGTCACGAACACTGTTCAAAGCAGAATACCGTGCAATATTTTTTTTTAATTCTACACCAATATGCAGATTGATGTATCGAAACCAAGTTTGCAAATTGGACACCTGTACCGCATAATGCACTGTCAATAATTAAACTTCACTATACATATTGGTTCATTAGACTTTAAGTATAACGTCCAATTAATAAACATTCAATTTTACCGGTGTTTAAATGGAAGTAAAGGAAGAATGTGTGAACGTTTCAAGTTCAGGACGTCATACAATTTGTTTTTACGTGCAACTAACTACTTGTACGGTTTTTGGAGACGCCGAAGTGCCGGAATTTTGTCCCGTGGGAATTCTTTTACTTGACAGTAAATCTACCGACACGAAGCAGACGTACTGAGAACCTTCACATACCGCCGGACTGAGCCAGGATCCAACCTGGCGAGTTGGGGTCAGAAGGCCAGCGTCTCAACAAGGCCTATATATTTCACAAACCAAACTTAATGCGAACAATTCTCGGAGTACATGATGACCTGTACATTTCTGTACAATTAAGTGTCAGCTTGAAACCATCTGGGTGATATTTACAGAACGGTAATTTGGTCACCTAATGAATTCCCTCCAAACACAAAATGACCGTCTCAATGACCATCACAATACACAGGGTTGAAAAGATATATCTACTTTCATCTTACGTCCATAGTCATATTTGTTTAATAAGCATTTTGTTTCCTGATATCATTATCTTCTTTTAATTATCGTGCAATTTGACGTGACACAATTGTACAACTATACCAAATTTGGCGAGTTCAGTTGCTAACATAGAAGATCCCCCTCCCCACTTCCACTCGGGTTAAGTTGAGGTCACTTTCCAGCAATGACATATGATGAAAACTCTACTTCAAGAATTAAAAAAAATTAACATTGAAATCGGGGCAATCTCATACCTTCTTCTTGTGTGTTTTTCCACTTCTTTTCGAAGTGAATAGACTATACGAATAATGGTTAATTAACGAACTTATTTCTTTAGTAACTAGTATACGGCTAATAGGGTACAAGGGGAATTTTCAAATAAAGTGGCGGCAACCTCAAAATATACTCTAGTCCAAGGATGTACAAACCATAGTGCAAGAGCGTCACTTCGACCTCATCCGTACCACTCGTCTCTGTGGTAGCTGCAGGCCACTGGCTATTCACTCACACACTCATCGCTGTGCTGTCCGGCCCCATTGCTAAATGGTCACCGTGCTGGCCTTTGGTCACAGGGGTCCCGGGTTCGATTCCCAGCAGGGTCGGGAATTTGAACCTTAATTGGTTAATTTCGCTTGCACCTGAAAATGTGTTTTCCTTGGTGAAACGTACGAAATACAGACTAAAACTAACATTTCTGAAGCAAAATTTAAAGCTCCGTTTCGAGTAATGTGCTCAAGAGCTTTCACACATGATGCTGAAACTTTAATAAGAAGAAAAATTAAGAAGGGCGTTAAGAATGAAACGTAAGTTTCCCTATTCCACTATTTTCCGCAGTTAGGATATAACTATTGAAAAATTATGTAATTATTCCTGTCGTTATTTTAGTTTTACCTTCAACTTTTCAACGGTGACTGAATAATATTCTTGCCAAATATACCTTCTTCTTTTAAGTTGACCTTTGAATTGTATATGAATATGAATATTTTAAAAAAACATTTTTTTTTTTTGCAACTTCCGTTACAATCACCACATACTTCAGTAGGCTTGGCAATGCTTTACATGGAAGTCAGCTCCGAATCCCATTCCGTACCTCACGTTGTCTCCAAATCTACTGTGAGAACTACTTTAGTGTGCACCCCTCGTCTAGTCGGTACTCATTGAGCATACTCACGAAGAAAAACTAATCAACCGCTGCGAATAAAATTATTTAAGTAGACAAAACAACAAAATAACATTTTCCATATTGCATCCGTGTAAATTTCCAAGCTTGATTTTGTCGGTAAATAAGTCCAGGTCCAAGATGCTTGTGAGAATGAAATGCCGTCAATTAGGAAGTTAATGCCTACGGGAATTAAATATTTGGGTGTTGTTTCTTCATCGTTACTTTCACTTGATTTTGTTTCGTTAGACCCGCGTTTCAAATAGTGTTTATATACTTGGTAGATTTCTCTTGCTCACAAGATGGCACTGTTATGAGATTTTCTGCTCATTCGTTTGTTACTTGCAATGATTTCCAAGTTCTTTGAAAATGTTTAAGGAAGAGCTAGGAATATAATTAATAAAGAACCTACCACCTGGGCAACATCCGTAAATTGATGATGATTGATATTAATGTTTTCAGATTTTCATGACGGAAGTGTAAGAAAAAGAAGGACATGTAATGTTTAGTATTCTCATTCCGTGTTATACAGTAGTTTCGGTCATGGAAGGTAAGAACGGTAGAGGGAGACCAAAGGAAAATGGTTAGACTTCGTTGTTGATGGCGATATTAACGTATGTAAGTTGAGTATTCATCCCAAAGACAGTTGACTTGGGTTTATAAGTTGGTAAACACACGATCAATTTTCAAATTGCGAGTTAGTCATTTTACTGAATTAAAATCATGTTGATTGGAAGTAACATATCTATAATATCTATAAGAAATTAAATGGGGCAAATAGAAATTAATATCGTTACCACTAGTATTATTCACAAGTTAGAAGTAATGGTTATGAATATAACGAGAATGACTGCTAATAAAAGCAGGTGGGATCAATGACAGGAAGGTGCTCGGAATGAGGAAATATACGCTAGGTTAGGAACTGCCTCAATTTATGAAGCTGTACGGACAAACGGGTTTCGTTGGTTGGGTCATCTAAAGCGAATGGAGGAAGATATATTATTCATAATAATGGACTTGGCCATTATAACGGTTCAAATCCCGTTACACGGTAATATCTGTATTTTATTATTATTATTATTATTATTATTATTATTATTATTATTATTATTATTATTATTATTATTATTATTTCCGTATTATTATTATTTTATCTGTGAGATTACTATTATTTTGTTATAATTATTATTCAATTCCATTATGAAATGCTTGTCGCTTGCGTATTTGTAATTGAGTGTATGCATATATACGTATATGTAGATTAACATTAAATACCTGTACAATGAGAGTTTCGATGCATCAGATGTGGATGTGACGTTGTTATATTGTACAATACTACTGGTGATTCTGCCAAGTCATTGCTACGTCATGGCTACGTCATCGTGAGCTTTTAGCAATGCGCTCAGAGACTCAGCCGCCCCAGGGGATTTCACCATTACATGCAACGGTTTGAGGCGTTGTGGGAATGTGTCATTGTTATTTCTGGAGATTACGTAGCTGTGTCAACCAACGTCTGTAAAAGGTGGATGCATATTGTAGCGTCAGTCATAAGTTAAACGGAAGCTGAACAGTGAAGAAGTCTACGAGATGAAGAGGCCTCAGTCGGTCAGTCAACGAGTGTGAACGAGAGATGGAGAAGACTCAGTGAGCCATTAATAATTGGTCATTGAGAGAGTGAGGCCAAAGTTGGTTGGTCACCTAGTTGAAGACACGGACGCAAGGGCTTACCACGGAGACAGAGAGAGATACCACCTGCCATGAGGTAATACCATATTGACTTACAAAGAAGTCAGATGATATGGAGAAGAAGCAGTCACAAGGATGTATCACCAAGTTAGGCGTGACACATCTACAGTAAACACCAGATCAAAGGAATACGTCGTAATTACACTCAGTGTTGAAGGTACAGTCAAGTGAATCAGTGAGAGAAATATTTCGTATAAATTGTTAAATGTCCGGTCAAGAAGAATTCAAATTTATACCTAGTTTCCTTCAGTTGCAATGTCATAATTTCATATTCTCATCTGTTTTATCGCAACAAGACTCACTATTTTTATATATTATTTAAAGAATATATTTTGTTCTATCAAACGAATTCATAGTTTTATTTCAATGACAGTAAAATATCTGGGTCATCTAAAGCGAATGGAGGAGGATATATTATTCATAATAATGGGTTTGGCCATGGAGGGTAAGAAAAGTAGGAGGAAACCAATGGACGATGATTAAAAGATAAGATGTGTGGCACCAAACGAGACCACGGGGCTAGTTACAAATAAAGGAATTTCGAGGAGCTTCGTTAATATAAAATGGCTTGCAGACCGAACGCTGGAAGTCACAACAGCCTACAATGAATAAGTATGCATTTCTATCTTTATTTATTATACAGTATTTATGTAATAATAATAATAATAATAATAATAATAATAATAATAATAATAATAATAATAATAATAAATATATGCTCCAACTGCTCCCTTAGAAAAGTGATACAAGAATGGCGCAAACAGAAATTCACCAACCAATCAGTTTAGGCAGAGAAAAACTAACAATAGATTGACTAACACTTGCGGATGACCTGGAAATCTTAACCCGAAATATTTCAACATGTCAACAGCCCAAAATCAATTTAACTCCTGAAAGAAATTGCGATCTTTTGAAAAGACAGAATTAATGACCTTCAACAAATAAGCACCAAAATTCATGAAGACAAAATATGGCAAAATTAAACGGGTATCTTGGTAAAACAACTCAGGAAAATGACTTGAAGCAAAAGCCAAAGAAATTAGATGCCAAAAGGTGGAAACTGCATATCAATTAACTCAAGATAACTACAACAAAATATGTATCTCCTTGCACACAAAACTAAGACGTTATAGACAATCCAATACAGTCATTAAACCAGAATTTCTTTATGGATCAGAAACGGTAAATTTGAACAGGAATGGAGACATTGAAAACATTGAGAAAAAGCAACGCTAAATCGAAAGAACACTTTTGGGCCCTAAACTCACTGACGGACAATTACGTCTTAGAGACAGCCAGGGAATAAAATAATACACAAATATTCACAGTGGCATTAGGAAACGCAGGCTAAGACTCTATGGACATATTAAAAGAATGAGTCCAGACAGACTTACCAAACAAATAGCGGAATTCTATGAAATCATGAATAAAGCCAAAACAGACACAATGAAAAGGATTGACGAAATCAAACTCGATTTGAAACAGGCAGGAATTACACCGGCAGATGTCCAAAACAGGGTACTCTTCAGATTCAAAATTCATGAATGGCAAGTTGACCAAGAAGAAAGACCAAAGAAGAAGACTGGAACAACATGATCTGAAGGCAGAAAGGAAGCCGACAGTAAAAGAACGAAAGAAATATGGACACAAATGAAGGCAGATGGACACCTCTTAGTACTTTGCGTACTCCTAATGGACTTATTCGCTTATATTAATAATAATAATAATAATAATAATAATAATAATAATAATAAAATTAATTTACTTTTTCACTACTACTAAATAGTAATTTGTTGTATTAGACTAGGAGGTATCTTGTTTTGTCAATATCCAACCTACATCGTGTCCAAGTTGAATTTATAATCTCTATAATTCTGAGAAATGTGGAGTTATACAGGAGCGATTTTGCGACCGCAAGCAAGCTGTACGCTGCTTAACTAACCGTTGAAATCAATACAGTCGCCAACAGCTAGGAACGCTTAATATAATGTACACAATGAGCCGATGTTCCTCGTTAAATGAAGCTCCCGCTCCCCGGAAGAGGTGCGAAATACCTTCCCCAGTTTACTTTAGTTCGTCCGCTATACTTATCCATGATAAACCATGGTTTATGAGAAGTCAAGATCACAGTGTCTTTTGGGAATCATGTATGTATGTATGCATGCATGTATGTATTATTTTCATCGATTTGGAATCAATCGTCCTGATGGCTACATGTGTGTCTGTAGATACTCACAAACAGTGGACAACCTACTGTTTGAATGTGCTGCATTTGAAAGAAGAAGGCATGACTTGAACCCTCATTTAAATTATTGCAACACTGCATTATTAAAACCCCTGTATCATTTGTTTAAGGAGCCATGCTGTTACAAATATTTTATTAATTTCATTAACTTAATTTTCCGCCGATTAGATACATGAATTCATTTTCATTGTACAATTGAATATGTATTTTAACTCTAACCCTAGTATACTATGTAAAATACGGTTACAACCTACATTGGTTATTCATTAATAATAATAATAATAATAATAATAATAATAATAATAATAATAATAATAATAATAATAAATATATGCTCCAACTGCTCCCTTGGAAAAGTGATACAAGAATGGCGCAAACAGAAATTCACCAATATTATTATTATTATTATTATTATTATTATTATTATTATTATTATTATTATTATTATTATTATTATTATTATTATGTATGCAGAAACTCATCTCCAGGGCTGGACGAATTTTCAATAACACTGCCACCGGCTGTCATGGATGGCTTGAGTATCACTGATAAAACAAACTAAGAAAATGAGGAGTGGGTTAGTTTCCCGTTGCTTTCCTCACCAAGCCAGCAGTTTCCATTAAATATCAGTCCACCAAGCCAACTGAATTGCACGCGCCAACCGACCCGATGAGCGATATTTTCACACCATTAACATAGGAACTGGCTGAATATGGACTGGTATTATTAGCATAGCTCATACTTTAGTAACTTTCATGTATGTATATATATAATTCCTTTTCTTTCCTGGCATTTTTCTCAGTTGTATGGGCTTTTTAATAATGTGAATTAAGCCCAGTTTTACGACCGGATGACCTTCCTTAAACTAACCTTATATAGAGCTATGTATTATCTATTATATTGTCTGTCTGAGTAGCTCAGACGGAACAGTGTTGGCGTTCAATGCTCTACTTGGCAGGTTCGATCCTGGCTCAGTCCAGTGGTATTTCAAGGTGCTCAGATATATCAGCCTGGTGTCGGTAGATTCACTGGGACGTAAAAGAACTCCTGTGGAAAAGTTCCAGCACCTCAGCGTCTCCGAAAACCAAAAACAGTAGTTTGTGGGACGTTGAAACAATAACATTGTTATTATTAGTATCATGTTTATTTAGTGGTTGGTAGTGTAATGTTTTGTATGTAAACGAAGACACGTATTAAGGCAAACATAAACACCTGGCTCCCCAGACAGAAGAAACAATACGCAGTAAAATTTTTATACCCGACGGTATTCGAACCCGGAGCCCTCTGGACCGAAGGCCAGTAGTCTCACCATCAACCAAGGAGCCGGACTCATGTATGTAGGTAATGATAATAATAATACTAGTAATAATAATAATAATAACAATAATAATAATAATAACAATAATAATAATAATAATAATAATAATAATAATAACAATAATAATAATAATAATAATAATAATAATAATAATAATACTTGGTTATCCGCCCAACTGACTGCCTTTCATAGATACCAAAATGCTGGAATTTCATGCTGTAGGTATTCTCTTATCTGTCAGTAAATCTACCTAAATAACGCTCACGTATTTGAGCACCTTAAATGAAAGTTCAGCGGAAAAAGGCAGATAAAAGACGTTTTGTCGTAATCGAGTTAGCGGTGATATACTGAGCACCGGACGAAACTTAATTCGTTTTCTACATTTCGAACTTCAGTTATTCGAAGGATATGATTTTGTAACTCTTTATTTGTTTATCGAATTTAGCAATATTTTGAAATTAATATTTAGTTTTTCTGAGTTCTAAAGGAAGCTAGTTGATTTACCTGTTTTTCCCCTGACCCTTCAAATACCTCTGTAATGTGAGGAGACAAAGCGTGCTGACCTAGGCTCTGATGGCCTGTTAATGGGAAGTATAGTTCCCACATATTTTCAGCATGATTCTGAATTACAAAGAAAAATCCACAGTTGTTGCCCATTCAGGCAAGCAATTCAATGTTGGAAACATCGTAGAGATGTGAGCTACGAAGTTTAGGTAAATATAATGAAGAGAATATATGCTTTATTTATTCCTAAGACTTACAATCCGCCTTTGCTGGCAGGACCTAGTGTTTGCAGTGCACTATTTTATTACTTTCATAGACCTGTCTCTGTCTTACCCTTGGCTTTGACAATATGAAAGCGAGTGAGGTATGAGCGATGCTAGTAATGCCAATTCTTATGCAGTTAGTCCCTGTTTTGATTGGTGTGAAAATGTTGCTCATAGGGTCGGTTGGTGTATGCATTTCAGTGGGCTTGGCAGACTGATATGTAATAGCAACTCTGGCTCGGTGAGGAAAGCAACGGGAAACTACCTCACTCCTCATTTCCCTAGTACGCCTCTTCACTGATGCCTAGGCCATCTGTGACAGCTGATGGCAGAGTTGTTGAGGATCCCACCAGCGGCATCGCTGACGGACTGAACATACATACACAACGTACAATCCTTCCCTTAATCATCGTTATCTGGTCGATTAGATTAGCACTAATGTGAGTCAGTGCATTGTTTCACTCAAGCACCACTACGAGCGCTAATGTGAGTCACTGCATTGTCTCACTCACCGCCGTCTCAATCCTATATACTGCCTGCTCTATGATATGCGGTTAACATGCTTCTCAGCGTGAGCTCTTAGTGTCACGAACCTCCGCTAGGGGCGCCAGCTAACGCACCCAACTTATCTCCGTACCTACGTTATTGTGTTCCAGTGCGTTTGCATCGAGCATTTGTTTGTGTCTCTGGTTGTAAAATGATTAATTGTTGTGTTCCTCTCTGTACATAAAGGCAGGAAATCCAAATTCTTCAGGTGTGAGGATTCTTGTTATCCCCCCTAATAAACAACTTAGGGAAAATTGGCTTAACGCTATATCAAGGCAAGGATCAACCAAGAGTAATCAACGAATTTCATCCGATTATTCTAGTGTTTGTAGCCATAATTTTAGAGATGGAGATGAAAGATAAAACAATATATATATATATATATATATTGAAGCCAGAGAGCGTGCCTAGTCGGTCTTCGAATTATCCCCATTATCTTCAAACCAGAAAAATAGTTCCACGAAAGACCAGACAGCGACAAGATATTTCTTCGGAAGAAATCTGTGATGAAACAAGCTCTTCAACCGCAAGAAATACATTGGATGACGAGTACGAAATTAATTTGAACAACGATGTATAAATCCAAGTCGATATTCCAACGAGTAAGAATGACAGCAGTGATCAGAAAATCAGACATTAGATGCTCCGATCGAGAATTCTGAGACTGCTATAACAGCTGATGACTAACCATAATGAAGTTAAAAGACTACAGAGACAATTCGAAGACAACCCAGAAATTGATCGACTGAATAAAGTAAGCAGCCATATATAAAGGAAAAACGAACGCTTTTTTAAAATCAAATCCATAATTTTCGCAAGACAAAATACGGGCAGTCAGAATAAATCACGCGGCAAATTCTGTGGCGTGGGGAATAGTATCCCAAACGGTTACGAATATGCTCCTGGTCTAGTGTCAGCTCCGTCACCAAGTACTCTGGACAAGTAGCCTAAATGGAAAATGTTGATAGTGTTTGTCGGGATTTCCCAATTAGTGAAGGAAAGACTTAGAGCTGAATGTAAAAACTATCAGACCAACAGAGAGGAGTGTAACAGTGATTGCAGATAAAAATGGCTTAATTAAGTACGGCTCCTCTACGACCGAACCAGTGACAAGTTCGTTTGCGTGGTCAATGATGAAGGTATACGCGGCACAGATATTGTAAAATCTCCTGCTCTCACGAATAAACTGTTGTGTTTTCTTGTAATCCGACTTTCAAAGAAGTTCTCTAGTCCTGCTGCCTACTTCCTCGTTAAAGGCCTAGAACTCTTCGATCTATCCCTTTTATTTCAGAAATGATTACTGTAATGCCTTTCGGCAAAACAATCCAGATTGTTTGCATTTCTTTTCATCAGCAGATAAAATACTTACAATGGTTGAATGATAATTTCATCGTGTACGTTAAAGTAATTCGGTTGGAATCAAAACGTGAAAAACTGAAGTGTCTGGCTAATGAAACGGCAGATGCTGTCTCGTTAACTGTGAAATCTATAGTGGAATGTGTGCTTATCTGTTACAAAATCGGTTATTTTATATTCTCACTAGATGATTTTCTGGAGACGCAATAGAAGCTCTATTTAGTTCAGTGAGATTGGGTGGTGGATTTAATGATATGACGAACGCACGCACTGCATTATGTGCTATAAAACGTATCCTGAAAACTGGTCATGAACAAAAGGTCAGCGAAATAGTGATAGAATCTTTCCGCGTCCACTGCTGGTAAATAACATTAAGAAAAGGACTGAAAATGTACTCCGTTACTCGTGCCGAGAAAATTCTGAAATTTGTGAGTATCATGCAGCGTGGGATGATCCTGATATAACTACTGTAACTGGTAAGATTTTATAAATTTTACGTTTCTATATCTTAAGCCAAGCTCAAATGTGAAATGTTAGTTTCTGTATGTGCATTATCATCTCAATTAGTAACATGTTAAGGATTAGTTTTCATTTTATATTGGTGTTACGGACCAACTCTCATTTACCCAACATGTGCTCCGGGTGCGGTAAGTGCTGCCATCTGCAATGTCGCTGTAAACGCAATTCTCGCGGCACAGAGCAGGCAGTATATAGAGATTGAGACGGCGGTGGTCTCACTCAAGCACCACTACGAGCGCTAATTTGAGTCAGTGCATTGTCTCACTCAAGCACCACTACGAGCGCTAATGTGAGTCAGTGCATTGTATCACTCAAGCACCACTACGAGCGCTAATGTGAGTCAGTGGATTGTTTCACTTAAGCACCACTACGAGCGCTAATGTGAGTCAGTGCATTGTTTCACTCAAGCACCACTACGAGCGCTAATGTGAGTCACTGCGGAATTTCATTTAAGCACCACTACGAGCGCTGATGTGAGTCAGTGCAGAGTTTCACTCAAGCACCACTACGAGCGCTAAAGTGAGTCAGTGCATTGTTTCACTCAAGCACCACTATAAATGCTAATGTGAGTCGGTGCATTGTTTCACTCAAGCACCACTACGAGCGCTAATGTGAGTCAGTACATTGTTTCACTCAAGCACCACTACGAGCGCTAATGTGAGTCGGTGCATTGTTTCACTCAAGCACCACTACGAACGCTAATGTGAGTCGGTGCATTGTTTCACTCAAGCACCACTACGAGCGCTAATGTGAGTCACTGCATTGCTTCACTCAAGCCCCACTACGAGCGCTAATGTGAGTCACTGCGAGTTACACTTAAGCCCTTATAATCATATTTGGTATGGAATTTTTTCAAAAAAGTTCGTGTCCATGAAGGCGGAGTTCTAAATCGGTTCCTTGAGACGCATGACATTCAGTGAATAGTGTGGCTGGTACACTCTATGAACATGAACTGTGTTGAACATATTCACTGAACGTACATACGCACAGCAAAATAAAAGTGTACTATACCAGAATATGGAAAATGTTTCTACGGCGCTCTATTATGGTATAGTAATACTTTGGACTGAAGTCCTCACAGCTGGACTGTCCAGCACAGTGCTGGCTTTCTGAACCCAAGGTGGCGGATTCGATCCCGACTCAGTGCAGTGGAATTTGTTGGTGCTCAGGTATGTCAGCGCCAGTCAGTGCATTCACTGATACTTACAAAGGAACCGTCCAGGACTAAATTCTGACACTTCGATGTCCACGAATATCGTAATGCATCGTTAATAGGGTGTAAAATTAGTAGCATCATCCATGCAGGTCGTCATATATTGGTCGCCCTGGGGTGGTTCCTTGGCTGAGAAGTCAGCACACCAGACCTCAACGTATAATCTGCATAAAATTTAAGGCTTATAATATGATCAATACGGTAATTTAAACCATTGTGAAAGTAGGTAGGACTTATATGAACATAACCTTTCATGACCAAGTTGCATGAAAGATATAATTTTAGACGAAACAGTTAGATGGTTTTCCGTGGTTTCCCATTTTCACACCAGGCAAATGCTGGGGCTGTACCTTAATTAAGGCCACGGCCGCTTCCTTCCAACTCCTAGGCCTTTCCCATCCCATCGTCGCCATAAAACCTATCTGTGTCGGTGCGACGTAAAAAAAAAAAAAAGCAATTATGCTGAAAGGGGTCCGGACATATTTCTAATATTGAGTCTTGGATATCTATATCAGCCTAAAAAAATCGAAAATCACTACAAGCCTACATGCACCTCGCTTGTTTCTTTACTCCTTTTATTCTTTGATTCAAATCCTATCAAAATTAACTTATTTACATAATTATTTCTGAAATGTGTTCTTTGATTCAATACCCTTAGGCATTTCTTTTTTTGAAAAAATTCGTCTTTTAACTCAGAGCACTCGCCAACAGCCGGCGCAAATCCTATAGCTAATGTTCTCTGTATACCAGATAATTCAAGTTTCCCTGAATAGGAATTAGAAATGTATGTCAATTGAACACGATCCCACGCAAAAACATGACGAAAATCCCTAGCTACTGATGGCGCTCCAGGATCCAAGTCTCACTCAAACTCTCATTGGATTGTCTGGAGACTGTCATGCTGCTAGTGTATGTGTGCAAGTTTGAGGTGAGTTCACCATATAACACCATTTTCGTTCAGTGTCCCTAATGCCGTGTGCTATGAGTTGTTTCCCAGCCCAGGAGGTTTTGGCACAATCTTCCTTGATAACTGTCCTCCACCGTTCAGCCGATTTTGCACTGTCTGATCTGATATATTCGCTCTCGATGGCACTCCGAAGATCCTGACGAAACGAGGTGGTAGTAGTAATGAGCCTACGGGATGCTGCGAGGAACAAATGCCCATCCTGCCTACGAGTTCAATCAATCATTCACCACTGATCTTGATTTAAGACTGTCACCCAGGTGGCAGTTTGCCTATCAGTTGTTTATCTTCTCTTTCTATTTTGCGTAGATGTTCCATCAATTACAGTTCAGCAAGCGTTTGTGTTTCCTTGAACATTTTTCAAAGACATAACTCTCACTCAGTCTAAGACAAGTGGCCATTCACGTAGTGGCTGTGTCACAATTCGAATCTAGTGCTCTTGCCATGTTTACCTCAGACCTACACTTAATGTGGGTTTAGCGTCACTATGTGTCTACACCATTGGGCATACGTAAGCATGTTTGAGGTACCATGTGTCCATGAAATATTCTTCTTCTTCTAAGCGTTTATCCTACTAGTGTAGAGCACACTTGATTGATCAAGGAACGCCATTTACCGCGATCGAAAACAACATTACGCTGTAGGTGGACTGCTCTTTTTTCAGCGTTTATGGCATACTACAATCTTTATTTTGGCCGCCCAAATGGTCGAGTTCCGCTGACTTTAAGGTGGTAGGCAGTTGTAGCAATTAGTGGGGAGGAGGAGGAGCAGATGCCCCACACTTTGTTGAGAAAAATTAATTTTTATTCCATTTTAGCCGCCTGAAAGTAGGAATTATTTTTTAAAATGTGCAAGCCCTGTTGTCTTCTCAGCGCATTCTTTACTTTATTTTCTTTAATTATCAAGAAAAATAGCGGAAATACGCACGGAACTTCGTTCATCGCGGCTAACCGAATTAGCAATTAGTGGAGACCCGCAGAGTAATGTGTACCATGTTTTGTTACGAAGAGTACCAGGGGTATATTTTTGCCAAAGTCACCCACTTGCCGCGCGCATTCGTCAGTCTGGCAGTCTTACTCAGTCAATGTGTCTCTTACTTTGTTACTCTGCAGTCAAATACTAAATGACTTTGAAATTGTATAATCACGCCGTACTTCTGTTTAATTGTCATACATGCGTAGTTATTGTTCCTTTGGTGAAAGTTTTATTGTATAGTACTGTTTACCACACCTACGTTGGTAGACTATCAACCTTTAAGTCCCATCGTAATTTGCTCTGAGAGCATAAAAATCTTACCATTTTATGGCTATTTTTAAATGTGTTTGTCTACCCCTCCCCGCTATATCCCCTCCCCCAGCACACGTGTATTTTTTGTTGTCTATACGTTTTTGCCCCCACCATTTCTTATTCCCAATCATCTCTACTGGATATGGCCATACCTTCAGACGTGTCTCAAACGTATTTTCTCATTTACTCGTGCGATGCCAATCTTCCTCCGTATAGCGTCGTTTGTATTGTGGTCAAGTCTAGAGATTTCCTTCGATCAACGCAATATACTCATCTCCATAACGTAAAGGTGGTGCTGTACTGGTCTCGAAACTGGTCAGTAGATAGATAGCAACTCGACGAGCAACTGGTCGGTATATTTTTTCCACTTCAGGCGTATTTATTTAATTATTTATTTATTTATTTATTTATTTATTTATTTATTTATTTATTGATTGATTGATTGATTGATTGATTGATTGATTGATTGATTGATTGATTGATTGATTGATTGATTGATTGATTGATTGATTGATTGATTGATTGATTGATTGATTGATTGATTGATTGATTGATTGATTGATTGATTGATTGATTGATTGATTGATTGATTGATTGATTGATTGATTGATTGATTGATTGATTGATTGATTGATTGATTGATTGATTGATTGATTGATTGATTGATTGATTGATTGATTGATTGATTGATTGATTGATTGATTGATTGATTGATTGATTGATTGATTGATTGATTGATTGATTGATTGATTGATTGATTGATTGATTGATTGATTGATTGATTGATTGATTGATTGATTGATTGATTGATTGATTGATTGATTGATTGATTGATTGATTGATTGATTGATTGATTGATTGATTGATTGATTGATTGATTGATTGATTGATTGATTGATTGATTGATTGATTGATTGATTGATTGATTGATTGATTGATTGATTGATTGATTGATTGATTGATTGATTGATTGATTGATTGATTGATTGATTGATTGATTGATTGATTGATTGATTGATTGATTGATTGATTGATTGATTGATTGATTGATTGATTGATTGATTGATTGATTGATTGATTGATTGATTTGGAAAACCAAGACAGCAAGAAGCCGAATTGCAGAGTTCCGCATTAAAAAGTATATTTAAAATGGAGTAGCACAATGCAAACATAAAACAATGAGTGGAAGAACAATGAGGAAAAATCAACTAATGATAAAAAAGTAAAAAAATTTAAAACCAACAAAATGGCTCTACACACAACAATTAACAACAAAACATAAAAGTAATAGAGGGAAATTAAACACTGAAAGTAAAACGAGGAGAAGTATTTCTAGCTAGGTACAGTACGGTAAATACGAATATAAAACATAAGTAACGGTATAGTACAGTAAAGTATAAGTAAATATAACATTATGTACAATAGAGGGGACAGCAATGTCAAACAGAACTCCCGTTAACTCTCTCCATCGCAACCACCCAACATTTATCCTTGCTCGCACTTCATATAGCACCTCGAATAGTAATGTTTAAATATAGAGCACTGTAACAGTATGCTGAAAGTGAAGTGGTATGTACAATTGTAGTGCAGTGATGTACTTTGAAATTGTTTATTACACATTACACGTGCAGAATACATCCTGAAGCCGCAGTGAAATGATATGTACAACTCTAGTAATAATAATTTCGTAGACTATGGCTATTCCAAGCCTGGTGCAGCCCTTGTAAGGCAGACCCTCCAAGGTTGGTGGGCGGTATCTGCCGTGTATAGATAACTACGTGCCTTTTAGTGGAGGTACTTGCCGTGCGTGTGTTGCAGGAACGTTGGGAACTAAATACCCAGTCCCCGAGCCAGGGAAAATAACAATTAAGATTACAATCTCGGACCTGGCCGAAGAAAAGGCTCAATATAATATATATTTGTTCTGGGTCACTGTAGGCCAGAAATTGATGGGTTTTATTTCCCTTTATATGCCTTATCGGATGTTTTTTGGCTTATCGTTCCTTTTTTAGCCTTTTTTAGGTCTCAACGCCTTTTTTGCGACGTCACCTATTTTCGACCACATTTTTACTGACCATTCTCAATTCGTATCGTTCATCCTACAATTTGAACCATATCTGTAAAAAGAGGAAATGGAAGTGAAATGAAATGAAAATATGAAACTAGTGCTTGAAAAAGACAGGAGTATCAAATTTTGTGCAAGATAAGTGGAATATCGAAAGGAGAAAAATTTAATGTGATTTTTTGAAGAGGAAGACTCACATGCTTCAAGTATAAACTTTCAATATCCGTTGGTGAGGAGAGAAGTTTCTCGATGATTCGCAGCGTGCTGTCTGAAAAACCGACGATCCTCTACGCCGTAGAACCGGGAGATGACTGTTGTGATCTATTGCAAAGCCAACTGAGATAAGGTTTCCGAATTCCAATTTCATTAACCCTAGTGTGGTTAAGCAAAATATGACTGCAGTTATACTAAATGAAAATTCTCGCCAAATTGTAAAAAAGAAAAATTTTAAGTTTCTTGCTCCAGGATGTCCATTTCGGTTCGCTGAATTCATTCTAAGTGAGAAAAATATTTCATTCTAAATTATACTGCCAAAAAGACGTATTTTACTCGTATATTTTTCGCATTGTATGCTGCATTTACCACCAGAATTTTGCATTTTAAATATTATATTCCTTCATGAAATATGTAATTAAAACTACAAATTTATGAATAAATTTGTACCGTCTTCTTACGTTCCTTCTGACAGTTTTAGTTCGTTATTTTGGATATTTTTCGTATTTTATAGGTCTTTATTTTATGCAATTTATAGCTCTTCAACTTCCGAGTCCTCCTCGTTATGCATGCATACTGCTTGAAGCATGGTATGGCAGGTCGTATAAACCGAGGGGCAAATTAAGTTACTATGTACCTCACATACATAGTACTCCAATTCATTCTTCGCCCTGTGACAAACCGTTCGCTAATTTTTTTAAAAAAATCATACTTTGCGAATTGCAAACATGTATCCTTACCTTCCGTAAAGTTACTTGTAGCACTCTCCGAACATCCTGTTTAAGAAATAATGAATATCATAAACCTGCCTGTAAATCCAATATATGAATTATTGTATTACAGTATCCATCGCGAGATTCACTCTCCATTTTCCATTCCCTTCCTTTCTGTTATACATATATATTTATTATGTAAACTCTTATGCCTTTCAGCGTCCAGTCTGCAATCTTGTGTGGATCATCTATAGCCTACACAATCCTCTATTGGTAAACAGCTCTGTGGCCTCGCTTAGTCCTGCGTTGTATTATTTCGAATACATTCCTACTGAGATATTCACTTTTACCGAGTGTGGTAGCCGTGCGGTTAGGGGCGCGCAGCCGTGAGCTTGCATTCGGGAGATAGCGGGTCCGATCCCCACTGTCTCCAGCCCTCAAGATGGTTTTCCGTGGTTTCCCGTTTTCACACCAGGCGGGCTATACCTTAATCGCTTCATTCGCACTCCTAGCTCTTTCCTACCCCACCGTCGGCATAACAGCTATGTGTGTCGGTATGACGTAAATCACATTGTTAAAAGGAATCTTTCAATATTCTTTAAATTTCACTTTTGTTATTTCCAATTTTTAATCAACGTATTGACATCAAAATTACCTGTAGTTTGACTCAAATGAGATTCAAGAGAGCAGTCCCATTTACCTCGTCTAGTCTAACGCTGCTAACGCTGTATTTATGTGAAGGTTGTCGAGTGTTTTGTCTCCTCTTTATTATTTTCTCTACAAGAAGTCAATTGTTTCTGAAGCTAACGTTCAATCAAGGCACAGCTCCAGCTTCAAGATAATTACTGAACTGCTCTTTGAGTCTAGACTAATTGAATGCTCCTCTAACAAATATTTGTTCGAAAGGACCTCTGTGGAAAATGGATTATCTCGCCGTAGAGCAAGCTCACTGTAAACAGCAAATGAAGACGTTTCTCAACGGTATTTTGACGTTCATCTCTCAGATTACAACGAAGATATTCAGGTCGTAAAGTACAACTTCCACCACCTCTCTGGTGTACCGGTTAGTGTGATTAGCTGCCACGCCCGTAGACCCGGGTTCGATTCCCGGCTCTGCAACGAAATATGAAAAGTGGTACGAGTGTTGGAACGAGGTCCACTCAGCCTCGGGAGGTCAACTGAATAGAGATAAATTAGATTCCCATTTAAACCATCTTCGAAGTGGTTTTCCGTGGTTTTCCATTCCTCCTCCAGGCAAATGACGGGATGGTTCCTAACCTTAGGCCACGGCCGCTTCCTTCGCTCTTTCGTACCTATCCCTTGCAATCTTCCCATCCCCTCACAAGGCCTCTGTTTAGCATAGCAGGTGAGGTCACCTGGGCGAGGTACTGGTCCTCCTTTCCCCGACCCAAAGTCTCACGCTCCAGGACACAGCCCTTGAAGCGGTAGAGGTGGGATCCCTCGCTGAGTCCGAGGGAAGAACCATCCCTGGAAGGTAAGCGGATTAAGAAAGAGAGAAGAACGTCTTCCACGGTATACAGTGCAGTAAGTTAGGCGTAGTCCTTTTTATACTAAGATAGTGGGTTCAGTCCCGGCTGAGGGCTACGGTATTTGCAATACAAGATAATGACATATTCGTACGGGCCATGAAGGACCTCTGTAGACTGGGAGGTGAATGTTTCCATTACCCGTAACTTCATCACGTGGTGGGACAGCGGTTATTCGTATAGTCGGCCACATTTACATTGACACACAAATTTCCTAAATGCGTCATTTGAAAGTGTCTGAAGACCGAGGAAACATGAGGTAGGACTTTCCTCTTTTGGTGTCAGTCCGAATGTCTGTCTGGTTATCTATCTGTTTGTGTATTCCTAAAAGTGGGAAACTACTTTACTTGTTTCAACCCAAGTACGTATTTGGAATCTGCTCACTCGGGATTGTGTGGGGTAATCACATGGAATTGGTATTTATAGGAAGATTATTCTCAAATATCTTTGTTTATATTAGGCCTACCAAAAGACTGAATATAACAAACGTTTAAGAATATGTTATTTCCGTTCCTTTATGCCGTGTACGTATTTATTGTACGTCGGATAATAACGCAGGTGATTACGAAAAATGGGATGTTTAGTCCAAGTTCGATGGGACATGACATGCATCTCTCTTCAAGGTGGGTTGTAGGAAAAACTAAAATTATTATGGGAGGTATGAGCAACATCAGGGCGCAAAGCCAGTGGCCAGAGATACAATATGCAACCTGAGAACCATGGAGAATTTCGCACAACTTCGGACCATGAACTGTACCTTACAATAAATTCCGAAATCGTCCTCACTCCCTCTCTAGACTTCGTTCAACTTCACGTTACTGCCACGTGCTGTCGTAGGAAAATATCATTTTAATATGTCGCATTAAACGTGTGAATAAAGCCGTGTTACTTCACATAAATTCCTGAAGTAAAGATGTAATCCCCTGAAAATTTCCATTGGAATAACGGGTTCAAACACTACGTTTGAAACATTATTCTTACTCTTTTATCACACTTTTGTGGAGTCGTGGGTGCAAACTGCGTCACTCATGCAGCCGTATTTCTTCTCTGATACCGTACCTATGTTGAGAGATGTATCCACTATTGCGTGCCTTTGAGGTGGTTGGTAGCGTGTTGTGTGTATGTGAACAGGAGTGTTCTAGGAAAACACACAATTACCTAGTGCCCACGCCGGCGAGTCTAAAATCCACGATATTGGCGGAAATTGATCCCAGGACCCTCGGAACCACAAGCCTAGACTTTGAACATTCAGCCAGGGAGACAGGTTGTAAAGTACTTTGACCGAGCTCGATAGCTGCAGTCGCTTAAGTGCGGCCAGTATCCAGTATTCGGGAGATAGTAGGTTCGAACCCCACTGTCGGCAGCCCTGAAAATGGTTTTCCGTAGTTTCCCATTTTCACACCAGGCAAATGCTGGGGCTGTACCTTAATTAAGGCCACGGCCGTTTCCTTGCCACTCCTAGCCCTTTCCTGTCCTATCGTTGCCATGAGACCTATCTGTGTCGGTGCGACGTAAAGCAACTAACAAAAAAAATGAGTACTTTGAAATATTGATGTAAAATAAGTTATTTGGCAGAAATATATTTTGTAAGAGGAATATGTCCCAATCAGCCTTCGAACAGTTAGCAAGTTGTATACGCGAACTACACTTAGAAGTTAGTTTTGTATTGTTTGGAAGTTATCAAGTAATGGACTAGTTGGAGGATTTTTTTATTCATATTTACGATTGTTTCACTACGGAGGTGGAAAGTAGTGTGTGTAATACTTCATAGAACGTCCCATTTATATTTCAGTAGAAAAATTAATCGGAGCTGTGTCCCGGATTACGGTAAATGGGGTATGGAAGGTGGGCTTGTACAAGTGACCAAGGTGCTTCATTGTGACTTCGCGTCTTGTGTGCTGGTGCCAAGTACTTCCATAATAACTTCATGTCTACAATATTGTTTGTGTGACGACGGAACATGTGAGAAGTTGGCACATCTGACAAGCAATTTCTTAATGCACCTAGTCTCTCGCAATGAAGGACAGAACGAGTGCACAGCACTGATGTGCATTACTCGACCTCGTGTGATGCTGCAGAATGGGTCCGAAAAAACAATGACAGAGAAACTTTAATGCTTAAATCACAGAGTCCTGTTTACTTACTTACTTTCTTGCTTGCTTGCTTGCTTTTGTATTTGGGAGATAGTGGGTTCGAATCCCACTGTCGGTTGCCCTGAAGGTGTTTTTCCATGGTTTCCCACTTTCACACCAGGCAAATACTGGAGCTGTACCTTAATTAATGCCACGATCGCTTCCTTCGCACTCCGAACCCTTTCCTGTCCCACGTCGCCATAAAACCTGTGTCGGTGCTAAGAAAAGCAACATGTAAACAAAAATCTTACATAATTATTTGCAAACTTACTTTGTTACATATTTATTAGCTCCTTCCCCCATCTACTTTACGCTGTAGAGGGTTTACAAAACAATTTCCTCTCCTCTTCCCCACAGCAGCACACTAGAAAAAATCCTCTCTACTACACAATGGACGGAATATTATCCCACCAGAATATTTTCCTCATTTTTGAACATCGCTTCGCTCTAAGGCGTGTCTGCGGGAAGAGGAGGAGGAAATGCTTTCATTTACCCACCCTGAAATGGTGAGACGGACGACCTAGAGGATAACTCTCTCGCTCTCTGGCCGGGAGTTGAGTGTGTGTTAATGAGGGTTTGCTGGATATGTGGGGTGGATTATATGGGATCGTGTTTCCTGAAGGTGCTAAAAGATAGTCTCTTGATTAAGGTCGTTTTCTTCTCATATCATTTTAACGTAGACTTAACTATTCTCGACAATTCGACATGGAAATAGAACATCTTAAGACGCTTTTAGTTTTCGTGTGGAACGCGTATATATACGAGAGTATTTAAGTTATAATTATTTTTAAGTCTCAATTGACAGATAAAAGAGGGCGCTACATGTTGTAAAAAATAATTCAAAATCTGAAACACTGTTTTCATGAATAGATGGTGGGAGAAGTGGAAAACCACGGAAAACACTTCAAGGATGGCTGAGGTGGGAGTCAAATGCCTCTCTATTCAGCCGACTTCCCGTGGCGGAGTGGACCCAATTCCGGCCCTCGTACCAATTTTCAAATTTCATTTCAGAGCCGGAAATCGAACCCGCTCCTACGCGGATGAGAGCTAATCACACTAACCACTACACCACAGAGGCTGCTCTGTTTATTTGAGAAGGTAAATACCATAATTCAACGTCATGTAACACGGTATGAGCATTTATACACTGGTATATTTGTCTTCTCTGATACTTCTTTTTTGCTTTGAAATAATGCACTGATAGCATGGAATATTCAGCCTGCATTTGTACCAGTAAAAGTTCGGGGCGTAAGGCATGAGAAGGATTTCAGGTAGTGGAAGTTGGTTTCTGGAGCCGGTACAGAACAGGATAGACTCGCAGGGCGAATAATAGATGGTTATACCCTTTTTTCAAACAATTTATTAATAATGTTAATCAATCCACCACCCTGCAATGTCGATATAGAATGCAAATAATTTGTTGAAGTCAAAAGGGTTAACGTAAATCTTCTTGAATGCAATTTGTGAAAATAAATAAATCTCACAGATCCAATAGTCTTTTGCGAAAACATAAAGTGTCAGTTTTTCACCTAAAGTCTTTCTAAGTATTATGACATGACATGAACACACTTATAATTGAAAATAAGAATTTGAACTTCTGTTGAGAGTTTCTCAGTTTGTGAGCCTTGAAACATAGAACACTTGAAACTCCTAGAGTCTTTCTTATGTGAAATAGATTTTGAAAATAGATTTATCATTAAAGGATGAATTTTGAGTAATGGCGGAAAACTACGAAGTATCGTCACAAGCAGCATTGGGTAAACCACTGTTCACGATTGGTAAGAAAGGAAAAAAAAAAAGAAAAGTCAGTTTGTGACTACTCACTTATTAAAAAACTTGGCTTACGAATACTGATGAGAATCTGGAACATTCCGCGGGTGCGGATGATGACTCAAACTTGAAGTTCCACGGAGAAACCACGTTGACGTCATAGATGAAATGATGTTGAAGGTAGTTGGATCTTGTAGAATTTTCTGAAGATTTCTGCTGCTCGTGGAAATGATCTTCACACAGAACATGCAAGTAGTATTTACAGATACTATGTTAATTTTAGGACGTCCAATGAGTGATCACAGTCCTTGTTGCAAAAAAAAACCACTATTTTAAACTGTCACTGAGAACGTCCAACACAGTGCAAACACGTAATATTTCTCATGACCGTCTCTAACCACAGTCTTTGAATCGCTGTCCTGACAGATAACACTGATTCTCTAATGTTGATAGAACTATATTATTTTAGAAAAAGTTCTTAACTTTCACTAAGTTTATCACTGTAACACATCATGTCCTAATATGGCACATAAATAAAAAGACACAGTCCAAGGATGTGCTATGTTAGAAAATAAGTTCTAGAGTAGTTAAAGTTACTGTACACGACAATTTCTGTTGGTAATTTAATATTGTGTGCAATTAATTAAGTCCACACGTCATGTTGTGAATGTCCAATATATAACTTCGAACTTCACTGATTTCGTACGTGTTATACTTCGAAATGTCATAGTCGCGGCACAATAGACTACTTACTGTGCGGCATCTTTTTTTTTTCAAGTACGATGGCGATTTACTAGCCCGTAATTTCGTCTCCGCGAAACACGACGAAAAGAACTGTCTTCGAGACTGCACGAACATACTATGTGAGGACCAGTCTCCCCTCTCTCTTACTCATACACATACTGCACTGCTAGACTGGACTGCTTGCAATGAACTGAACTCAACTCAACACACAACTACCTGTTAGCCTTGACCCAGTGGCATAGCTGGCGCTGGGAGGGGTAGTTTCTCTCGGTCATGTGACCGTGAGTGCGTAATTTCTGTTTAGATTTTAAATCATTGTAACTCAGCAACCATAGGATGGATTAATTTGGAATTTATAGAGGTTAGTTTTCATGACGTCCGCTACAATTTAGCGT
Source organism: Anabrus simplex (assembly GCF_040414725.1). Taxonomy (NCBI): domain Eukaryota; kingdom Metazoa; phylum Arthropoda; class Insecta; order Orthoptera; family Tettigoniidae; genus Anabrus; species Anabrus simplex. The sequence continues at coordinate 388,404,208 of NC_090267.1, read as the reverse complement.
TTGTTCCATTAAAATTGGTACAGGCGTTGAAAACTTGCGAAAAGAAAGATATTTAGGAGAAATATCTCTAGGGGAGGTGAGCTTTGAACGACAGGTGACGTCACTTGACTCCGCCTAGCGCACTCGTGGAGGCTGGTACATACTGGAACATTCTTTTACTTAGATGTTCGTACGTCGGACGGATCTTATATGCTGGAACAACATTTCTTTTGATAACTATGGACCAGGACCTAGGCTTTACTGGTACACATTGAATAAACATATGTTCAATGATATTCATTTTACGTCCCGCTAATTACCTTTTCAATTTTCAGAAACAACGAGGTGGAGTATCTTTGGTAGGAGTTCTTTTACGTGGCAACAGTAGACGTTTCTGAGCACATTCAAATACCAGCAGGCTCGGATGGATTTGAACCCACCCTCCAGGGTACAGAATGCCAACACAGGACGTACTCGTGTTGAATTGTTGGCTGTGATCAGAGAGTACTCGAAATTATAGATACTGCACGGTGAGGGCATATGTGGCTGTAAGCTTACATTCGGCAGATGGTGGATGCGAACCAAACCATACGTGACCTCGAAGTTCGTTCTGGGAATTTTAATATTTTCACACCACATAAATGCCGCAGATGAACCAATAGTCATTAATGACCATTACCTTCCCAGTCCAAACCTTTTCGTATCCTACTGCCGACAAGGTTGTTATATTGTACTCTTCCAGTAGTCTGATGAACGCGGATATTAGAGTATTCAACAGCATCCGATAATTTGAAATTGGAAGCAAAATTTAAATTTTATTTGTAAAATCACAAAATGGCCACATTTTTATGGGAAATATGTCCATCTTATTGTATTTTGAAGGAGAATACTTTACCATAGCATCCGGTTTAGCACACATTCATAATGCGTTGTCATTTGCTTTACGTCGAACCTACACAGACAGGCTGACCGAAACGCTGGGATAGGACAGGGGTAGGAAGATACCCACCGACGTTCGCCGTTCGTGGCCAACTTATGTTAGGTTGACACTATTTTCTGAAAGGGAATTTTCTACTAATGTGATTGTTCCTTCAGGAACATGATTATGAAAAATCTACAAGAGTAATATAGGTATAAAGTTTGCTATAGTACCCAAAAAGGGGGTTACCTAAAACTAGGAGGACCGGGATTAAAAGCATACCTAGAAGGACTATTACTTGCGATTTCGTGACAGGTATGAATTTCATAGAAGTATGGAGGAATATGATACAATATGTAGCATTTATTGTCGCAAGGAAAGTGCTCACTCGTCAAACATACGGGCTTAATCCTTCTGGTGTGAACGTACAGCCCAGTGTGAAGATGGGAAACCACGGAAAATATTCAAAACTACCGAAGGAGCTAACAGCTGTACCATATGTACCGCTAGGCAGCTACTCGATGCTTAAAAATGTAATAAAAATGACCTATGCTTAAATCTAAGCTTGTGTTGACTGCTGCATCGGTTTAATGGACACTGTCTTCACTAGAAAGGCAAAAAGGGGTGCCATGCCAGCTTAGTGGTGAGAGCGATTCCTCCTGCAATGGTCGATGTCAGGTCGAGTCGTGTTAGTTTAACTCTGCACTATGTGATAATATATTAAGTCAAAACGCATGGAGTCGGCTGTGTGTTACAGCTGGTGCAGTTGTAAGTCTGCATTCGAAAGAAGGTGGGTTCGAATTCATTCAGCAGCAGTCCACAAGAGGATCTTCCTATGTTTCGGATTTCACAAGAGATAAATACTGCAGCTGTATATTAATTAAGGCGAAAGCCGCTTTATTTCCCGTTCTAGCCCTTTACAATCTCATCGTCACCATTTTACTTAGGTTGGCTTACGTTTCTTGACAACTGTTACATTGAAATAACAATTTTAAGACGCTTTTAGTGTTTTTATAGAACGCGTATATCACCGAGAGTATTTCATTTACGATTATGTTTAAAGTCTCAATTGACAGACAAAGGTGAAAGCTACATTTTACAACAAATGAAAATCTCGAACGTAGTTTTCATGAAATAGCTCTTCAAAATAAGGCAACATTTGTGCTAAATATGTGACGTCACGCGCGTATTCTGTTACAAAGATGGCAGCTTTATTGACTCGCGCACTCAGTTGGAGCTTACCTGTCGTTATGAAAACATCCTGGTCAGTTGCATATAATAACCGATTTAACAATGGAAAAGAAAGATTTTGTTAAGATTCCGCTAAAACGTGCAAAATTAAGAGTTGAACCTATAAAAGTGAATGATGAAAGATTAACAGAAATTATACGAAAAGAGGCGTTACTACAAAAAAATTGAAACAGCGAAAAAAGAATTAAGTAAGTCTACGAAACCCTCAAATCCCTGTGGCCATTACAATAGTGACAGCCTACCACCATTGTTTTTTGTTAAGAAGGAAGACATAATGTTTTGTTAAGAAGGAAGCCGTTAGTTTTTGTTAAGAAGGAAGCCATAATGTTTTGTTAAGAAGGAAGTCATTATTGTTTTGTCAAGATGGAAGCCATAATGTTTTGTTAATAAGGAATCCATAACTATTTGTTAAGAAGGAAGCCATAATGTTTTGTTAAGAAAGAAGCCATGACTTTTTGTTAAGAAGGAAGCCATAACTTTTTGTTAAGAAGGAAGCCATAATTTTTTGTTAAGAAGGAAGCCATATATTTTGTTAAGTAAAATACCATAACATTTTTGTTAAGAAGAAAGCTTTTTTTTGTTTTTGTTAAGAAGGAATCCATAGTTTTCAGTTTCGACTCAGTTAATATAACTTTAAAGCTTTTGAGTCAGTGAAAAGCATTAATTCTAACATACGAGTTAACTAGTTGTTCTTTCTCTTAAAACAATTCACCACCGGCATCACTAAAACTATCACCAGTTTCTGTGAGTGGCTCCATAACAAAAATAAACAGAATTTAAAAATAAATGCTTCTACTTGTCAAAGCAATCTCCACCAATTAAATCATGTGTGATTTGATAGAATCTGAAGAACTTCTTTCTAGAACGAAACATGTCATTCCTTGTTTAAATTGTGTTCTCTTTTCTGTTCAGGTATGTTATAGTGTTGTATGCGTTTGCAATTAATGTTCGACAGGCAGAAAAGCTTTAAAATTACCGACATTTATCAGAGGTAGTGCAATTTTAAATCGCTGATAAGAAAGATAATCTAACACGTGAAAAACCAAACATGCAGTTAGTGTTCATGAATATACAGTGTCGTACTACTTTTAATATTGACTTTTAATGTTAATTTTACTACTATAAATGTTACTGTAAGTTTAGTTATATATATTCAGTTTGCCAGTCATTGGGAGTATTTCGTATTCAAGCCTCTCCGGAGCCTTCCAGATACCTTCATTCTTTAAATGGTCAAGGAGCTCTTTCGTTTCTTCCTCCGATTTGGGCACAGTTTTGCAATTACTGTTACGAAGTTATCCGTGGAAGTCAGAGGTGAAAGAAGGTGCGGGCTGGAATGGGTCTAACTACAAGTCCGAAAGATGAATTAACATTTCAATAAAGGTTATATTTTCATAACTTAACAATGGTGACATAGAATTTTGAGCGTACAACAAATAACAAGAAGTTAAATCAGGTACACAATCAAGAAGTCCAAACTTAAACCAGTTTCCACTAGGGGAAATAACAAAATCAGGTACCAGAGTAGATTTACAAGAAAAGCCCGAGATTCGCGTTCTTACAAGTTCTGGGCTTCGTGCCCCAAGTTACAATTCCTGAGCCCTCAGCTCATAACCACAAATTACCAAAGGGCAGAAAACCCCTAATTGCATGGAGCACTTGCTCCCTACTTTTAACCTCAAGCCTCCCAGAGGCACCTTTCACACACAAGAAAGAGCTGACCCGCTCTCAATTTTTCAGGCCTATTTAAGAGGCCATAAACTGACCTCACACTAACTGCCCTCCAGGCACACAAAGAAACAGGGGTATTTAATACCCAACCTACAGGGCCTTCGCATGAAGAAAACAAAACATCAGGTTAAGTTAATGGCCCAAAGTACAGAAAGGTCTGGAGGCGTGAACTTGCACTCCTAAATACACAATATTAAAACCTAAGTGGCTCTAGGCCGATACACAGGGGCTAATCCCAAGCTAGGGAGGTGACTTTAATACATTAAGGAAGAGAAGAAACGGTTACGAAAACGTAGTCACCTCAATTTCAAATGAAGGGGAGCTCGAGAGGGTAAAGCACTCTCTATCCCCGCTTTACAGTAAAAGAGATTTGTAGTCTTTACATAGACTGAAACGGAATTTACATTTTAAAGAGATGGGTTACATATTAAAGGTTTCGAACCCTCCCCGAGAGTTAGACTGCTGAGCTAGCAAGAAATAAAGATGTTAAAAGGCCATTACCTCGTTGAAGAACTGCTGTTTGAAGAACGAGGCGCTTCCCGCCCCCTGCTACATGTTCATACACTGAGTAAGATGTTAGAAGAGTGGCCCGGAGACAAGAAAATCAGCAGTTTTTATACCATCGTGGAAAATTCGAGACCTTTCAAGAATGAGTAGACACACCCCCTCAATTTTTATTGGTAGACTAAGAATTACACATGGAAATTTGAAGAAGAAAGCTATGATTGGAGGAAAATTAATTACAGAAATTACTGATTGGTTAAATTCAAAACAGGCGGAAAGAAAGGATTAATATGCCAACCCACAAACCACAGAACAAAATTTAGTAAAGACAAAACTTATGAATACAAAATTTCTTCAAGAGAGTTCATTCCATTGCGCCAGAGTGTATTACCATAGTTTTTGGTAGAGACATCTGTTAGAGAATGTCCACACTTCTTGATCAATGAAAAACAAAAGCAAATCAGAAACACACAGTGACATCTTCTGATAACCAGTAGAGTTACTTCAGTTTTTAATGTTCAGAGCTTCTCCTGTAGAGAAGTTTCAATTGGTGCAAGATTTGAACTTGCGTCGTAGAAGTGTATCGCCCGGTGCAGTTACTAAGCAAGTTGTTCGTGCGGTCGCGTAGCGGAGAGATTGCATTCGGGAAATAGTGGGTTTGAATCCCCTTGTCGGTAGCCCTGAAAATGATTTTCCGTGGTTTCCCCATTTTCACACCAGGCAAATGCTGGGGTTATACCTTAATTAAGGTCACGGTCGCTTCCTGCCTACTTCTAGATCTTTTGTATCCCACCATCGCCATAAAACCTATTTGCGTCGGTGCGAGGTAAAAGAACTAGCAAAAAAAAAAAAAAACCTATGTGTTCAAAAGTATCCAGACACCTGGCTGAACATGACGTACAAGTTCGTGGCACCCTCCATCGGTAATGCTGGAATTCAATATGATGTTGGCCCACCCTTAGCCTTGATGACAGCTTCCGCTCTCGGAGGCATACATTCAATCAGGTGCTGGAAGTTTGCTTGGGGAATGGCAGCCCATTATCCACGGAGCGCTGGACTGAGGAGAGGTAGCCATGTCGGTCGGTGAGACCTGGCACGAAGTCGGCGTTTCAAAACATCCCAAAGGTGCTCTGTAGGATTCAGATTTGGACTCTGTGCAGGCCAGTACATGACAGGGATGTCATTGTCGTGTAACCACTCCGCCACAGACCGTGCATTATGAGCAGGTGTTCGATCGTGTTGAAAGATGCAATCGCCATCCCCGAAGTGCTCTTCAACAGTGGGAAGCAAGAAGTTGCTTAAAACATCAATGCAGGCCTGTGCTGTGATAGTTTCACGCAAAACAACAAGGAGTGCAAGCCCCCTCCATGAAAAGCACGACCACACTTTAACACCACCGCCTCCGAATTTTACTCTTGGCACTACACACGCTGGCAGATGATGTTCACCGGGCATTCACCATACCAAGACCCTGCCATCGGAGCGCCACATTGTGTACCGTGATTCGTCACTCCACACAACGTTTTTCCACTGTTCAATCGCCCAATGTTTAAGCTCCTTACACTAAGCGAGGCGTCGTTTGGCATTGACCTGCGTGATGATGGGCAGCCGCTCTACCATGAAATCCAAGTTTTCTCACCTCCCGTTTCATAGTACTTGGAGTGGATCTGATTCAGTTTGGAATTCCTGTGTGATGGTCTGGATAGATGCCTGCCTATTACACTTGACGACCCTCTTAAACTGTCGCCGGTCTCTGTCAGTCAACAGACGAGTTCGGCCTGTACGCTTTCGAGCTGTACGTGTCCCTTCACGTTTACACATCACTATCACATCAGAAACAGTGGACCTAGGGATGCTTAGGAGTGCGGAAATCTCGCCTACAGACTTCTGCCATAAGTGACATCCAATCACCTGACCACGTTCGAAGTCCGTGAGTTCCGCGGAGCGTCCCATTTTGCTCTCTCACGATATCTAATTACTACTGAGGTCGCTGCTATGGAGTACCTGGCAGTAGATGGCAGCAAAATGAACCTAAGATAAAAAAAAAAAGTATGTTTTTGGGCGTGTCCAGATACTTCTGATCACATAGTGTACTTTGTTAAGCATATCAGATTAGTGTTGGAACCTCTTGAACGAACTTAGTTTTCCCATATTAAAAGAAGATCGCTTTTCATTAATTATAAATTCGAGTTCCGAAACGAATAATTCAATTATCGTTGATCAAATGACTGTCGATTTATGTACGATACGTAAAATTCTGTGTGTTAAATTCAAAACAATATTTGTCCTCGGAGGAAGGACTCGTGATAGATATACTTTTTAACATGCTTTATATCGCACTGATAGGGCTTATCACGGCGATGGAGCAAGAAACTGCTAGGAGTAGGAAGAATGGGAAACCACGGGAAACGATCTTCAGGGCTGGCTACAGTGGCATTCGAACCCACTATCTCCCGAATGCAAGTTGACAGCTAAGTGACGCCAGTAGCGTAGCCACTTACTCGGCAGATTCAAATTCAATTGCTGATAACGGAGATGACAGTAAAGGAGAAAATTCCTGGAGACTCAGCAGTCTTTATGTATTTCTAATTATCTGCATAAGTTGTGGAAATGTTTAGATGTGTAATTTACAGTGCACTGGAATAGTCTTCGGAGAATGAGGGCGGGAGATGTTGATTGTAAGCCAACTTCCCGTGACCAAAGTTCTGTCACCGAACTTTAAATAATGTCTGCTGCTATCTTACTTTATGATTGTGAAACTTGTTTCGAATCTCAGTTCTTAGTAATCACTGTTTAGTAGTGAGTAGGAGGGTGATATATCTTGAATATTGATTGCTACTGCAGGAAATTACCAGAAGGCACTATTTTTCTTTTCGCTAATGAAATATTGATTTGCAACAATCAACGGAATTTGAAATGAAAAAGAATATAAAGGTCTATAAAATGTGTCATTGTCATATTTACTCTTATCTAGCGCTAATAGTTTTCAATAGTAAGGACATTCGTTCTCCCAGTTGACTATTATTATTAATATGAACTGCAGTCTACGGAATCCTCGGCAGCAGAGACCAAGAAACTGGCATTGCCTACATACATGCATGTATACATACATTCATACATACATACATACATACATACATACATACATACATACATACATACATATTCATTATCGACTAATATATAATTCACCGAGCGAGTTGGGCGTGCGGTTCGGAGCGCGCAGCTGTGAGCTTGCATCCGGGAGATAGCGGGTTCGAATCCCACTGTTGGCAGCCCTGAAGATGGTTTTCCGTGGTTTCCCATTTTCGCACTAGGCTGTACCTTAATTAAGGCCACGGCCGCTTCCTTCTTATCCCTAGGCCTTTCCTCTCCCATCGTTGCTATAAGACCTATCTGAGTCGGTGCGACGTAAAGCAAAAAAGCACCAAAAGAAAAATGTGTCATTCGCCGTTCTGTATGCAAACGCCATCTGGCTGCTTTCCCGCAAATTTCGACGTTCCGTTTTACTCTAGACCTAGTAGAGGGCACAGTAAACAGAATCTCTCTTGGGCATCAGTGACTGAGTTTTAACTAATTTTGTCGGGTGAACACCATATGTGTCACCAGAGATCTTTTACATGCCACCTTGTCTCCCTCTACTCCTCTTACCCCCCGTATCTGAGTTTATCCTTCTGCATAGCAACCTATCCTCATTCATTCACCTCACCTGAACCCACCACCGAAGCCGGGTCTGTTCAAAATGTGTGTCCTTCAAATACTTACGGTGTTACTCCCACAGTCTAGGAGTAACAAGCGTGCCTCATTTTCGGAGGCTCAGAGGGCTAGTTCGAGATCTACTCAACCATTGTGAGAACAATTCAAGAGAAATCCGACTGTGAGATAGCGGCTGCGGTCTAGAAAATGGTACTTAGTGCTGACCAAGCATCACCTCGTGGTCTGTAGGCCTTCGGAATCAGCAGCGGTCACTTGGCCGACCAACATCCATCAGAGCTGATGCACTGTGGGGTTGGTTTTAAAATATAAGATGTAGCCTACATCTTCATAACTGGTGTGAAAATGGGAAACCACGGAAAACCATTTTCAGGGCTGCCGACAGTGGGATTCGAACCTACTATCTCCCGAATACTGGATACTGGCCGCACTTAAGCGACTGCAGCTATCGAGCTCGGTACTAATCTATCTATCAATCATTGACAAGCTATAGAGATCCAAGCGCATTATCAAAAACAGTTGATCAACTATGAACCTGAACTTTATACAACTGAAAGAAGATTCACACCTTCTGACGACATGACTAAATGATATGGGCAGGCAGTACATTCAAAAATCAGCAATGTATTGCTTTTTAAACCCATAGGCCTATTACAAAACTTTAGGAATAAAGAGTTAGGGAAAAAATGTTGTAATGTCTTCGTGTATGCGCAATGCATATTAATCCTCCGGAGATGTTCATGCGCAACTAATGTATGGAAAAACGGTAAAAGCTGACCACTGCGCAACACTTAATAGACCATTGGTATGTATACATGGAAGAACTTTTCAAATCCCAACTGTTTGAAGGACTTTACAACGAATTTGGGAATCATTCCAGTTCTCCTTGCAACACAATTACTACATAGGAAGTGTTCCCAGTTAATCTAAAACGTTCTGAAAGCCAAGCACTTTCATATTAAAATATCGATTGAATGGACTGGAAAGGTATAGAAAGGAAAATATTCCGTAGGGAGCCAATTAGCCATATTTCTCTCTCATTACCCATCTGTACAAATTTCTGCGTTCATTAATGTATAATTGGCGCTGTAGATTACAATACATCTGTGATGAACTGACGGATAAAAGTCGCTTCCATCACCCAGGGGAGCATCCGCACAAATTACTTGGTAATGGATCACAGCTTATTAGGGAAAATATAAGTGTCTAAAATGTCCATTATATTAAATTTACTCTGCTTTCACGGTTAGTTACAATACACGGCTTATTATGACTTGATGTACGTCAATAATTTTTATTCACTTGTTATTGATTTCGTTTTTAAAATCATGTTACTATCAGCCGTCTTACGTTTCTATGTAAGTAAAATATTTCGATGGACTCTGTTATTACGATGTTCTTAGGGTTGTTTACTAGTGAAATATTTTGGAACCTACAGTAGGGTACTTGTTTCAAGATTTCCAGTAAATATTTATCCCAGAATTTTCACCTGGTTGCGACAGAAGGCATTGTGACTGAAGATAGTCTCCCAAGATATCCATCCATGTCCGGACACATCATGTTTTACCAACGCGTGTGGGTGAAAGTGGCAGAATACATCCACGTTATCCCCTGCCTGATGTAAGAAGAGACTGAGAAGGAACTCCACATGTTGTCAGTTCGGGGATGTGGGTTGGTGACCGTGCGGAGACTCCAGGCGAGTCTGCCATTGCTTTCATGTACTTGTGAAACTACTCACTTTCATGCTTCCTATACGACCTTGTTATTCTATCTGAGTCTGCAGAGGATATGGAGAAATTTCTGAACGGTATGGACACAGTCTTGGAGAAGGAACACAAAACCAAACCCCATGGCACAACCACCCATGGCCTACCAAAAAAACCGCTCTTCAGCTCGAAGACCTGCAGATAATGAGGCTTCATGTGGTCGGCACAACGAATCCTCTCGGCAGTTTTTCTTGGCTTTCTGGACCGGGGTCACTATCTCACCGTCAGATATCTCCTCAATTATAATCATGCAGGCTGAATGGACCTCGAACCAGCCCTTAGACACAGGCAAAAAAAAGAGCCTGACCTCGCCGGGAATAGAACCCGGTGCCTCCAGGTAAGAGGCAGGCACGCTACGCCTAGACCGCGGGACCGGCAGAATGAGCACAAATTTTAAACAAAACTCAGAAATTAATATTAAAAGAAATACATTAATATATTTACTCGGCTAGTATAATAACTAGCGATGGCAGAAGTAAGGAAATAAAATGCAGATTAACACAAGCAAGGAAGACCTTTCGTAAGATAATAAATTTGGTCACGTCGAAGATGGATTTAGCAATAAGAAATATGTTTTTGAAGAGTATCGTCTGGAGCATGGCACGATATGTAACTGAGATGAGGACCAACACTAACTCAGATATAAAAATAATAGGAGCTCTTCAATTGTGGTGTTACAGAAGAATGTTGAAGGTGAGGTGAGTAGATCGAATAGATACCGAATTGAATTGGTGAGAAGAGAACAATTTGTCTAAATTTGACCTTAATAGATAGGATTATAGGACACATCTTAAGACACCCAGGAGTTCTTCAGTTAATTTTGAGGGAAGTGTAGACGGTAAGAATGGTAGTGGTAAACTAAGACATGAATATGACAAACAGATTAGAGTAGTTGTAGGATATAATAGTTACGTAGAAATGATAGATGTAGGATGTAATAGTTTTTTAGAAATGAAAAGATTAGCACGGTATAGGGTGACATGGAGCGCGGCATCAAACTGGTCTATTGGCTGATGATCGAGAAAACATCAAAAACAACATACAACCTTCTTTGGTCAACTATTGTTCTCTGTTGATTCTCACGGCGTTAGATTTGCATGGTCTAGGTAGTGTTACGTTATTACATTCTTCATGGCCCTTCCGTTTCCACTGCAGAATCTTCATTTTCGTCTTTCTTATAAGAATTAAGGACGAATTGTCCAGTTGTATATCTTCTTAAAACTACCACCACCACAATCACCACCTTCTTGCCCATATACTGTTCTGATTGATACTACTGTAGATTGTCTGATCAAACATCTCAATTACCGAGCTCGATAGCTGTAGTCGCTTAAGTGCGGCCAGTATCCAGTAAACGGGAGATAGTGGGTTCGAGCCCCACTGTCGGCAGCCCTGAAGATAGTTTTCTGTGGTTTCCCATTTTCACACCAGGCAAATGCCGGGGCTGTACCTTAATTAAGGCCACGGCCGTTTCCTTCCACTTCCTAGGTCTTTCCTATCCCATCGTCGCCATAAGACATATCTGTGTCGGTGTGACGTAAAGCAAATAGCAACATCTCAATTTCATTTCTAGATTATCTAATTGACCACAATCGAACCATGTTTTGATTATGAAACCATATAACATGAAATTATTCCTTAAGCGATGTCTTCTTCTCTTCGGCGTCTGTCCAATAACTTAGATTCGGAAGTGCATGTGGATTCGACCCAGTATTACATCCGCATGCCCTTCCTAGCACCAACATTATGGGCAGGGAAACAATTATTCCTTAAGGCAGAGAAAGACACCAAATGTGGCCCGACAAGGAAGTGAACTCAGAGCCCTCTAAATCAAAGATCGCTTCGCTGATCATTCAGCAAAAGAGCCGGACATAATTATATACTCGACGGATAGTGCGGCAACAATGAGGTTCAACTGGAAGATGATAGGAAAACTGTATCAAGAGAGTTGTGAAGCTTTTGATGACATTGTCATGAAATAAGTAGGTTCACGGCGGTTCTTGATCTGGTTCAACTTCTTATTCCCCAATAATTTTCGGTGGGATTAGTTACTCTGTATATCATAGTTGTAGAATACATTCCTGCCTCTCATAAGATGCGACAACAAGGAGACCCGAATGCTCTCAACTGAAGAGCATGGGTGGTGACCGGGGGGCGCCATCCTCAGCCTGGCATTGCTTACACTCATTTGTGGTAAGCTTCTCACTTTCCACTTCCCAATCTGAGATTTCTTGATCTACTCCTGTTCGCTTTCGACCGCTATGGTATTTCTTTTGTCGATAACTTCATTATTTGAAGTGTCGTAGCTCTGTCTTTTCCGTTCGTGTTAGCGTAAAGCGAGAAGGGTTGCCAAATTGTTCTTCCACCACCACCACCACCACCACCACCACCACCACCACCACCACCACCACCACCATATTTCCTCTGTATCTTTTGATCCTGTTTTGATCTGAAGTGATGGACAAGTAGCGTAACGTAATGTTACGTACTGTTGTTGGTTAAGTGCTTTCACTTACTGCCATGGAATGCTGGCATTTTAAGTGTCCTTATTTGCGAGATATCCGTGTTAACAAACTTCTTAATGAACCTATCTTAAGTACTAAATTCCGATATTCTACTGTCTCATAAAGATACCCATAGCAATAAAAGGAGAACCTTGGTGATACTATTTCCGGACCCGCGGTGTAGTGGTAGCGTGCCTGCCTCTTACGCTGAGGCCGTGGGTTCGATTCCCTGCGAGGTCAGGTTATTTTTACCTGCATCTAAGGGCAGCCGTGAGGTCCATTCAGCCTACGTGATTACAACTGAGGAGCTACCTGGTGGAGAAATGGCGGCCCCGATCATCATCATCATCATCATCTGTTTACCCTCCAGGTTCGGTTTTTCCCTCGGACGTAGCGAGGGATCCCACCTCTACCACCTCAAGGGCAGTGTCCTGGAGCTTCAGACTCTTGGTCGGGGGATACAACTGGGGAGTATGACCGGTACCTCGCCCAGGCGGCCTCACCTGCTATGCTGAACAGGGGCCTTGTGGAGGGATGGGAAGATTGGAAAGGATAGGCAAGGATGAGGGAAGGAGGCGGCCGTGGCCTTAAGTTAGGTACCATCCCGGCATTCGCCTGGAGGTGAAGTGGGAAACCACGGAAAACCACTTCGAGGATGGCTGAGGTGGGAATCGAACCCACCTCTACTCAGTTGACCTCCCGAGGCTGAGTGGACCCCGTTCCAGCCCTCGTACCACTTTTCAAATTTCGTGGCAGAGCCGGGAATCGAACCCGGACCTCCGGGGGTGGCAGCTAATCACGCTAACCACTACACCACAGAGGCGGACGGCCCCGATTATTATTATTATTATTATTATTATTATTATTATTATTATTATTATTATTATTATTATTATTATTATTCGAATAAACCTTTTGAGGGTACGAGAAATCAAGTTTGGTTACTTTTCTTTGCATTTAACTTTCTTCGTTTCCAGACTTCCTTCATTTTCTGAGAATGTTTTTCCTTTTTCTCTTGAAGTCCATTTCTCTCCAGTTGCTAATTTCTTTCTCTCCTGAAATCCTGGCTTTCGTGTTACTTCTCTGGAACGTGTTCTGTTTTCTATCGTATCTATTTTAATTCGAGCGTTTTCCATATCAATTTCAATTTCAATGAATCACGTTGGCTGGGAATTGTTACTGTTCAGTAAGTTGAAGATTTGTTCAGTTAGTCTATTGCTATTCATTCTATAAACGTGTCCAAAAAACTGGTATCTTCTTTTCCTCATTACAGTTGTCAGTTTTTCAACTTTTAAATATAGCTCTCTGTATGATCATAGTAGAAATTCGGCATTGTTGTTTCTTATAGGTCCCAGTATTTTTCTCAAAATTCTTCTTTCAACTTTTTCTAATTTTTCAAAACCAAAATTCTTGTAAGTTTAAGAGTTTCTGCTGCATATAAAATTTCTGGTCGGGCCACTGTTTGATAACGTTTTAGTTACAAGTTCCAATATAGAGATTTTTTTATTGTATATATTTTTTGTCATGTGAAACAACCTTTCCATTTTGATCACTCGTATTATTATTACTTTTTTATGTCATTTTTAACTTAGCAAGACAACATCAAGCAACCAAACTCGCAACCACCATCCAAAGAAGAAGTAATACAAATCATCCAGTCTCTGAAAAACAAGCATCCGGAGAAGATTCAATAGTAGCCAAACTTTGGAAGCAGGCTGTAGACAAGACTGTAAGCAAGTTGACAGAAATTCTACAAAACATCTGGGAGACCGAAACTTTGCCTAGTGACTGGACCACTGCATTGATTCATCCCTTACACAAGAAAGGAGACTTGACTGACATCAATAATTATCGAGGAATCTCATTGGTACCTGTCACATACAACATTTTCTCTAAAGCCTTATTAAATAGAGCCGAACCTAAACTAGACCCACAATTAGGAGAGTACCAGGCAGGATTTAGAAAATGACGCTCTTGTACAGAACAGATACTCAATCTTCAATCAGTATTATATCAAGCAAAAATATCCGGTAAGAAATACGTTGTCATTTTCGTCGACTTTACAAAGGCGTATGACTCAGTAGACAGACCTACTCTTATGAAGATTTTGTAGGAACTAGGACTAGATGAGAAGACCCACAACCTAATCAAACAGACATTAAGCAACACCAGGTCACGAGTAAAGTTAAGAGGAACCATATCAGAAAGTTTTGAAATTAAATCAGGTGTGAGAGAGGGAGATGGTTTGTCCCCTCTCCTCTTTAACTGTGCCCTGGAAAAGGTAATCAGAGAGTGGTGAAAGGAATTAGCTAGAAAGGAGATTCCAAGTGGCATTTATCTGGGACATAAGTGCAATGAGCTTAATGTTGACTGTCTGGCGTTTGCCGATGACCTGGCCATTATATCTAATTCAATAGAAACTTCAGTGAAACAACTAAATGTTCTCAGACAACAAGCAGCGTAGATTAGGCTACATGTGTCTCTTGAAAAAACACAATTCATCACGAACATCGGAGAATCTCCTTGAAAGTTGCATCTGGAACAGGGAGAGATCAGGAAAACCAACAGGTTTAAGTACTTGGAAGAATGGCTGGAAGCTAATCTCTCTGAAGGAACAGCTTTGTCAACTCGAGTTAACAGGCTTGAAATGGCCTACCAACTGACGAAGAATACCTATAATAAAAAGTGTCTCTCTCAAGATGAAGCACTACCGGACAGTCATCCGCCCTGAGGCCTCATATGCTTCAGGATGTTTAACAGTCAACAGGAAGGGACTTATGGAAAAACTTGAAATCCGGGAAAGAAAGATAATGAGGAACGATCTGGGGCCAGTCAAGGAAGGTGACAGATATAGAAGACAGCCTAGCCAAGAGCTCTACAAGTACTGTGAGAGAATAACGAATGTAGCAAGGAAGAGACGCCTAGCATTCTATGGGCACACCTATAGGATGCATCCGACCAGGTTGACCAACCGGATTCTCAGCTACTGGCAAAATAGGAAGACCAAGTCACCATGGTAGATGGAAGTGGATAAAGATCCATAGGAACTGGGAATAACAGAAGGAAACTTAAAGGATCGGACAACACTCGGGAAGATACTTAAACATAAGGAGTTCCAGAACAAACTACCAACGAAGAAGACTGGCGCCCTTTTGACAAAGGAGAGGAAGGAGCAACACAGCCTGAGGATGCGCAACTACCGGGCAAACATCAAAGCCCATTCCAAAATGTAATAGTTGAATGTCGTGGTCCTTAGCCGGCCTATACGAAACAAGAAGATTATTATTATTATTATTATTATTATTATTATTATTATTATTATTATTATTATTATTATTATTATTATTATTATTATTATTATTCAGGGAACATATCACTTCGTCGAACATCTCGTCTCCTTATTCACAATCCTTCCCAGCCCAAAGTCTGCAACATTTTCGTTAGAATACTCCTTTGTCAGAAATCAGCCAGAGCAAATCATTCTGCTTTCCTTTCGATCTTTCTCCAGTTCTCGTATCAAATAGTTCTGGTGTGGCTCTCATTCTCTAATTGGGGTCTTACCAGAGACTTCTACGTCCTCTACTTTACATCCTTACTGTAACCTCGAAATACCCTCATAACCATTTGAAGAGATCTGTAACCTTTTTTAACTACCCCGTCATTGTGAAGTGATGACAAATAAGCTTGACCGGAGCTTTCAAAAGTAGGAAAATCATAATATGAAGATAAAGTTTAAATTGAAAAGGACAAACTAGGGCAAATATTCATTTACAGGACGAGAAGTAAGGGACTGGAATAAATTACCAAGGGAAATGTTCAATACATTTCCAAGTTCGTCGTAAACATTTAAGAAAATACTCAGTAAACAGTTGGTACAGAATTCACCACTTGGGCGACAACCATGAATGCAAATCCGATAGGGTGGTGGAATTATATTCCACCGAATTCTTTAACATCCTGGGAGCCGATGACACAGCGTTGTAGTGTTTAAACCCCCTCAAATGCCATCGACTGAGCCGGCATCCGAAAATTATATCCTAAGAACAAGAGGAGAACGACTAAATAACCACACCACTGGAATCACCGGAAGTAGAATACATCGGTGCTTGACTTGGGGAACGGACTAAAAACTGTAAAGCTACTTTTACTTGGCGAAAGGTATCCAAAATGATACTCGAAATTATACTCAGAGCAGTTATGCTAACTCTAAGTACAACCAGAATGCACAATGAGCATGTGTAGAAGTCACGGTAGATAACGCAACGACAGCAGGTATTCTAAGTATAGAGTAGACAAAGCATAGTAATGCAGATGGCTATGCCTTCGTGTGAAGCACGTTCTATTTTAATTTTTTGGTGTGTAGGTTGCCTGTCCATCAATTTCAATGTCCCATTTTACTTGACTATACAGCAGAGCAACAGGAATTAACCAATGGCTGAGTTTCTTATTAATTTTTATCTGGTGAATATCAATTATGTCACCAAAGATCTTTTATATGGCGACCTCGTACCATATGGCCTGTCGAATGGAATTTTAAGTTCCCTACAAAAAAAAAAAACCACTACCTTTTTCCGGGTTGGACCCACGATCATGGGATTTGGAGTTCGACACATCACCACTAAGCTATAAAGGGAGCCATTATTTTAATCATAACGTAAACATATTAAGTTTCCTCTGCTGTGCGTGAAACTGAAACACAAAATATATTATTGATTTTTTATAAGTTATGATGCTAATAATAATAATAATAATAATAATAATAATAATAATAATAATAATAACAATAATAATAATATAGTAAATAAAACACATTTCCCTTGGCGTCTGAAACCGACACAAAATGGAAAATTAGTGCACTTCACTTACAGTTTATAAATGGCGTGAGCTGGGCTGAGTGGCTCGGACGGTTGAGGCACTGGCCTTCTGACTCCAAATTGGTAGGTTCGATTCTGGATCAGTCCGATGGTATTTGAAGGTGCTCAAATACGTCAGTCACGTGTCGGTAGATTTGCTTGGCAAGTGAAAGAAGTACTGTGGTACTAAATTTAGTCTCCTCCGCCTGTCCGAAAACCTTAAAAGAAGTTAGTGAGATGTAAAAATAACATTATTATTATTATTATTATTATTATTATTATTATTATTATTATTATTATTATTATTATTATTATTATTATTATTATTATTATTATTATCTGGCGTGGGTAGAAGACCAAATTTCGAGCTCCGGATAAAAAAAGCTATAGGAACGGCCCAGGGGGAAAACATTTTTATTTTATTTTTATAACGTTGAGTCA
This sequence comes from Anabrus simplex, assembly GCF_040414725.1. Classification (NCBI taxonomy): domain Eukaryota; kingdom Metazoa; phylum Arthropoda; class Insecta; order Orthoptera; family Tettigoniidae; genus Anabrus; species Anabrus simplex. Next base: position 388,386,549 of record NC_090267.1, on the reverse strand, counting down.
GGCAACTATTTTGACACACGTGTCAGAAATAGATATTGACACTGAGTATTCGAATGCACTTTCGTGTTCACAAGAACACTTTGTTTAAGAGTGGAGCTGGATTTGACCTTTAGCCTGCACTGCCAGCCACTTATAGTAAAGTAGAATTTTAAATTGTGGTAAAGAATTTGCTGATAATATTAATCATTTCGTTGGAGTTACAAGGTAAGCTCTAGACGCCGTATTTTAATCAGCTCTAAGAGCTGTAGGTGAGGTATGGTAGATATACAACACGATATGGTTTGCGTGACACAGCAATATTAAAGTGACGCTGTACAACTTTCACGTAATACTTTTTTTCTCTTTGCTCCGCTGCCATTTTACTCTCCTATTTCATATATTTCTTCTTCGTCGTTGTGTTTGTTTGAATTGAAAGAGGCACTTATTCAGAGAACCAACAACGAGAGTAAAACAAACAGTTCTCTTTTATAACAGTTCTCTTGCATACTGCTCTACTATCTGCATGCAGTTCAAACCTTTATTATGATTTGACATGAGTCACAAATCTTGTCTTCTTTTAAATATTACAGTAACTTACGTTTCAAAGATCTCAGTGAAAGCGCGATCTCCTTCCCTCTCTTCAACTTGTTTCGTATTCTGGTGGGGTCGCGTATGCGATGTGTGTCGCTCTATGAACTTAACACAATTTTATATCCGGATGCCTTTCATGAGGGGGGAATTTATTCGAATATTTCATGTTCCCGTATCTGCATAAAGAGAAATTACATAAAATAGATGTGAACCCTGAATCCTTTAAACAATATGCAAATGCGCTGACCATTCGCCCAAGAAGCTCGACGCACAAACCCGATGTATGTTGTATGTATGGTGGGTATTCAGCCCGAAGGCTTGTTTGATCCTCCACAGCTCCTCCAGCAGCTGTTATATATATCCTAGGCGTCACTGAAGACGCATACTAGGAAAATGAGGAGTGACGTAGTTTCCCGTTGCTTTCCTCAAATGACCAGAAGTTGATGTTAAATATCATTTTGCCAAGCCCATTAAAATGCATGCACCAACCGACCCTAAGAGCGATATTTTCACACTGTTCACAAGAGGGATCGTCTGAATAAGAAATGTTATTAATGGCGTTGCTCATACCTCGGTCACTTCGTGTTGTCAAAGCCAGTGATGAGATTGAGACCGGTCAATGAAAGTAAAAGAATTATTCTACCCCACACCAGAGCACAGAGTGCACTGTAAACATCACATCCCGCCAGCAACGGCGAACAGACCCGATATGATGGAAAATAAATAAATAAATAAATAAATAAATAAATAAATAAATAAATAAATAAATAAATAAATAAATAAATAAATAAATAACATACATACATCATCATTATAGACTGTTATGCCTTTCAGCGTTCAGTCTGCAAGCCTCTGAGAATTTATTAAACGTCGCCACAATCCTCGATTTGCAACTAGTGTTGTGGCCTCATTTAATTCTATACCTCTTATCTTTAAATCGTTAGAAACCGAGTCTAACCATCGTCGTCTTGGTCTCCCTCTACTTCTCTTACCCTCCATAACAGAGTCCATTATTCTCCTAGGTAACCTATCCTCCTCCATTCGCCTCACATGACCCCACCACCGAGGCCGGTTTATGCGTACAGCTTCATCCATCGAGTTCATTTCTAAATTAGCCTTTATCTCCTCATTCCGAGTACCATCCTGCCATTGTTCCAACCTGTTTGTACCAGCAATCATTCTTGCTACTTTCATGTCTGTTACTTCTAACTTACGAATAAGATATCCTGAGTCCACCCAGCTTTCGCTCCCGTAAAGCAAAGTTGGTCTGAAAACAGACCGATGTAAAGATAGTTTCGTCTGGGAGCTGACTTCCTTCTTACAGAATACTGCCGATCGCAACTGCGAGCTCACTGCATTAGCTTTACTACACCTTGATTCTACCTCACTTACTATATTACCATCCTGGGAGAACACACAACCTAAATACTTGAAATTATCGACCTGTTCTAGCTTTGTATCACCAATCTGACATTCAATTCTGTTGAATTTCTTACCTACTGCCATCACTTTAGTCTTCGAAAGGCTAATTTTCATACCATACTCATTGCACCTATTTTCAAGTTCCAAGATATTAGACTGCAGGCTTTCGGCACAGTCTGCCATTAAGACCAAGTCGTCAGCATAGGCAAAACTGCTTACTACATTTCCACCTAACTGAATCCCTCCCTGCCATTTTATACCTTTCAGCAGATGATCCATGTAAACTACGAACAGAAAAGGTGAAAGATTACAGCCTCGTCTAACTCCTGTAAGTACTCTGAACCAAGAACTCATTCTACCATCAATTCTCACTGAAGCCCAATTGTCAACATAAATACTTTTGATTGATTTTAATAAATAAATAAATAAATAAATAAATAAATAAATAAATAAATAAATAAAATAAATAAATAAATATGAGTGTTGGGGCACAAGTCATGGCAATCATTTCCCCCATCTGTACACTCTGCTACCATATACTTGTCAAATGTCATGGAAAGCATGACTTTCATAGTACAAGGACACTGCATGAAATGGCGTTGTGTTGGACAGATACTATGCACTGGGCGATGAAACTGCATGAGGGAAGTGAGGCACTGCGCAGAAGTTAATAAAGGGTTTGAAAGTACCGGGAGTAGTGGAACAGCCGCCATGCTCACCGGACCTCCCTCCCTGCATCCAAAGTGATAAAAGCCATTGCTGGAGAAATGGTTTGTGTCACGAAAGAACATTATCAACGCTGTATAACATGAGATTTCAAAATTCACACGTAGTAAGGTGACTGGTTTCTGACGTCTCCCGCATCGTTGGAATCCTGTTGTGTACAATCTATGCGACCACTTAGATGGTTTGCCGTAAATGTTACTGTACCCTCTGTGAATAAATATTGTGTAGCACAAGGATTATTCTCGACAAAAAACGAAGGTTTAAAGATCGGGTGCTTACCGGGGAACCGAGGAGAAGTTAGATGAATTGATGGAACGTTTAGAACAAACTCCTCTAAAATCCCTATTGCGGTTTGCACAGGAAATGTAAATATCTATGACCTAAGTACATGAACTAAGCATGGCGAGCTACCGAACTCTTGAAACTGAAACCATACAAGATCGGTGGTCTAGAAATTGCTGCTACGTAATCATGAGATTCGGATACAGTTCTGCAATTGGACTTTCTGGAACAGTAATGATAGAGTAATTCACCCATGTTTAATATCATTCTCTAACGAAGCAAGGTTCTATATATACAAAAATAGCAGATATTGGAGCACAGACAAAAAGCGATTTTACAAGTTAAATTCATTTGCATGACCTGAAGGTTTGTGTGGTGTGCATTAAATGTATACTTTCTGAACAACTGACCGATATTGAGTTTCAGTCTGGATTTTCCCAAAATGACTCTGCTACCACACATACGACTAGTAAGTCATCAAAGTTCATTCAGTTAAGTTTTTTATAAAAGATAATGGCCTCCACAATCCCCTGATCTAACTGTAGGTCTATACGATTTTTATCTAAAATGAAAAATAAATTGTATGCAACAAACCATCACACACTTGCAGAACTGAAAGAAAATATCATGCGAGAAATTCCTTCAATTTCAGAAAACGTGTATGATATAACATTTCGGGAAAATATGCCAGAAATTAGAATAGAGGAGGACAACATTTCTAACATTTCCTGTCATAAAAATATTATTTATAATTTTAAGTTGGACACACTACTTGGACAACAATTCGCTACGTTTTCAAGTGGAAACAAAATTCCATCCCTACGAGCCTGCATTACGGGAAAAAGAGCCAAATGACCCTACGTGTAGCGACACTTCCCTATGGTTGGCATCACTGTATTTCATTCGATATCTTGTGACGGACGTATTTTTAATGACGGTGATAATCTCAAAACATCGCGTAGCATCCGAAATATTGGAAATCAATACTTTTATCTTTACCTCAAAGACGCTCAGCATACATTTGAAAAGCGCCTGAATGATAATTGGAGAATGTATTCTATATTATCACTAGCTCTGTTTCCGGACTGGCTGTTCTCCCTCTTGTTCCTTAACGTTCCCTTCACAAACGGAGTCTTGGTGGCTGGCTGCGACCAGCGATATATTCTCGTATTCGGATTATCTTTCTGACAATTCACTTGTCTCGTTAGGATTTCATATCGAACCTGAGTCTGCTGGTCTCTTTTGATAGTATGTTTAATGACAATTTTATGCTTGTAGCAGTGACTGGAGGTGTGAATGAGATAATTACTTGCGATTTCTGTGTATGCTGTATGTGTGAGGGGCTTGCATCCCAGTACATTATTTTTTCTCGACTAATTGCCAGTATGGTTTTATGTATGAATATTGGAAATATATTCGACAGGACATTAACTTTATATTGAAAAGTATGTTCAACAGATAACTCTCTTAATTAGTTGGGGAAATACGCACAGATTCGAGAATTTTCTTTTGGAACATTATGACATCTCTTCTTATGAATGTATGAGACATACTTGTCTTCTGAACTCAATGGAGTTACATGCGTTATATTGCTGTCATGTGTTTCAGCAGTTTAATTTGATTTTGTAAACACTTGTTCTTTATAAGGTTTGTTGCTGCTTTATTTTAAATATTCCAGTTGAATTACAGACTATAAACTGCCTTATAGTAGTGCCATATTTTCGATCCGCCTTCAATCACCCTCTTACTGACTAGTTCTTCATATAAGCCTTATGCTAGCACCTTTTCGATTTGTAACACTGGCAAGTTCTTAATAAAGAAAATATATCAAATGATACTGGAATTGACAAGGTAACCATTCAATTTTCTAATTCTAATCTTAATGTTGAGGTTTCAGGATCTCCCCGAGGCTCAGATATTCAGACTTTAGCTGTGTTTTCGCTATACGTACTTGAGTTATTAAGTTCGCTATTCCCAGCAAGAAGCAGTTGCGTGCATACAGTATAAGAAGAACTACGGTCATTGTTGTGGAGGGTAGTTGAATGTCAACGGCGTAACTTGAGAATGTAGTTTGAGCAACGGTCAACTTTCAAGTTCTGCAAAAAAATAGGCAAATCCATTAGCGAAACGTTTGAGATGATCAAGTCGAAATCGCCCGGATCCCCACGACGGAAAAAAAGACGTGGAAAGGCAGGGCAAAAGACTGTGTAATCCTTGTACTGTTAACGCCAGTCCACGAACATATTGACCGTAGTACGTACATAGGTGTACTGTAAAAACCAGTCCAATAAGTTATTGACTACAGTACAGGAGTATACGCCGAATTGCCTACACTGAAGGCGCCAGTCCACGAACAAATTTGACTATAGTACAGGAGTGTACACCGTTTTCCCCACACTGTAGGCCCCAGTCCAAGAACTTGCTGGCTGTAGTAGTATATCGGATCCAAACCTTGGTGAAACCCTATGAAAATTGTGATGGCCTAACTTAAGGTCAAAGGGTTCGGTGTATATTAATATGCAAACACCCATAATTTACTCACCTGACATAGCCCCGGACATTTCGCCAGTCACCACATTACTAAGCGTCAGTTGTTTCATCACTTTATCCAGAATTGTCTGGAAATAGATTAAGTAAGCTCTTTTATATGCCTTTCAGACCTTTCCCACACACATACATACCTGTAGCTGAGGAACATATATCTTCCTGGCTTCGTATTTCCCGCTTGGTAATTCAAACTGGTACCACACGTTTGTTTAGGCTTAGCTTTCTCTATGTAACATCAAGGAGCACTTGGCCGTAAAACTTTTATGTGCGTCTGCCCTTCTCAACAGTATTAAGAAATGTCTATATAGTACACAGTATAGTACATAATATATCATTCAACCGCTAAGAAACTGTATAATATCGACAGCATCGAGTAAGAGCCTTAATCTCAGATGAATATAGGAGGAAAGGTTATAATGTTTATGAAGAAGTCTATGCCATATCATATGGCAGAATTAGACGCATAGACATAATTATTCTTGAAAATAGCAGGTAAAAAGGCTGTACAATAGAACCAATCGTTATATTTGAGCATCAGAAAGACCAGCCAGAAGAAGTAGACGATAAAAAAATGGGAATTAACTTTCCGACAGTCCACTTCTACAAAAATAAATTTCATGTATAAGAAAATGAAGTGATTGGGTTGATGTTTGGAACACGTGGTATCGTACCAGCATTCTTCATACAGTTCTTGGAGAGCTTTGTCGTACTGTAAGGCGGAATATAAAACATTGAACATGATTTAATCAGTAATTCAATTTGAATTGTAAAATCCCACCTCTACAGTTAGTAATACCCAGCACTATACAATGCTTATACTCAGATTACAAATTTACAGAAATCTAGGCCTATATTTTTGCAGGATGGCAACCTGTAAATTCGTGCTATTTGCTTTACGTCGCATCGACAAAGATAGGTCTTATGGCGACGATAGGAAAGGAAAGGCCTAGGAATGGGATGGAAGCGGCCGTGGCCTTAATTAAGGTACAGCTCCAGCGTTTGCCTGGCGTGAAAGTGGGAAAACATGGAAAACCAGCTTCAGGACTGCCGACAGTGGGGTTCGAACCCACTATCTCCCGGATGCGAGCTCACAACTGCGCACCTCTAACCATACGGCCAACTCGTCCGGTACCTGTAAATTCAGGAAGATGGTAGTCTCATAAGAAATCATCGTTCTCTCTAGAGTGTATTTGAATATTTGAAGGAATGCAAACTGCTTTGGAAATTCTGATGAAGTGAAGTAAATTGTGTGTCACCTTAAAACTCAAATGTTTACATCACAAATTCGTGTAAAACATTTGTGTTAAAGGGGCTTTGTTATTTTCCTTATTTATTTCATTACATATTAAAAAATATAATTTTTGGTTCGTATTGACAAATCACAATTAAAATACAGGAATTGTATGCACCTTATTCAATATATAATGTTGTTAAGTGTAAAATTAACACATGGATAGTATACAGCATAGACATGTTTCGATCCTTTGGATCATCACAAGTACATAAGAATGTTATACACCGAGCTAGATAGCTGCAGTCGTTTATGTGCGGCCAGTATCCGGTATTCGGGAAATATTGGGTTCGAAGCCCACTGTCAGCAGCGCTAAAGATGGTTTCCGTGGTTTCCCATTTTCACACCAGGCAAATGGTGTAGACGTGCCTTAATTAAGGCCACGGCCGCTTCCTTCCTAGTCCTAGCTCCTTCCTGTCCCATCGTAACCATAAAACCTGTCTGTGTCGGTGCGACGTAAAGCAACTTGTAAAAATAGTTATAAAACAATTAAAATATAAAGGCATTTGCATGATAAGTTCGTTTTAGGAGTTATGTCCTCTCATTGCGATCTTCTTTTGTGAAAATCTTCTTGCGTGTGTCTCGTCGTTACATGTCTGTGCTTTAAACTATCCATGCGTTAATTTTAGAGTTAAAAATTTGAGTACTGAGTAATATGGATAAAAGTTGTATATTTTAATTATTTACTTCAATTTGTTAATTTCAAGTTTAAAACTACGTAGAGTTCCATATTTTGCCAGAATTTTTATCTCACTTCTGAACTGCGTGCTGAAGTTTAACTGCCACACTTCAGTTACGATTTAATGGTTTCAATACCAAGTATGGAGCATTAGTTACCTTCCCCCTTCATGAAGATTCACCCCCTTGTTATTATGAAATTCTATATAATGATTAATGTGGTGAGGAAATTAGCCTGTGGTTCCTGTAAATTTTGTTAATTGCGGGTTTTACTAACGTGGCACGGTACAGCACAGTACATTTGAAATCCTTTAACATTCCACGTTAAACCTAGCGCAAATAATCTCCTTTATTCGTCACTGCAAATGGACTGGTAAACTCGATGAATAATTTATGTATCTCTCTCTCTCTCTCTGTGGTGTAAGCATACCGTATGACTCATTGTTATAACAAAATTGTAGTATCACTCACAAAAAATAATACTTTTCTGCCGGCGACAAGTTCACAGTACGGAGGCAAACTTTTTGTTGACAAGAAAAAGTAAAATTTAACGTCGCATAAACACATCGAAAGCTTTCGGCGTGAGAAGGATGGGAAAGGGTTAGGATTAGAAAGGTAGTGGCCGTGGCTTTAAGGTACAGCCCTAGCAGTTGATTGGTGTGAAAATGGGAAACAACGGAAAACTACCTACAGGGCTCCCGACGTTGGGATTCGAACCCACTATCTCTCAAATGCAAGCTCACAGCTGCGCGACCCCAATCTCATGACCAACTCGCTCGGTACAAAGTAATATTCTGCGTACGGCAACACCTAATGCTGCACTGTTAAGGTACTGTAGTCTTTGATTGTATGAAGCAAAACGTACGTACATAATATGGTGTAATATGTCTCAAAATTATACAGATTATTACCAAACATGTAGGAATGTAATTGTTTGGGGGGGGGGGAGTTAACATATAGCGAGGCAATACTTCACGGATTATTAGAGGTAGACAGCAAAATAAAGTACACAAAGTGACCAACAGATGGCCCTGGACAGCAACACATCAGGAACAAATGGCCATACAGGCTTGACGTTACATGGGGTTATATTGACACCGACAAAGTGTTCGCAAACAGGCCGACATATGGCGCTGGACAGCAACACGTCAGTGTAGCCGAATGAGACCCGTGTACGGTGTAATAGGAGCTGTTGGGAGAGAGGGCGTAAAGATGCACCTGCAATCGCGGCATGTTGGCGTTATCAGAAAAAGGACTGTTAGTGAAGCTTTATTTTCTTTATTTTGATGTCAATAAAACCCCATGCCATTCGAATCATGTGTATGGACGGACGGACGGACTATTTGCTCAACCAGTATATTCCTAAAGAGCATAGTAAATCCATATGAACATACGCCCTTCGGTTGATTGTTTACGACTTACAGACTTTCATTCTTTTTACGGAAATTATCGTTAGTGGGAATGTCGCGCATAAAAGCAATGCTATCATATGAAATACTCAATCAAATGAAAAACTACACAATTATTCTCTTTCAATGAAAAGTACTATGCTGCTAAACTAACAGTCCAAGGTTCAGAGCTGGAACGAGCAGGCCGCATGCAGTCGTTAACACTCCTCTGCCGTATTCCGTTAAGTTTACACAATGCTCATTCAAATCAGCGCCTCAGAATAGGGATAGAATAGCTGGAATACTATGATGAACCAGTGTGTTACACACCATAATTATCAGAAAATGTATGAACCAGAGGAATGACATGCTAACGAAGAATATTATCTAACTCCCCAGCTATTTCCCGCCAATATTCAGGCAGGCTGTCATACTCGGTTTCGCTGCAGTAATACCATATCTCGGAGATGAGTGACAGCATACGAGACAAAGAACTTCACAACAAACAATGGTCAATGTGATGTTATTGTTGATCAATTTTATGAGCTTTTAGAATTGTAGGCCTTCACATTTAGTTCCCGTCCGACTCTGAAATTCCATTCTTAGCATAGTCGGTACGGTGAAACTGAATAAAACATAAATTATCGGAAATTGTATTCTCGATAACTTTTGTTATGTAGTACTTTTCGATAGGACCAATAACATAAGTATTTCAAAATTAAAATTTAGGCGCCTTCTCCTATACTGCCATTTCATCCATGGTGAATAAAATTATTTATAGCCTAGAATGTAGTTTCTTATTCCCCGACTCTACATATTGATTTTAATTAAATTCTCTTTACCCATTTACTCGTGGCTCGGCGTTGGTACGGACTTACAACAAAAATATAAGTTCGTGAATATCTCTGTTATCACAGCCGCTACAGCAAAAATGTATATGTCATAAATGATCGGAAATGTAATTCTATGTAACATTAGTTAGACCATATGTAGTATATATCGATAGGACCACTAATAACATAAGTATTTGAGAATTAAATTTCATGCCTTCCCCTAAACTACAATTTCCCTCAGCGTGAATAAAATGATTTTAGCCTAGATTGTAGCGGCTCATTCCCCGACTTTACATACCAATTTTCATGAAATTCTCTACAGCCGTTTCCTTGTGATGCGCGTAAAGACAGACAGACTCAATGACATATTATATATTTTATTTGCTTTACGTCGCACCGACACAGATAGGTCTTACGGCGACGATGGGGTAGGAAAGGCCTAGGAATTGGAAGGAAGCGGCCGTGGCCTTAATTAAGGTACAGCCCCGGCATTTGCCTGGTGTGAAAATGGGAAACCACGGAAAACCATCTTCAGGTCTGCCGACAGTGGGGCTCGAACCCACGATCTCCCGATTACTGGATACTGACCGCACTTAAGCGACTGCAGCTATCGAGCTCGGTAGACTCAATGACAGACAGAAATGACCGAAAATTAGTAAGTGCATTTTCCTTGTTACTGTGGACTCGTACGATACAGAAATACCATTTTTAAAATTCTGAGCAAGGTACAGACAAAATTCTTATTTTGTATATATAAATATAGATTAATGACAGTGTTAGCCGCTTAACAACCTACTAAGTACAGAATGTATTGCGGGTTAGGGTAAGCCTTCGCCTGCAGTTATTGGAGTGATGATTTAGTGATTTGATTTTATAATCACTCGTAGTTGGCTGAACTGAGAGACCTATCAATGTGACATGATCCTCCGACAGGAAATTTCGGAGAAAATAAAACTGAAATGAAGCAAAACGGTCCAGTAAAACGGACGGTCGGATTTACCAAAACTTTTTGATGATGATGCTTGTTGTTTTAAGGGGCCTAACATCAAAGGTCATCGGCCCCCAAAACTTTTTAGTAGGCCTAATTTCTTTTAATATATAGATTATTATTATTATTATTATTATTATTATTATTATTATTCCTTACCTATATCCTTCTCATAAAATTTGTCACAGAACCGCAGACATGTGTACTGTTCGAGTTTATTTATGCTGATGAGTTTTGTAAGGCAGATTCTGTCTCTGACGTAGCTGATCACTGAAATTATAGCTAATTACCTGTGGGTAACGCTTCACATGGAAGCTATCCCTGTTATCTGCTTCGCTTTAAGGTGAGGTTCACTGCAATTAACTCCGACCACAGCACGTCATTCTTAATTACTCGGTCACAAAACATCCAAATTAAGTACACTAATCACTCACTGAATTTGTATCATTAACAGTCACAGTGGATAACGTATTACTATCACTACGTCTGCAAGTACAATTTTAATTTTGTCTGAATACCTCAAATTTTTGCCTCATCCTCCGTTTTCAACCCGGATTAAATATAAAAAAAGTTGAAAATGGGCCTAATATACTTTTGTTCATCCCTGCTTTTTTTTTTTTGTTTCTTTCATCGCTGGTAAGTGGTAGAATAGAACTTTCCAAAAGTTAGTATTTATGCTCAGGGATAACCGGGTTGTGCACTAGGATGTATTTATTTGATTAGTATTTACTTGTTTAATAATATAAGGCATATCGAAATATTATACGTAACAAAAGCACGTACGGTCTTTTTTGTTCCATGCGATTAGCGATATACATACCGTCGCTGGTACAGCGAAACCTCGCATCTGCCAATGCTATTCCTATCCATTATTTTCCTTAAGACTGGTCGCGCCTTCCAGCCACATACGGATATGTAGTTCATCAGAACCATGTTCGTTGTCTTCATTTTCCTACGGCTATGCGTCAAGGAAATATAACCTTACATTTACATCATTACAAATAAAAGTATTTATAAAATCCTCCTTATCAATAAGTACTTTTATTTGTATAGTGATAACCGTCAATACGGAATGAGATTCATAACTTGCAATTTACATCTTAGCATAGAAAAGTGAACTAAACGAAAATTGTACTGATCGACTGCATATCGATATGTGGTTGCGAGGCGTGACCAGCCTTAATCAAGGAGAATAATGGATGGGAAGAGCATTGGGAGATACGAGGTTTTACTGTAAGAGCGACGATATATAATGAAAATATTCATAATTATTATATTTTTCACAAATATTAGAAAATCTTCTGAAAAAAATAGCTCTATTCAAGGTAGTTCTACGCACCTTGAGCTCTACCCAAGAAGTGTACATAACAATAGTAACAAAAATTACAGTGTTTAATCTCTGATATAGGATACATTATAATCTTAAGAAATATAACAATGCACATATTTATGAATGTTTTGTATTACTATGTCCATTAACGGCGTACATAACTAAAGTGTAAATCTTGTTCAGTCATTAAGGTAACGAAATAATTTGTGATATTGGTGTTCGTTATGATTGTTTTATAAGCTATATGAACGCGTTGTCATTAAACCCCATTCATTAGGAAAATAATTGAAAATGAAGTAAGAACATGTAAAACTGACCTCTCAGTGGAAAATGGAACCATAATAGAGAGGGAGGGGTTTTAAGGCTTAATGTTCTGGCCTACAATTCCATAAACTGCTAAAACGTAACAACAATAAAATGAAACTGAATGACTAATGTTCTTAGTTGAGCTGTTCTCTGACTCTTCTTGGTACCATTCATTCCCACTAGATAGCTTGACTGCTGAAATTACAAAAACTAACCCGTCAACTAAGAGTACATAACATTTCATTTTACGTTAACATCTAATTAAAAGTTTAATTTTAAGTGATCTGAAGGTTGCCTTGTCTTCAGATTAACAGTGTAACAAGTCCTCATTAAATTCCCCAGACTAAATGCTATGTTATCCATGTTACTTCGGCAGAGTTAGCGAGGTCCCATTCCTATATTCACAATATCTCATATAACAGCTTTTACCTTCCCTAATTAGGGATACAAGCTCAGAACTCAGAACTGTCTCTATGAGCTCAGTCTATAACTCTACGGAGTTTGGCTGTTCAGTTACGATCCACTGCGAATAATATCTACAGATGTAATATTATAATGAGGTACCCAGTGCTGGTAACTGAGGAACAATACGTATTCGGTAAACAGGACGCCACTACGAAACAATTCCTATATAGTTTACTGCTGAACAAGTAACTTAGATTTGCAAAAAAAAAAAAAAAAAAAAAAATCTGCTGGTCAAACAATATTTGTTTGTTTGATCAATATTTATTTATTTTATTTATTTATTTACTTGTTTGTTTGTTTGTTTGTTTGTTTGTTTGTTTGTTTGTTTATCTTCGCACACCAAGATGCAATAATAGGTTCCTTCTTGTGTAAAACTTGTGAACTTTGGTAAGTTTTATGGTCAGATACCCTTCCAATGCCAAACCTAGATAGAGAGAGTTATCCAGCTATTTCGGTTTTCGTGGTAAGTAGACCTGTCGTGATGTGGCGGGCTGTACGCAACTTAAAATATGAGTATTAAAGCAACACAAATATGAAAATCCTAGAGCTGTAGAAGTTAACTTCGCTGGGCTGAGTGACTGGCATTGGACTTCTCAGCCTTGGTTGGCGTGTTCAGTCATGCCTCAGTGCCGTGAAATTACTGGTACGTAAAAGAAATCCTTCGGGACCAAATTCCGGCAGTTTAGTGTTTAGGGAAACCTTGAAAGTAGTTATTTGTATGTAATACCATTATTATTATTATTATTATTATTATTATTATTATTATTATTATTATTATTATTATTATTATTATTATTATTATTATTATTATTATTATTATTATTAATTTCTTTTAGAATTGGCCGTACGGCGCACTGACACAGATAGGTCTTACGACGACGCTGGGACATGAAATGCCTAGGAGTGGGAAGGAAATGGTCGTGGCCTTAATTAAGGTACAGCCCCGGCATTTTCTTGGTGCGAAAATACGAATCAATGGAACACCATCTTCAGGGCTGCCTAAAGTGGGGTTCGAACCCACTATCTCCCAAATGCAAGCTTTCAGCTGCGTGCCCCTAACCGTACGGCCAACTCGTCCGGTATTATTATTACTGTTATTATTATTGTGTAATAATTTTCATACCAGGCCTAATATTCCATAAAGAAGCATGAAGATAAAGAGCAGGAAAGAGTGAGTTAAAACATCGTTGGAAGTAAGCATTTTCACCTTCAGTGAAAGTGAACTTATAACGAGGCCAGTGTCAGTGATTGGCCATGATGTATTGCCATTCTACAAGGAATGTTGCCAGACAAGATATAGCATCGTTACTTGTATACAGGTTATGTAGAAAATTTACTTTGCATCGCATAGGACACCAACGGACTTCAATTGCAACGTACAACTTTTCTGTAGGATTTTCGGCTTGAAAATGCTCGGATGCCATTTATATTCCACAGCGTTATGATTTAATAGTCGCTACAGGAAGTCACGTTTCTACGTAAATTGTATGAAAGAGATTCCATTAACCCGCCATCGGTATCGTTGTCCGCACTTACGCGAGAGGTAGCGTGTATAGGGGCTCCCTAACATCGGCTTGGTATATGATTTTAGTTCTTATACGAGCTCTTCTCGGCAGTTTGAATAAATTATACTAGTATTTGGTTATTTAGTATATATACTTACATATTTGTATATATCCACAATTGTTTATTACCTAAATACTTGCTACTACAATTTCGACTCTTACACTGTTTTCGTTCTTTTAGAAGGTAATTATAATTGTTTTAACAGACTGGTTTTATGTTAAATATTTATATAAATTTACATAACTATTACTAAATATTATGAAAATTAACAAAAATCCTTGGCATTACAAATACATATTACAGTACAAAACAAATGTTAACATGATTTGTAAACCTCATTATTTTGTATCAGTGTCCTGTTCACTCATTTCTTTCAACTTCTTGCGAAAAACATTCACTGCATACTACTTTTGTTAGTCCAGTGTGCTCTTTGCACGTTGAGCGTTTGCACGCATCTCAACGAGCTGACGTAAATCGGTTTTTTCGAACTGGGAGAAGGCACATCTTGGTTTCCGCCCGGGAACGTCTGAAAATATATACTGTAAACACCATAGCTTTTGGTAATTATTATAAACAAGTTTTACAAAGTGTTCAATTAGATACTTGTAAAAATGTAGAAGTGAGAACTGTTAGCAATACTTACCTGGGGCTGCTGGTGTCGCATTTCTGACGGGAAGTTCTTGTCCAAAGATATTTTTGATGGAATTTCTGAGACCAATTGACAGAACATCGACTAAAGCACGTCTCAACAGATGTGGCTTTACGATTTCCAGGGCAAGATTCTTCAATCCAGCTCAAAATAAGAGATTCACTAGGCCTAATAGCCATTATAATTTCACTGTGATACCGTTTACTAAAACATTACACCAGCACGGAATGTGCAAAAACTGTGACGCCAAACGTATCGAGGCTATAATGCGCCTAACACTGCCTGTGACGCGACCGGTATCGTAGCGAGGCGCGGACTAACACTCCAGACAGAACGCACTTCCCCTACTCCTCCACGTGACACGTGTGCGTGAATCATCGCGTAACGAAGGAAAACATGTGACTCATAAACTCATTTGAGAATACCTGGAGTTTGAAAAATTTGAGTCTTAAACCAAAAAACTTTTCTTAATAAGGAATGTTTTTGTTAGGGGCTACCTAACAACGATACCGATGGCGGGTTAATCTACTGTAAACTTCACTATCGACGGGTGTGATAAGGCCTTGATGTTTTGCCCTTATTTCAAACAGCACGTTGCAATAAATCGGCACAGCATCATGCAGGATGAACTGCTCGGTATGGAGACAAAGTGTAACTTACATATGAACGTCACACACATCTTGTTTCGCACAATCATCTGGAGTGAAAATGAAATGTTGTATGACTTTTAGTGCCGGGATATCCCAGGACGGGTTCGGCTCGCCAGGTGCAGGTTTTTCTATTTGCCATCTGTAGGCGACCTGCGCGTCGTGATGAAGATTATATGATGATGAAGACAACACACGCACCCAGCCCCCGAGCCATTGGAATTAACCAATTAAGGTTAAAATCCCAGACCCGGCCGGGAATCGAACCCGGGACCCTCTGAACCGAAGGCCAGTACGCTGACCGTTCAGCCAACGAGTCGGACTTCATCTGCAGTGAAGTTAAAGAACATAGCAAGCGCAGCAACTCGTTGCGGACAGTATAACCGGCATTTCAAATAAAATTTCGGTCTGGCAAACGATACCTCGAATGTTAACCATGTGGACACCCTCAATATATTTTATCGTCACACTGATACCGTCCCAGAAACAACAAAGCTTTGAAACAAAAGATATCTCTCAAACTTCATTTCGAAGAATATGTTAATTTTCGTCAAGGCTTCAAACGAAAATATCCCTCAAATTTCATTAAGTTTCATTAAGTTAAAATTCGAGGGGGTAAATTGGGGCCAATATTCATTTATAGAAAAAGGAAGTAGCGATTTAAATATATACCAAGAGAGATGTTGGATAACTTTTCAACTTCTTTGGAATCATTTAAGAATAGGCTAGGTGAAAAACTTACACCTGGGTGACAGCCCTAAATACAGATCGATGATGATTGGTTATTATTAACATTATTATATTCATTATTATTACCATCTCAGTGTCACCAAAACCCTGTATGTTAGTGTAATATAAACAACTAACATCAAAAGTCGTATAATCCATATAGTTTTCACCATTTAGTTTAGACAACATTTCTGTCAATCCGTGCTTCAGTTTTTCCATTATTTACGTGTAAATTCTATCACGAACATTACAGAGAACTAGTCTGTATGCGACTCCTTTAAATAATTTGTGTGTTATTGACGCTAGACGAAATCAAATGTCATGCAGGTACTCTTTCAATAATAGACGCCATTTAAACTTTTCACTATAGAACATTTGTTATTGGCATTCGTTTAATGACTGACCAGACGGACAAAAATCCATTTACTACATATCACAAGTGTTGATGGATTCGTAAATTACTTTTACCTTATATTCCGCTGCTTTGTTCTGCTCGTACTTGCTTCGAAATGAAACAGAAAATGATCGCTTAACCAAGCGAGCGGTCGGCAAATGTAATTAAAAATACGATTGTGTTAAGTTTCCATCCGACCGCCAGTTTACCATCTCGAGCGGGCGGAATGGCCATTTGGAGTTATCTGTCAGCAGCAGCACCAATAGACTGACCAGGCGGAACGACAGCACTTTTCCTATTGGCCGGGTACACGATGACGTCACTAGCAGCGGTGTCTTTTGTTAAAAACCACTGATGCTGGATATAATTTGACCTTCGGTTGCCATTTGCCTGATCGAGCACTTTTGTAAAATTAATGTAGTTCTCTAAATTAAGGACGCTACTCGCTATGATCTAACCGAAGGGCAGGTTCAGTACAGCTTGTGCTTTTGTATCAGAAAATATTTTTATTAAACTTAAGGAGACCATAAGCTCTCCAGGACAGAGGAGGAATTAAACACCAACAGTAATATTTTAAGGCCACTATTTTCTAAGTCATTATCGGGAAGCGTGTCTGTCTTGTACCCAGAGATCCCGGGTTCGGTTCCAGATTCATTCAAGAATCTTTATCTTATCTGAGGGCTGGGTAAATTCAGCAATGTAAGACCAGCTTAGGAGTTGTATAGTGTGGAAACGCAGCAGATCAGGTCAAGAAACTCAAGCAATGCCGCTGGAGATGTAGTTAAGCTAATCAGGTGACACTAAAAAATGTACTGGTTATCTGGTAGCAGTCATCTTGGCAGGCAAAGGCTCTTCATAAATTGTATATTTCATGGCGTTTATCCAACAAAAATGAATTAAATCTCAACCATAGACCAGCAAACTGTGGCTCGACTTCTCTGCCATCAGGTGAAATAAAGCGGAACGTCGAAAGTGACACACATGCAGCATAAATGGCGTCAATAGAAAATTCCAGCAACGCGGTTGCTAGGGCCATACGATTATTATTATTATTATTATTATTATTATTATTATTATTATTATTATTATTATTATTATTATTATTGCAAGAAAATAATATTAACCTTTTCTTCTAGTGGCTTTACGTCGCACCGACACAGGTAGGTCTTACGGCGACGATGGGATAGGAGAGGCTTATGAGTTGGAAGGAAGCGGTCGTGGCCTTAATTAAGGTACAGCCCCAGCATATGCCTGGTGTGAAAATGGGAAACCACGGAAAACCATCTTTAGGGCTGTCGACAGTGGGATTCAAACCCACTATCTCCCGGATGCAAGCTCACAGCCGCGCGCCCCTAACCGCACGGCCAACTCGTCCGGTAATAGTAACTCTGAACTCCATACATAGTCACGAGTGTGAGAACGAAAAACGCCAACACTTTCAGTTTAAATGAATAATGTTACGTTGTAGGATTTTTCTAAACGTGTAGATAATCCCGCTATATTTTATACATTATCGTAATATTCGACTCAAACAGGAACCTCTCCTATAGTGTGTAAAATTTTCGATGGTGTTATTAATAAGCTATTGAGATTTAGGTAATAAAAGTCCTGTTTTGGGCAGCTTTAAATAGGTACAAAGTTTAAAATAGATACAGCCTATATATGTTTCATTCATTACATTCCTGACCCGGGTAATGATTGGAAAACAGGTTGTAGGTTTACATTTTCACTAAACGTTGAACCAAACCAAACCAAACCAAACCCCATGGCGTAACAGCCACGAAGAGCCATGGCTTACCAATAGCACTATTAAAATTTTCATTGACTGTCTTCTTCTCTCGCTTTTACCTCGCCCTGATGGAGTAGCAGGTACAGATGCACATGTGGACTGGGGTTTGTTTAACGCCCGGATGCCCTTCCTGACATCAATTATATTTGGAGGAATGTATTCAATTTTGCGTGTCTGTGATAGTGTGCTGCGTTTTTCATATAAAAAGGGGAGAGTGTTAGGACAAGAACAAACATTTAGTCCACGAGTCACTAGAATTAAGTAGACTTAGTTAAAATTCCCGGCCAGGTCTGGAATAGAACATGGGACCCTCTGAAACGAAGGATTCATCACTGACGACCAATGAGATCTATCTAAGTAAAAAGTAAAATAATTAATATTTAATTTTATAAAAATCGAAAATAAAGCGTTAGGCTCGTGGATAGCCATTTATAGGCACTTTATATTAACTACTTAACTATTTAGGGATATTATGTATCTACTGAATAACGTTATATGTGGGTTTTACTGAGTTTCAAAGTGCCGATTTGGTGTTTATCTCAGTTTAGTGCAGATAGAATGAAATTGTACTGAAACTAATGATACTACGTATTCTCCAGCTACATCACAGTTGACTGCGTAATGTTAATCAAAAGTTTGTGATGTCAATTTATGCTTCGTTCTAGTCAGAATGCATCTAAATCAAGGGAATGTCCTGTCATCTTCACAGGATGTGATCGAGTTATACTCTTTCTCGACCACAAAAACAATCGAAGCAACAAATAAATAAATAAATAAACAAATAAATAAATAAATAAATAAATAAACAAATAAATACATAAATAAATAAATAAATAAATAAATAAATAAATAAATAAATAAATATGCATAATCCAATTAATATCTGCCTGTTTTAGAGAATATAAAGAT
Organism: Anabrus simplex; assembly: GCF_040414725.1. Classification (NCBI taxonomy): domain Eukaryota; kingdom Metazoa; phylum Arthropoda; class Insecta; order Orthoptera; family Tettigoniidae; genus Anabrus; species Anabrus simplex. The sequence goes on along the minus strand of NC_090267.1, from coordinate 388,367,040 downwards.
CGGCCTTCTAATCAGTTCATATGAACGATAAATGTATATCTTTTCTGCAGTCATTGCAATAGATTGCGATGAATCATTGTGTATTGCTAAGCATTTTATGAGTTCATTGTGTTACAATCTCATGAAACTACTAGGCTCATTAAATCGCATCAATGTGACGTCACATGTTAGTTAAGCTTAGCTTCTCACATTGTTCATAATTACATGAAACATTTCGGTGTTTAGTAAGTTGTTGCCACTTAACTAGCAGTTAATTATGAAAACAAGATTAAGTCTTCATGTACACCCATAGGGAAGTTTTAGACTTACGCAAGTTTGAAAAGTTCAAGTTCGTGTTATCTTACATACCAAAGTGTGATGGCCTCAATTAGTTCCTTCCTTAGATAAGACCGTGTAACTTAGTCCTCTTCACAATGTTCATATGGTTGGTATCAAACGTCCGTCAAACTCCCCGGAAATGAGTAGAACTATGTTTTTAACTTCCGGTATGATTATTTAAAAGAATCAAATCTTCCCTCAAATGTGGAAAATAGTTTGTAATATATACCTGAGGAGAATTTCCACGAAAGCCATTATTATTCGAGTATGAATCAAATCAGTCAGCTTTATAATAAATTTAACTTCCTACAGATCGGTACAATATCAATATTCCAGGCGCTACCAACTACTTTTAATGTATACCGAAACGTACCGTATTTGTTGGTATATGAGGTAACCGAAACTAAATTCTCTCACTGAAAATCATTACTGTTATCTTGATCTTTTCAGATGTTTGGGATTAGCTTTATCTTTCGTCGGTTAAGTGAATTACCAGGCACTGTTTTCACATTCCATCCTCCCCTCTCCCTTCCTTACCAGTGCTGTTGCGTAACTGCCCCATTTCTTTTGATGCTTGAATGACTATCAGCCAGTTTACAGATAACAATTTACTTGAATGTACTGTAATTCCATTGTATTATGTTTTGGGGTTAAACAATACATAAAATCATTATATTGATATCTTCAAAACACATAATAGTTCATACGGTAAGTTTTAGGGCTTTTACACAATGTGAAATAATAAGTCACAATAATTGACAACAATGAAAAGTCAGTCAATAAATGAGTTACTGTATCAAAAATGAAAAATTATTGGAGTGATGCACACACTTTCATTTTTTTCTTTCGATTTTGAAGCATAATGGATAAGTTATACCGTGGAAGAAATGTGTTTTAATTATAACGAAACATGTATTTTACCGTACATGAACATAATGTATTAAACGTTCAACATATAATGGAATTGATTCTAACAAAACGCTTCAATACCAAATGTTAATGATTTTATACACTCTAATGATTGAGTGTTATAAATCATTTTCCATATTATCCTTCAATTTAAAAGCTACAAGCCGCCTAGGTGGAACGGTGATAGGGTGCCCGACTGCTGTTCCCATGTTAACGGGTTCTATTGCAGTCAAGCTATTTGTTTCTTGGAGGATGGAGGAAAACCTTTGCACTAAATGCCATTGTTGCTTGCATGTTGTGGACTTTTGCTGATACTCTTAGTGTTACTCAGCACGGAAACAATCTAGAAGAGTTCCGCTCTTTTCTATTAGATAGTAGCACAATCGGAATGTCATAATTGGTAGCCAGACCGCCTAAATGACACCAGACCAGTTCTGAAAACCATTAACTGAGGTCATATTATTATTATTATTATTATTATTATTATTATTATTATTATTATTATTATTATTATTATTATTATTATTATTATTATTATTATTATTATTATTATGTCAGCCTCGTTGGCTGAATGGTCAGTGTACTGGCCTTAGTTCAGAGGGTCCCGGGTTCGATTCCCGGCCGGGTCGGGGATTTTAACCTTAATTGGTTAATTCCAATGGCACGGGGGCTGGCTGTATGTGTTGTCTTCATAATCATTTCATCCTTATCACGACGCGCAGGTCGCCTACGGGAGTCAAATAGTAAGACCTGCACCTGGCGAGCCGAACCCGTCCTGGGATATCCCGGCACTAAAAGCCATACGACATTTCATTTTATTATTATTATTATTATTATTATTATTATTATTATTATTATTCACAGTATCCAGTAATCGGGAGATCGTGGGTTCGAGCCCCACTGTCGGCAGCCCTGAAGATGGTTTTCCGTGGTTTCCCATTTTCACACCAGGCAAATGCCGGGGCTGTACCTTAATTAAGGCCACGGCCGCTTCCTTCCACTTCCTAGGCCTCTCCTATCCCATCGTCGCCATAAGACGTATCTGTGTCGGCGCGACGTAAAACAAATAGCAAAAAAAAAATATTATTTCACAAGCCCCTACCCGTATGGGTCTCCGGCGATAAATCTACAGGGTCTTAAACTGGGTTTTAATCCATTGGACGTAATAAATACACTCATGTGCATTAAAACTAGGACACTTAAAAAGACAAGAGATGGGAATTCAATATTCACAAGACATATGCATTAGTATGTTCTGAAAAAGTGTTTAGCATTTTACCATGTCCACCCTCAGGTTCAGGGTCCACATCAATATCTCGCGCACCACCACCGACTTTTAAAATGTGCCTGCGGCTCTCGTTGTCGTTATAAACCGGATGCAATGGATCAGTGTGGCTTGAGCAGACGTGCAGGATGCCTCCGAGACGAATGCGAGAATCGTACCGTCAAAGAAGTGAGTTTTAAAGAGGGCGCATTATTGGCATGAGAGAACGTGATGCATCCATCCGAGAAATTGCTGCTCGTGTGGGACGAAGTGTGTGAGCAGTTCAACGGGTGTGTACAGAATGGTTCACAGAAGGCCGTAGAACACGACGAGATGAGTCTGGTTGCACCACACAGAGCAGCCCTCGACATGGTCAACACCTCATCCGAATGACATTTTAGAACATATCTGCGTCCTCCTCGGCTCTGGGGCAACAATGGAACAGTGTAACACATCGTACACTATCAGGAGTGACAATTAGTCACCGTTTATTACGGTCTGGCGTCATCCACTTCTCCGCTTAACTTTAACTAATGTACATAAACATGCTAGACTGCAATGGTGTCTGGAACGACGTCACTGGCGATAGGAATGGCAGCAGATAGTGTTTTCGGACGTATCCAGATTCTGTTTGTTTGAAAATGATGGCCGCATTCTGGTTCGCCGCAGACGGGCGCAGGGGGTGGGGGTGGGGGAGAGGCATCACATTGACTGTATTCGCACATGACATAGAACGCCAACTCAAGGTTTTATGGTGTGGGGTGCTATTGGGTACAAGTACAAATCACAGTTGGCGCGTGTCCAGGGCACTGTGACCACCTTGACCTACGTGAATGACATCGTGAGACCGTAGCCCCGCCCTTTCTGCACGACACCCCAAATGCCACATTTCAGCAGGACAATGCACGACCACATGTTGATATACGAACACGTGCCTTCTTGTTGTCACTGAATGTCAGACTGTTACACTGGCCCGCCCGATCACCGGACTTGTCGCCAATCAAAAATATGTGCGATATGATGAAATGACGGTTGCGGCGCTGTGATCCAATCCAAACCAGCAACGTGAACTGTGGAACTAGGTGAATGCAGCATGGATGACTATACCCCAGGACGCCATTCGCGCCTTATACGCGTCGATGACATCACGCATGCAACAAGTTATCGGTGCCCATGAAGTACCCAGTGCCTACTAGGCAACAGGACACACACTGAACCGAAGTTATTGAAGTGCTAATCGTTACTGAAGAACATACTAGTGATGTCCTGTGAATATGAACTTCGTATCTCTAGTCTTTCGAGGTGTACGAATTTTATGGTCATGAGTGTATACATTAATATACAGTGTGATTCAGCAGCCCCTTCCACTATCGTTTACTACAGCCCAACTAACGTGCACATTGCTATAGGGGTGCTATTCCCCTGCAGACGTATTGTATGGTGCTAATATTCAGTCAGCACCTTTTGCACACTTTTCTGAACCCTAGCGAAATGTTATATCATACGTTCGCAAAACATGACGCCTTGAATTCATGTAGAGATAATTGAACAGAGCATCGTTTAAAAGATATAAGTATGTTAATGTGTCGTGCCTCGTGACTGGGTGTAACAAAGAGGGGAATCAATGCAAAAATTAGGTAACAGTGCAGTAATTAATGTCTTAAACACCGACCCGGTTGATGTATGTACTCCGCTTTCGTTGTACTACCAGCATGTTTCCAGCAGCGTAGCGTAGCGGATGTGGTTAGGCGTTCGCCTAGCAATTGACGGAATGTGCCAGCGGCGGTTCGAATACTGCATCGTTCAAATATTTTTTTATCGGAATGATGTTTTAATACGCAAACACGTTTGCCACATTCAAACAGTAGAATGACACTGTTATTCATATTGTGCCCTGCGCATACTGCGCTGGTTAGGGCCTGAATGTACTGTAATCTCTGCTGTCATTCGGCATGTTTTACACAGATGAATACGTTGACATGCTCCTCCTTTATGTTGATAAGCCCAGATTGCCGATCTTACAGTGTCAATGTATATTTTACATTATTCTTTCCGCCATCACCCGACTTCACGCAATCATTTTTGTACCGTCGCTCATATTCGGATCAAGCACGTTAGTCTACCTGCTGACGGGCAGCAAGCTCGTAAAGTTAGTGGGTACCGACACAAATTATTGCGGGGTGCAAACCTGTGGCCTGAAACTTCTCTTTCAAAGAGTGTTCAGCAGTGTCTGCAGGCAGGCACCAGACAGAGAAATAGTAACCAGGAATATTCCTTGCCCACTTCCTTTTGACCGATACTGCTCCTATCAGCTGCACCGTTATTTTGATGAATGGAAATGGATGTTTGCTGCAAGTGTGTCCATATTTAAGTTGTATTTCTTGCTAGAGGTGACCTATACACTTTCAGCTGTGTGTAGATATCTCAGTAAATGGTCGACAAAACTGTAAACATTCCAATATGATGTGATATCCCCATCAACGATGGCTTGTTTTTAAATAATTCAGTCTATAACCTAGATAATTTAAAAAATAATAGTTAATATTTTATTCAAAATCGTATACGACAAGGCACTACACAAATATTTGCGTTAATTGTTTTTACGTCGCATCGACACAGGTAGGTAATATGGTGACGCTGGGATCGAAAAGGCCAAGAAGTAGAAAGGAAGCGACCATCGGCTTAATTAAGGTACAGCCGCATTATTTGTTTTATATTCAGGCAACATTGTCTAAAGAAAATAATCTCCTGCAAAAGATTATTGGGAACAAATAGGATTCAAAACCAACAGTACTTAGAACTTGAGCCTTGGCACTCTGTTCCGCTGCATCCGCGTACGTCGCTCCTGCTTATGTAGAAGTATACTTTGTCGCAAGGCGCCCTCTTCTTGAGAGGAAGTATTTCATAAAAATAAAATCTATTAATTTCATTTCTGTGTTTGAGCAATATTATTTCCTATTAGTTAAAGCATGCTATTTGAATTCTTTCAGATATGTGAGAATGTGGTTATTAGCATAATGCATCTCAACTAGATTAATAGACAGATAGGTAGATATGTTAATGTGTATCCCGATAAGTGTTAAATCAGGTTGAATGTAAGAGGGTGTCAGGTGCCCTAGCTTCGCCACTTGAAAGAAGTCAAACGTAAATTAATTAATTAATGAAATAATTCCCGTTTCCTCAACTTCAGTACGAACTTTCATAAAATGATGTTAGTTTGTTTGCTAGTGATGCCATAACAAACAAGTGGACAGACAGGCGGGCACATATACAGGCAATTAAACCTCATTTCATTTTTCGGAGCGTAATAGCCGAGTGAAATGATCACTCCCTTTTGAATAATGTGGCTGTGGTTCAAGTGCCGACCATTCAAAGTGGGATTTTTAAATAAACATTGTTGTCCTTGTGGTTTCAACTGGAGTTGCCGTGGCTATATTCAAGAAATCAATAGACACTTGAAACTACAAACTAAAAGTTACATATTTTAAGGACCATTTCATAACAGAACACTCTCGACACTGGGCCAAAAATCAGAATCATAGACTATTAGTAACAGCGGTACGAAATATCATGAAAACGAAACGAAAATTTGAGAACAACACAGAAGAAAATCACACAGTGCACATAACCCACCTCTCTCAGATAAAGAGTAGCATAATATGAGAAGCCGTGGTAATCAGGGAAGCAAACCCAATTCATTGATACAGCATAGAGTCAACAGCATTTTTATGAGGAAGTTGTGTCAAGAATCTTGGATCACACTCTTGTGCAATGTGCTGAATTGTCGGGCATGGAAATTTACAGTCACATTCTGGACTTCGTATCTTTTTCCATAAGCACAGAGCCCGTTGAAGAAATTTTGGGGCACCGTGCAAATAATTACTTTGGGCCTCTCTTTGCTTCCCTCCGTTTAATCTAACTGAACGTATTCACAGTTCTGGATTTTCAAATTACTACATAATGTTCCACCATTAACTTACTGTTTCGAAAACAATATATTTTCCTTCTAAATATATATAAACCAATTACGCTTCATCTTTTCATCATTTAGACCCCGGTGAAAGTAGTATACGCTAAATACAACGTCCAGTTTCTTTGTCTGTAGGAAATATCACATTCTTATCATAGATATACTGTATATAAGGCTTTCCTCAACTAGCATTAATCTAAAAATTTTTGTCTATAACTACTGGCCAATTTCCTGGATCGCTTAATTCGAAGGTCTTGTATTCATCTGATCGTCTTCCTTCATTTCCCTGGAGTTAAAGTATCATTTTCACTATATAGCACTGAATTTGAAAGTGAGACTACTACTTGGTGCAGTCTCAAATATCCGAGTCTCAAAATATCCGAATGTGAGATTGACAGAAAATATCAAAGTATCCGCAAGAAATATGTAGTCGAATAAATAAGGTCTTTAGTCTCAATATATCCGAGAAGTGTAGGTATCTACATAGGCGACAGGGACTTCAAAAACAAACAGTTTTTTTTATTTTTCCTAGCTGGGTGCCAATGTTTCTCTACGATGATGATGATGATGATGATGATGATGATGATGATGATGATGATGATGATGGCATCTGTTGGTCTACTGATCCCTTGTCGTATATATATGTTTGTGTGAGGCTATAAGGTAGGCAATCTCAAGATTGAGGTACCATTTTTAGAAGACTATACGCAGTCCCGGTGCAATGCAACATTTTGTACTACTTCATGTTTATTATAAAAATATTGTATACTTGCACGGTGTTTTAAAACCATTGGAAATTCGGATATTTTGAGACGATACGTACTACTTATTTAGTTTCAGAAACGTTCAAATTTGTGTTCGAATCATGTAAACGGTTTACCACAATAACTCGTGTTGAATTCCCCCCACTTCCTTCTAACTGTGCATTATTTCGTTTAAAACGATAACAGACGGATTTTCAATACACCCATTTGTTGGGGGTTTTATTAACCTACACTTGTTTGCTGTATTCCCTGGACTCGTATCACATTGTTCATTCACAGACACGACAAGCTCACTATCACCTGGCGTATTTTCTTTACAGGTTTGTTTAACGCACCTTCTCGCCGTGATGCGTCTTTCTTCACCTCCTTGCGCTTTCCCTTTTCCAGAACCTAGTACGTGCTTTTTGTCCATTTTACATTACGTTATGATTAAACACGGGGTCAAAACATGGACCTCACCGACTAACACACAATCAATAAACATACTGGTACAGAAACTGCTTGGATTGGAAATTCATGATCGATAGATATGAACAATTGAGCAAGAATTACTGTCGTGTGTTACTCCATTTCGAGATTTTAGTGATCGAAAACTCTGGATAATTCAACTGGAAGATTAAGGGATTGTATGCTCAACGATGCCGAAATATAAATATTATATGCCAGAAAACTGAATCTTAATGAAGCTCACTATAGTTCAAGTTTCATTATGATACAGATTCTCCACCAATCAGAGTTCAGATTTTCACTACGATACAACTGTTTGACCAATTAGGTAAGTATAGCATCGCACCTGCACTCAATGCACTAGCTTCGCAATTCTTTCCAAAATCGAACATGTTGGACACACATCAATGCACCTTCCACTTCCAATATTCCACACCCACACGCTACATTACCAGAAATTCACTTCACCAACTGTACAATAAACAATTAATATTTGAAATAAAACTAGCTTATGATAACCTTCTATGAAAGCTTTCAAAACATATGACATTGTCAACGTCTCTGATTCACTCACGGAAAATTAATAACCCAGCGCATGCGCTCTGCGTTCTTTTCAGTGAACTCAACTGTCAAGCGACATTTCGACAGAAATTTATGAATATTTTTTAAAATTAGTTATAATTATCGTCGAGCATAAACAGTTTCATGCAACTCGCCTATAATGGTAATTAAGACACTCGTATGGATATTATAAAACCCTCTTTGCTCGTTTTATAAACACACTCGTGTCTTAATTATTGCCTTTATAGGCTTGTTGCATAATGTACTATTATAGGAAGGCAGTTTCAGTAGCAAATTCAACCTTTTTTCATTCTAAAAACGTATTTACTGGAGGGTGTCGATGGGACTTCTAAAGCTCCTGGCTCCCCTGCAGCTGCCGGCGCTGTAGGGCCCTGCATTAGCAACTGCCTGTGTGCACTAAGATCCTACGAAGGTCATATCTTCAGTAGTCCGCCCGTTGAATATATTGTTACGTAGGTGCATTTCATGACATATCCAAGTTAACAGAACTGACACCAAAAGCAAAGTTATCGAGTCCAATATAAATACTCGAAAAATGAAATACCCTATACGAGAGAAGTGAAGTAAAGAAAAAACAATTGAACAGGTCTAGGTCAGCGTTACGGCCGTAAATTGTTGACAGACATTCCCGTACAATCACTTCCTTTCAGTAATTATTTCTTATTTTGTTTGTCATTTTATAAATCCAGTCCGCCTCTGTGGTGTAGTGGTTAGCGTGATTAGCTGCCACCCCCGGTTGCCCGGGTTCGATTCCCGGCTCTGCCACGAAATCTGAAAAGTGGTACGAGGGCTGGAACGGGGTCCACTCAGCCTCGGGAGGTCAACTGAGTAGAGGTGGGTTCGAATCCCACCTCAGCCATCCTGGAAGTGGTTTTCCGTGATTTACCACTTCTCCTCCAGGCAAATGCCGGGATGGTACCTACCTTAAGGCCACGGCCGCTTTCTTCCCTCTTCCTAGTCTATCCCTTCCAATCTTCCCATCCCTCCACAAGGCCCCTGTTCAGCATAGCAGGTGAGGCCGCCTGGGCGAGGTACTGGACATACTCCCCAGTTGTATCCCCCGACCAAGAGTCTGAAGCTCCAGGACACTGCCCTTGAGGCGGTAGAGGTGGGATCCCTCGCTGAGTCCGAGGGAAAAACCGAACCTGGAGGGTAAACAGATGATGATGATGATGATGATGATGATTTTATAAATCGTATTTTCAGGTCAAATTTAGGTGCGAAATGCGATAGCTCGAAAGAGCTAAACTAAAAAGAGATGTTAATGACGTTTATTTCTGAAAACAAATCTATTGTTTGCACGTTACGTATGAGAGCACATGTAATTTCTCATCCACACAAACAGCCCACACTTGGACAAACAATCACAAATAATGCAATACTTTTTGTTTACACTTTTGTAAGTGCTCAAGACATAACACTACAAAATTCTCTTTTAGTTTACTGGTTAATTGCACGTGATTAGTGGCTCGTTGGCGCATAAAGCGTGTGACGGGCAAGTGGACATCGACCACGACGAAATGCTGGCTTGCCCAGGGCAGCGGAAAAACCTACCGCCCACACGCCAAGCCAACGTGGCGTGAATGTAGACATAATTAGGTACCTGAAGTACTACGAGTGCTTAATGAAACTTGGAACACTGTAGAACGCCACACGTTTCCACTAATAACTGTAACTTGTAAAACTTGGACAAAAATGCTTTATTTTTAACCTACTTTAATATTTCAAAATAAAATATGCAACTTATTGAACATTCAAGGACATAAATTAAAACTATTTTTCTATGTCAATGTGGAAAACTTTCAGAAAAATTACTGTTCGAAGAGTTTAAAGCTTTCCGATCGATAATTCATTATTCTCCTTAGTTAAAGGCGCGCCATTGTTGGTCGATCAATGTAGGAATTTGGAATTCATTACAAGCACTAAAAGAGGTTTTAATAGCTTGCTGTGGAAAGTAAAACTCTCAGTACGAGATATGTTCCACCTATAAACATACATCAACTGGAGTATAATTGGGCTGATGACCAAGATTTTAGTCCCTTTTAAACAAGACCTAAGCAATTGAGTACAATTTTCGTAAAATAAATAATATTTGGAGTCTACTTTAGTGAATTGTTTCCTCCCCTTCAATCTACCTATAGTCTCGAGAGCTGAGTTTCGTGAGCCGCGCGCCATCTCTCACCCGGTCCAACCAGCGTGTCTGCGATCGTCATCGAGGCTGGCGACTCTCCACGTTCAATTGTAGGGTATTATTCGAATCTGATGATTCAGTACTAAGGAGTACATGCCGATACCATCGCTCTTATTTTCTCTATCATTGAGACAACCCTGAATTTCTTTCGCACATGGTCGTTCCTGATATGATCTAGTCGAGGCAAACCGCTGAATAATCGCTGCACTTCATTTCTATTGCGTGAAGTGCCTTTTCGTGCTGCGATGTTGCAGGCAGGCATTCGCATCCACAAAGGGTCACAGTCTGACCATTAGCTTTTAGATGCAATGGGATTTTCTTATCGTTCAATGACTCCAGTAACATGCCGCCATCTTGATATCGGGAGTGGTACTACCCTCCAAGGTGATGCTTGACCGCACATATTTGAACTGGGTCACTATAATTAGGTAAACACCGCACACAGTGATCGTGTCATCTGTTTGGGCACCGTTTTCCAGGAACTCCGTCTTCTTCATGTTGAATTTTATCGCAAATTCTTCGCGATGCATCGTACTTGCTACTCGAGGCCCTTAGGGGTTTCGTTACATAGCATGACATCGTCAGTATATAATAATGTCTACAGGTACCGCGCCTGGATGTCATTTGGGATGGTGTCCATGTAGAATATGAAGATCAATGGAGAATGGCTAATCCTTGATGGACATAAACGATATTTAACGAGGTAACTGGAATGACGGAAAGTTTCTACAGAGAAAGAGTCCTTGGAAAAAAGGTTGTTGAGGTGTAAACTAAGTTTCTTGTCTAGGATCCTGAAAGCATTGGTGGCATTATTTGTGCTATTTGCGATCCATTCATGCTTTTAGCATTAACTGATACTCGTTGCAATAAAGGATGCATGTAATTTGGTTCCTACCAGATTCATACCTGCGTACCCACAGTGGTATTGGGTCCAGGGTTTAAAGGGTACAGTACTTGCTGGATCCGATCGATGAAGGTACGCTACACACAAGCGAAATTTGTGAACAAATCTAAATACTATCTATCAGCTCTATCGTATGTATGCCACCGTGTTGCTCTTATCGACCGTAGTATAAATTATATTATACTAGCTGATGTACCCGTGCTTCGCTACGGGATTCTCAGAACGATTGACTTCGTGGTTTTCCTAATTGAATTCAACACAGGTCAGTACAAAAACGTCAGTAGGAATGTAGCGATTGAAAGCAATGTTATCATATAAAATACTCGATCAAATGAAAAAACCGCACACTTTCTCACTTTCAACGAACAGTACTACGGTGCCGATCTAACAGTCCAAAGTTCCAGAGCTGGAATAACCAGGTCGCAGACTGCCGTGAACATTCCTTTGTCATTATTCCGTTAAATATTCACACTACTCATTCCAAACAGTGTCTCAGAGTAGGGATTGAATAGCTCGAATGCTATGATGAACCAGTGTGTTACGTACCAGTAATATCAGAAAATGTATGAACCAGAGGAATGGCATACTAAAGAAGAAAGTTATGTAACTCCCCAGCTACTTCCCGCCAATATACAGGCAGGCTGTTACACTCGATACGACCAGGCCAGTGTGATTAGGGGCGCGCAGCTGTGAGCTTGCATCCGGGAGATAGTGGATTCGAACCCCACTGCCGGCATCCCTGAAGATGGTATTCCGTGGTTTTCCATTTCACACCAGTCACACCAGGCTGTACCTTAATTAAAGCCAAGGTTACTTCCTTCACACCCCTATTCCTTTCCTATCCCATCGTCACCATAAGACCTACCTGTGTCGGTGCGACGTAAAGCAAATTAAAAAACCTCGGTATGCTGCAGTAATCCTATCTATCGGGGATGAGTGGAAACTGAAGACAAAAAGCACATCACAACAAACTATGGCCAATGTAATGTTATTGTTAATAAAGTTTATGAGCTTTCTATATTGCAGGCCTTCACATCAGTTTTCTTTCGACTCTGTGATATTAGGGCGTCTTACAAAATTATTTATATCGTAGACTGTAGTTCCTTATGCTCACACTTTACATACCGATTTTCACTAAATTCTGTTTACCCATTTTCTCGTGACTCAGCGCTGATATGGACTTAGTAACAAAAATCCAAATTCATGAATATCTCTGTGATTATATGCGGTACGGTAACAATGTATATGACATAAGTGATCGGAAATTTAATAACTTCTTACATAACTACTACTAACTTACGACATAACTAAAGTTATGCTAGTTATGTGATATTTATCGATACGACCATTGATAAGATGAATAACTTTTTTGAGAATTAAATCTCAGACCTTCCCCTAAACTACCATTTCACTTAGTGTGAACAAAATTATTAATGGCCTAGATTATAGCGACTTATTCCCCGACTATGCATACCAATTTTCGTGAATATACGACCACAAATATAATAAATATATGAGAATTAAACTTTAGTCCTTCCCCTAAACTACCATTTTTCTCAGCGTGAATACAATTATGTATAGCGACTTATTTCTCGTCTGTGTCAAAGGATTTCCGTTAAGATACAACCACTAATAACATAAATATCTGAAAATTAAATTTTAGGCATTCCCCTAAACTGCCATTTCACTCAGCGTGAATACAATTATTTATGGCCTAGATTATATCGACTTATTACGCCGACTTTGCATACCGATTTTCATTAAGACACGACCACTAATAACATAAATATTTGAGAATTAAATTTCAGGCCTTCCCCTAAAGTACCATTTCACTCAGCGTGAATAAAATAATGTATAGCCTAGATTGTAGTGGTTTATCACCTGACTTTACATACCGATTTTCATTAAATTTTCTTCAGCCGTTTTCTCGTGATGCGTGTACATACATACAGACAGACAGACATCCATGTTGGAATTATCTTCTCAAACTATATCGATTCTGACCTGTTTTGATAAAGGGAGGTGGTCGTGCTGCACTTACTGTCAGATTTCGTTCACTGGTAAGCTTTATAACGTGATGAGCGGAGAAGAAATTGCAATGTGGTCCTCCTGTAAGTTTGTGTTCCATTAACACTTAGAGAATTCTATTGCTACAATGAAGGCGGAGAGTACAGGGAGAGTTGACAGTGGTGGCGCAGTGATGACAATGTGTGTAAGCCAGGTTGTAGAAAAGCAAAAACACCAGCGAAATGTTTTCCTCAAAAAGCAACTTCCTATAGTAAGTGCTGTCATCTTTGGAGGAAATCAACTTTCAATTCCCATTCAGTACTCCTCATTCAAGGTTGTAGGAAGGAATTCCGTCACTGGTGATCTGTTTCAATTTATAGTGCCTTGTTTGTAGGCATATTATTGGCATTTTAAACAATTATTCCAGAGTACAATTCCAGTAAAATAAGAATTATAGGACATAATGGATCGTTACTTACAGGTGAACTTTAATATTGTACCAGGAAATGCCCATACTGTATAGCTTGAAGAGCATGAGACGAAGGGAAGGCGTGTACGGTACATTAAATTGGAGCGGTACAGGGAGTGAAAGGGTTTTATTTCGAATGAAGTTCATGTCTGTTTTAAACTGCTGATTTATTAAACAAAGCCAGGATTATATCACCTCAGTACAGTTGGAAATCAGTTGGGCGCGATGTCCTTCCGTCCTGCTGCTGGCGGTGATGTCACGCGTCGAACCGGTGCTCCTCCCGTCCTCACCATGGGGCACCTCTCGACACCACGGAACCGCGTACCGATCCTTTTTGGGCTGCTCTCGACGGTCTTGAAACTCCAGATGTTCTGGAAGGTCTGGGAGCTCAAGCTGCAGGGTTCGCTCACGAGGAATAAAAGAGCAAGTACACGTATAAGTCCCCTCGACTTGTAGGATGGACGAGTAAGGAGATGTTTAATTGATTTTCACTGTTCGCATGAAAAAATTAAAGGAATACTGACTTTTCGTGTTGAATGTCAATGGAATTAGACACGAGACACTTCTTTAAAGTGAACTACACTAGTCTCTAAGTTGAGACGAAAAATTAAAGAACTCAAATAAGATTTTTGCAGCCGAATGTTAATGGAATCGAATCCACACACTTACAAATATCACTTGCACTTCTGAAATTAAGCACACAAAAACAAAGGCAATTAGCGCTTTAAATGTTTGGAGAATTGAGGATGCAATGACTCGTCGGGTCCTCTAGAACTTCAAGATCACTTTGATTCTATTTACAGTTGTTTGGAGAGTTTATTAATTGAAATGAACACTGCTAGATGCCATAGGAATAATATTCACACTGAGTTAAATTATAATCACTTGAACTGGGTGTCAGAAGTAAAATGCTTAACGTGTGAAATTAGTACCGTTCACACGCACTTTTCCATATATATACGTCACTTTTAGAATGAAAACTAGTGAGCGAAATTAGTCCCGTTCATTCGCAAGATGGTGTTTAAAGACGTGGAATAATATTTTAACTCAATCTCTGCATAGTGGAAATCAGTTTCGTTCACACAATGTCCTATGTTGGCAAATAATGTGAAACTATTTCACAAGAAGACTAGCACTGTGAAGTTAAGGAAGTTAGTAGTATTTCACAGTTTATAAACGTAAGAATTTTAAGTTCTTATACACAAGAATTTAATCACTTGAAAATGTTCACAGTATCGCACTCGCTCACTACACGGCTGAGTCCATAGACAGAAAAATAAACAGTATGTGTTCTCAACATTAATTTTCCAGAGTATAGAATACTTCTATTCTATAACTTAGGCGTATCGTAGTAATGAAAACCACCAGCAGTCAACTGTACAGGTTCGACTGTGCAGCTAGACTCATGGAGACTGCAGCTGTTTCATTCCTCTCAATAACTTACTTAATCCGTGGTGGATTTTAAAGAAACTTTGTAGTACTAGAGTTATTAAAATGGGGTGTACCGTGATGTTATTCTCATATTCGTATTATAATTAATGTTCGAGTTATTGAGGGTAGAAGGTATGTAAAATTCGATGAATGACGTAACAGCCTTGGCAAGTTGGTGCTGCCTCTCCGCATGTTCGCTGCAGCCGGATGCTTGCTTGGCGCCCGGCGCGTATTTTAAAATTTGAAATACTTCGACACCAATGCTGTTCCAGCGTTTCTGGTACAATATATCGAAGTGATTGCGGAGGATGAGAATAATTCGAATTACCGAAAATTCGAGGTGTAGTGAAACGTGCATTCCTAATCGGCTCCACAGAAAAGAACAAAAACAATTGTATCATTATTTACTTCTTAATGTTTGCCACGAATGCCACTATTCCTTTTCTACGTCTACAATATAAATATTTTTAAAGGAATTGTATAGCCTATTTTATTATTCTTTCCAATGGGCCACCAGAGGACCACGTGCCAATTTCAATTCCTTCTTCTTTGTTCTTTCCTTTTCTTCCAGTACGCTTTCATCTGTTCACTATGTTTCTTCTTTCTGTATTCAGACCACTTTGAGCCAGTCTTTTTTTTACTTTCCTACCTTGGAATCCTTCTATTTTCAATACTTTTTCCCAAAAGACTTCTCTATTATTTATTTCTTCTGTTGTTATATTGTTTTTTTTCTAAATCCTTTCTTACTTCATTGACCCAGCTTGTTGTTGATTTCTTACCCCACAAATATCTGAAAATCTTACTGGTTAATCTACTATCTTGCATTCGATATAAATGTCCAAAAAACATAAGACTCCTTTTCCTCATTACATCTGATATATTTTATATCTATATATATAAAATAAGAGTTTTGTCTGTACATTGCTCAGAATTTGAAAAGAATGGTATTTCTGTATCGGTCATGTCCACAGTAACAAGAAAATGCATTTTTTACTTTTCCGTAATTTCTGTCTGTCTGTCTGTCTGTCTGTCTGTCTGTCTGTCTGTCTGTCTGTCTGTCTGTCTGTCTGTCTGTCTGTCTGTCTGTCTGTCTGTCTGTCTGTCTGTCTGTCTGTCTGTCTGTCTGTCTGTCTGTCTGTCTGTCTGTCTGTCTGTCTGTCTGTCTGTCTGTCTGTCTGTCTGTCTGTCTGTCTGTACACGCATCACGAGAAAACGGCTCAAGAGAATTTAATGAAAATCGGAATGTAAAGTCGGGTGATGAACCGCTACAATCTAGGCTATAAATTATTTTAATCACGCCGAGTGAAATGGTAGTTTAGGGGAAGGCTTGAAATTTAATTCTCAAATATTTATGTTATTAGTGGTCGTGTCTTAATGAAAATCGCTAGACGAAGATGGGAAATAAGTCGCTACAATATAAGCTATACACGTTGAGAAAAATGGTAGTCTAGGGGAAGGCCTAAAAGTTAATGGTCAAATATTTATTTTATTAGTGGTCGTATCTTCACGAAAATTGGTATGCAAAGTCGGGAAATAGGTCGCTATAATCTAGGATATCAATAATGTTATTCGCACTGAGTGAAATGGTAGTTTATGGGAAGGCCTGAAATGTAATCTATATCTATATATATATATATATATATATAATAAGTGTCTTGCCTGTGCATTGCTCAGAATTTGAAATGAATGATATTTCTGTATCTGTCATGTCCACAGTAACAAGGAAATGCAATTTTTACTTTTCCGTAATGTCTGTCTGTCTGTCTGTCTGTCTGTCTGTCTGTCTGTCTGTCTGTCTGTCTGTCTGTCTGTCTGTACACGCATCAATAGAAAAGGGTTGAAGAGAATTTAATGAAAATCGGTATGTAATGTCGGGTGATGAACCACTGCAATCTGGGCTACACATTATTTTATTCACGTTGAGTGAAATGGTAGTTTAGGGGAAGGCCTGTAATGTAATTCTCAATAAATAAGTTATTTATGTTATTAGTGCCAACGGTCGTAGCCGTGTTGAAACACCGGATCCCGTGAGATCTCCGAATTTAAGCAGCATTGGGCGTGGTCAGGAGTTGGATGGGTTGCCACGCGCTGTTGGTGGGGGTTAGGGGAATGGAGGAGCGGAAAGGAACTGGCCACCCTACCGCACGTAAACTCCGGCTCAGGAACACCTCTGCGGGGGTTCGGACCTGCCTTCGGGCAGAATAACCCTTACCTACCTATTATTAGTGGTCGTATCGATAAATACTACATAACTAACATAACTTTAGTTATGTCGTAAGTTAGTAGTAGTTATGTAAGAAGTTATTAAATTTCCGATCACTTATTGTTCTTATACATTGTTAGCGTACCTCATATAAAAATAGATATTTATGAATTTGGATTTTTGTTACTAGGTCCATATCAGCGCCGAGTCACGAGAAAATGGGTAAACAGAATTTAGTGAAAATCGGTATGTAAAGTCTGAGAATAAGGAACTACAGTCTATGATATCAATAATTTTGTAAGACACCCTAATATCACAGAGTCGAAAGAAAAGTAATGTGAAGGCCTGCAATATAGAAAGCTCATAAACTTTATCAACAATAACATTACATTGACCATTGTTTGTTGTGATGTGCTTTTTGTCTTCTGTTTCCTCTCATCCCCGATAGATAGGATTACTGCAGCGTACCGAGGTTCTTTTAATTTGCTTGACGTCGCACCGACACAGGTAGGTCTTATGGCACGATGGGATAGGAAATGAATAGTGGTGTGAAGGAAGCGGCCTTGGCTTTAAGGTACAGACTGGTGTGACTGGTGTAAAAATGGGAAACCACGGAATACCATCTTCAGGGTTGCCGGCAGTGGGGTTCGAATCCACTATCTCCTGGATGCAAGCTCACAGCTGCGCGCCCCTAACCACACGGGCAACTCGCCTGGTCGTACCGACTGTAACAGCCTGCCTGTATAATGGCGGGAAGTAGCTGGGGAGTAAGATAACTTTCTTCTTTAGCATGCCATTCCTCTGGTTCACACATTTTCTGATATATCTGGTACGTAACACACTGGTTCATCATAGTATTCGAGCTATTCAATCCCTACTCTGAGGCACTGATTGGAATGAGTAGTGTGCATATTTAACGGAATAATGACAGAGGAGTGTTCACGGCAGTCTGCGACCTGGTTATTCCAGCTCTGGAACTTTGGACTCTTAGATCGGCACCGTAGTACTGTTCGTTGAAAGTGAGAAAGTGTGCAGTTTTTCATTTGATCGAGTATTTTATATGATAACATTGCTTTCAATCGCTACATTCCTACTGACGTTTTTGTAATGACCTATGTTAAATTCAGTTAGGAAAACCACAGTCAGTCTTTCTGAGAATCCCGTTGCGAAGCACGGGTACATCAGCTAGTCTTTTTATATATTTCAGCATTACTTCGTAATTTCCAACCTTCTGCTGTGTTTTGTGGGCCTAATATTTTCCTCCTATTTTAATATTTTTATATTACTGCTCGTCTCTGTTATTTTTCATTTCATTAATCAACATCTATTTTCCACTTGAACTTGAGTCCGGCAGTTTGGCTTAATGGTCACCGTAGTGCTCTTCGGTTCAGAGGTCCCCTGTTTAGATTCCGGTGGGGTAAGAAATGTTAACCTTAAATAGTTAATTCCCTTGGCTCGGGGATTGAGTATTTGCACTGTTCCCAACATCCCTGCAACCCACACACTACCAGCCGAGCTGAGTGGCTCAGACAGTTGAGGCGTTGGCCTTCTGACTCCAAATTGGAAGGTTCGATCATGGCTCAGTCCGGTGGTATATGAAAGTGTTCAAATACGTCAGCCTCGTGTCCCTATATATTTAATGGCGCCTAAAAGAACTCCTGCGGGATTCATTTCCGGCACCTCGGGCTCTTCGAAAGTAGTCAAAGTAGTTAGTGGAACGTGAAGGCAATAACATCATTATTACCATTCACACACCACACACTATACTGCCCTCCATTACAACAACATGTTGTTTCCTACACACGACAGATGCCGCCCATACTTACAAGGTCTGGACTTGAGTATTCAGTACAGATTTCTTCACTATGTAGCTGAGAATAGCTCGAGTAATACATCAAGTCAGAAAATTCCAAATTAGGCCTCTATTATCCTAGGACACTGGTCACGACTGCGGCTAGTTAACAATATGCTATGACTAATAATACTTACTTTTGCATAAGGTAAGGTAAGGGTTATTCTGCCCGAAGGCAGGTCCGAACCACCGCAGAGGTGTTCCTGAACCGGAGTTTACGTGCGGTAGGGTGGCCAGTTCCTTTCCCCTCCTCCATTCCCTTACCCCCTCCCCCACCAACAGCGCGTGGCAACCCATCCAACTCCTGGCCACGCCCAACGTTGCTTAACTTCGGAGATCTCACGGGATCCGGTGTTTCAACACGGCTACGGCCGTTGGCCTTTTGCATAAGGGGAATATTTATGTTCAGGTTCCTACTACTGGAATGCGGGGATAATCGAGTACGCATAAGTGTAATATTCTCCATAACTATTGTTTTCGGAAGGATATTTTACATTTGGGCTTCGATATATCGATAAATTTGAGTAAATAGAACTTCGAATTATAACAAATATATGATTCCGTTGGGAAATGATCTTCGAGATATCGAACGTTAGAGTTATAAACGCTCGTTTTATAAAAGTTTGAATGTACGTAATGTTTCATCATTAAATACCGAGGTATCCGTATGCCACACAGGGATCAAGATTAAGAAATAAAGGTTCAGTAAAGCAAGAAGATTATGAGTCTCTAGAATTCCTAGCCACCGGGCGAGTTTGCTATGCTATTCGGGTCACGCAGCCATGAGCATGCAATCAATAGATGGTGGGTTCGAATCACACCGTCACGTCGGCAGCCCTGAAGATAGTACCTTATTTATTGCCAAGGCCACTACCTTCCCGGTATTAGTCCTTCCCTATCCTTGCGTTGCCCAAAACCTTGTATGTATTAGTGAGATGTTAATCCAATAGTAAAAAGAGAAACGTGGGGGGAGGACGTTCTTTGCCCTCCTGATGCTAGGGATGCGTAGTATGAACAGCACTTAATCTTAATTGGTCATTCCTTCCAAACGAAATAACGGTCATGCCCCGCTAACTACGTTTACGGTTTTTATGAATAGCCAAGGCAACGGGATTCTGTTCCACAGGAGTTACTTCAAGTGCCCGTAAATTTACCGACACGAGACGCGGAAGGCCGGCGTTTCTACCGTTTGAGTCACTCAGCCCAGCTCATTCAAAGAAATCCAGTGAAAACGTTCCTGGTAGCCAATGGCAAAATTGACTGACTCAGTTATCATATAAACGTATAGTTCCTGTTGCGACCAGGAGTCGAACGGCATTGTTTTGCGCAGAGTGCAGCGTTAAATCTTTACTGTAGTCTTCTGTTTTCTTTTGACAAGTTGCTTTACGTCGCATCGACACAGATACAGTAGGTGTTACGGCGACGACGGGACAGGAAAGGGCTAGGACAGAGAAGGAAGTGGTCGTGGCCTTAATGAAGGTATAGTCCCAGCGTGTGCCTTTTGTGAAAATGGGAAACAACGGAAATCGAACCCACTGTCTACCGAAAACTGGATACTGGCCGCACTTAAGGGACTAAAGCTATCGAGGTCGGTCTGTACGTACTCTGACGTTCTTTTAATTTGCTTTGCCCTTTTATAATCCAGTGTGGTTTGGTTAGTCGTGGAATATAATATGATTCTTTATGTGCTGTGCAGCTGTACCTATTGGTGGTACAATTATATAAAATGTTATATTCTTTCTCCTAGGATACACACTTTAGTGGATATTTTGATACAAACATGTAATTAATAGCCATGTTTATTATTCTCTTTGTGAAGTTCTATGAGTTTTCTAGTGATGGCATTTAATTAAAATGTTTCCATTAGATATACATTTTGAATCTGTTTGCACAGTGATAATCTAGTTAATTCAGTATAAAGCACTGCTGAGCAACTACAAATGATTCCGCTGTAATCGGCAGTGAAATTTTTTAGCTATGTATATATCCTACCTCAGCTTATTTTGACTTTCGGAAAGGCGATGGTTTTCACTGCCATCAAGAAGAAACTCAAATAGCTAGTCATGATAGTATAAAGAACGAGTTTGACTGAATATATTCTCAAAATAACCATGAACTAGTGCACCATGTGGTATCATTTAAACCAATCATGAACATAATAAATATTATAAAGAAATCATTTCGTTATTATGGTAATGTTATTGGTTATTTATGTACATATTTATTTATTTATTTATTTATTTATTTACGGATTTTGATGTTCCAGAAGACTTATCCTGTAAGAGTTATTTCAAGTTTTGGTAAATACACGGACACGAGGCGGGGATATTTTAGTGTATTCAAATAATAATAATAATAATAATAATAATAATAATAATAATAATAATAATAATAATAATAATAATAATAATAACTCGAGGACCCGTGTTGCTCCACAGCATTCCTTATAAATAGGTCAGATAACTCGTCTTGATATGCCTGTTGTAGTCATATTGTTCAGCCTGCCATTTTCAATAGTTTTATGCACATGTATTAAGAAGCGCTTTATGGTATGCTGCAGTTAGTAATCAGAATTCAACCATTCTGACGTCATCATGCCACCTATTTGGTAAATGTCCATATATATATATATTCGCTCTTTTATCCTGCAGTTCTTATTCTAATGCTTGGTTTTATGTCGCAGAAGGCAATGGTATTTTTAATCGCAGTTCTTCTATATAGAGTAGTTGTCTTGTGAACTCATAGGTTAGTTCGAAAAGGCGTTTTTTGCTAGGCAGAGGACGTATTTTATGATACATGGCCTTCACACTTTAGTGTAGCTAGGTTATCCTTCGATAGGTGTTAACCAGATAATGTCTAAAGCGTATGTCATGATGGGGTCTGTTTGTACGTAGACTTTTTTTTCTCTTAGCAGCATGTAAGTTATGAGGGACGCTCTGCCATCTGTTGAGTATATTTGGAAGCTGGGAATAGTCAGAGAATCAAAGAGTATCCGGCAGGGAATAGTATTCTTTCGTGATCAGAGGAAGTGTATACTCTCTGGTTTGACAGGTAGTAATCAAACATGGCTGCATGCAATGACATTATTAAGGATGAAAATCACATGTAACAGAATATTAATGAAAGTGTTAGTCACTTAGGAACCTGCTAAGTATGGAATGTATTGCAGGTTAGGGTAAGCCTTCACCTCCAATTATTGGAGTGATCATTTAATGAACTGATTTTATGATTACTAAAAGTTGGCTGAACTTAGAGACCTATCAGTGTCTCTTGATTCACCGGCAGGTTATTTCAGAGAGAATAAAACAAGAATGAAGCAGATCAGTCCAGTAAAACGGACGGGTGGATTTGTCAGAAATGTTTTTAGTAAACTCTTTATATTATTTATAAAAGAATAATAATAATAATAATAATAATAACAGTAATAATAATAATAATAATAATAATAATAATAATAATAATAATAATAATAATAATAATAATAATAATAAATGTTGGTTTCTCGTCCCACTAACTACTCATACTGTACCAGGAAAAGTTGTGGGCAAAGGGCATGAGTAGGACCTCAGGGAGTGGAACTGGGTTTTGGAGCCGATACAGAGAAGGATAGTCTCGCAGAGCGAATAATAGATGGTAAATAATTTTTTCTTAAAACAATTTATTAATTTTTCACCCTGCGGTATGATTATTGACTCAAATTTTGCATGGAAATTAAATGTCGAAAATAATCTCCTTAAAAAAAATGGCATAAATATCATTGGTTTCAAAGTCTTTCATATGTGGGAATTTCCACCTAAAGTCTTTTTAAACCTAAGCACACTTTTATAATTGTAAATGGATATGAGAAATTATCAAAGTTTTCAGTTCTCAGTTCGTCAATCTCGATATATAGCACACTTGAAAGCCTACAGTCTTTCTACGAGAAATGAAACTGAAATTAAATTTATCACTTTTGAGAAATTATGAAAATTGTTCACACGCGACACTGAAGTTTCACTGTTCAAAATAAATGAAAAAGTTTAGTCAGTTTGTTACTCACTTATGACAAGAACTGTTGCTACCAAATGTCGAAAGATGGACGTCTGGAATGTTCCATGTAGAATCAGGATTGGCGATGTTGACGTTCCCAATGAGGTGATGACAGCTGGAACTGGATCACGTTGAGTTGTAGTTTGTTCGGGTGATTTTCGCACACGAAAATTTACTTAGTGTGAGTAGTTTATCACTGACACTGTTGAACACTATTTATGGCGTATAAAGAATCACAGTCCTTTCTGTACGAAATGCTATTTACAGTCGTTATTGAAACGTTCATAATCACACAGTTCACATAAAAAAAAAAAGAAAGTAAGTCGATAAGCACAGTCTTTGAACACAGTCTGAAGTTGCTAGGGATTATATTCTGCTAATCCTGTTACTATACTGTTATATTAACACAGAAAAGTTCTCACTTTTTCACTCAAATTACTACTGTGAGTCTTATGTTGATGTGACGTGAATATGAGTTCTGGTAATTCTAAGTATTAGGCTCAGTAGAAGTTCAATATTACTTGGAGTTACCTAAGTCCACACGTAATGAAATAGTTAATATTTGTACTCCAATAGGTTCACTCGCGTTACAGTCTTAAATGTCTTTAGGATTATATTGTAATCGCGACGCGGTATACTAACTGCAGTGCGACGTCCTTTAATAATTCTATCGGTGATAGAATTTTGCGTTCCGGAGATACGACGGAAAGTACTTCTACCGTGACTGCGCGAACATACTGTACGCGGGCCGGTCTCTTCGCTATCTCACTCACACAGCTGTTTGCTTGTCCTTGTACTAGTTTGTGGGCTGTCTGGCCTTGACATATATAGATACCAGCGCAGGGAGGGGTGGCGGCTCTCTCAGCCATGTGACCGTGATTACGTAATTTCGTTGAGACTTTAAATTATTATAACTCAACAACCGTTTGATGAATTAATTTGAAATTTACAGGGATTAACTTTTATGATGTTTGCTATAATTCAGCGTTTGTCCCGTTGAAATTGGTTAAGGCGTTAAAAAGCTGTTAAAAGAAAATTTCTTTCGAGAAATATCTCTAGGGGAGGTGAGCTTCAAGCGACAGGTGACGTCACTTGACTCCGCCTAGCGCACTCGTAGGGTCTGGCACATACTGGAACATTCTTTACATGGATGTTCGTACGTCGGTCGGATCTTTAAATGCTGGAAATAACATTTCTTTCAATTAACATGGACCAGGACCTAGGCCTTCCTGGTACAATATTGTTTTCGTAATTTTGTCCCGCAGGGACACGAGGCTAACGTATTTGAGTACCTTCAAATACCACCGGGCTGAGACAGGTTCAAATCTACCAAGCTGGGCTCAGAAGGCCAACGCTCTACCGTCTGAGCTGCTCAGCCCGACTGTGCATTCAAATACCACCCGACAAATATGGGATAGAGTCAACGCTTTCCGATCAGAGCAACTCATCTCATCTATTATATTATTATTATTATTATTATTATTATTATTATTATTATTATTATTATTATTATTATTATTATTATTATTATTATTATTGCCATCATCATCGTCGTTATAATAATCATCATCTACAAGATCAGATCCCTGTGTGAATCAGCTGGATCATTGATTCAAACCCGACGGAGGTTTCCAGATTTTCAAAGAACTCCATGTCTTTCAAAGTCGTCATATAAAATCATCAGTCGGCACTTCAGATGTTCACTCGAAGAAATACATTTAAACGCAGCAACAAGTCATGCAATAGAGCTTCAGTTTTCTGCCAACTCTTAAATGAAATAGAACATCTAATCATCCTGCATGTAGCCTAAGTAGGAAGAAATCAAATGCTTCCACATGGTAGCTTACGTCATGTCTTAATTATTTTCATTTGCATAAAAACAGTGCATCGCTGCTTGACGTCTATATTCTTTTCTTCAGAATATGGCTACTTTTCTCGTTTAGTTTCCTTATTGTTTCACATTCAAGATTACAAAAGGAAAAGTCTGACAACACCTCCGAAGTATTTTTCATAAAGGACTGCCACCAACACACACTAATTTTTAATGTGGTGTCATGAATGTAATTTTTCGAAGCTGAAATAAAGTACAGTATTTTTGGGAATTCACACCAAGTCTAACTCGGAGGCATGTGGCTATAGGGTCCAATATTGCGAAATAGAAGTGTCCGATCTGTTCCTGAAGAATATATTGTCATTTCTGCTTCAAGTCTCACGTACTCCCACTACGGCCCACAAGTTTCGTCCCGAAGTGGAAAAAAACTCACAGCCCATGCCATCAGCAACAGTAGAAGCGTACGGTATGCCCTTCTCTGATGAGGTCTCCGAATGCTTGCGTTCATACAACAGGAGACGTTGTGAGAGGTGGAACAAGCCTTTCATCATGGAAATTCATCGGTAGTAAAGGAATTTTATCATGGGATCATGTTTGGTCGACGTTCGGCTCTAATTCCTATTCAGAGTAAAATGACTGGTCTCGTATACAGAGACAATATTCTCCACTGTTCACAGGATTTTCTGGAATTGTGAGATATTTAGATTATTGGATGATAATGCTCGTGCCTACCGTCCTAATTTCCTGCTGACATTCAGCTACTGTCAGAAAGTGCTATCCAACCGTTGGAAAGCCCGCTCCAAAACAAGTTGGAATATATGGTGCTTAGTACGCCTCAGCGTGTTAGAACATACTTCAAGGCTCGAGGTATATACGGTACTGATCTCTCACGCAAGATCTCATATTGCCAACTTTGTACTTTTGATGGATTTTTGTTGGTTTTGCACAGCTGACTGCATGTTGTTTTCCTTTATAAGTTATATTACCTTCGTAATATACGATGTCCGTACGTATAAGTAGCAAAAGAGAAGATGCACTATTAAGGCCACGGTCATTTCCTTCTCACTCCTAACCGTTTTCTATCCCATCATCACCATGAGACTTATCTGTGTCGGTGCAACGTTAAGTCAAATGTAAAAAAAAAAATAATAATAAATGCATGTGCACTGAAGCGGAATGTACAAAACTTTATTTGACCACTGTATTTTATAAAATACTAGCTGATGTACCCGTTCTTCGCTACGGGATTCTCAGAAGCACTGACGTTGTGGTTTTCCTAACTGAAGTCAACATAGCTCATGACAAAAACATCAGTAGGAAAGTAGTGATTGAAAGCAATGCTACCATATAAAATACTCGATCAAATGAAAAACCGAACATTTTATCACTTTTAACGAACAGTAGCACGGTGCCAATCTAAGAGTCCAAAGTTCCAGAGCTGGAATGACCACGCCGCAGACTGCCGTGAACACTCCTCTTCCATTATTCTGTTAAATATGCACACTGTTCATTCCAATCAGTGCCTCAGAGTAGGGATTGAATAGCTCGAATGCTATGATTAACCAGTGTGTTACGTACCAGTAGTATCAGAAACTTTAGGAACCAGGGGAATGGCATGCTAAAGAAGAAAGTTACCTAACTCCCCAGCTACTTCCCATCAATATTCAGGCAGGCCGTTAAACTCTGTACGACTGGGCGAGTTGTCCGTGTGGCTAGAGGTGCGCAGCTGTGTGCTTGCATCCGGGAGATAGTGGATTCAAACCCAACTGTCGGCAGCGTTGAAGATGATATTCCCTTCTTTCCCACTTTCACACCAGTTAAATGCTGGGACTGTACCTTAATTAAGTCCAAAGCCGCTTCCTTGACAATCCTAGCCCTTTCCTATCCCATCGTCGCCATAAGACATATCTGTGTCTGTGTGACTTAAAGCAAATAAGAAAATAGTCGGTACGCAGCAGTAATCCTATCTAGCGGAGATGAGTGGCAACAGAAGACACAAAGTACATTACAACAAACAATGGTCAATGTAATGTTATATTGTAGGGCTTCACATTTAAGTTTTCTTTCGACTCTGTGATTTGTAAAAAAGATTTATAGCGTAGACTTTAGTTCCTTATTCTCCGACTTTACATATCGATGTTCATTAAATTCTGTTTACCCATTTTCTCGTAACTCGGCGCTGATATGGACTTAGTAACAAAAATCCAAATTAATGAATATCTTTGTGATCACAGCCAGTACGGTAACAATGTAAAAGACATGAATGATAGGAAATATAATACTGTATAACCTTATTTATCGACTACACCTCTAATAACGAATGTGAGAATTAAATTTTAGGCCTTCCCCTAAACGACTACTTTACTCAGCGCGAATAAAATTACATATGGCCTAGAATGTAGCGGACCGAGCTCGATAGTTGCAGTCGCTTAAGTGCGGCCAGTATCCAGTAATCGGGAGATAGTGGGTTCGAGTCCCACTGTCGGCAGCCCTGGAGATGGTTTTCCGTGGTTTCCCATCTTCACACCAGGCAAATGCCGGGGCTGTACCTTAATTAAGGCCACGGCCGCTTCTTTCCAATTCCTAGGCCTTTCCTATCCCATCGTCGCCATAAGACATATCTGTGTCGGTGCGACGTAAAGCAAATAGCAAAAAAGAAAAGAATGTAGCGGGTTATTCCCCGACTTTGCTTACCGATTTTCATTAAATTCTTTTCAGCCGTTTTCTCATGATGCGTGTACATACAGACAGACAGACAGACAGACAGACAGACAGACAGATAGAAAAAAATTACGAAAAATTAAAAAGTGCATGTCCTTGTTACTGTGGACATGACTGATACAGAAATATCATCCTTTTTAAATTCTGAGCAATGTACAGACAAAATTTTATTATATATACATAGGCTTACCGGGTGAAGAGAAGTGCAGGCGAAGACGTGAAGGTTCTCAAACACCGTCTTGTCGGATGTTTCCACTGTAATCCAAAATTTGTGGTGATATAGGGCACTTGTAAGTGCGTATAGCGTGTCATTTGCGAGTAAATATGCAGGACTCCTTTTCATCACAAATGTCGATACATTATCCCGTGTAGTGTGTATATTTAATTTCCAATTCCTTTGCAATCATTTAAGAAAAGACTAGGAAAATAACAGATAGGGAATCTGCCACCTGGGCGACTGCCCTGAATTCAGATCAGTACTGACTGACTGATTGATATTTAGCAGAATTGAAATTATCTTAGAATAATGTACTTGAGGACAAGAGTATATCTTTAACAAGCCGATGTACTTACATTATTATGTTCTTCTTCATATAAGCAAAAACTGGATTTTCTCTCTCGGATCACCGATATTATTCCTGTCAGAAGGTTGTACTAAAACAGTACTAAATTAAAGCGTAAAATGGGGTAAAATATGCACTGTACCTTCAAAAGTGAAATATGCGTTCAAAAATAATTTACATGCTATATCAAACGCCTGTTAAATCGTCTGTGAAGGTGCGATACTGGAAATACGTCACTTTCGCACAAAGTTCATCTTTGCATATAAATCAGGTTTACAGTTATCAACCTGCTGGTGGTACGAGTAAATTCCTTTACAGATCTGCATGTCTGGGCAGAAACTACATGGGTTTACAGAATATCTTCGATGTACTATAGGGTTGCCACAGCTGCTCGGATTCACATCCGTGGAGTTCTAGTATCATAGGTGATGTGGGCTAAATTATACTGCCTCCGTGATTAATAATAATAATAATAATAATAATAATAATAATAATAATAATAATAATAATATTTCCTAGTAGGTTTGTGGAAGAGAAATTTGTCTCACGTGTGGATTTGACCCTGTTTTACGGCCGGATTACCGTCTTTACGTCAACCCTTTGAGGAGGAATGTGTTCACTATTACATGTTCCTACGGTGGTTGGTAGTGTAAACTGTTGTATGTAGCCTATATGAATAGGAGTCTGTTGAGTGTGTTGGGATAAGCACCCAGTCTCCGAGCCAGATAAATTAACTAGACTCTATTAAATTCAGCGAACCGGCCTAGAATCGAGCCCGAGACCCTCTGAACGAAAGGTTTCAACACTGAACATTCAGCAAAGGGGCTGGACTTATATTATAATAATAATAATAATAATAATAATAATAATAATAATAATAATAATAATAATAATAATAATAATAATAATAATAATAATAATAATAATAATAATAATTGTACCGGGCGGTACACCTCCACGCCGCTAATTCAAACTTTGCGCCAGTTGAAAACCCTCTGCTGGAGGAAGTCCGAACTTTATCTAATGCATAAACTTTCAAGTTACCCAGAAGATGTCACTACTTGGAAATTTTGAAGTTTCTGAACTGGGTCGTTTTCGACGTATTTTTGTTTTGCTTGTAGTAAGAAGTGTGAACTTTCTCTTCTAGAGGACACTACTGAAGAACTACTATAGTGCACCCTAGTGCAAGGTGAAAGAACTGTTTTGTTTTTGTTTTTTGGAGAAATTTTTATTTCAAAAGTTTGTTTCTTGTTAAATTTCTTTCTGGTATTGTTTAAGTTGGCTGTATACCCCTTTCTTTCCCCTTGTTTTGAATTTAGCCAATCCCGAATTTCTTTAATTTATTTATGACCAATAAGGTGTTTCTTCTTCAAATTGGATATGCTGCTTAACCCTAACCAATAAATGATTGTGGGCGGGTGTTTTCTTTCCTGAAACGCCTCGAACTTTCCGCGAGAGTATATAAACTGCTGATTTTAGGGTCTCCGCGCCACTTCTGTACCATCTTTCAGTGTGTAAAGTACATAGCAGGGGGCGGGAAGCGCCTCTTTCTTCGGACAGCAGTTCAACAACCAGGTGATGGCCGTATAATAACTTCTTTTCTTGCTAGCTCAGCAGTTTAACTCTCGGGGCGGGTCCGAAGCTTTTCCACCATGTAACTTTTCCCTAAAATGTAAAGACTCTTAGTATCTATTCTCTTTTATGCTACATATTGGGATAGAGAGTGCTTAACCCTCTCGAGCTCCCACTCATATTGTTTTGAGGTGAACTTACCTTTTCACAACCAATTCTTCTTTAACGTAATGTAAATTGTTTCCTTCTAAAGTCACCTCGTTAGTATGGGATTAGCCCTTGCATTTGTGGCCTAGAGCCAGATTAGGTTTTAAAACAAAATGTATTAGGAGTGCAGTTCGCCTCCTCTCACATTGGTATTTTAGAGGCCATGTAATTATCCTTTTCTCGCTTAATAGGCCTCAGTAGGTTGGGTATTTTACCCCTGTGTTTACGTCCTTAGAGGACAGCTTGAAGGTCGAGTTAGGTGTGGCCTTTTGATAGGCTTAAAACTTTGAGAGCGGATCGCTCTTTTGAAATTTGTTTCTGCGTGCCTCTAGGAGGTCTTACTGTGTAATTTGGAGCAAGTGCTCCTGGGCATGATTGGGGTTTTCTGCCCCTTTGTTAAACCTTATGTACATGTAAGCTTGGGCTAACTGCTCAAGAATTGTGAGTTCGGGGCTCGAAGCCCAAAGCCTGTAAATACTGTTGTTGCTCTTTTGTTGCCTTGCTACTCTGTACCTTCCATGCTTGTTATTTCTTGATTTTGAAAAGAGAATATAACCTTGTTAAATTTTACATTAACTTTAATTTCGTAGTTTGAGACCCATTCACCCCCGCACCTTCTTTCACCTCTACCTACCACAAAAAGACGGTAATAATAATAATAATAATAATAATAATAATAATAATAATAATAATAATAATAATAATAATTGTTCCGGGTATTCTCTTGAACGCAGAGGTGAAAGAATGTACTGGTGGGAATGGGTATATCTACGATAGTCAAAGATTAATTTACAACTTTAAAATAAAGATTATATTCCTTTACAGATATTAAATTTTAACAAACAACCAGATTTCAGGTACAGAGGTAGTTTTGTACAAAATAGAAAAGCAGGAAAACCAAGAATTTGTAAGTTCCGATTTGAGCTTCAAGCTCATAATTTACAAATGTTCCAACATCTCAAATGTTGCATTTAGGTAGATAGTCAAGGAGATGAATCTTCCAATTTCTTTCACAGCAAATTCTAAATCACAATTTACAAGCGCACTTTGCTCCAAAGTTTACAAGTTATTGCCTTCCAAAGGCACCACAAAAATATCTATAATATTACAAAAGAGCCTCTATGCTCTGTAATTCAACCAAGGAGACTGCGCTCCGAAACCCTAACCGCCTACTCAAGGCAACCTTTAACTTTACATTTGCTCAATCAGCTTTACAATTTCTGGCCTCTCTAGGCACAACCTACATTTGACAAGACTGTAGCAGTTGTATTTTAAGAAATAATACAGAGGTATTGAGTAACCATACTACCGGGCCTACGTAAAATAGAACAGGTTAAATTACTGGCCCGAATTCAAAAAGTATAGAGGCGTACACTTGCCCTCCTAGAAATCAATGGTTAAAACCCTACTTGAGCCTGCGGCCCGATAATGCAGAGGCTAATCCCAAACTACTGAGGTGACTAGAAGGGCAAGTTAATTTACAAGAGAAAAGTTACAAAATCGTAGTCACCTCAAGATAAACTGAAGGGGAATTCTGGAGGGTAACGCACTCTCTATTCCCGGATTTCAGTTTACGTACTTATGACTTACTTGAACTTTTACATCAGAAGGAAGTTTACATTTTAGGAAATTGACTGTTACATAGTTAAAGATTGGAACCTTCCCCTTGAGTGGGCTTGCGGAGCTAACTACTGAGTTAGAAACTGGTTGCCATTACCTTATCTGATGTTCTGCCTGGCAAAGAATGAGGCCCCGCCTCCTCTCTTAACACACACACTCAGTATCACGACGATCAATAAGACAAGTTAGCTCGAAAAGGCGTCATTTTTATACTCCAGAGGAAGGTTCGAGAAGGCTCTGGACTAAAACCAGACACGCTCTCTCATTTTCTTTTTAGACAGTCGAAAAGTTATAAGAAGCCTATGATTGACAGGAAAATAAATACACAAAATTTTCTATTGTTTGAGATCCCAAGTTGGCGGCATAAGTAAGAAGTGTTGCTAACCTTGAAATATCAAAAACATGGAAGGCTAATTCAGTTGATAAAACCTGTGAACACAAAATTTCTCTAAATTTCTAGTTATTTCACTTTCCACCAGAGTGCATGACATAAGTTCTTTAATAGAGACATCTATGGAGGAAAGTTTAAAATTCTTGAAATAGTTGTTGCAACCAGTGATATTCCCCCCCCCCCCAAAAGAAAGGAATCCAGTCAGTTTAGGAAACCATAAAATAACACATTACTCTATCACTTTAGTAGTGACATCTTTTGATCAACGTCCCAACTTCTTGCACTAGTTGTTTCAAGTATTATATGTTAGATCGCGTTCTTCAAGGCGTTCATTAAAATGCACGGGGTTGAGGTTGGGGTTCGAACCCACTATCCTTCCAATGCAAGCTGATAGCTACGTGACCCAAGCCGTGCGACTACTTGCTCGGTGAGTTATATAATCTGTGCCATGTTGCCTGTACTCCCAGGAACTGACCTGACATTCATATTTGCTGTAACCGATCGGAGTGGCCACGAGTGCTAATGCATTGCGGCTATGGAGCGAGCTCTGCATTCGGGAGACATGTTGGTTCGATTCGCACCGTCGTCTGTGCTGGGAATAGTTTCCTGCAGTTTTCGATTTTCACTTTCAGGCAAATGCCTGGAGAGATCCTGTTGATATCCTATAGCCGATTCGTTCCTCCTCCTTACTCAATTTCATCCACCATCATTCATTTCATCTTAAATAGCCCCAAAACTGAATTTGATGCCAGGAATGGCACCCGGTCGTAAAACATGCCGTTTCATTTCACCTCATACTCGACCCCGTAACAAGAAAGGGGCCTAACAGATACACATAAATTGTCATGTTTGTTGTGGGCTAACCAAACCCTAGGACTATTCCGAGACCATATGGCACTCCAATATCACCAGTACATCATGTTTAGACAACAATCGACTTGGAAAACCAAGGTCATTAGCGAACCATAAATGCCACCAGTTTGCAGTCAAGGTACGTAGAATACAAGGTAGGGATCACGAGAGAGGTGCGCAGTAGCAAAGCAGAGCTGTGACGTCACGCAGGACCCTCGCGTTGAGTCTGCTCTGAATGAGGTAGAGGTAGTTCGCATAAGAATCGCTGTACACGCAAAAGCTATCTGCTAATAATACACGATAGTAACATATCTGTGGTGTATAAGAAACCGTGTGTGTTTATTTTATGTGATAAAACGTAAAAAGCAGTAATAGTGTACACTTTTCAGTATGCTTTGTCATGCCATTGCAGGCTGCACAAATCATAGCAGGCGCGCGAAGGAACGAAACATACACTTTCATGCATTCCCTAAAGCCACTGACATAAATAAATGGTGACAGTCATTATCGAAAGCTATCTTTCTCAGCTTCGAGGGTTCGGAAGGCTTTATGACCATCCTCTTCCGACAGCTGTGACGCGAAAGGTGAGATCATTGCTTCTTAGCCTCAGTGCTTCCGAGGCGATAAGAAATTCCATCTGTTCTCCGGAAGATTATGAAACACTACGCCGAAATATGTTACATGCTACTGATGAACTCGATCAAAACTCGGATATCGTGTGCCAGTCCAAGGCCAGCGCTGAGCCCACAACATCCAATTCTTTACCGGAGGATGAGCAAGGGTTCATTTAAGCCCTTGAAGAACTAGTAAAACAGCTCGAGGACAGTCGCGAAACCAAGGATCGTGATGAGCTGCTTGAAAACTTCACTGGCTGTATTGTAGCTTTTAGGGTAAAGAAGAACCTCGATATAGAAAGCAATTACGGAGAGAAAACAGGTCAAACTACAAGGCGTGGAAATTAGATTTCAAAAAGAGTTCCTTTTTTTTTTTGGCAAGTTGCTGTACGTCGCACCGACACAGGTCTTATGGCGACGATGGAACAGGAAAGGGCTAGGAGTGGGAAGGAAGCGTCCGTGGGCTTAATTAAGGCACAGCCTTGGTGTGAAAATGGGAAACCACGGAAAACCATCTTCAGGGCTGCCGAGAGTGGGGTTCGAACCCACTACCTCCCGAATACTGGATACTGGCCGCACTTAAGCAACTGCAGCTATCGAGCTCGGGAAAGAACTGAAAGAGGGTTCTAACATCATCACGAACCTTACGGATATCCTGAAGAAGAAATTCCCCGAAATTTATGAGCTTGCAAGTTGCTTCGTGAGAAGCCGTTCTTTTGGATGCTTTAAACAAAGGTAAGACATTCAAGAGACCGAGTTTCAGTTAATACAATACCGATAAAGAAAGAAGAAAAGCAAAGAAATTCCACTGATGCTATGGATAAGTGTGTTTGATATTCTTTTTCTTAAAAAAATTTCAGCATTGCTCTTGTGTATAACACGCCTGTTTTTTTTTTTAAAGACAATTTATTATGTTGTATATGAAACCAGTGCTAAGAATGTTAGTATACAGGCTCATTAATAATGGCCTATCTAATGTTAACGTGGAATTTGTCAGTTCCTGGCACTTGGAGAAGAACATTTACTGTACTGTTTGTTTTGTGGACAGTTTCCTAACATTTGCTGTTTGTGTTGTTGACAGTGTATATAGTTTCCCAATATTGCTTGTAACAACGGACATACTTCTTGCAGTCATCAAGCTTTAATGTTCGAGTCTGCAGCAATTAGAGCCCCTTGTTACTGTTATCATGGGTGTTGAGAACATGAATATATGGAATGGCCATTCCACTAGGATCACAGTCTTAACATTGTTACGACCTTTTATACAGATCGAAATACTTCAGAAACGCTGCTGGATTCACACTGTACTTGATCTCCTATTATTACTCTCGTAATAGTGAAGTGGAATGCCTTTTGTTAGGTGACGTTAAAATATCAATGAAGTTCTCTTATCTTTAACTTGTGGCTAAAACAGAATAGCTTACAGCTGTGTATTAGCCTACCGCGTACAGAAGACAAGGCGCTGAGGGTGCACGCTGACGTCATCGATGGCCAAGCGTGGTGGGGAGACCTGCGCGTGATCCCTACCTCTTACTACCTTGGTTTGCAGTTATCCTTCTGCAGTAAAAATAATTATTATGTTTTCATGATGCTGAGATGCCGTATGGAGTAATGTAGTAACAAAGTAGCAAACTGTGCAGTTCCTTCCTAGCTGATATGTGTATTTACAGGAGCTCATAAAATGGACGGGAAACGCGTAGTGTGGTGGTCATTAGTGAAGTAACTCCCACGTCAAGAGAATTTAAGCCAGTCAACTTAAGTGCTGCGACGGATACATGTGAGATTAAAAAACTCTACTAACGAGAATTTCAATATTTGTAGACCTCTTGTATTTATCACATTGCACTGATTATCGCGTGACTTACGTTACAAATGAAGTCTTCTGTTGTAAGTGTTACTACATCAAAGATACATCTTCTTGTAGGATATATAAAAGATAACATTTACTCCACTTTTAATAAGTTGATGTGTTTCACCTTTAGAATTTGTAACTTAAGAATTATAGTACATCCGCATCTCTGGTGTAGTGTTTAGTGTAATTAGCTGCCACCCCAGGACACATGGATTCGATTCCCGGCTCTGCCACAAAATTTGAAAAGTGGTACGAGGACTGAAACGGGGTGCACTCAGCCTCGGGAGGTCAACTGAGTAGGAGGTGGTTTGATTCTCAGCTCAGCCATCCTCGAAGTGGCTTGCCGTGACATCCTAATTCTCATCCGGGCAAATGCTGGGCTGGTACCTAACTTAGGTCACGGCCGCCTCCTTCCCTCTTCCTTGTATATCCCTTCCGATCTTCGCATCCCCCCCCCCCCCACAAGGTCCCTGTTCAGCATAGTAGGTGAGGCCGCCTGGGCAAGGTACTGGTCCTCCTTCCGCAGTTGTGTAATGGATAATGGAAACCTTAACATTCCACTCAGTCAATAGAATGAAGCCCAAGAATTTTCGGTCGGTTAATAGAAACATCATTTAATATGGAGCATTTGAAATAATCATATCTAGAACAGGCCTGGTCAAAGTGCGCTCTTCGGGTGCGAGCGATTGCCACACATCTGCCTTACAGGCCTGGGGATGTGGAGGCGATGTGTCGCGTGGAAAGGAGTAGCAAAAATTTAGCAGTTAGGGCACGTGAGAGCACGGTAACGACGGGGAGCCGACCAGATTTGATTGGACTAGCATATTACGGGCCGAAGTCCTGGCCACCAAACGTTTATTACCTCACCTTCTCCTGAATGATATGTTTAAGATACAGTCGTTAACCTCAGCTGTGCTCATGGGGTCTTTTATATACCCACGACACTTTCATGACATGTTTAGTTAGCATGTATGTGCTAGGATCTTGCCATCCTATGGTACCTCCTTCCAAGTTATCCTAAGCATAATAATTATATTGACAAATAATTTGTAAGAATAGGACTAATTTTATTCTGTGTAAAACTAAATTATACAATGATTAATAATTTGACTGATTTCACTTGAACGTTTTGGAAATATTTTGAAATAAACGTTTAATTAATGCATAATTTAGAACATTAGAACGACATTTAAAATTATGCAGCTTTTTCGTGAGTAAAATAGTGGAGTCTTGAAAGGCCTTAGTAGTCTTTGACGAATCCTTTCTGACGTGTCCTACCGAGGGTTAACACCCTTCTGGAACGTTAAGACATCCAAATATCCATTCCTGACATAGCGTTTCGTCAGAAATTGATTATATAATTATATTAGTAGGCTTTTCTTTCTCAATGGAAGCATGGTTCGCATGGAGGTCCGGTTCAAAGCACAATATTGAATTATTATGACATCTGGTCTTCTTTTCACAATTACGTTCCCGCCGGTATAGTTAATAAGAAATAAATCTATTTATGAACAGAAAATTTGAGGTTGCTGGTCTGAGGTGTGGATTCGGACCCGCCGCACTCCGGTAGTGTGTGAAGATACTGAAATACGACAACCGAGCATTGGTATACCTACTGGCGCGTAAATGATTACCGATACCTCGGTATTTTAGAAAACCGTACAATCGTTAACAGCATTATTATTATTATTATTATTATTATTATTATTATTATTATTATTATTATTATTATTATTATTATTATCATTATTAAGACTTGGAAGTTCACTGACTAATAGGTTGAAGAGTAACTTCCACATTTTTCTTTACATTAATGACTGTAAAATCTTTCCTTAGCTCCTTGAGGTTAGAATTGGTACCATATATTTCTTTCGTAAGAGCATCTTCCTTGGAAAAAACGTTATAAATTCTTGAGATCACACCGTTGGATATAAGCAGTGGCCAAGTACGGGGAATGTGAGAAGCTCTTTTCTCAAAGAAGATATCATGATATATATCCAAACTGCGAGGATTCCATATTGTGATATGTTTGTAATTCACTAGACTGAAAATAGTACATTTCGTCTTGGACTATGTTTTAATTTGTTCTCTTTACAACCCTTAACTGTATCCTAATTTCAGCAGCTTGCTGTAACAATCGTTAATTCTCTCATAACAGTTCTAGTAGATATAAAACACTGAAAAAGTGACAGTAAACTAAATCATAAGGCTTGAGATAATTTCAACACGAACGAAATGTGATTGTATATCTAACATTGATTTAGGCTGTTAGAAAGGAAAAAAAAAACTATTCAAAGGAAATAAAAGGCGTATTGAAAGTGTAAGGGCGATACATGGAAATAACCTTGCCAAAGTACGGTACTTGCTGTATTCAGTGTCAGACTTCGTGCTAAATGACCAGTGCATCAGCCTGCTGTTCAGAGGACTGGGATTAGATTCTCTACCACATCGAGAATTTCATTCACCTCTGATGAATTTCTCTCATTCGCGTCTGGATGCTTGTGTTGTTCTTAATCCACAGTTCTTCATTTACACACAACTCACTACATAATCATTCGCAGCATATCACGTAATAGTGGACTCCATATAAGGTTGGCAGCAAGTAGGGCTTCTGACTGTGAAATTCGGCTTAGTTCAAAAATAGTGCCGACCAAAAATAATTAGGAACACTTCAGGAAGGGAAAAAACAAATTTTAAGAACTAACGTATAGTGGAAAGTATTGAATTCAGGCATGAAATACAACAGGAGGGCCATAAGAGGGAATAGTGATAATAGTACTATCAGCTGTAGAGTTGTTCGGCTCCGTGGATATATGGTTAGAGTGCTGGCCTTTGGTCCAGGGAATCCCGGGTTCGATTCCCGGTCGAGTACCGGATTTTAACCTTCAATTATTAATTCCTATGGCTCAGGAGTTAGGTGTTAGATGTTCGGGGATGGAGCTGATCACTTTATCCCACTTAGCGCCGGGGTTACGAATTAAGAAAACTTCAGCCTAACTCTTTTTTAAGGAATTAATCTTCCCCATGTGGCTTTAATTCTTTCTTTCTCGATATGTTAACGAATGGATGGTGAATCTCATGAACTAAAATTAAGTTTATTTACACAAAACTAATACGTAATTTAGTTACCTGATTTCCATTTCCTAATTTATGCAGTATGTGTGCATATGTTCATTGGTATACTCAGAACCAAATGCTGCACTCCCTTTTGTATAACTGATTTGCTGTTGTGATTGTATGTAAGCTGTTAATGAATGGATGGTGCTGGATAATGCTATTAGGACCACACCCAATGTCTGTCGATACTGTGAACGGTGTTACTCATATGTTTACTCAAAGAACCAGTGCCAAACTATACGTACTACTGCAAAGAGAATCAACTAAACTTATGATTTAACAAACAAACAAACAAACAAACAAACAAACAAACAAACAAACAAATAAACAAACAAACGGACGAATGAAAGTCAACTTTGGACCACTTTATGCAATTTTTCAGGTCTAGGAAATCAAATTAGATATATAGTTTTGAAGAGTGCAATGCTTGAATGTTTCAGAAAGCCTCCGTAATTTGTAATTTCAATTTCACTACACATTTATTTCGATGAGATTGTATTTTTTCCTCTTACATTGCTTAATAATAATGCTATTTGCTTTACGTCCCACTAACTACTCTTTTACGGTTTTCGGAGACGC
This sequence comes from Anabrus simplex, assembly GCF_040414725.1. Classification (NCBI taxonomy): domain Eukaryota; kingdom Metazoa; phylum Arthropoda; class Insecta; order Orthoptera; family Tettigoniidae; genus Anabrus; species Anabrus simplex. Next base: position 388,327,781 of record NC_090267.1, on the reverse strand, counting down.
CGAGGTGCCGGAATTCAGTCCCGCGGGAGTTCTTTTACGTGCCAGTAAATCTACCGACACGAGGCTGACGTATTTGAACACCTTCAAATACCACAGGACTGAGCCAGCATCGAACCTGCCAAGTTGGGGTCAGAGGGCCAGCGCCTCAACCGTCTGAGCCACTCAGCCCGGCCTTACATTGCTTAAAAAAGAATGAACGCAAATTACGAAATTAAATATGTAATAAAATACAGGAGTGATTGTAACTTAGGTGATTTGGAATAAAATCTCAAGAAAAAAATTCAAATATTTCCGTTATATAAATCCTATAAAAACGTGTAGACATAAACATTGTTAAAAACACAATTATTTCAGATCATTTATTTGTCTTATATTATTTACTTATAGTAGGAATTTTTTAAATGTTCTTCTCACACCATTTTCAGCTAAGGTATGAAGTACTTCTTTTTACATTCGGTAGGTTATAGCGTCTCTGAAAACCATATAATAATGTTACTTGATTTTACGTCGCACTAATTACCTTCGCGGTTCTTGGAGACGCCGATGCCGGATTTTAGTCCCGCAGGAGTTCTTGTAAGTGCCAGTAAATCCACCATCGTGAAGCTGGCGTATTTGAGCACCTTTAAATACCACCGGACTGAGCCAGGCTCGAAACTACCAAGTTGGGATCAGAAGGCCAGCGCCTCAACCGTTTGAGTCACGAAAATCGTATGTAGTTAGTGGGTTAAAACCTATAACATTATTATTCTAATGATGTACAATAGGGCCAGGATTTCATAGTATTAGAATGCAAACGAGTGTCAAGAATCCTCTTGCCGAAGGACACATTAGCTGAGAGGCTTGGATACTGACTTCTCACCAAGGTTGCTGTGGTTCGAATTTCGGCCTATACATGTTGGATATTTGAAAAGAAAAGGCAAGTCTCTGTGGTTCGAATTCCAAGTATTATACAACTGGACGTCTCGATTCATCACTACATCAAACATTACAGACAATAGTCGAAACTTCACTGCAGTGCATTTAAACATTATAAAATTATTATCAATTACATGACTAAGCGAGTAGGCTGCATGGTGCGTGTCACATAGCTGTACACTTTGCATTCAGATGATGGTGGGTTCAAACCTCAACAACGGCAAATCTGAAAATGATTTCCGTGGTTTCCAATGTTCACGTTAGGCAAATGCTAGGGTTTTTCCTGAATTAAGGCCTTATCCCGCTTTTTTCAATTTCTGGGGATTTCCTGTCCTATCGTCACCGAACACCTGTCAGAGTTAATGCGACATTAAATTTCTAGCAAGAAGTAGAAAAAATAGTTGATCAGGATAGCCTGATTACAAATTACAAATTGACGGGAATTAACGAAACGCACCAGGTTGAAGATTCCCGTGTAGTAAAGCACCATGTCCTGCTGCGAAGAAGTCCGTAACCGCCTGCTAAACACCCTCGTCCGACAGGAAGTGTCGAGTGTTCTTAACTTCACCAAGTAGTGTATTATTATTATTATTATTATTATTATTATTATTATTATTATTATTATTATTATTATTATTATTATTATTATTATTATTACGTTGTGCCCAACTAAGGAGCGAAATTTAACTTATTTAGCAGATGAATTTGCTTTCTTCTATTCCCAGAATCCCTTCGTCCTCTGTGTTTCTTCTTCCGTTCTTCCGTCCATTGTGTGGTGGATCCCGTCTGGGGTTTTTCAGTAAAATGATGTTTCTTCACCAACGTTCCAAAGCTAGGCCTGTCCCATATAATTTCACATTATTATTATTATTATTATTATTTTTATTATTATTATTATTATTATTGTTCCGAGGTATCTGTGGAACAGCATAGGTGAAAGAAAGTGCGGGCTGGAATAGGTCTCAACTACCAAATTAAAGTTAATTTAAAACTTTAACAAAGGTTAAATTTTCTTTTCAAAATTAACAAATGACAACAAATAACAAGAGTGTGACAGGTACCAAGTAGCAAATCAACAAATTAAGAAATTATAGATTACAGTTTTTACAAGTTTTGGGGCTTCGAGCCCCGTTTTACATTCCTTGAGCCCTCAGCTCACAACCAAAGGGCAGAAAACCCCTTGATACCAAGGAGCAATTGCTCCTAATTAGAATGTCGAGCCTCCTAGAGGCACGCAGAGATCAAATTTGGAAAGAGCAGTCCCGCTCTCAGGTTTACAAGCCTATCAAAGGCCACAACAAATTTCACTCCTAACTGCCCTCAAGGCACATATACAGTGAAACAGGGGTATCTTGTACCCAACCTACAGGGCCTTCTCATGAAGAAAACAAAACTTTGGGTTAATTAAATGGCCCAAAAAACCAAATTGACTGGAGACGTAGCTTGTACTCCTACATGAAACTTCTTAAAACCTAGGTGGCACTCGGCCAGTTATACAGGGGCTAATCGCATACTAGGGAGGTGACTCGTAGAAGAATAATTTATTACACTAAGAAGAGAAGAAAATCGGTTATGAAAACGTAGTCACCTCAAAAACAACATGAGTGGGAGCTCGAGAGGGTTAAGCACTCTCTATCCCAAATTGCGGTTAATTTACATGAATATAGTAAGGTTTACATTGTAAAGGATTCGAACCTTCCCCCGCGGGTTAAAACTGCTGAGCTAGCAAGAAATAAAGTTCTTAAACGGCCATTACCTTCTTGATGCACTGCTGTCCGAAGAAAGAGGCGCCTCTCGCCCCCTGCTACATAATCACACACTAAGCAAGTTGTCGATGAAGTGGCCCCGAGACAAGAAAATCAGCAGTTTATATACCCTCGTGGAACATTCGAGACCTTTCATGAATGATAACAACCCGCCCACAAACTTTTATTGGTCGGCTAAAGATTACAAGTCAAAACTGAAGAAGAAATCTAGGATTGGTGGAAAATTAATTTAGAAAATTTTGGATTGGCTGAATTTAAAACTGGCGGATCCATATTGCCAACCCAAAATATGAAAGAAAGAAATTTAACAAAGAACAAACTTATAGATACAAAATTTCTTCAAAAACAGTTCGTTGACTTCGCACCAGGGTGCACAGTTATAGTTTTTAAGTAGTGACATCTAGGAGAGAATGTCCACACTTCTTGCTACAGAGCAAACAAACACAAATCGAAATAGACATAGTTCAGAACACTTCAAAATTTACAGTAGTGACATCTTCCAAGAAACCTTTGATTTAATACAGATTTTAAAGATCAGAGTTTCTCCTGTAGGGGATACTTTTTAGGCGCACAATTTAAAATTTGCGGGGTTGGGGTGTACCAACCGGTACAATTCTTCTTCTTCTTCTTCTTCTTCTTTTCTAGCCTATTAAATCCACTGCTGGATATAGGCCTCTTCCATGTGCTTCCATCGTCTTCGGTCTTGAGCCACTTGGAACCAGCGTGTTCCAGCCAACAGCTTTATGTCGTCGAGCCATCTCTTCAGGGGTCTTCCAATACCTCTCTTATGTCCCCATGGTCTCCAGTGAACAATCCTAGAGGTCCACCTGTTGTAGTCTTGTCGAGCTACGTGTCCTACCCATTGCCATTTTAGTCTTGCTACTATTATTACTATCAAATTTCTTTGTGCTGAGCGAGCAGATCTTTGCTATGAGAGATTGATGATTTTGGTACGTGTAACCCTGAACAACAAACCTAGGAAGTTATTCACTGATCCACTGCTGATGAAGTTATGATTGGTTTAGTCCGGCTCCATAGGCTAAATGGTTAGCGTGCTGGTCATTGGTCACAGAAGCCCCGGCTTTGATTCCTTGCAGGGTCGGGAATTTTAACAATCATCGGTTAATTCCGCTGATACGGGGGCTGGGTGTATGTTTCGTCTTCGACATCATTTCATCATCATCACGGTGCGTAGGTGGCCTACAGGCATCAAATCAAAAGACCTGCACCTGGTGAGTCGAATATGTCCTCGGACACTCCCGGGACTTAAAACCAGTTTACGACATTTCGTTTTATGAGTGGTTTAAATGAAGTATAAAATCCTTCCTAGGTGACTCGGAGCAGACAATTGTTAAATTCCCCAAGTTCCCTGCAATGTTGTGGTTGTAAGCAGTTTTTAAGGCCAGACTGTTCTGTATTCATGGTGTGAAAGAGGTTTTTTAAACTTTATAATTACGTAGTCGTAAGTTTTTCATTCCAAGTTAGTGAAGTTATTTCTAATCGCAACCTTTCATGTTCCAACTTCCTTGTTGGTAACATTTCTCTTATATGAAAGTTCCCCTTCCGTTATTTTTTTCTCTTTATCTTGAAACATGCTTTCTGTAACTAACATTCTAGTTAGCAGATTCCCTAGTAAACTTTTGTACATCAACCTAAATTCCGAACTTTTGTGCGGTAATTTCACAAAAGTTACAATTTACACCATGCCTTAATTAAATAATAAGAGGCCTCTAAGGGGCGATCAAAATGGTTCCGTTCGACGACCGTACAGTCCTGAATCGGGACGCCTATCATGCAAAATCGCCGTGAACCGAGCTCGATAGCTGCAGTCGCTTAAGTGCGGCCAGTATCCAGCATTCGGGAGATAGTAGGTTTGAATCCCACTGTCGGCAGCCCTGAAGATGGTTTGCCGTGGTTTCCCATTTTCACACCAGGCAAATGCTGGGGCTGCGGCCGGTTCCTTCTCATTCCTAGCCCTTCCCTGTCCCATCGTCGCAATAATAAAAAAAGAAAAGAAACAATGGCCGTGAGCAATGAGGCACTCATCCCGCCGACGCACCAGGCTGAAGATCCCCGTGTAGTAAAGCACCATGTCCTGCTGCGAAGAAGTCCGTAACCGCCTGCTGCACATCCTCGTCCGACAGGAAGCGTCGACCCTTCAGGACCTTTCTGAAGGGAACGAAAGACGTGACAATCGTATGAGAAGAGCTCAGGACTATAGGGCAAGTGGTCGAGTGTCATCCACCGTCCGCTTGTTGCTATCCATAATGTATGAGGCTGGCCTCCCTGATCGATCTGCATCTTGTGTCGAAACGCAACCCGCAATGATCTTTCTGCACCATTCCTCAACGGTGGTTTTCGACATACATGCTGCCCCTTTCACAGTCTGCGTTCTTCGATGGATGTCCACCGGTGTTTGTCCTTTGGCAGCCAAGAACAGAATAACACCACGTCAGTCCTGTTTGGACGCATTTGGCAATAACGTCGCCTTAGTTCACATGGACAAATTTAACGCACGCATCTCGCCACGATACGACCGCCACACTAACCCTTTGCTGTTTTTCTTTCTGTTGTGGTTGCGGAAGTCCACTCACCCTGCCCCCATCCCGTGGTGATCGACTATATGCTACATCGCCTCCGAAATGCTATTAGTTCTAAGAAGAAAAAGATAGTTGGGAGGAATGAGAGTGTGATACTACAGGAGTATCTGCCTGTCCCCATGCTCAGCATGTTATCAGGCTAGATGTAGTGATGGGTATCAATAGCGGTGTAATCGGGTAATAAGGGTCAGCACAAAACCTCATAGGCGGAAAAAGAAAGATGCCTGCCTGTAAAACCAGACATTTTGTAAATAGCACATGCAAGGACGTGGTTCTTGAGAGGTCCAGGTAATTGCGTTAGTTGGGAACGGGTATCATGCACAAGTCATTAGTCTATTCCTCGCTAGTCCAGTTATTCCGGGGGTCAGTCCTTCTGGGTACTCCTGTGACTAGCGCGGGCCTTCCCGTTTGCCGAACCATGCGGCAAGAGCCACTGGGGCTTGTCGCATCGCTCAAACTCCTTTGGGCCCTTCGTACCCAGTCTCCGACCCCGGAGAATGAGGCCTAGCCCGCCAAGCCGGAGACTGCTGGATGGAGGCCAGACATGGCGCTGGGCCTCCTTTCTCTCTGCCCGGGCCATGGCCCGTTATACAGGACAACTGCGATGAGAGGCCGGGTGGTCCTCCGCTCACTTAGCGGACACCGGCGCCTCTCTAAGTGTAGCGTAGGCGGTGTAATGGTGATCATCACCACAGCGGTTGCCCCTCACTTGGAGACCACAGCTAACCTGACGGTAGCCGCACCTCAAGCAGCGGAAACACTGCATGGACTGTGTAGTGGGACGTTCCATTCTCACTTAACTGCCGCTACCCACTGAGTTCCTCTCCTGATTGGCTCCTCGCTTGACTTCCTTCCTGGGAGCGGTCATGGACTGCAGCTGGGTGGCCCTATCCTGGTGGGCAAGCGTCGTCGTCTTCCTCCTGATGTGGGGGCAGCGTCTGATTCCTTGCGGTGGTAGTCTCTTCTTGGCGGGGGAGGAGATTTCGTTCTGGTGTCTCTCCTCCCGGCCTAGCGACCGTGGAGTAGCGGGTGGCGCCGCTGCAGTGCAGGGTTCCCCCTCCTGGATGGCGGCGGTGGTGTCGCTCGTTGCTAGCATCTCTGTGCATTCTTTCTTCTGTAGGGCGCACATCGATGTGCGCATCGTGAACGAGGCGCTAGCAGGTCGGGCCTGGGTAGCAGCGTCTGAACGCCCGGGGACGTCCGTGTCCGTGTCGCACACCACCGTCCGGGTCGCTTTCCTGGTCTGCGCCCGGATGGTCGGCCTTCCCTGGGTGGCCCTGGCAGGTGGTGGACGATCCTGGTAGGCGGCCTTGTCGGTCTGCATGTACTGTAATTGGTGAAGTGCATCAGTTCGACATGAGTGGTGCCATCGCGACGCTCGGGAGCGTCGCCGTCCTGCTTGGTCCTCGGCTCCAGTGGAGCCAAGAATGGTGGGTCTGTGACCACCTGCTCTTTTTCAGCCGCCTGGCTGTCTGCGTCTCGGCGGTAGACGTCTCCTGTGACGTCTAAGTGACCACCTCCTGGCTGCCAGTGTCGGCTGGCCAGCTTCTCCTTCTGGTAGCCGGGTGACATGAAAGTAAGTAGAATAACTCCTCTCATACTGGCCGATCAGGCCTGGGTCCATGGGACGAACGATTATCGCCCAGTCTAGGATGTCCTCGATATCGCCCATTGAAAGGTCCTTACCTTCAGCCCCCTCTAGCCTAGTGAGAAATTGAATAATGAGGTAGGCCTCCCTGTAGCTGTCGTGTGCCGGTCGACAGTACATCATCAGTGCAGGGAGGGCCAGGCTCAGCGGTTTGATCCTGAAGTCGACCCATTGAACAATTTCCGCCACTGTTTCCCTGTAGTCCTCTGTAGTCTCGTAGCTCCGCCATTCCTGTTGTTTCCTGAAATAAATACCTGAAAGAGAGCTAGCACTGAGAAGTGCCTCTTGACAAAGCTCGTAGTGCGTACTGAAAAGTACACTGCTAAGCTCGTTCTCATTCCCTTTGTCTTTTTCCGAGGGGGGGGGGGGGTGCGAAGTCCGCTTCCCCCCACGTGGCAATTGTCATTATTGTACATTGCTTTCGACATGCTATTAGTTCTAAGAAGAAAAAGATAGCAGGAAGGAATGGGAGTGTGATACTACAGGAGCATCTGCCTGTCCCCATGCTCAGCATGTTATCAGGCCAGATGTGGTGATGGTTATCAATAGCGGTGCAATCGGATAATAAGGGTCAGGACAAAACCACATAAGCGGAAATAGAAAGATACCTACCTGTAAAACCTGACATTTTGTAAATAGAACGTGCAAGGATGTAGTTCTGGAGAGGTCCAGGTAATTGCGTTAGTTGGGACCAGGTATCATGCACAAGTCATAAGCCTATTCCTCGTCAGTCCATTTATTCAGGGGATCAGTCCTGGGCACTGCTGTGACTAGCGCGGGCTTAACCGATTGCCGAGCCATGTGGCAATAGCCACTAGGGCCTGTTGCACCGCTCGATCTCCTTGGGGTCCCTCGTACCCAGTCTTCGACCCCGGAGAATGAGGCCATGAGGCCAAGCTCGCCAAGCCATAGACCTGCTGGATGGATGCGGGACATGGCGCCGGGCCTCCTTCCTCTCTGCCCGGGCCATGGCGCGTTATACAGGGCAACTGCGATGAGAGGCCGGGTGATCCCCCGCGCAGTTGGCGTACACCGGTGTCTCCATAAGTATAGTGCAGGCCGTTTAATGGTGATCACCACCACAGTGGTGTGTCTTTCGGGTCAGAGGGCGCCGGGATCGATTCCCAACCGTGTCGGGGATTTTAATTCCTTTGAGTCCGAGACTGGGTGGTTATGTTGTTCCCAACAGCCTCTACGACAATAACACGCAGTTATGAGTTGCAGGGATGTTAAGGTACGACAAAACTTACCAGTCCCCGAACCGAAGGAATTAACCGTTTTAAGACTGAAATCTCTCAGCCTGACCAGAAATCCAACCCATGACACCGAGAGCAAAAGTTCAAAACACTGACCACTGAGCCAACGAGCCGGTTACACCGGCATGAATCAGGTGTATGTTTCTGTCATGAACTCGAATACTTCATAGTTGATGCAAAGCATTGACTTTTGTACAACTTATCGTCCCATTCTTTTCAGTGAATGAATATTTTCTGCAGGTGTACTGAAGCAAAATCTCTTACGTTACTCTCTTCTCTGTACTTAATACATCGCATGCTCAAATGAGACAAAATTTATAGCACTGCTACTGATATATGGTCGTATTGTTCAACTGCGTAGTTCCTGCTCAAATCACACAGACAATCGACAGCATACCTTTTAAAAAGATCTCGGAGAATGGCATTACGACTCCTGCACTGTTGAATACATCACTATAGTTCACGGAAGGTGAGCATCGCCAGAAATATTTCAAGGATATTGGTTCCATTACTGACTATTGGTTTTATTACTGCAGAATTCCATAACAACGAAGGGATTTTCTTTTTATAGTGGTCTACGGTAGCACTAACACATCGAAGGATTTCGGCGACGCAAGGATTAAAATGTCTAGGATTGAGAAGGTAGTGGCCAAAGCCTTAATTAAGCTACAACCCCAGAATTTGCCTGGTGTGAAAATGGGAAATCACTGGAAACCACCATCAGGGCTGCCGACGACGGAATTCGAACCCGCAATCTCCTCAATACGCGCTCACACCTACGTAACCCTATCCATTTGGCCAGCTTACTTGTTATCCATAAAGATGAAATGTTCTTTTATATCATGCAAACCTGCAGATTTAAGGGCCTTTTACTATTTCAAAAAATTAGACACAAAGTCCGTCTATAATTTCGGAATAGTATTTGGCCCGGTAAGCGTTACATAATAATGAAAATCTAGCAAGTGGCTGCACGCTTTGGGTCAAGTAGCTACCAGCTTGAATTCGGAAGATAACGGGTTCGAACTTCACTGTCGGCAGACCTGAATATGGTAATCCGTGGTTTCTAACTTTCATATCAGGCAAATGCTTAATTAATGCCATGATCCCTTCCTCCCCACTCAGAGCCCTTTCCTGTCCTGTCGTCACCGTAAGACGTATCTGTGTCGGTGTGACGTAAATAAAATTGTAAAAAAGAAGAAAAAGATGAGCACGAAAGTTTTAAATTCAAAATGATTTCTGGACAACATGTCTGACAACATTATTCAGTGTCTCGTTTTGAAGAGGAAATACCAGGCAAGACAAGTAATGACGTCATCGTGTTGGGTCTATGCCGCCACCATCTTGAGGTACTAAAATTACCATGCAGCACCGCTAATATTAGTGTAGCTCTGAACTGTGGCATTATACCACGTCGTATGATATGTTCTTGATTTTTTTCCAGTGATTCCTTCAATTATAAGGCAAAACAATTCAGAACCTCTGCGGTGTCGTGGGTAGTGTGATTAGCTCTCACACCCAGAGAACTGGGTTCGATTCCCGGCTCTGCCACGAAATTTGTAAAGTGGTAAAATGGCAGGAACGGGGTCCACTCAGTCTCGTGATGTCAACTGAGTAGAGTGGGGTTCGATTCCCAGTTCAGCCATACTCGAAGTGGTTTTTCGTGGTTTCGCGCTTCTCCATCAGGCAAATTTTGGCACGGTATCTGAGTCAAGGCCACGGCCGCTGCCTTCCCTCTTCCTTCTCTATCCCTTCCAGTCTTCCATCCTCCCACAAGGACCTTCTTCTGCATAGCAGGTGGGGCCGGCTGGGCGCGGTACTGGTCCTCCTTCCAAGTTATACCCCCCGAACGAAAGTCTTACGCTAAAGGACATTGCCCTTGAGGCGGTAGAGGTGGTATCCATCGCTGAGTCCGAGGGAAGAACCAACCCTGGAGAGTAAACTAATTAAGAAAGGGAAAACTTTGAGAAGTTTTGGTGCGAAGGTGCAGTAAACACAGTACGATGTAGCGGCCCTTTTGATGCCAAATAAACAAGTCATTCTTTAGAAAAGCGTACGTATCATACCCTTAAACACTCAACATTTTCCGTGGTTTCCCATTTTCACTCCAGGCAAATGCTGGGGCTGTACCTTAATTAAGGCCACGGCCGCTTCCTTCCAACTCCTAGGCCTTTCCTATCCCATCGTCGCCGTAAGACCTATCTGTGTCGGTGCGACGTAAAGCCCCTAGCAAAAAAAAACACTCAACATAACATGCGATCACAAAATATTACCGTATCAGGTTTCGAAGCTGTCTTTTCATTCATCGTATCCTGGCTTCCCGGTCATCATTGAGTTTCTTCTTCACACCTGAGCTGGTTACTTTTCTGCTCACAGTCTCGGCGTACACCTCCTGTTAGTCAAAACTGTGGTCGTTTTAATAGTTCATTCGAGTTTCAAATATTGAATTAATATTGGCGCTAATAATTCCTGCTATCTTCGTTTGTACCCGAACGCTGTGAACACGAACAAAAATATTTGCGTACGCCTGGATTCGAACCGTTTATCCACTCTCAGTTATGGAGGGTGCCTTTTCAGAAACGCTTTGACCTACAGCGCTTCGATTTTAGAACATGTACAGTGCTTAGAGTGCGTGGCCATACAACTCGCAATGCAAACTCTTTTTCATATTAATAATAATAATAATCATAATGTCATTGACTTTACGTCCCACCAACTACTTTTCTGGCTTTCGGAGACGCCGAGGTGCCGGAATTTAGTCCAACAGGAGTTCTTAAACTTGCCAGTAAATCTACCGAAACGGGGCTGACGTATTTGAGCACTTTCAAATACCAACGGACTGACTCAGGATCGAACCTGGCAAGTTGGGGTCATAAGGCCAGCGCCTCAACCGTCTGAGCCACTCAGCCCGCCACCTTTTCATATTTCTGATTCATGGTTTACAACGTTCATTTTGCATTTTTTCCACAACAGATCACTTCGTACAACCTAGTTCAAATTAGCCGTATAAGAGTATTATAAAGGCACGCAGTGAACAGCACGTTTGCGGAATTGTCCTTTTATCCTGGCAGGCCGGGCTGAGGGTCAGACTTTTAAGACGCTGCCCTTCCGACCCCAACTTAGCCGGTTTCATCCTGGCTCGGTCCGGTAGTATTCGAAGGTGCACAAACACGTCATCTCAAAGATAATATATAGAAATTACCGTGCAAATTTACCTTGTTTTACTTTGCTGATATACTGGCAGCAAGTGGAGCAAATTATAGTTATAACGGGCTGGTACACCATCTGGCATACAGACTAGCTGTTGTAAACATAGTAGATGTGCCAGTTTTGTTGTTGTTCTGTTTTCCTTTTGCACAACTCCATTGCATTGAAGGAGACAGAGAACATTTCAGTTAACAATGTTCAGTCAGTGTTATACCACCAGGATGAATAACTCAGGTGGTAGAGCGCTGGCCTTCTGAGCTCAAGTTGACGGGTTCGATCCCGGCTCATTCCGGTGGTATCACGTGGTGCTCAAATACCTCTGCCTTGTATCAGTAGACTTACTAACACCTTAAACAACTCCTGCAAGGCAAAATTCTGGCACCTCGGCGTCTCCGAAAACCGTAAAAGTAATTAGTGGGTTGTAAAATCCATAACATTATTGTTAGTATTATACTACTGTTACTGTTAGGCACTGGTTAAATAGGATGGTTGGGAAAAAATACAGCAATTGCGAATATCTCGATTATTATTTTTCGTGTAGTAAAAAGACATGGAATATGGTGGCTTACACATTTCATTTTACACACATTTTATAATTTAGGCCTACAATTTTTCAATACAGGTAATATTAATGGATAAATGTGGCATTCCCTGTTTTGGTTCCTTTAATTAACATTACTACGCTTCTGTGTAAGTTAATAATTAAATAATATATTGTCACTGCTCGGTCATAAAGGTCATAATTATCTCCCAATGCTCTGCCTATGCATTGTTTTCGTTAAGACTGGTCACGCCTCCAGCCACATAAGGATATACGGTCCATCAGAACAATTTTCGTTGTAGTCATGCAAACATGCATTCCTACAGTGCTGTACAGTAAGGTTAATTTTCCTATACACGTAAGCATAAGAAAATAAACAGAACGGATATTTTTCAGGTGGACTAAATATCCATATGTGGCTGGAGGTGTGACCAGTCTTAAGGAAAATAATGCATAGGAGGAGCATTGGGAGATATGACCTTTTGCCTGAACAGCGACGATATAGCCTTATGCACAACCTGCCTATTCCTAAATTAAATTAGAAACTTCAAGAAATTATGTTTAGCTGTTTCTTCATGATGTAACAAACAAACAAACAAACAAACAAACAAACAAACAAAGAGAAAAAAATTAAACTGAACATACTCTCCGCATTTGTGCACTTAATTCCAGAGAAAAATAAAATGATGCAGAAATTGGAATTTTACATACAAAATTATACATTTATTTGCTTATTATTATTATTATTATTATTATTATTATTATTATTATTATTATTATTATCATTATTATTATTATTATTATTATTATTATTATTATTATTATTATTTAGTTGATCAGAAAAGAACATAACACTACTGATTAAAGTTTAAATTACTTAGAAAAGTGGTGGTCCATTGGTCCAGTCATTCGCTAGTAACGCGAGTTTTCCAGATTCCAGTCCTGATGTCTTCAGGTGAGATTTGATTAGAAGAGCACTTGGTGACAAGAAGGTTAACCGGGTTTGCACCTGTAAACAAATTAAAAGAGGACGCTCCACTGGACCCGTACATATATGAGAAGATGACAGTGAAAAAATAGGTTTAAATCTTCAATTACGAATCTCATAAGTTTAGAAAATACGCAATAAATACGTATTTGAATGTCCTCCAGTCTGCCATCTGGTGCAATAAAACGGTACGTTAAAATTGATGCAGAGCCAAAATTCCGTCGAATTAACGTGGCTGCAGTCTATAGCTGAGGACATATTGTTTCTTCTACATTCGTTTTACCCTCTTTGGGGTACGTTGAATCAATCATTTCTCTGTGTATTGTTCTTTTCTTAGTGCCCAGAATTTCTTCATTCTTCCTAATCTTTGTTTGTTGCTCTTGTCTTCCGAGATATTAGGCTTGGCTTTTAATGTAAATTTGTCTTGGAACCTTATATTTTCAACTATAGTTACTTCAGCTTTCAGAACGAATTGTGATTCTTCCGTAATTTTAATTCTACTAGGTCTTTTTCAGTTTCATTAAACCAGTTGGATTTTATTTTGCGGTTACGTAAGAAGATTTGTTTGGTTAATCCATTAGAGTTCATTCTGAGAAGATGACAGTAAAAATGTATCCTTCCTTTCCACATAATATCTGAGAGTTTTTCAATTTTCTTGTAGAGTGTATCATTCTTGATGTATATTATTTTATTATCCTGAAATTTATTATTTTTATTATTATTATTTATTATTATCATTATTATCATTGGTAGTGGTAGTAGTAGTAGTAGTACATTTTAATCTCTGCTTGTGTGTGGCATGATATTTGTTTTTATTATCAATCTTAGTCGTGTTAGATCCATCGTCGTTCTCCTGGAAATGTCAGGTATGTAGTATTTTTAAATCTTTCTCCTTAATAATTATGAAACACTTTGAAATAATGACTTCCTTTTGACTTACTTATGAATCTCTTTATATTCTCTGTGTAGCAAACTTGAAGAATGGTTGGTTTTTCAGGTTCCGTCTCAAGAAGAGGAGAGCTGAGTAATTGCTTCCTCGAGGTACAGCAACGAATACGGTAGCCGTTAGAATGAGATGGTGCAAAAACCGTCACTCCATCTCATTACCGTACGCGGAACTTGCAGCATCACCTTATGAAGAACAGGAGATGTGAAAGGAGGAAAATAATGACAGCCACGTAGAAAGACATTCTTCTGTAATGTAGGAACATCTTCATTTGAATGTAGTGCTTTGGATCATAGAAGGAAAAAGACAGATTTATTTCTGATTACAAAATTTTCACTCAGTATTTCAGCACAACTTTAGGCAGTCCGTCACTTTTATGCTAGAGTATTACAACAGCTGTGTAATTAATATTTCATATCACGGCTTTGAAGTGCTGTTTATTTTGTTATGTTTGCATCAGCGGCAATACAAACAGGTTTGCAGGTACTGTGCTCATATAATTAGACCGACGGAAGTCCAGATACTCTGTCGCTTTAATTGCATGAACGGAAATCCTCAGTGTGGTTACATAACGATAGCGGGCAGTGGTATTGTAGTAAGCGTGGAATACTCCTGACTGGGTAGTCAGTCAAGGAAAGAGCGTATGGAGCTATATCTATTTTACAAAGCCATTTCTGAGTTATCAACTTTTCGGAGTGATGGCGTGTGAAGAATATAATCATTTACGATGAAGGAATGTTAAATAACTTTTTTTTCGTCTCAATATATAACAGTAACATAATAACTTGTCGTGTTAAGCTTTCTGTTCGTAATCAATGTTTCTTATGAGCCTACGCTTAATGCAGACATTATGGACTGTTAATGTTGCTGATATTTATACATCAATGTGGGCCCATTATTTGCACGTTACCTCTTGGTGTTAAGACTGCACTCGTGATATTATACGGTGATATATCTATCAAAAGAACTGTTGAATTTATTAAGTATTTATCAGTGTTATTTGTCTTAAATTTATATATTCACATTTGGAAAGTTTTAAATATTTATGTGATATCAAAGCGTAGATCCGAAACATTTTGTGCTAAAATTTCTAACGTTGCTCACAAGGAAACTAAGTTGTGATTTACTGACAAAATAACTAAAATATAATAGTAAATAGATATAATTTTAAAATTCGTACGCATCTTCAGCTAAACTGAACGGAGGTTGTGAACATTTCCCTAATTTTTTGAATTTTTATATCTCTCCCTCGAGTAATCTAGATGTGACTTTAGGCTTCTATTTTTGTATTATCTTAATAATTTGAAAAGTGAGTCTAAGGTTGTGATTAGGTTTCAGCGATTTCCCATAAACACAATTCGTCCCTTCAATTGAAGTTTCTCCGTGTGTGAATAGAAATTCGCATTATTCATGTTGCTGTTGCTCAAAATGGATGTGGTGTTGTTTTAAATACTGGATTTGAATTTAAATTAAACATATGCTTACGTTTGCCGTATAGCTGTATACAGAATGTTTTGAAACTATTATCAGTGTTTAATTGTTCTATTCAGAATAATTATCCCATAGAGATTAATACTGGTGTTATGAAACACTTACCGAGCTTGATGAGAATCATTCACTCGCAATGAAACACATAAATACAGTTTATCTCGCAAAATTTTAGCGTATTAATTATTTTCTCTTACATACATACATATTATTCTGGTTTTCTTGTCTCAATTCTATCTTTATATTCTAATGAAATTAAATGAATTAATGGAAATCGATTGAATTTCTTAAAGCAGTTTATGGACTATTCTATATTACACCTCCAGAGTAACTAAGAGTGTATGATACTTCAATATCAAGTAAAGAAGATCCCGTGTGTTTAAAAGAAGACTGAATTATTTAGTAAACATCTTTATCTTTCTACAGTTCATGAAATTTCAAGCACCGGAAGTAAAGTGAACGACACTTTTTTAACTGGCTTTAGTCAGCATTCATAGCTTCTTGACTCAAGAGTTCGTTTCGGGACATTCCAATGCTGTCCGCGATGTTACCATCACCTCTGTGCAAGTCGGGGTCGTCCTTGGACCTAACAGCGCTATCCAAGGATGATGGCGACCGTCAGGTCTCCAAACTCCGCCGAGTATTCACCACCCACGCCCGCCGGCGATCCGTCCGCAAGAAAGAGCTGGTTCCTGGTTTCAATCTCAGCCACATGATGAAGGAGCCCCTGAGAGTTGTACATTCAGTTCCCCTCAGCTTTCCTCATGGGTGAGTAGATAGTATATTTATGGATGTTTTACAGAATTGATTCTCAGTCGAAGTTATGTGACTGTTCCAAATTGGCATCAAGAAAGTATTTTCTACAATAGCTATCATTCTATATGTTCAAAATGATGTAACATACTGATTTCTTAAAGTAGTTTTGTAAGTGAAAACGTTTGACGACTTGAGAATTTTGAGAAATAATTAGAATTATTCGCATTTCATTACACCTAGTGGCACAAAAGTTGGACATTAAAATCATGTTAGTTTCACCTTGCGTTTGAGAGGTAAAACCACAGGCTGTTAAACTACGCGATATTCTGCTTTATCGCACTTTGTAAATATTTAGAAAGCTTGTATGGATCCTAATGTAGTTTAATATGGCTATTACATTCTTTCCTTTGCTTTGGTTTTAAACGGCGAACACAATGTTCCTTGAAGATATCAACAGTCAATTACTCGCACAATCTATTGATTTCTTTTACACCTGATGATTTCGTAGAGTCCCTTCATTCCAGCATATATCACGCGGTCGTTTGATATGCAGGAGGTCTGGAGCGTTCGATGATTCTTCTCTGGATCTAATGACCGTAACACAACCTTGCGACTGCAATTCTCTGCCTGTCTTAATAACAACTATAACCAACAGGGTGCTCCTACTGAATGTTAATTTGTTTGAAGTTGCATTTAAATTCCTACTGCATTTTCTTATAAAACGACCTTCTGAAGTTTGTCATATAATAATAATAATAATAGTAATAATAATAATAATAATAATAATAATAATAATAATAATAATAATAATAATAATAATAATAATAATAATAATAATAAATTATTAATCTATTAATAAATATTATTATTTGTGTACAACAAGAAGTCGATTAGTTTGAGAACAAAATTAAGATATTATAACGTAGTGATTAAACCACAAGGATTGTACGCAGCTTAAACATTGGATCTAATAAGCAGAGGATTGATAGTACTATTATAGAAGGAGGTCCGGCTCCATGGCTAAATGGTTAGCCTGCTGGCCTTTGGTCACAGGGGTCCTGGGTTCGATTCCCGGCAGGGTCGGGAATTTTAACCATAATTGGTTAATTCCGCTGACCCTGGGGCTGGGTGTATGTGTCGTCTTCATCATCATTTCATCCTCATCTTGACATGCAGGTCGCCTACGGGTGTCAAATCAAAAGACCTGCATCTGGCGAGCCGAACTTGTCCTCGGACACTCCCGGCGCTAAAAGCCATACGCCATTTCATTTTTATTATAGAAGGAGGATAGGAAGATTCTAGGACATAAATATGTTAATGGACAGCTAAGACTGAGACCAAATAATGAATTATACAAAGAAACTTAAGGAACTGTAAAACCCATGGGGACAAAACGAGTCCAGTTTTATGTGCAACTCCTTAGGATGAACCATGAAAGACTATCAGGTTTGAACGCCACTGTACGCAGCCCTGAAGATAGTTTTCCGTGGTTTCCCATTTTCACACCATGCAAATGCTGGGGCTGTACCTTAATTAAGGCCACGGCCGCTTCCTTCCCATTCTTAGGCCTTTCCTCTCCCATCGTCGCCATAAGACCGATCTGTGTCGGTGTGACGTAAAGCAAATAGCAAAAAGGAAAAAAAATAATAGCACGAAAGATCCTGGCGCACTTAGAAGGGAAGAGAGTTGTTCCTAGGTAGCTCACTGAAGCTCGTATAGATATGATAAAAATTGGCATCAAACAGGACAGTTTGAGACGTATGATATCAGACTCCAAGGGTTTCCGAGAGGAAATGGGAAGGAAACCTTCAAAGGTGGTTTTCCCGGAAGAACGCATGAAATTAACGAGCGAACGAATGAAGCAATATTGGCAGAATAGCAAAGTCAAGGGCGGAAGAAGATGAACACGATTCCAATACACCGAAGTTGTTACTCCGTGGTTCATAGCGACCCAAATCGAATGTAATAATAATAATAATAATAATAATAATAATAATAATAATAATAATAATAATAATAATAATAATAATAATAATAATAATAATATAATGTTCGGGTCACTAGTCCGTAGACTGGTTTGATGCAGTTCTTCATTCCACCTTATCCTGTGCTAATCATTTCAATTCAACGAACTACTGCATCCGACATCTAACACTCATCCGTTCGTCATTTTCATACCTTGGTCCAGCTCTGTCGTTTTTGCCATCTGCATCTCCCTCAAAAACCAACTGAACTGGGCGTTTTAAGATCTATCCTATCATTCTGTCTCTTCTTCTGGTCGAATTTCGCTGAATCATTCTACTTTCACCAATTCGATTCAGTATCTCTTCATTGGTAATTCTATCCGTCCATCTCACCTTCAGCATTCTTCTGTAACACCACATTTCAAACGCTTCTATTCTCTTTCTTTCTGAGCAAATTATCGTCCATGTTTCACTTTTCATACAATGCCATGCTCCAGAAGAATGTCTTCAAAAGAACCAAACCAAACCAAACCCCATGGCACTACAGCCCTTAAAGGGCCTTGGCCTACCAAGCGACCGCTGCTCAGCCCGAAGGCCTGCAGATGACGAGGTGTCATGTGGTCAGCACGACGAATCCTCACGGCCGTTATTCTTGGCCGCTATCTCACCGTCAGATAGCTCCTCAATTCCAATCACGTAGGCTGAGTGGACCTCGTACCAGCCCTCAGGTTCAGGTAAAAATCCCTGACCTGGCCGGGAATCGAACCCGGGGCCTCCGGGTAAGAGGCAGGCACGCTACCCCAACACCATGGGGCCAGCAGTCTTCAAAAGTATTTTTCTAATTCCTATATCAATGTTCTAGATTAGCAAAATTATTTTCTTAAGAAAGGCATTTCTTCCTTGTGCTAGTCTGCATTGTATGTCCTCCTTACATCCACCATCATTAATTATTCTAATTCGCAAATAACAATATTCATCTACTTCCTTTAAAACTTCATTTCCTAATGTAATATTTCCTGCGTCACCTGACTTCGTTCGACTGCACTCCATTACTCCTTGGATTGTAGCTACTTTTCCAAATTCCTCTTTGATTTCCTTTACCGTCTGTCCTATGTACACACTGAAAAGGAGAGGCTACAAACTGAAGCCTTGCCTCACTCCTTTCTGGATAGATGCATCGTTTTTCGTTGCCTTCGATTCTTATCACTGCAGACTGATTTTTTTTTTTTTTTTTTTTTTTACAGATTGCAGATAATTCTTCTTTCTTGGCATCTGATCCCCATCACCTTAAGAATCCCAAATAGGATAGTCCAATCAACATTATCGAATGCATTTTCTAGATCTACGAACGCCATGTACGTAGGCTTGTCTTTCATAATTCAAGCCTCTAAGATTGATACATGAATATCTTCAAACTGGTTACTTTCCCGAGCAACTAAAATGTCTAGGGTAATTTGAGTGTACAAGAAAGGTAATATGTCAGAATGTAGCAGCTATCGTTCATTCTCTGTTGTTCTTGTTCTCTCTAAAATTGTTGAATATGTACCGGTAAGAATTTACGAATACTATGTGTCTAATAAACGTTTGTCAAAATCTCAGTATGGTTTTATACAGAAACCATGACGAATAGAATAAATTTGTTTAGAAGGGTTATAGACAGGTACATTCAGGGAAACGGGGTGGCCTAGGGAGCGGTCATAAGGGTACATGGAAATGGAAATCAAGTAGGGATGACATAAAAATGTTAGTGCTCAAATTTAGAAGTATTGTAAAGAAAGGAATCGAATTAAGTAACTTAATAGATATATACTGAACCCTTTGATCCACTATGAAGGATACCTACCTTCCTTACCCAACAGCAATTTTCATGAGATCTGTCTCTTCGGTCGTTTCGGGTTCATCGTCACTTGCTGAGGTAAAAGGTAGGGTTCAGTAATTCTAATCTAATTACTCAAATGAAAGATCTATTCATAAAATATTTGTATTTTATTTTGGAAAAATTTACTGAAGAAACTAATAATTTATAATCCATGTATAATTCGGACTCTATCTTGTCCACTTAACACCACAATCATTTTTACACAGAGGGCCCGAACGCTGATTTGAGCCTTTCACTTAACTGCTTGATGGGCATCCTTACTAGAAACCATTGTCTCAATTATTAAATAAAGAAAGGAAAGTCTGGAAATCCTTAAATTCGGCTTCCATGTGAGACTACATGCATCATCATTATGATTCTTGATGGTCCAGCCCTCGTAACACGAACTCTGGACTCTGGGTATAATTAAGGAAGTCCAATCGGTGTGTGCCACACAGTGGTTGAACAGGATAGCTTCAGGTGTTCTAACACTTATTCTGAAGCCAAACTGAGCTTCTCCGAACTCAGCTTCAACTTATCTTTCATTCTTATGTAAATAATACGTGTTAAAAATTTGCAAGCGTGAGATACAAACCTGATGGTGCGGTAGGTCTCACACTTCAGCACCTGCTATCCTGGGAATAGGTATAACAATATTCTGTCTGAAATCGGATGACACTTCTCCTGCATCATACATCTTACACACTAAATGGAATAACCTCGCCAATCTGGTTTCTCCTAAGGCAGTCTGTAACTCTGAGGGTGTTCCAAGTCTTCTCCGAGCTCTATCGAATTCTGACCTCAAATTTGGTTCTCCCATTTCATCAACATGAACAGCCTTTTCTCGTTCCAGAACCTTATCATCTACTTCCTTCCCTTGATACAATTGAATAATATGTTCCTGTTAATAATAATAATAATAATAATAATAATAATAATAATAATAATAATAATAATAATCTTTCTAGAGTTTTATATCAGTTTTCTTCGTGTCAGGACTTGTGTGGACTTGGGCCGGTTTTACGGCCGCATAACCTTCGGACGCCAACACTATGTGGAGGGATGCAATCACAATAATTAACTAAGTGTGTGGTTTTTTAGTTAGTAGTGTGATGTGTTGTGTGTAGATGAAGAGAAGTGTCCTGAAATGAAGACAAACATCCCGTCCCCGAATCATGGAAATGAACCATACGCAGTTAAAACCCGCGGGGCAGACGGGAATCGAATCCATGGCCCTCTGGACCTAATACCAATATACTGGCCATTTAACGAAGGAGCCGAGCTATAACAATAGTAATAATAATAATAATAATGTCACAAACGAGGTGTTGTTTTCAAGTCAGGAAATAATTTGAAGTATCCAGTATTCGGGAGATAGTAGGTTCGAACCTCACTGTCGGCAGCCCTGAAAATGGTTTTCCGTGGTTTCCCATTTTCACACCAGGCAAATGCTGGGGCTATACCTTAATTAAGGCCACGGCCGCTTCCTTCCCACTCCTAGCCCTTTCCTGTCCCATCGTCGCTGTAAGACCTATCTGCGTCGGTGCGACGTAAAAACAACTAGCAAAAAAAATAATTTGAAGTCTTCATTCTGGCAAAACGCAGGAAGTCAGAATATTTCGGTCACATCTTCTGAAGTGACAAATGCAATCAGATACAACAGATAGTAGAAGGGAGGACGGAAGGGAAACGTGGAAGATGTCGTAGAAGGTTTTTTTTTTCGATCGCGGATCCTCCGAGAGTGGTTCGACGAAGTCCATTAAATGGTACCTCTGATATGGGACGCACAAACAAGAAAATAATTAGTCATATTGTTCGCCAACCGTCTGAGAGGAGATGGCACCAGAATAAATATATAAATAAATAAATAAATAAATAATATTGATTTTACATCTCACTTACTAATTGTACGGTGTTCGGGGACGCTATAGTGTGTCATTTTATACCACTTTTTATGCACCGAACTTAGGCGGGATTTAATCCACTGATTGAGGTTCAAAAGACCAGCGCTTCTACAGTCTGTGTCACTGAATTCTTTGGTAGTTCAGTCTCAAAGATTGTTAGTTAATGTTCTTCCTTCCACGCCATTCCCCAGATCTGTGATGAAATGGCGTATGGCTTTTAGTGCCGGGAGTGTCCAAGGACAAGTTCGGCTCGCCAGGTGCCGGTCGAATGACTGGAAACAGGCTGTGGATTTTAATTTTCACTCACAAACATGATTATACCAGGTTTTGGGTTAGTACTTTGTGGTAATAATAATAATAATAATAATAATAATAATAATAATAATAAAGGCATGTGGCCTTCGGAGAGGCTTGGTGAAGGTCATTCGAGTTTACGCCTGATAGGAGACCTGCGCTTGTGTGATATGGGGCTCTACATATGATGCATTCTAGTGATAAATACAGCACACATATCCTGCCCCCGAGTCACGGGAATTAACCAATGAAGTTTAAAATCCCCGACCCGGGAAGGACTCGAACCGGGGACCTCTTGAACCAAAGGCCAGTGCGTTAACCATTTAGCCAATGAGCCGCTTTCGGGTGGTGAAAGTAGGCGCTAAGCTGAGCACGAAATGGAATTTTGAAACGTATTTGCACTTCAAGTTAACAAATATTTGACGAGCATGCGAATCTTTGAAATCTTGTTCCGGTGCGACGTAGCCAAAGGGCTTTTTTGCTACTCGGTCTGCTGCTCTTCTATCTTGCCACGTGCAGACAGACGGAGATGGTGCGAGTCGTGGTCAGTCCAGTTCCTCGTAAGTTCTGCTAGGCAGCAAACGGTAAGCCTGTTAGTATTCATAACAGATATGCGTCGGTTCGAATATAGACGCCAGCAAATGCTATTTCCCTTCCTTTTCTTCGCTCATTTTTCCTACCGATAAGGAAAACACCCCTACTATGTTGCACTGAAAGAAGCGTTCAGGCCGTCTCTTTGGCTGAGTGGTCAGCGTTGACGCCTTCGATTCAGAGAGTCCCGGATTCGATTCCCCGCCGGGTTTGGGATTTTCATCGCATCTGATTAATTCTTTTGGCTCGGGGACTGCGTATTTATATTCGTACCAAAACTTCCTTCTTCATATTTAAACAATGCACAACACTATCAACAACCACAGGAACACGCAATAGTGATTACAACCCTCCACATAAGATTGGCGTCAGGAAGGGCATCCGTTCGTAAAACAGGGCTAATCCACACGTGCAGAACAGTTAGCACTCGTGATCTCATGGGTGTGGGAAAAAGTGCTAGAAGAACAAGAAAAGACGAATATTAAGAAGACACAGAAAGGAGCTTTAAAAAAATCCATGTGATCATCAGTAGGCCCTATTTAGTTAACTTCAAGTAACTAACGGTAGCCATTTTCCGCACGTTTCTTGCTATATTCTGCTAATTTTAGCGTCTAATGGACAGCACAATTAAGCAATTCTGCGTTCAGTCTACCATCCTGTGTGAATGCAGGAAGCTCCTTCGTAATTAAATATCCGTAACTATTACTGTAGCCGGATTTACTTCCATGCCTTTTACATATATAGTAAGTGGTCAGAAACTGAGTTAAACCACAGTTAACGAGATCGAGCTTTACTTCACTTACTCTTTGCGGCTCAGTCAATTATTGTTTTAGGTAAACTAGGCCTATTATTTTAAGACGGTTCATATGCACAGATCCTTTCAACGTGCTTATTCTTATGTTAGCCTTTGTTGATGCTGATTGTTGTTTTAAGGGATCTAGATCATCAGCTACCCCTTTGGATCACTGGAAGAATTTTGGATTCAACATCACAAAGTTGCGGGTTCAATCCCAGCAGAGGTAGTCTTATTTCTTGACGAGCGGAATATTATTGTCCATTCTCTGTCTGTCTTACGATGTAGAATATCTGTGTTGACATGTATGGTGTTCACCTGACAGAATTCATTAAAACTCAGCCAAAGATCGCCCTAAATAGTTCCGTTTCTCCATCATCTGGAAGAGTAAAACTGAATGTCTCCATAAACACACAGGTGGCCTAAATGATATCAAATAAAGAATGACTGCAAACGATAGCTGTTGCTAACAATAATTTTTGTAGTTACTACTACTACTAATACACAGGACATCGGCCATTTTCTTTTAATTCCAAATTCCTTCCTACCGTTTTTTCTACCTGTCATTATCAGCATTCATTCTCGCTATTTCATATCTGTTACGTGATTTTTTATGAATAAGCTTTCATGAGTCCACCAGGAGAAGGCAAACGAAGACAATAAGGCGAGTGTTTACGCTCCATGAATTAATCCAGGTACATTTGAAAGGAAATCCGACTGCCTGTTCTTGACACAAAAAATATCACTCTGCCCACAATTTTACATTTTGTATTAAACAATATTTTTCTACTTAGATTTCTGAACATTTTATACAAGAGTTCTCCATCACAGACTTCTCCAGCTTACAAAATATTGACTTCAAGAAAATTTAAATTATAATCATGAAACAAATTTAGGTATATTTTGCACCAAAGCATCACCATTTTGGGAAATATTTTCCGTGATAAGTATATAACAGTAAAATAGCAGTAATGAAAACATATTAGTTCAATAATAAAAATAGTTTCTGAGAAGTAATGAAAAGAAGTGAATTTGACTTTAAAAAATGTAAATCAATTATTTCTTACAATTTGTCATAATTTTATTTCCCTAGATAGTATCATGAAGTTTGAAAAAATGATTGTAATTATCTTTTTAAAGATAACAACATTAAAATTTCAAAAATATTCATGTAGATTTGTCCTTTCAGGTATTTGCTGTAAGAGAAAAGTCAATGTATGACACTGCTTCCTTGATGTCAAAAACATGACATATTATAACTCATACGTCACAGGTGAAGACATAGAATTTTAAAATCAGTTGGTATCAAATTGGTGAAAGAATGAAGTTGGTACTCTAGTACACATTTTTGAATTACAATATACTGGCTGTTTTCTTCCATGTTCTAGGGGTAGCGTGCTTGCCTCTTACCCGGAGGCCCCGGTTCGATTCCCGGCCAGGTCAGGGATTTTTACCTGAGGGCTGGTTCGAGGTTCACTCAGCCTACGTGATTAGAATTGAGGAGCTATCTGACGGTGAGATAGTGGCTCCGGTCTAGAAAGCCAAGAATAACGGCCGAGGGGATTCGACGTGCCGACCACATGACACCTCGTAATCTGCAGGCCTTCGAGCTGAGCAGCGGCCGCTTGGTAGACCAATGCCCTTCAAGGGCTGTAGTGCCATGGGGTTTAGGGAGCGGGCTGTTTTCTTTAAACATTATTCCGTGATATTTCTTGAGTAATAAACTTTCTGGCTTTGGAGAAGTAGTGTATTTCATAATATTTGAAAATTAATTATTTATTGCTCAACGGTTCATACCCAACTATACTTGTAGTGATAATCATTACTTCAGCAATAAATATCTTGACTCTGGTATGTTTAACATTAGGGAAATTGAATTGACATCTCTCAGATAGAGTTATTAAGAATTTGTAATTTGACAGAATGCCCAGACACATCACTAGTGAAATAGGCCACAGAGCGCAGAGTGCATCGTATCTTGTAGTATGGACTGTTTCACTTTCATTGGGCAGATCTGACAGTGAGTAGTTCAAAGCGCTGGCCTTCTGAGCCCAACTTGGCAGGTTCTATTCTGGTCAGATAATGAGCCAAGTGCCAGTATATGTAAACGTCATCACCACCTCGCTCGGAGAAGCGCAGGTCGCCCATGAGTATCAAATAATAAAAAGACCTGCACGAGGCAAGCCGAACATGTCATTGGACACTTACGGCACTAAAAGTAATACGATAAATAAATAAATAAATAAATAAATAAATAAATAAATAAATAAATAAATAAATAAATAAATAAATAAATAAATAGAGCTTTCATTACTTATATCACATCCTGTCGTCGTTTCAAGGCCATTAATATCAGGATCGATGAAAGCGTTAATGCCTGAGTGTGCTCTTTCACTTTTATTCACAACGTGATGAGTACGAAATAAACAATCCCATAATCATTTCAAACTGCCATACATCATAATTTTAGCCAGTGAGCAGCATCCAGCTCGTTGGTGACGCAATTTGGACTGGGAAGTTTTTTTATTATACCCCATCGACATATTTATTAACATTTTCCGTTGTAGCACGTCAATAAAATGGCTGCTAGGGATGGTATTTTGTTGCAACTTAAATAAACAAACGTAGGTAAAAATACAATAGGCGATAATTGACGGACTGGTCCACTTCCCACGAGGCAAGTCTGAAATGAAAGTCATGTTAGTCAATGCAGTACATTTCGTGCTTAGCTATAGAATTCTACACTGTATTACAGAATTCTATATAGGTGAATTAGTGTACACTTTGTAAGATTTTATATTGCGTAGCTGTTAGAGTTACCCGAGAAACACGACGGGGAGGTCGTCTCGTCGTGTCTTATTAGAAGTCCGAGTTGGGGAGTTTTCATTGTAATGGCAGCCCCCTTGCCTGCTGCCGGTCACAATCGAGTTGGGGAGTTTTCATTATAATGGCAGCCCCCTCTCCCTCCGCCTACTGCCAGTAACGAAAGTTCTCCCGCTGACTCCATTACTAAATAGGATTAATCCTTTAGGCAGAGTATTTACTGTTACGTGCCAGTCCCGTGGTAGCCCCTTTCGGCACTTCCTGGAAAGAGTTAGTGAGTCAGACGACCGGGGATCTCCCAGCTGGCCTATGGGGTGGGGCCGGCCTTTACGTGCATTGTACTCGTCGTTTGGTTTACCTGTGAGTTTCTGGGGGATGGTACGAGAATGTTCCATCTCTAGCCACGTCTCGAATAATCTGGTTCATATCACTCGAGCTATAAAAAGGAAGTCCATCCGCTGGCGGTAGTTGGAGACCTCGATTCTGAAGAAGCTTCTTCTATTAAAGAAGCTCAAGAAGTCTTGAGCAAAGATGGTGTTCGTGAGCAACGTATATTTATTCGTTACAATTTGCATTGCATGTTTTCGTCCATTCAAACTTCTACGAAATGTTAAGAGACGTGCATATTTCATCTAATGGTGCCTAATTTGGTTAACAAATGTTCGTCGTCACAGAGGTCCTGCTATTTGAAGTTTCTCTACCAAATCCGACATTTCATATGCTAAAATATAGTATTTTCGATGCTAAAGAAATGCCTAAATACCTCAATTTTGCTGTAAAGAATTCGGATAACTTGCATTCAATAATTCCTTAACACTAACTTCAAACTTCGAAGTTCCAATCCACATTCAACACCTTTGAGTAAAAGACATGACTGTCTAACTACATTTCCCACTTGGCCAGGCTTGTTACTGTACATAATGTATACCTGTCCTAAAGATAATATAATAATACGTACTACGCCAGGCAGTCATTTGGTTTACTCTCATTTTATTCGTATGTTTGTAAGTATGGTGGCAATATGTGACTTTCCATAAGACTCCAGTTTCATTTCCTTTATTATGACCAGCAAATATTCGCCTGTATTTGCTATTTGCACGGGTCGAGAATCTCTAGTAATAGCTTTTAACATTAACCTTTCGGCCGTTTTCAGAAAATGAAGTCTATTTATTAAGTCCTGTATGCACACTCATCGCTTCTGAGATAAATTCCAACAAGTTCATCTACATCACGAAAGCAGAAGTTTACCAAATAACTCCAATATGAGACAAATATTACATTATTGTGGGATAAATATTTGTCTTCAAGTAAGTAGGCCTATTTGTTTTAAAATTCTTTCAACACAGCAACAACACGATGAAAATAATGTATTTGTTTTAAAATTCTTTCAACACAGCAACAACACGATTAAAATAATGTATTTGTTAACATTCACCAATGAGATAAATTACCTGAGGAATGTAAGAGTAAATATCTATATATAATTCTATAATTTCAGAAATTACCAGACCAATTTTGAAATTCCTTTCAACATTTGAAATATAATACAATGAGTTACCAAAAATCACAGTAAGGGGTGTCCCATTAGAAAATGTCCTGTGTATGACTCCTGAGCGTTGCTGCTACCTGTGGAGTAGCCGAGCAATCTGTCACAGACACCAGTGTCGTGAAAATGGCAACGCGTCCCGAGTTTACCGACTTTGAACGTGGGATGATCATCGCCGCACGGCGCATGGGTCATAGCATTGCGGAGATCACATGTGAATTCGGGTTTCCGAGGTCAACAGCGTCAAGGGTGGATTTTCAATGTCGCAGAGAGAATGTTACCACCAACATAAGCCGCCGCACGGGAAGACCACAGGTGTTTAAGGAATGGATAGCACGTCGCCTCCGCAGAAGCATACTGGGAGCTCGACAGGCTACTGTAAGTCAGATCACCGCCCACTTGAATGTTGAGAGTCAGGAGCCCATTTCTACCAGGACTGTGAGGAGGCAACTCCACCGCATAGGCTTCACCAGCCGACGACCAAATCGTGCCCCTTTGCTGACAACTCGGCACAGAGCTCAACGAAGTGCATGGGTCTTCGATCATCGGCATGGACCGTGGAACAGTAGTGGCGTGTGGTTATGGTCCGATGAATCCCGGTTCCAGTTGTATCGAGCTGATGGGCGCGTGAGAGTGTGGCGTATGCCCCGTGAAACTATGGATCCTACGTGTCAACAAGGTCGTGTTCAGGCGGGAGGTGGTTCAGTTCTGGTCTGGGCGGCGTTCTCATGGTCGCAATTAGGCCCATTGTCCGGCTGTAGGGAGCGCTGACAAGTGCACGTTATGTGTACATTCTCTCAGACCATCGACATCCCTTTTGGGCCTAGAGCACCCTGATGGAGGTGCCATGTTTCAACAGGATGATGCGCCATACCACCGCTCTCTGGTAGCACGCGAGGTGGTTGGAGGAGCACTCCAGTTAAGTTACAACCAGGGAATGGCCTTCCAGATCCCCCGATCTTAATCTACTCGAGCACTTATGGGATGCTGCCGATGCAGCTGTACGCTCCATGAACGCCGCACCAACTGCACAAGACCAACTGTGGGTAGCAGTGCAAGATGCGTGGGCCCAGATCCCTCCAGAACGATTCCAACACCTTGTATAGTTGATGCCTCATCGTATTGCTGCCGTTTTGAAGGCTCGTAGAGGAGCAACTCGTTATTAACATTACATTCAGTGTCTTCCCATGACTTCTGGTCATTCAGTGTATATATATTTATTCATTTTTACAAGTTGCTTTACGTCGCATTGGCACATATAAATCTTATGGCGACGAAGCGATATGAAAGTGCTAGGAGTGAGAAGGAAGTAGCCGTGGCCTGAATTAAGGTACAGCCTTAACATTTCCCTGGTGTGAAAATGGGAAACCGGAGAAAAAGGTATTCAGGACTGCTGACAGTAGGGTTCGATCCCATTATCTACCGAATGCAAGCTCACAGCGACACGCCCCTAACCGCATGGCTAACTCGATCTCTGAGAGTATCAAAGGGTTCCTGCGAGAACCGTGATTTAAGGAAAATATGGCAGCAATAATAAATCAAAGTTCGAATGTTTGTTTATGTGTCTGTGTGTTTTCACGTAAAAATTACTTGACTGATGAAGCTCAAATTTGGTGAGATTATAGCTGTTACCTTTGGTTAACACACAGGCTACTTACTATCACGTTATTTTTTATGTCGGCTACGTAGCGAAAGAATATGTGAAGCAAGTCAGAGAAAAGCGTACACTTGGGACATTTACAGTAAATTGAATACGATGCCTAAATGGTTAGTTCTATTGAACAATATAGCGCAAAATCTGTATCTGAAATTTGATTTTCCCAGAAAAAATATTTGTATGAATCTTCTTCCTATCTCTAGTAGTGTTTGAGAAAAAAATGTTTTGCTCTCTTTTGTCGCATGCTTTACCCTTCGTCTCTTTGTTTCGATTTCTTTCAGCGTAAAAACTACTAGACGGACAGTGCTCAAATTTGGAACCTTTGGATACTTACTATCACAGTGTAACGTTAATGCTCCCATTAATTGAAGTTTGCGTACACGAACCGTGGTTAAATATGTGGACACTTCAATAAAGTCGAATATTCATGACAGAAGCCATTGATATTGAGCCCAATTGAATTTATTGTTGTCTGAAACGTTCAGTGGCTTAATATTTGGCCACTTTCTATTCTACGTGTCGTTCCATGCAATGTGCTGTCATCTGGGATGAATGTGGCTAAATAATTAGACACCGAGTTCTAGCGTACCACGTGTTGTGTTGCTATTTATCATGTATTTCTGGAGTGATTGGCGTATTGTATCCCCATATGCATATTTTCATGTAAGTGTAATGATTTTTAACCATTTTCAATAATCCATGTGGAGCTAATAGTGCACATTCACACATCAAAAAAGGTTTTGCATCACCTTGTCTACGAGGTCCTGCATTTTTACATACAAATGGAATAGAGATTTACACAAACAACATTTCAGCTCTCTTTATTGCTTACAGCTAACGGCCTTAGCCGTGTTGAAACACCGGATCCCGTGAGATCTCCAAAGTTAAGCAACATTGGGCGTGGTCAGGAGTTGGATGGGTTGCCACGTGCTGTTGGTGGGGGGTAAGGGAATGGAGGAACGGAAAGGAACTGGCCACCCTACCGCACGTAAACTCCGGCTCAGGAACACCTCTGCGGAAGTTCGGACCTGCCTTCGGGCAGAATAACCCTTACCTTACCTATTGCTTACACATTGCAAGTTGTACAAGCATACAGCTAACATTTCTGAAGTTATGGTCCAGATTGCAGCGTACACCAGTAACCCTAATACCCAGTAGCACGTCTTCTTGTACTAATGCATGCTTGTATTCGTCGTGGCATACTATCCACTAGTTCAACAAGGCACTGTTGGTCCAGATTGTCTCACTCCTCAACGGCGTAGATCTCTCAGATTGGTTGGTGGGTCATCTCGTCCAAAACAGCTCTTTTCAATGCATCCCAGGCATGTTAGATGTGGTTTATGTCTGGAGAATATGCTGGCCACTCTAATCGAGCGATGTCGTTATCATGAAGGAATTCACTCACAAGATGTGTACGATGAGGACAAGAATTACCGTCCAAGAGGACGTATGCCTCTCCGAAATTCTGCCCATATGGTTGCACTTTAGAACAGAGGATATCATTTCTGTATCGTATAGCAGTTTCTACGCCTTCCATGGCCACCAGTGGCGTACGCTGGCGCCACATGATGCCACCCCAAAACATCAGTGGACCATCGCCTTGCTGCACTCGCTGGACAGTGTGATTAAGACGTTCAACATGATCAGACTGCCTCCAAACACGTCTCCGACGATTGTCTAGGTGAAGGCATATGCGACACTCATCTGTGAAGAGAATGTGATGTGAATTCTGACGGGTCCATTCAGCATGTTTTAGGGCCCATCTCTACCGCGATGAATGATGTCTAGGTTGCAAAGGTGGACCTTGCCGTGGACGTCGGGAGTGAAGGTGCGCATCATGTGGCCTATTGGGTACAGTTTGAGTCGAAACACGACGTCCTGTGGCTGCACGGAATGCAATATTCAGCATAGTGGCGTTGCTTCCAGGGTTCCTCCGAGCTGAAATCCGTAAGTAGCGGCCATCCACTGCAGTCGAGGCTCTTGGGCGGCCTGAGCAAGGCCTGTATCTCTGTACCTCCTCCATATCCGAACATCATCTCTTTGATTCACTCGGAGACGTTTGGAAACTTCCTTTGATGAGAACTCCTCCTGACACAACATAACAATGCGGATGCGATCTAAGTGAGGTTTTGACCTTCTAGGTATGGCAGAACTGTAGATAACACGAGCAGTGTACCTCCTTCCTGGTGGAATGACTGGAACTGATCAGCTGTTGTACGCACTCCGTCAAATTGGCCTGGTCATGCATGGTTGTTTACATCGTTGGGCAGGTTTAGTGACATCTAGGAACAGTCAAAGGGACTGTGTTCTTGATGCAATATAAACATTCAGCGTCAGAGTTACAGCGATCTTGGAATCGAGGTGACACAACACACTTTTTAATATATGTATTTAGCCACCAGCCTATTGCCAGTACAAATGAAGAGTTGCTAAATATAAAGCCACCAGATTCTGAAGTTCGTCTCAAAGGGTTTTATGAAAAAAACAATATCAAATCAAATGACATCCATCCAAGAGTTACCTCTGCCATAAATAATAATCTTTGAGTAAAATATAAAATTTTATCACTCAGGGAAAATTGAGGTGGCTAAATACTTATCCACTGATATATAAAGGGTAATAAGGGGGCCTGTAAGGAAATACAACGTAAAAAAGTTTTAGGAAAATGTGCGCCTGGGACCCTTAAAAGTGAATACCCTGCCTAAATGGTTAGTCCTACTAAATAATGGAGTCAGCCAGAATACTTAATATTATATTTCCTAGAAAAAGTTTCTGGGCATTTCCGTGGTATTTCTAATAGTATTTTAGAAAAAGAAATGCTTTATGTGTTTCACTATTGCACTCTCTCTTAAGCGGGCAATGTAGCGAAATAAAAATTGAACCAAGTCAGAGGAATTCTTACTTCTGGGGCCCTTATAAGCGAATAGCCGGGCCGACTGGCTCAGATGGTTGAGGCGCTGGCCTTCTGACCCCAACTTGGCAGGTTCGATCCTGGCACAGTCCGGTGGTATTTCAAGGTGCTCAAATAAGTCAATCTCGTGTTGTTAGATTTACTAACACGTAAAAGAACTCCTGAGAGACTAAATGCCGGCACCTCGCCGTCTACGAAAAGCGTAAACAAGTAGTTAGTGGACGTTAAGCTAATAACATTATTGTTATTATTATTATTATTATTATTATTATTATTATTATTATTATTATTATTATTATTATGACTTTGCTGGCAGGACCTGGTGTTTACAGTGCACTATGTCTTCTGGTATAGGCTAGAGCAATTTTGTTACTTTCATAAATCTGTCTCTGCCTTATCCTTGGCTTCGACAATACGAAAGTGACTGAGGTATGAGCGATGCTAGTAATGCCAATCCTTATGCAGCCAGTCCCTGCTATGAATGGTGTGAAAATGTTGCTCATAGGGTCAGTTGGTGTATGCATTTCAGCGGGCTTGGCAGACTGATATGTAATAGCAACTCTGGCTCGGCGAGGAAAGCAACGGGAAACTACCTCACTCCTCATTTCCCTAGTACGCCTCTTCAGTGATGCCTAGGCCATCTATGATAGCTGATGGCAGAGCTGTTGAGGATCCCACCAGCGGAATCGCTGATGAACTGAACATACATACATTATTATTATTATTATTATTATTATTATTATTATTATTATTATTATTATTATTATTATTATTATTATTGAAAGGGAATAAGTTGCCTGAACGGTTAGTAAATTTAAACACTGGAGCAGATCAGTTGTACTTAACATTCGATTTACCAGAAAAAGATTTATATGAATTTTCTTTGTAGCTCTAATAATCTACACGGTATCTACCTATACTTCTTTATCTGTACTAATATATAAAGTGAGGCCGTGCGTATGTTTACATGAAACGTGTAGTCTACTTCATATTCGTTGTAGAATTCCATAGCGAAGCACGGACACGTCAGCTAGTAAGGCATAAAAGCCCGTAGCGGTCAGGTCATATTGATCAGGAAGGTAATAACGATGACCATCGAAATAAGAAAGAAAACTTGTAGAAAATAAAGAGAAACAGGAGTCTCGAAAGGAGGGCAAATGGAAGAAATCTTTAATCTTGTATGTCCTAAGCCGAATCGCTGTCATTCAACGCCAATAGATAGCACCTCTGTTTGCAACTGTGAACCAATAAGCTATGCCCTAATATCACCGAGTAGGAAGAAAGCATAATGTGCATGTCTACAAAATCATAAACCACAGTGAAATATCCACAATAGTAATACACTGACTGCCTGATATGTTTTAGTTGAAGTGGGCTCTGTCTCTCCTGCTGCTTCTTATCTCCGGTATACGGCATTGCTACCGCAGTTACAAAATGCAATCCGTCACCGACATGCTAGTTAATAGCTAAAATAGAAATTGGATGTTTAAAAACTATCTAAGTAGACTTGAAGACTTGAAGTAACTCTGGAATAGGGATGGCAGTTTTTAAAAAAATACCGATATATCGATATTTCGATATATTGAAAACTTATTTTCGATAATCGATATTTATTGCACATAATATATCGGTATATTCAAGCGATATCGATATATCGTAACTAGGGATGGCAGTTTTTTAAAAAATACCGATATATCGATATTTCGATATATTGAAAACTTATTTTCGATAATCGATATTTATTGCACATAATATATCGGTATATTAAAGCGATATCGATATATCGTAACCCAAGAGTAACTACAATATCATCACCAGATCTCAATGCATATATATCAATATTGGTTTATTCTACCTGTGCACGCGACTGGTTGGTTGAGTTTATCTTGCTAGTGGAATTCGCGGTTTAATTATCCATGGAAATTATCCATCAACGGCTGCTAATTTCAGATGACCACTAGCCTGCACGGTTGCTAGGGTTATACTTCCATAACACAAATTTTCATTCACCCGCAGCCACAAGACAGCAGTCGAGGCATAGATCCTGAATAAATAGCTTTTTTAGAGTGAAAGAAGTAGTGTCAGTAATGCTTGATGTTCATATAAACCTCGTAAATTAATAGAAATGGCTGAAAATAGTT
This sequence comes from Anabrus simplex, assembly GCF_040414725.1. Classification (NCBI taxonomy): domain Eukaryota; kingdom Metazoa; phylum Arthropoda; class Insecta; order Orthoptera; family Tettigoniidae; genus Anabrus; species Anabrus simplex. The sequence goes on along the minus strand of NC_090267.1, from coordinate 388,293,191 downwards.
AAGAATATGATGCAGCATCTACCGTGCAAGTATTTATTGTTTTATCATTGCATTGATAGAATAAACAAGGAAGAGGAAAGGAAGCGGCCGTGGCCTTAAGATAGGTACCATTCCGGCATTCGACTGGAGGAGAAGTGGGAAACCACGGAAAACCACTTCGAGGATGGCTGAGGTGGGAATCGAACCCACATCTACTCATTTGACCTCCCGAGGCTGAGTGGACCCCGTTCCAGCACCTCGTACCACTTTTGAAATTTCGTGGCAGAGCCGGGAATCGAACCCGGGCCTCCGGGGGTGGCAGCTAACCACACTAACCACTACACTACAGAGGTCTTACCACGCTTACGTCTCTTGGTTTACTGTTTTGTTGAAACATTCAAATTTACGTGCAAACCAGATTCAGAATGACATAAAATCAAATGAAATTTTCCAATCATTTAGTAATACATAGAAGCAGATTCGAACAAATCAAAACATTGTTGATGGCTTCACGCATGCTGCACATTTTAACGGACTTAAATTCTTAGCTGCCGCCTTACCTTATAAAGTAAGGAATCAATCAAATTCCGAATTATATACAAACAAATTAAAATTTTTAATCATTCAGTATTATGTACAGATAGATACAAACAAATTAAATATTTATTGATGGCTTCAAACAAGTTGCATATTGTTAATAGATCCCCGATTTATAGAACTTCAATATAATTTCGAATCCTTGTATTTTGGAAAAGAAATAATTTTATATCGAGATATATCGCTATTTTGTTTTGATAGTAGGATAATATCGGCATGTCGATATCGAATGAAATATCGATATTTATTATATCGGAACGTCCCTAGGTGTTATCGATGCCTACGAGATAAGTAAAGGCCTCAGCATGCACGGTCTCTTCAAGTACTAAATTGACAAAGTAGCAGCAGTTCAAATATCGCCGCTGGATGTGAGGTTTTCCCTCCATTCCTCAGCACGATTCCAATTGGCATTACGATAACTTGCACATAAAAGCACATTACAAATATAAAACATTGCGTTTTGAGTAGGAAAGTGATATTTCTATGACGTTTAATGAAGAAAAATAAATGTATCACCGAGTAATTCAAGATGAGCTCATACGAATCAGGTATTATAATTGCAACCGGGAAGTACACATCCTAATAAAAATGAAAATACTTCATAGTATATTTTAAAACACTGCAGTATTCACAGAGCCTTCGTCGATGAATGCAGAGTGGGTCTCGGCCCACAAGTGGCCACGGCTGGTCCGTGGTCCAAAAGCTCTGCACTCCGACCGGCCAACCGAGCAGAGGAAGGGTGGCTCTTCGTCTCTGTATTCGGGAGACTGGACAGGGCTGGACCTCACGGCTGGTCTCCACTGTCGGTTTTCCTGAGAATGGTTTTACGTGGTTTTCCATTCTCCTGCAATAAGGCAAATGCTGGGAGGGTTCCTAGTATAGGCCACGGCCGCCAACCCCCTCACCATCTCCGAGCATCTCCTTCGCCGTAACATATCTCCCGGCCTCACAGACGGCGTCACCATCTAAGAGGCCCGCCTCCTCCTTCAGGGGAGGAATTAAAACATTTTAGTATTAGTACGTAACCTAGTCTTGCCATGCAAATACCCTGAAAAAAAGTGTTGGCATTGATTGCGACTAGTTTTAGTAGAAATGCTAAAACACGTGCTTTCAAAATGTTCACTACATACTACAGACTTCGAGGAAGGTTGCCACATGCTATTTTTCTCGTCACCGCGACATGACATAATTAAGACCCATTTTTCTCGTAGTTCCACATTTGCTCGTGGAAATAAATGCCACTACCTTTCTGAAGTTTACTTTTGCAGAATGGTGCACAGCAATAAACCATTGTTTATCACGCGCAATAAACATCTTGTGAATAGAATGTTTACAATAAATACTCTCTCGGCTCTTGTATATTTATCAATATGCACAAAACATTTTCTTAATGTAAATCCACAGCCTGTTTAGAGTCATTTGACCGGGTCAGCAATGGAACGAATTAAGCCCCATCTAGCGGCGAGAATAGGAAATTTCCCGGCTGCCGAAGCCTGTCGCATTCCTCTGGGGCAATGATTAATGACTGACAAATGAAATGATATTTGAGAGTGTTGCTGGAATGAAAGATGGCGGGGAAAACCGGAGTACCCGGAGAAAAACCGGTCCAGCACAAATCTCATATGGAGTGACCGGGTTTTGAACCACGAAACCCAGCGGTGAGAAGTTGGCGCGCTGCCACCTGACTCGCGGAGGCTTCTATTTTCATAACTTTACGTTTAAATATAAACCATATACTCATCACAAGCTGAATACACAAATCAACGCCTTTTATAATGAATTTTAAGGCTTATCTCACCTAAACTTACCTTTTTCCTTCACAGTTTCCATATAGTCTGTGTTGTCAAATGGTGGAGGGCTAACACGAAGTCTAGCGGTGACTCTGGAACTAGAACGTATTTCGCGCTGTGTAAATTGCCATGCGGAGGCAACTGTGTTACATATTCCACCGTTTGTATTCGAATTATAGTCCGGCCTACCAGATGCTCAGAGCAAGGTATTGATTAGATTGGATATTTCCAGGTTGCAATTCCACCTTCACTAGCACCATCTCTTGCAGAATTATCGGCGTTCTCTAGTGCGGATGTTGTTAATGAAAATAATAATTCAAAGAAAAACGATATATTAATGGAAAAACCGATATATTATTCGATAAATCGAATCAAAATTTCGATATCGATATATCGATAAATCGAAAGGAAAATATCGGTATTTCATAAAAACCGATAAATCGTTGCCATCCCTAATCGTAACCCAAAAGTAACTACAACATCATCACCAGATCTCAATGCATATATATCAATATTGGTTTATTCTGCCTGTGCACGCGAATGGTTGGTTGAGTTTATCTTGCTAGTGGAATTCGCGGTTTAATTATCCATGGAAATTATCCATCAACGGCTGCTAATTTCAGATGACCACTAGCCTGCACGGTTGCTAGGGTTATACTTCCATAACACAAATTTTCATTCACCCGCAGCCACAAAACAGCAGTCGAGGCATAGATCCTGAATAAATAGCTTTTTCAGAGTGAAAGAAGTAGTGTCAGTAATGCTTGATGTTCATATAAACCTCGTAAATTAATAGAAATGGCTGAAAATAGTTAAGAATATGATGCAGCATCTACCGTGCAAGTATTTATGGTTTTATCATTGCACTGATAGGATAAACAAGCAAGAGGAAAGGAAGCGGCCGTGGCCTTAAGTTAGGTACCATTCCGGCATTCGACTGGAGGAGAAGTGGGAAACCACGGAAAACCACTTCGAGGATGGCTGAGGTGGGAATCGAACCCACATCTACTCATTTGACCTCCCGAGGCTGAGTGGACCCCGTTCCAGCCCTCGTACCACTTTTGAAATTTCGTGGCAGAGCCGGGAATCGAACCCGGGCCTCCGGGGGTGGCAGCTAACCACACCAACCACTACACTACAGAGGTCTTACCACGCTTACGTCTCTTGGTTAACTGTTTTGTTGAAACATTCAAATTTACGTGCAAACCAGATTCAGAATGACATAAAATCAAATGAAATTTTCCAATCATTTAGTAATACATAGAAGCAGATTCGAACAAATCAAAACATTGTTGATGGCTTCACGCATGCTGCACATTTTAACGGACTTAAATTCTTAGCTGCCGCCTTACCTTATAAAGTAAGGAATCAATCAAATTCCGAATTATATACAAACAAATTAAAAATTTTAATCATTCAGTATTATGTACAGATAGATACAAACAAATTAAATATTTCTTGATGGCTTCAAACAAGTTGCATATTGTTAATAGATCCCCGATTTATAGAACTTCAATATAATTTCAAATCTTTGTATTTTGGAAAAGAAATAATTTTATATCGAGATATATCGCTATTTTGTTTTGATAGTAGGATAATATCGGCATGTCGATATCGAATGAAATATCGATATTTATTATATCGGAACGTCCCTTGGTGTTATCGATGCCTACGAGATAAGTAAAGGCCTCAGCATGCACGGTCTCTTCAAGTACTAAATTGACAAAGTAGCAGCAGTTCAAATATCGCCGCTGGATGTGAGGTTTTCCCTCCATTCCTCAGCACGATTCCAATTGGCATTACGATAACTTGCACATAAAAGCACATTACAAATATAAAACATTGCGTTTTGAGTAGGAAAGTGATATTTCTATGACGTTTAATGAAGAAAAATAAATGTATCACCGAGTAATTCAAGATGAGCTCATACGAATCAGGTATTATAATTGCAACCGGGAAGTACACATCCTAATAAAAATGAAAATACTTCATAGTATATTTTAAAACACTGCAGTATTCACAGAGCCTTCGTCGATGAATGCAGAGTGGGTCTCGGCCCACAAGTGGCCACGGCTGGTCCGTGGTCCAAAAGCTCTGCACTCCGACCGGCCAACCGAGCAGAGGAAGGGTGGCTCTTCGTCTCTGTATTCGGGAGACTGGACAGGGCTGGACCTCACGGCTGGTCTCCACTGTCGGTTTTCCTGAGAATGGTTTTACGTGGTTTTCCATTCTCCTGCAATAAGGCAAATGCTGGGAGGGTTCCTAGTATAGGCCACGGCCGCCAACCCCCTCACCATCTCCGAGCATCTCCTTCGCCGTAACATATCTCCCGGCCTCACAGACGGCGTCACCATCTAAGAGGCCCGCCTCCTCCTTCAGGGGAGGAATTAAAACATTTTAGTATTAGTACGTAACCTAGTCTTGCCATGCAAATACCCTGAAAAAAAGTGTTGGCATTGATTGCGACTAGTTTTAGTAGAAATGCTAAAACACGTGCTTTCAAAATGTTCACTACATACTACAGACTTCGAGGAAGGTTGCCACATGCTATTTTTCTCGTCACCGCGACATGACATAATTAAGACCCATTTTTCTCGTAGTTCCACATTTGCTCGTGGAAATAAATGCCACTACCTTTCTGAAGTTTACTTTTGCAGAATGGTGCACAGCAATAAACCATTGTTTATCACGCGCAATAAACATCTTGTGAATAGAATGTTTACAATAAATACTCTCTCGGCTCTTGTATATTTATCAATATGCACAAAACATTTTCTTAATGTAAATCCACAGCCTGTTTAGAGTCATTTGACCGGGTCAGCAATGGAACGAATTAAGCCCCATCTAGCGGCGAGAATAGGAAATTTCCCGGCTGCCGAAGCCTGTCGCATTCCTCTGGGGCAATGATTAATGACTGACAAATGAAATGATATTTGAGAGTGTTGCTGGAATGAAAGATGGCGGGGAAAACCGGAGTACCCGGAGAAAAACCGGTCCAGCACAAATCTCATATGGAGTGACCGGGTTTTGAACCACGAAACCCAGCGGTGAGAAGTTGGCGCGCTGCCACCTGACTCGCGGAGGCTTCTATTTTCATAACTTTACGTTTAAATATAAACCATATACTCATCACAAGCTGAATACACAAATCAACGCCTTTTATAATGAATTTTAAGGCTTATCTCACCTAAACTTACCTTTTTCCTTCACAGTTTCCATATAGTCTGTGTTGTCAAATGGTGGAGGGCTAACACGAAGTCTAGCGGTGACTCTGGAACTAGAACGTATTTCGCGCTGTGTAAATTGCCATGCGGAGGCAACTGTGTTACATATTCCACCGTTTGTATTCGAATTATAGTCCGGCCTACCAGATGCTCAGAGCAAGGTATTGATTAGATTGGATATTTCCAGGTTGCAATTCCACCTTCACTAGCACCATCTCTTGCAGAATTATCGGCGTTCTCTAGTGCGGATGTTGTTAATGAAAATAATAATTCAAAGAAAAACGATATATTAATGGAAAAACCGATATATTATTCGATAAATCGAATCAAAATTTCGATATCGATATATCGATAAATCGAAAGGAAAATATCGGTATTTCATAAAAACCGATAAATCGTTGCCATCCCTAATCGTAACCCAAAAGTAACTACAACATCATCACCAGATCTCAATGCATATATATCAATATTGGTTTATTCTGCCTGTGCACGCGAATGGTTGGTTGAGTTTATCTTGCTAGTGGAATTCGCGGTTTAATTATCCATGGAAATTATCCATCAACGGCTGCTAATTTCAGATGACCACTAGCCTGCACGGTTGCTAGGGTTATACTTCCATAACACAAATTTTCATTCACCCGCAGCCACAAAACAGCAGTCGAGGCATAGATCCTGAATAAATAGCTTTTTCAGAGTGAAAGAAGTAGTGTCAGTAATGCTTGATGTTCATATAAACCTCGTAAATTAATAGAAATGGCTGAAAATAGTTAAGAATATGATGCAGCATCTACCGTGCAAGTATTTATGGTTTTATCATTGCACTGATAGGATAAACAAGCAAGAGGAAAGGAAGCGGCCGTGGCCTTAAGTTAGGTACCATTCCGGCATTCGACTGGAGGAGAAGTGGGAAACCACGGAAAACCACTTCGAGGATGGCTGAGGTGGGAATCGAACCCACATCTACTCATTTGACCTCCCGAGGCTGAGTGGACCCCGTTCCAGCCCTCGTACCACTTTTGAAATTTCGTGGCAGAGCCGGGAATCGAACCCGGGCCTCCGGGGGTGGCAGCTAACCACACCAACCACTACACTACAGAGGTCTTACCACGCTTACGTCTCTTGGTTAACTGTTTTGTTGAAACATTCAAATTTACGTGCAAACCAGATTCAGAATGACATAAAATCAAATGAAATTTTCCAATCATTTAGTAATACATAGAAGCAGATTCGAACAAATCAAAACATTGTTGATGGCTTCACGCATGCTGCACATTTTAACGGACTTAAATTCTTAGCTGCCGCCTTACCTTATAAAGTAAGGAATCAATCAAATTCCGAATTATATACAAACAAATTAAAAATTTTAATCATTCAGTATTATGTACAGATAGATACAAACAAATTAAATATTTCTTGATGGCTTCAAACAAGTTGCATATTGTTAATAGATCCCCGATTTATAGAACTTCAATATAATTTCAAATCTTTGTATTTTGGAAAAGAAATAATTTTATATCGAGATATATCGCTATTTTGTTTTGATAGTAGGATAATATCGGCATGTCGATATCGAATGAAATATCGATATTTATTATATCGGAACGTCCCTTGGTGTTATCGATGCCTACGAGATAAGTAAAGGCCTCAGCATGCACGGTCTCTTCAAGTACTAAATTGACAAAGTAGCAGCAGTTCAAATATCGCCGCTGGATGTGAGGTTTTCCCTCCATTCCTCAGCACGATTCCAATTGGCATTACGATAACTTGCACATAAAAGCACATTACAAATATAAAACATTGCGTTTTGAGTAGGAAAGTGATATTTCTATGACGTTTAATGAAGAAAAATAAATGTATCACCGAGTAATTCAAGATGAGCTCATACGAATCAGGTATTATAATTGCAACCGGGAAGTACACATCCTAATAAAAATGAAAATACTTCATAGTATATTTTAAAACACTGCAGTATTCACAGAGCCTTCGTCGATGAATGCAGAGTGGGTCTCGGCCCACAAGTGGCCACGGCTGGTCCGTGGTCCAAAAGCTCTGCACTCCGACCGGCCAACCGAGCAGAGGAAGGGTGGCTCTTCGTCTCTGTATTCGGGAGACTGGACAGGGCTGGACCTCACGGCTGGTCTCCACTGTCGGTTTTCCTGAGAATGGTTTTAAGTGGTTTTCCATTCTCCTGCAATAAGGCAAATGCTGGGAGGGTTCCTAGTATAGGCCACGGCCGCCAACCCCCTCACCATCTCCGAGCATCTCCTTCGCCGTAACAAATCTCCCGGCCTCACAGACGGCGTCACCATCTAAGAAGCCCGCCTCCTCCTTCAGGGGAGGAATTAAAACATTTTAGTATTAGTACGTAACCTAGTCTTGCCATGCAAATACCCTGAAAAAAGTGTTGGCATTGATTGCGACTAGTTTTAGTAGAAATGCTAAAACACGTGCTTTCAAAATGTTCACTACATACTACAGACTTCGAGGAAGGTTGCCACATGCTATTTTTCTCGTCACCGCGACATGACATAATTAAGACCCATTTTTCTCGTAGTTCCACATTTGCTCGTGGAAATAAATGCCACTACCTTTCTGAAGTTTACTTTTGCAGAATGGTGCACAGCAATAAACCATTGTTTATCACGCGCAATAAACATCTTGTGAATAGAATGTTTACAATAAATACTCTCTCGGCTCTTGTATATTTATCAATATGCACAAAACATTTTCTTAATGTAAATCCACAGCCTGTTTAGAGTCATTTGACCGGATCAGCAATGGAACGAATTAAGCCCCATCTAGCGGCGAGAATAGGAAATTTCCCGGCTGCCGAAGCCTGTCGCATTCCTCTGGGGCAATGATTAATGACTGACAAATGAAATGATATTTGAGAGTGTTGCTGGAATGAAAGATGGCAAGGAAAACAGGAGTACCCGGAGAAAAACCGGTCCAGCACAAATCTCAAATGGAGTGACCGGGTTTTGAACCACGAAACCCAGCGGTGAGAAGTTGGCGCGCTGCCACCTGACTCGCGGAGGCTTCTATTTTCATAACTTTACGTTTAAATATAAACCATATACTCATCACAAGCTGAATACACAAATCAACGCCTTTTATAATGAATTTTAAGGCTTATCTCACCTAAACTTACCTTTTTCCGTCACAGTTTCCATATAGTCTGTGTTGTTAAATGGTGGAGGGCTAACACGAAGTCTAGCGGTGATTCTGGAACTAGAACGTATTTCGCGCTGTGTAAACTGCCATGTGGAGGCAACTGTGTTACATATTCCACCGTTTGTATTCGAATTATAGTCCGGCCTACCAGAGGCTCAGAGCAAGGTATTGATTAGATTGGATATTTCCAGGTTGCAAGTCCACCTTCACTAGCACCATCTCTTGCAGAATTATCGGCGTTCTCTAGTGCGGATGTTGTTAATGAAAATAATAATTCAAAGAAAAACGATATATTAATGGAAAAACCGATATATTATTCGATAAATCGAATCAAAATTTCGATATCGATATATCGATAAATCGAAAGGAAAACATCGGTATTTCATAAAAACCGATAAATCGTTGCCATCCCTACTCTGGAATTTTTTATAATTTATTTAACTCGTCAACGCCCAGTGTCACCTACAGGTGCACTGCATTTAAAAGGCAACAGTCACAAACTGAAAGGTATTATTGAGCTTGTTTCTGCTCATGTGTCACTGTTGAAACTTACACAAGATAATCTGTGTGAATGTTATTTTATTGAACGTTGGAATTGGTTGTGAGGATTAGTTTTCTATAATGTCTACAAGTACTTGTGATGGAGAACCTACCACTTCTCATTCTCAAAAAAACTGGAAGAAACGGTGAGTCTAAACCTTTGAGTGTATAATGACTTGCAGATAATAGGCTAGTATTGATATTTGTTTACATTTTCTTGTGGTAGAACTGGTTTTAGAGGGGTGGGGTATGTTCGAAATCAGTGTGTCACCTACAGGTGACAGCAGGCATTATACTTTCTATATGTGATTCTTTGTGGCAGTATTAGAGTTACGGCACATAGTTTGTTTCTGCTCTAGGTTGGAGGTTCACGAGATTATAGAGACTTAAGATGAACTGGACATTATTACTGACTACACTAATTCCTCCCGATGACGGAGGACAGAAGGAAGAGGAAAGTAGTGACGAGGCAGATACGGATATGAATCATTTAGGTGGCCGTATGTTGACAGCAATTGTTGAGACGAACGTTACGTCAGATGTAGGTCCTGATTCTGAATCTGAATCCACCACAAACAGGGAAGAAAAAGAATTGCCACCACGCCAACCTTACGGTAAGAGAAGCAAATTAGAAACTGGTGCAACATAAGGACATAATGGTTGTAAAGTAGCATGACAACAGTGTAGTCACTGTTGCTTCAAACTGTCATGGAGTTAGTCTAATGCTGAAGGTCGATCGAGTTGGAGTAATTGAAGGAAAACGAACTCGAATTCAAGTCGAGTGTCCGTCAATGATTCAAAAATACAACAAATACATGGGAGACGTCGACCGATCAGATGAAAATGTTGACGACCTTAGGGTTGGATTTAGAGGAAAGAAATGGTGGTTTCCTCTATTTGCATTCGGTCTAGATGCGGCTTGCCAAAATGCGTGGCAGATAACAAAAGTGTGTGAAAATGGGAAGGATTTGACTTACTGCCAGTTCTGAAGAATTATTGTCCAGGCATACTGTAGGCTTTATGGAAAAGAACCAGAGAAAACCTACGTCTGTGGAGTTCCTACAAATATTAGAGTTCCACATGAAGTCAGATTGAATCCTGATGCTGGGCAGCATGAAAGAACTCAATGTTCCCAAAGAAGATGCGGCCTCTGCCACAAAAGAACGAGAATTATGTGCAAGACGTGCCAAGTAGGACTTCATATTCAGTGCTAGTGCTAGTACAGCTTTCACACAAGCAGTCAGTAGGACTATAGCCTCTCGTACCAAGCGGGATAGTGGAAGATGGGGACGAGGCTATCATCCAGACCTCCTTTTTGTTAGTGAAAGCATTATGCATACATGCACCAAAGCAGTATGTCCACCAATTCCAAACACACAACATAGGCCCATCATGTGCCAAATTTTGCCACCAATAAGACCTCAAGAAGTCCGTTTTAGGCGAAGATACAACTTCAAGAAGGCTGACTGGGCAAGATTTTCCAGCATACTGGATTAGAAGATTCTGAGCATTGCTCCTGTTCCTGAAGAGTACGACAATGTTGACATCGTCCAATTTTCTTCAAGGGTATCAATTCCAAGAGGTTGCAGAAGCAGTTTTATCAAAGGCATTAAACCTGAAACGGCCACTTTGCTAGAAGAATATTATAAGAAATATGAACTTGATCCTTTTAGCGAAGAAACATCAATCCTTGCACAAAGCGTTCTTTCCTCAGTATCACTGGCTAAAAGAGATGAGTGGATAAAATTAATTACAGATTGTGACATGCGCAAGAGCAGTCAGAAGGCCTGGAAACTTTTACGTCGTCTCAATAATGACAATACCCAAGCCAGCACATATGCTAATATAAAGGCAGATCAAATTGCCCATCAGTTGCTAGTAAATGGAAAATCAACCCGATCTAGAAAGCTAGATAAGAAACCAATAACACGGAAGCCAAACCAAGAGAGCAATATACTATCTCCACCATTTACTGAAGCTGAACTGGAATCAGCACTGAGGAAGTGCAAATTGGGAAAAGCAGCTGGACTAGACGACATTCGAGTAGAGCAGATCAAAAATTTTGGTCTTGTTACGAGGCTTTGGCTACTGGAATTAATGAATATCTGTGTCCAAGAATGCAAGATTCCCAAAATCTGGCGGAAGGCTAGAGTCATTGCTATCCCCAAACCAGGCAAAAATCGGCTGGATCCCAAAAGCTACAGGCCTATTTTCTTGCTCTGTCACCTGTACAAGGTCCTGGAAAGGCTCATTCTTGAGCGACTGATAGGAAAGGTGGAGTAGTCTCTTATACCACAGCAAGCTGGATTCCGAGAAGGAAAAAGTTGCACATCATAGGTATTAAACTTGACACAGCATATTGAGGATGGCTTTGAGAATCGGCTCATTACAGGCGCTGTCTTCATTGATCTTTCTGCAGCTTATGACACAGTCAACCATCGGCTTCTTCTAACAAAATTGTATGACATCACCAAAGACTTCCATCTAATGTGCAACATTAAAAATATTCTCCAAAACCGAAGATTCTTTGTGGAATTTCAGGGAAAAAGAAGCAGATGGAGAACACAGAAGAACGGGTTACCGCAAGGCAGTGTGCTCGCACCACTGTTATTCAACATCTATACTAATGATCAGCCTCTACCTGAAGGTACCCAGAGTTTTATCTATGCTGATGATTGTGCAGTCACTGCTCAGGCCAACTGTTTTGAAAAGGTAGAACAGACTTTATCCAAAGCTCTGAAAGAATTTACCAACTACTACAATGAAAATGACTTGAAGCCAAATCCTGCCAAAACTCATAGCTGTGTATTTCATCTCAATAACAAAAAAGCAGCTAAAACCTTACAAATCATCTGGGAAGGAATCCCTCTTCAACACTGTTCGACTCTAAAATATCTGGGAGTGATTCTGGACCGTACGCTTACGTATAAGAAACATTGCCTAAACGTGAAACAAAAAGTGTCTGCCAGAAACAACATAGTGCGGAAACTTCGAGGCACCACCTGGGGAGCTCACCCTTGCACTGTGAGAACAAGCGCGCTAGCACTGTGCTACTTCACTGCTGAGTATGCATGCTCCGTGTGGCATAAGTCCAGCCATGCCAAAAACATAGATGTAGCACTAAATGACACCTGCCGTATTATCACAGGTTGTTTGAGACCTACTCCCGTAGATAAACTCCACTGTCTCGCTGGTATAGCACCACCTGAAATCCGACGTGAGATTGCTGCTAGGCATGAGAAAAGCAAGGCTATGACTATGGAAGCCCATCCTTTGTATGCCTGTCAACCAGCACATCCTAGGTTGAAATCAAGAAAGAGCTTCTTGACAACCACTGAAGCTCTTAAAGGAACTCCACAACAAGCAAGAATCTCAGTGTGGCGGGAAAAATGTCAACATTTGAGAGAATGGATGGTTCCAAAGGAAGAACTTCCTCCTGGACATTCTGAAAAGTGGACAACATGGAAGGCTCTCAATCGATTACGCACCAGTACCACGAGATGCAAGACCAACCTACAGAAATGGGGCCTTCCTGTGGAGACAGTTTACTGCAAGTGTGGTACTAAGCAGACTAACGAACATCTCCTACTGTGTCCATCTTCTCCAGCCACTTGTACCATTAAAGATCTAATGAGGGCAACTCCAAATGCGCTTGTCGTGGCCAATTTTTGGTCAACCAATGTTTAAAATTTCTTTATTTAATTTTTGTCTCTCTTACTTTGTACTTCTGACACGATAAATAAATAAATAAATAATAAATATATTAGTAATTTTTTTCTTTTTGCTATTATAATAAAAGTGAATATTTGATAAAATTTATCTTGTTTTTCTTATTTTTTATCATTTTATTTCTAATAACAATAATAAAGCCATTGTTCTAAGATGTGTGCGTTCTGTTAACAGCATCTGCACTGCCCAGTGTCACCTGTAGGTGACACCTCATTTCTACCACATCTGTTACCGAATTTGGAAGTTTGACTTTAGATTCCTTCATTAGACAGGAAAAGGACCTTAAGTTATGAAAATCAGCAAAAATTACCTCCTAGCCAAGCAACGGCCGTTGACGGATTAACTTAGCTGCATTTATTCATTTTTGATAAAACAAATTTCAATGTTCTCCATATACAAAGAATTGTGTTCATTAAAACTTGAAATCTCCTTTTGGACATAAGACAATAATATTCCTTGGTTCATAGAGTGTCCAGAAAAATACGAGGGGATGGTACACGTGATTGTTGCTGGTTTCTTTGACTTGACATTCCCCACTTGTTATCTCAGCCAATTACTGTTTCTGGTATCGCCATTCAGTGTTACAGAATACAATCAGTAACTGGAAGATACGTGGTTTATTATACCATCACCTTCTGCTACGCAATACACGCCTTTCCACTCTAGGTGAAAGTGCCTACATTGAAACAGTGTACAATTGAAGAGTCCAGTGCAAGAACCACACAGTTCCAAAATATAAAACTTTTCAGGAGACAAAACAAAACTTCATAAAATAATTATATGTTGGAAAAGTAAGGGTTATCAACGTGCACTAGCTAGAAGCAGTAGTTAGATACTAAACTGGAAATGATACGGTTTGTGTTACTGGACTCCTCTCAGTTTATTCACATACCGCTGGTGATGTCTTGTTTCATACCCCGGTAAACAATGTTTTACCGGGCGAATTGACCGTGTGGTTAAGGGTGCGCAGCTGTGAGCATGCATCTGGAGATAGTGGGTTCGAAGATGGTTTTCCCCGGTTACCTATTTCCCTTAATTATGGCCACGGACCGCTTCCTTCCCTTTCGTAGGCCTTTCCAGCTGCCTCTGTGGATCAGCGGTAGAGTGTCGGCCTCCGGATCCCAAGATAGCGGGTTCAAACCCGGCAGAGGTAGTCGGATTTTTGAAGGGCGGCAAAAAGTCCATTCGACACTCCATGTCGTACGATGTCGGCATGTAAAAGATCTCTGGTGACACATTTGGTGTTTACCCGACAAAATTCATTAAATCTCAGCCATAGACACCCAAGAGAGTTTCGGTTTACTCGGTCTGCCATCTAGTGGGGGCCTAGAGTAAAACGGAACGTCGAAATTGACGAGCAGACAGCCAGATGGCGTCAAATTGAAATGTCTGCACACGGTAGCTGAGGCCATACGATTATTATTATTATTATTATGCCTTTCCTATCCTATCGTCACCATAAGACCTATCTGGATCGGTGCGAAGTAAAGCCAATTGTAAAAAAAAAAAAAAAAAAAAAAAAAAAAAAAACTATGTTTACTGTGGGGAATTCAATAACCAGTACTATTTACGTGAGTTATCAATGTAACATACTTTATGACAGACTTACTGTGAGAGTAAATTTCATTACAAGATAGCCTATATACACCACGGAAACGAGGTTCATTATTCAGCACCAACGTCGCCGCCGTATGCGTCATTACTTCCAGTTGGAACTATCATATTTTTAGAACCACAAACAGTCAAGTGAAACATAATAACAGCAATTTCGTGTGGCTATTTCCAGCCGAGTGCAGACCCTCCGATGCGGGTGGGTGGCATCTACCATGTGTAGGTAACCGTCTGTTATTGTGGTGGAGGGTAGTGTTGTCTGTGGTGTGTGAGTTGCAGGGATGTTGGGAACAGCACAAACACCCAGCCTCCGCACCATTGGAATTAACCAATGAAGGTTAAAATCCCTGACCCTGCCGGGAATCGAACCCGGAACCCTCAGAACCGAATGCCAGTATGCTGACCATTCAGCCAACTAGTCGGATAAGTGAAACATATTTCGGAGGTATATCTTTAACATCTTTCGCTTTATTTGCATTGACTTTCAAAGACACTATGATGTAGAACACACTTGATGCGTCTGGTAAGGAAAGAGTAGCTCCAGCTTTCTCCAAAACAAAAACCATAGTCCTCACATTGACACTGCACGACAGTCTATTGCTGTTGTGTTCAACGTATCTCTATTTTGACACTTTCAACGTTTCACCTTCACAAGGACTGACCTTTGTTTTGAAAAAAGTTTTGAAGTGAGTAATGTATGGAAAATTCTAAAATCCCGTGGAGGGAATTAGATATTTTTCACTAATAGAGCATGTCAAAAACATATCAGCTGTAAGGCTTTTCAGGCGTTTGCTCTATTAACCAGCGCTTCGTCTTAGGTCTGACACTAGACTCGTCAGAGTGGGATGTGTCAGACCTTACCCAAGACGAAGCGCTGGTTAATAGATCAAACGTCTGAAAAGCCTTACATCTGATATGTTTTTGACATGCTCTATTGGTGAAAAATATCTAATTCCCTCCATGGGAATTTAGAATTTTCCATTCGAAATTGCTAGGCGGGCGATAATTCCATTGTGGAGATTTATCTCCCGTATGCAGTTATCAGACTGTGCCTCATATATAGACTTCTGATAAGCTCACCTGCATACACCCAGAGTCAGTGGGTAGGGTCTGACACATCCCACTCTGACGAGTCTAGTGTCAGACCTAAGACGAAGCGCTGGTTAATAGAGCAAACGCCTAAAAAGCCTTACATCTGATATGTTTGTTAGTAATGTAGTCAAAAATCATTGGCCATTCTCGGTTACACCAGAGATCCGGTCGCAGTGGTCGAACATTGAACTATAGCCGCTGTAAGAAACAGAGAACTCCAGGAACTGACTGGATTCATGTGCTGGCAGAAACAGTTAAAATAACCCCAACAGCTCCTTTTACACTCCTACTACGCACCAAATCAGTGTAGCAGAACAGTTCTTTCACCGGCAGATAGAGCTCTTTTTTATGTTAGGTTAGAGCGAAGGAACGAAATTAATCAAAAAGTGGAGCTGTCTGGTTCTTTCGCCGGGCTCTTCAATTTCTCCACCAGCGCTACTAGGATGGATTCGACGCGCTGGCAGGCAGTTTACACACGCAGGATTTTCCTACTCGCCGGCTTCGTGTTGATAACTTCAACGCGCTCAAACAATTCAGTTACTTGTGAAGCAATGTTTTCTAAAAAGACGGGTGTAGCGTATTTACAAATGAGTAAGCTCAGGCTTTTCGCATGGCTGTTGTCCGAAGAGACGAGGCAGTACTCGCACTCGATCCACGACCGAGCCTTGGACAACTACAGCTCTCTCACCGCCAAGATCTCTCGCTTTCGGTACCACGAATCTGAGACTGTAAGGCAACCTCCCTAACATTATCACCACCAATCAGCGATCGCCAGAAGGAGCTGGCACTCATTTCAATTTTTCAAGAGCTTAGTGAGGTCTTCGGTTCAGACCTTGTCACAGCGTGATCCGTTAAACTAAACCTGACCCGACCGAACCCACTAAGTGTTTATTAATTCTTTAAAACGGTCCTCCCTGAGTTTGACCAGCCATAACCAGTGCTTCACCTCAACACACAGACACACACATACACACACTCACACACACATACACACACCCAACAATGGACCAAATGGACAGATAGTTGCAACAATGGCAAAACATCCTAATTACTGATTTACGCGCTTAAATGGAATCTCTTAACAAATCTATTGCCTCCGTCTACACCACCGCATGAAGTTCAATATCCATCCTCGTACCCTCATTACCACAACACCCCACCATACCTCAGAACCCCTCTCCCCCCCCCCCCCCCATACGCCATCACCCAACCACACTCCCGCCAATCAACCCAGCAACAAGAAGAAGATGAAGATGACGGCTCAGAGGAAGAAGATGAGAAGAAAATGAAGTCGACTACACAGTCCCCCTGTTCTACGTTCGGGAAAACACCACCTTCAGAGTCTCTGCTAAGTGCAGGGTGCTGATCTTCAACCTAACTGATCCTGACCCGGTACCCATGACCAGGAAAACAATTATCAGTCATCTCATGCCAATCTTCTCTGAACATATTGCCGTCATTGAGGAATATCATAATAATCTACTCATGCTAACCCCCCGCCGTAACACCTCCATCCACCCAAATCTTCAAACACTAGAAAAAAAAGAAAAAAATACAATATTCCCACTCCCATGATCATTAATCCTGTCAAACATGAAGTCAACCAACAAATCAGCAAACTCAAACCCGCCCCCAACGCAGTAACTACCCGAAACCCCCATCTATACAGCATAGCCGAATTCAAGCCTCACTACCAATTTCAGAAACCGGTTCTCAAACAAAAACAACAATAATCACTGAAAACAAGAAGGTAGCCGCGCCTACGACAAAAGAAGCCAGCTGCCAAGCCACATCCACTAAAAGGAAACTTAAAATCAGCCAAACTCAAACCGATCCCCCTCCCCCACCAAAGATTCCATCACTCAAAAAGTTCCACGTACCAAACAACAGTCAACCCAAGCAATCCCAGATTCTGAAGATAAATCCAATCAAATCACCCCCCCCCCCCCCCCAAACAATATCCAAGCCAATAGCATACTACTACTCATTCTCAGTCTCCTCCAAAATCAAATCCAACCGAACCCAAGACCCCCTCGGTGGATTGAGTAGCCGAGACCCTGGGGAACCAAACCAGTACACCCCACTCCTAAAATATTTCTCGCCATAATAACTCAGTAATATACCCATGAAAATTCTCGCTTCCTTAAACCATGCACACAGCCTATAAAGATGGCTCTGTAATCAAGTTGAAGGTCGACAGATCGAATCCCGTTTGCAATTTTATGTACAATATGATACTCTTCTCGGGTTGGTGGAGGTTTCTTGACAAGATGGAATGCACACCCACAGTCATATACGACGTGTTTCCAAATTTTGAATAAAAATATTAATAAATATTTTTATTGGCTTTATGTCCCACTAAATACTTTCCCGGTTTTCGAAGACGCCGTAGTGCCGGAATGTAGTCGCTCAGGAGTTCTTTTACGTGCCAGTAAATCTACAGAGACGAGGCTGACCTTCAAATACCATAGGACTCAGCCAGGATCGAAACTCCATAGTTGGGATCACAAGACCAGCACCTCAACCATCTGAGCCACTCAGCCCAGCTTTTCATTATTTCTTTTTTCTTTCCACGCATCCGAACCATGCATTTCCGGACGTAGGTCGCTTTTTAAAATATAATCAGTTTATCATCCCACGTAACCTACTGAGCTTTGCCGTTCTCTGCCAATATTTATACACAACGACCACTACTTAGGCAAATTTGATCCGTGCTTTTATTTTTCGACTGAAATATTAGCACCTGCCCTTTCACGCTCATTCTATAAACAACATTTTCGTAATACCCGATGAATATTGATGACAAGTACGTGTTGAACAATTGCTCTCTGATGTTGCAAGTTATACATTCAAGTAAATTCGAAAAGCAGTACTGTAGTCAAATTGTATTTCAAATGAGAACAATATTAGATTGGTTTTTATACTTTTATCACCTGAAATGTCGGTTTCGAATGGATTTAGTTAACAGAATTGAATGTTTTGTCGCACACTACTTACGACAACACTTTTTAAATAAATAGAACAGCTTTAGGTTTCTGTTGTGTTTAGTCACCAGTTCAGAGAAATGAAGGGCACCTAGGCATGAAACCTGCATGTTTGAAGGCCTACTTAGCAAGTTCATGTCCAAGAAATTGCTTGTTTAACGACTTCCAAATTGTTCTCACGCTTTGAAACTAAGTGGTGAAACATTCGTTTATAATACTAGTAATATATCGATACATTTATAATATTAATAATATATCGATACATACATTTATAATACTAATAATATATCGATACATACATTTATAATATTAATAATATATCGATGCATACATTTATAATATTAATAATATATCGATACATAAATTTATAATACTAATAATATATCGATACATACATTTATAATATTAATAATATATCGATACATACGTTTATAATACTAATAATATATCGATACATACATTTATAATACAAATAATATATCGATACATTTATAATATTAATAATATATCGATACATACATTTATAATATTAATAATATATCGATACATACGTTTATAATATTAATAATATATCTCCTGCCGAGCAAGTGACAGCGTAGTTTGGGTCACAAAGCTGTCAGTGTGCATTCGGGAGATAGTGGGTTCAAACCTCATTGTCAACAGCCCTGAAGATGTTTTTTTCTATATTTTCCCATGCTCATACCAGACAAATGCTGGTGCTGTACCTAAAATAATTTGTAAAAAAGAAAAATTCACCTTTGGGTCATCAGTAAAGATACAAATATCAAAATATCACATTCAAAATTTCAAATTATGTCATAAAACTTGGTATAATTTTCACAGAAAGGAGATACAATATTTATTTATAAATGTACTGCTAGATTTTCATCTAGTTGCCACAAGACACACTATACTAAAATCAATCAATATAGACAATATGTTACTTGAAGAATAATTAATCCTTTGTGTATTGTAAGGTAAGGGTTATTCTGCCGGAAGGCAGGTCCGAACCTCCGCAGAGGTGTTCCTGAGCCGGAGTTTACGTGCGGTAGGGTGAACAGTTCCTTTCCGCTCCTCCATTCCTTTACCCCCCACCAACAGCACGTGGCAACCCATCCAACTCCTGACCACGCCCAATGTTGCTTAACTTCGGAAATCTCACGGGATCCGGTGTTTCAACACGGCTACGGCCGTTGGCTCTTTGTGCATTAGTAGCTAATATTAACAAATAAATCCATGGGCTGTTTTACCCTGCTCTACTGGGGTCCCACATAGATATTATTATTTCCCTCAAATATTTGGAGATTGTTACTGCCATACTAATTATAGTTAAGGAAAAATATGAATTCTGCATTCTTCAAGCCTTGTATATTTCAGGGTATTAAATAAGTGTTCAGTGTGGTGGTGTTTGTGATTATTATTTTACGAGGAAGTACGGCAGGCATCCTTTCGTAACACTAATCAGAGCGAAAAGGACATCTTCCTCGAACTTTTCCCTCGACCAGGGCGGGAGACGAACTACGACCCACTGAATCAAAGCCTGCACCACATCTCACAAGTAATCATGTCCACATAACCTCTATTACTGCCCCCAGTGACTGGAAGAGGTACCGAATGTGAATTCAGTAGGTTCTACCGACAGTAGACAGTGCGATCCAATAAATTTTATACTTTCAAAGAGAACCTTCAGCATAAAAACCGTAGCAAAGTACGGGTATCCTGTTTAAATATACAGAGCCTAATTGAAATATGGTACGTACGTCCCGCGAACACACAGCCAGTGGGCGGGCAGGCAGACGATAAGCGTATGCTATTCGGCAACAGTGACGTTGTGGTTACGTCACAGGCCGTGAAGGATGGACGAAGTTCTCACAGTCACTCTCGAACACTGCTGCAATACCCGAATTTGGTATGTAGGTACAAAATAAAGAGAAGGGGCAAAAATCCACGTCAGTTTCAATTTACGTCGTAAGAAATCAACGTTCTTTGCAGTTTTTTTGTATTTTCACCGGTTACAATTAAGAGTTAGACCTACAATCTCAAATACTTTTGTACTGTACTTGATGAATCACCATCTTCACTAATATAATTTAATGGGTGTGTTAGAAACATTTCTAATCTAATACGGGGTTAAGGTGGATAAGGTGAGGCTTGTAGCTGCTTGAGTTTAAACTATCTGATAAATTCACCAACAATCCAATCATGCCTACCAGGAATGACGTCGGTTAATCAATTTATTTGCGGGCATGCTGTGCATCTATTTGGTTCACGAGTTTATATTGTTTCACTTTAATCTTTGATAGTAAATACTAATGTGTTATTTTCAGAAATTCAGTGAACAGGGAAAGTCACATAACACTACAACACTGTGTAAAATCAAGCCAAAAATATGTTGAATTATGTAAATATAGTATATGCTGCTGAATGAATAACAGGAATTTTACTTTAAAAATTGGAAATACTGTCATTACCATCCAAGGAACTGGAAGTTGTAGCTTGTACGCTTAAACCGTGTAAAATTTAAATTGTAACGCAAAAATTATAACTTATCACTTTTCTTTGAGTGCATAAATATAAGAAAATAAAATTGACTGTTTATATAGAGCGCAGTATAAATCAAACAGGAATATCTTGAAAAGGTAGGTTTATTTGCGATTATAGTATCTTTTGTTGTAAAATACTGTACCGAAATCAGCACTTCGCTGAGAAGTGGAGGAGAGCTTAGTAGTCGCAATCGGAGGTCACTGTTCTACTTGCTTGCAAAGTGTGTTCATTCTCTATCTCGCTTGAGTGTGACGTATGCTTGCTATGTAAGCTGCCCGCATTTACATCAGGTCGGCCCGGACCACTGGGCTAGCCTCAACGGCTGCCCAGCTGGCCATCAGTGCGCTAGAGGAAGGTGCGTTGAGACAAGGCCAGTGATGGGAAACTTGTTGCGTAATCGAAGCAGTACTTTGCCTGTTGACTGGGAAGAAGAGGGGAAGAAAGCAACTGGTAAAGGTTGCTCATACCGAGCTCGATAGCTGCAGTCGCTTAAGTGCGGCCAGTATCCAGTATTCGGAAGATAGTAGGTTCGAACCCCACTATCGGCAGCCCTGAAAATGGTTTTCCGTGGTTTCCCATTTTCACACCAGGCAAATGCTGGGGCTGTACCTTAATTAAGGCCACGGCCGCTTCCTTCCCACTCCTAGCCCTTCCTTGTCCCATCGTCGCCATAAGACCTATCTGTGTCGGTGCGACGTAAAGCAATTAGCAAAAAAAAAGGTTGCTCATCTCGTAAAACGTCTACGTAAACAAATCACTCTTGTTGTTCTTGCAACCTCACATACATTTTGGACCGGTAGTGCCATGTAACCTATATAGCAGGTGTTGAAGTCATTGATTAATTCATTGATTGATTGATTGATTGTTGTTGTTGTTGTTGTTGTTTTGAAGGACGGAATAATTTCGTTAATCAGCCCCGGTGTGGAAGTCACTGATGAACAGCGACAGAAGCCCGATCACTTGGGTGTCTTCTATTGGAAAAAAGTTTTCTATACATTCGTCCCGCCCTATTTCTATTACATCTTGTCTCACCCTCAATAAAAAATTCATAGCACACATTTCATGATCCGTACTTAGAGCTCGTCAGCAGGTCACAGTGCACTGACCTCGAGACATATTTACCTACATTGCACAGCCTTGGAGGGCCGGGAGACCTGAGGTTATCACAGATGTATTGACGTTCTGTTTAGCAGAGAGGAGTATCCCGTGCCTATTGACTTCTCAGTAACATTCACTGAAGTTTTTTATTTATGTTCCCTACACTAATAAAGGTAGGAGTAATATTTTTAAGATGTATGCCTAGATTATTATCTTTTTTTACTAATTAAAATGATGTACTTACCGTAGTTACATCCTGTATATACAAATAGAGAAAATCTAAATTTAGTAATGTACGAAGACCATCCGAAAAGTGGTACCCGTTTGCGCAATAAAGACACAGGAGTAAATATTAACAAATATACACATTTTTATTGAAAAGAGCATACTATACACTACTTCTCCATATAATATCCAAGCAAATTTAGGCATTTGTCATAACGTGGGACGAGTTTTTGTATTCCAGCGACATAGTCCTCCACCACCAGCGTATTGAGAAACGCGTAGTCACGGCTCGTTTCAAGTTTTTCATCGCTGTCTATCTTTTTCCCGCCAGAAAGACTTTAAACTTCGTAAAGAGATGAAACTCCGAAGGGGCCAAGTCCGGGCTATACGGGGGATGGTCGAAGATTTCCCACTTGAATTGCGGCGAAAGTTGTTGTGTTATCGCAGCTGAATGAGGCCTGGCATTGTCATGAAAGAATGACGCCTGTAGACAATAGACCTCGCCGTCGATTTTGTATTGCCCACCGTAATTTCTTTAATGTGTCACAATACGCATTAGCATTAATTGTGTCTCCACGGGCCATAAAATCAATGAGCAGTACACCTCGACGATCCCAGAAAACGGTTGCCATGAGTTTCCTGGTGGACAGAAATGTCTTGAATTTTTTTGGGTTGGTTGGTGAATGAGTATGACGCCACTCCATTGACTGTCGTTTACTCTCAGGTGATGCATAACAAACCCATGTTTCGTCCCAAGTAATGATGCGAGTCAGGAAAGAGTCTCCTTCATCGGAATAACGTCCCAGAAACGTCAGTGCTGCAGCCATACGCTTGGTTTTGTGCTCCTCTGTAAGCGTGCGAGGGACCCACCTTGCGTAGATTTTTGACCAATGCAGATGGTCTTTGACAATTTCATGAACAATTGTTCGAAACATATTAGGAAAATGTTCACGGAGTTCATCAATTGTGACGCGCCGATCGTTCCTCACGCATTCGTTTACTGCGCTCAGTAGTTGGTCTGTAATGACAGATGGTCTCCCTGCACGCTCTTCGTCGTGTGTATTCCCCCTCCCCTGGTTGAAGTTGCGACACCAGCGCCGAACAGACGACTCGTCCATCACATTGTCTCCATACACCTCCGTTAATTGGCGATGAATGTCACAAGGTCGAACGTTTCGTGCATTAAGAATTGTTTTTTTTGCTATGGGCTTTACGTCGCACCGACACAGATAGGTCTTATGGCGACGATGGGATAGGAAAGGCCTAGGAGTTGGAAGGAAGCGGCCGTGGCATTAATTAAGGTACAGCCCCAGCATTTGCCTGGTGTGAAAATGGGAAACCACGGAAAACCATTTTCGGGGCTGCCGATAGTGGGATTCGAACCTACTATCTCCCGGATGCAAGCTCACAGCCGCGCGCCTCTACGCGCACGGCCAACTCGCCCGGTATTAAGAAATTTAATCACGGCCCTCACTTCACAACTGGCGGGGTTCTCAATTTGTTTAAACATTTTAAACGATCACAGACACAACACAGGCAATACTAGCGTCACGCAACCTCGCACAGAGCAGGCAGACAAGCCACTGACGCGGTCTGACCTTGCCCAGCAGCTACCTGAGTCGTCAGCGCTTCATGCGGTGCTAACGGGTACTACTTTCCGGATGGCCCTCGTAATACACCGTACACTGGTAGGCATACTTAATTACTGATGTGTCGATTACAATTATTATTATTATTATTATTATTATTATTATTATTATTATTATTATTATTATTATTATTATTATTATTATTATTATTTCCGACTCGTTGGCTAAATGGCCTGCATACTGGCCTTCGGTTCAGAGAGTCCCGGGTTCGATTCCTGGCTGGGTCGGGGATTTTAGCCTTCATTGGTTAATTCCAATGGCTCGGGGGCTGGGTGTTTGTGCTGTCCCCAACATCCCTGCAACTCACACACCACACATAACACTATCCTCCACCACAATAACACGGAGTCACCTACACATGGTAGATGCCATCCACCCTCATCAGAGGGTCTGCCTTACAAGGGCTGCACTCGGCTAGAAATAGCCACACGAAATTATTATTATTATTATTATTATTATTATTATTATTTCATCTCCTTTTCAAAGATATTTTTTGTCAGCACGGCGTGTCGATTTGGCCCATTTTACGGCTGGGTGCTCTTCCTGACGCAACTAGTGAGATATATTATGCAGATGAAGATATGCGTCAATACTTATGCCGCAAGCAGAGGAATTAATCATTCACAGTCAAAATTCCCAGTCCTATTGGGAATTGAACTCGGGTCCGTCTGAAACGAAAGCCAGTATGCTGACGTACCATTCAGCTTAGGAGCCATACATTAATAATAATAATAATAATAATAAAATGTGCATAGTTTGACGGTAGGATGCCATTCCTGACGCTAATCCTATCTGAGGAATGTATTCACTGTTCCCTCTCTGTGTATTATTATTATTATTATTATTATTATTATTATTATTATTATTATTATTATTATTATTATATTTTACGTAGCATGACTACACATAAAACAGATCTTTTTATTCAAATTATGATCCAGAGTAAGACATCAAGGAACAAACTGTTCCCAACCAATCTGTGGTCATCTTTGTTTGGAAAGAACAGTCCACTCTGTTATATCAGGTGGCAGATCGAATGAAGACAGGAACCGTACTCACTGGAATCCACTCACGTTCACAGGCATGTTGGAATCACAAGATACAATTCACTTTACACACAAAGAACTACCAGATCAGAGTGAGAAGAGAGACTGAGGGAATGCGTTCCCTCTTTGAAACTATCTGCCAGAATGTCTACTTTAATCACTGATTTGGAAGAAGTACAAAGATCTACTTCCCATTTTGAGCATGTATCCAAAGACTGTGCTAATCTCTATACACTGTGACTTCAAAGTTCCTCGATTTTCGCTTACTCTCCCCTGAGAAATATCAATACTCTGTATACGTCAGCACATTAAAGGGAACGGTGAAAGAAGCTACTTAACTCTACAGCCCACAAGTGTACAAAGTATTCTGCTAAAGCAATGCGGTAATATTCCGAGTGAAGTTACAAAGGGAAACGACATCTAGTGGCGTTTTAACATAACACTCCTCAATTGAAACTGTTCATGTTTTGTAGCAGGAGTTTATCACATAGGAAGGGAGATACAACTTTGCTAAAAGTCATACAAAGGTGGTTGCGAAATAAAATAAAAATACAGTAATATGTACCAATGGAGTAGAAAAGGTTTTCTGACAAAAATGAACGCAAATAAAAGAAAACACATTTATTACCCATAACTAGCATTGCCCGTGGATCCGTCTGGCTCATATTAGGTTTTTATACTGTGACCTTTCACGAATCTCGTAGTTCACGGTTCTTGATGTTAAAACTGCACCTCGGCCGGTATCATACGTAGATACACGAGTCTCCACTCAAGGGACGTGAAGTTCATTGAGATGGGTCACAGGATCATATGGTGGATTTATGTTGGTTCGACTGACGTGAGAAAACGATTGCTAATTACTATCCTAGTCTAGGTTATTATCATGACGTTCCTTATACTATGAAAAATGAGAACACCGAAAATATAACTTTCATGGAAGGATTTTCTGTTTAATGACTAAAAATATATTTTAAATAACAGCTACAAGATTAATAAAATGAAAACAACACAAATGGATATAGAAGTAATTGAATGCACGTTAATTAAAAAGAAAAGAAAATACCTAACTCCCAACTCTTGTTAATATCGCTTTTATACTTCAATGATAGTATTGATTTATTCGGAAAAAATGAAAAGAAAACAATATCTCAGTGCTGAAGGCTTAAAAATTAAAGTTCAGTCCATCATTCACTACATTTTGTCTTCAAACTGATGGTCAAAGATTATTAATTCTTGTTGGCTTGACACGCCTATTCTGACTCAAGTAAATGTCTCAACATCCCGTTATTATACTCAAATCATCGCTTAATTTTTGTCCGACTCGCTGAATGGTCAACCTACTGGCCTTCGGTTCAGAGGGTCCCGGGTTCGATTCCCGGCCGGGTCGGGGATTTTAACCTTAATTGGTTAATTCCAATGGCCCGGGGGCTGGGTGTTTGTGATGTCCCCAACATCCCTGCAACTCACACACCACACATAACACTATCCTCCACCACAATAACACGCAGTTACCTACACATGGCAGATGCCGCCCACCCTCACCGCATGGTCTGCCTTACAAGGGCTGCGATCGGCTAGTAATAGCCACACGAAATTATTATTATTATCGCTTAATTTGTTGAAAATTTATCTAATAACTTGAACACACCGGTGACCTACGTTCATGATTATCATACAGGTCGAGAAAATGATCATAAGACAACATCGTAATCTGTCAATCAACAACATTGAGCAAATAAGAAATGAACTCAATCTCTTCTGGGCTTCACCAGCATCTGCACCTAAATAATGGACATTTGAAAATATAATCAACACCAACTACAATGATTTCAAGCTACGATGACTCTGCAGCTCTGGTATCCTCCGCGAAATCAACCTGTAAAACTACATCAGCTCTAAGCGTCAAACTTAATAGGCTATAAAAGAAATTCAGCTAACAAGAGGAATTGATTTACTCACCGTATATGAATGAAAATCATACACATCCCTTGTGACATGGTTCTCGACTATGCAGTAATATTACTTCGTGAAGATCTTATGTCAATCCAATACTGTGCGCAAACATCTACATTGTATCTAATTAATATAATTTAGACGATCATACTATCAGTGTTCTCGAAATACCCTGAAGTATTATTATAAATACCTCTTCATGCCTAAATAATTACCATTCATTATAGCAATATCGAATCCATACGCATGACTAATTCAATTCCTACCACAATAAATTTCTTCAGGACTTCTATAACGCATCATTCTATAAAATGCATAATCCCAATGACACATTCACGACAATTTATATAATATCAACCATTTGCATATTTCGACGATCCTATCATAATAAACATTTCATCACATTACACATATGTCATGCTCAACGAATTCTTATTTCATTAGGAAAATATATTCAAGCACTTCACGTTAGGAAGACTACTAATCCCATCGCCGTATTAACGCAATATTATCGTAACAACATCACAATTACATTCCCGAACACTGTACTCAACATAAGAATATGATCGCTGATGACTCTAAATTACGCACATCATGATTGTCAATTCCTTCTAATGTATTCGAACCACGAATTAGACTAAGATATCTTCATAATGACACTATTTAATACGAATGTTATCCATGCCTAAGTCTATCTGTAACCTTGCTAGCGTTCGCTTAGATTTATGTGACATAGCGCACAATATCTCGCGATTCAGGATCATTCACGACACAATTTTACAACACTCTTATCCACTGTGAATCGATGATTGACAAGTAGAACGGTCGCCTTCAAGTTGTATGATTTGGCATGTCACAAACTGACATAAAGAATTACATACTACTCTACATTAAAAAGCGGCTACATAGCGGGATAGTAATACATTGACTTGGAATACTCATCCTTCGTTGGCATCGTGAAGAAGACACCTCTCATTCACTAGCGTTTAAATTCTAACCATTGGTGTCCATCTGAGCTCTCGTCAGACCTTTCGAGATCCTAGGGTAACTTAACTGGTCATTCTGGGACTCATGAGGATCTTACAATCGTATCCAATGGTTGCTGGCTTCATGTTACCTGAAACTTATAATTATTCGTTAGAGTAGGGTTACATGCCTTAATATTATTTACAATATTCGCATACAACACTTGCCTTAGTATTATGATAAAACAAAATACGTATTTTGTTGTACAAGTGCTATTCTCGTTATAATTTATCAATATCGTATTGTTATCTAGCTTCTCGTCTGATTTCTTTCGCTCCGTGTGCTACGACTCTAATTCTCTTTGAGTTTGTAACAGAACTGAAGTCTACTCTTATTTGAAAAACAAAATTTCATACCACATTACAATAATAACAGCCGGTTTGCTTTTAGTAGCCTTCTCCATATTTCCCAGCTTCCATATGTTTTTGACAATCAAACACTTGACTTCTTAATGCAGTGCGCTCTTGTATGATCATTTACGTCGGCAAAGGAATTCGTTTAACAATCTGCCACATAATGTTTTGGTTATCAATCGACAATTTCACTACCAGTCTCGATCATCGAATCGTGTCGGACTAGATAAGCAGGGTATGGCCCTCATATACAGATTTAATTTAGCCCGATTAATTCAACTCATTCCATGGCCTCCGATACATTTCTATCATTGATATTCTCGCCATTTATTCGCATTTAACAAACTTTACTTGAGGAAACTGCAATATTCACTTAATTCTGTATTACGTGCCATGACATCTCATTATCCACCGTAATTGAACGAGATACCACGGGGTTCAGAACTTGTCGTTTTTGCCGATACCTTCAATCCGTTGCCTGTCGTTCATATAGTTGAGCGAGTTATTTGGGTTTATGGCATACCTGGACGTATAGTAATCGGACATACGATTTCACTGATATTGATTTCACCATAAACTTCCAATGTCTTCACCAACTCCAATCTGACATTCATTGGAAGGTTATAATACATGTTTATGTCTATGGCTTAACAACTCGTCATTTTTGCTTTTGTAGAATATACTTCCTCTCCACGTCATCAAAATACGTGCTAGTATCAATCAATCAATCAATCAATCAATCAATCAATCAATCAATCAATCAATCAATCAATCAATCAATCAATCAACCAATCAATCAATCAATCAATCAATCAATCAATCAATCAATCAATCAATCAATCAATCAATCTCTTCTTTCTTTTAATTTTCCTCGTTCTTTTCATTTGCCATTATTGTTAATTGTTATTCCCCGGCAGTTATGTTGTTAGTTTTTAATTTTCTTCCGCTACTTTTGTCATTTAGGGGCTGCCTGGCCGAGGCGGTAAAGGCGTGCTCGGTTCGCTCGGAAGGACGTGGGTTCGAATCCCCGTCAGGCAGTCGTAAAATTTAAGAAACGAGATTTCCTCTTCCGGAGGTGCACATGGCCCTGAGGTTCACTCAGCCTACACCACAAATGAGTACCAGGTTAATTCCTGGGGGCAAAGGCAGCCGGGTGCAGAGCTAACCACTCTATCCCATCAAGTACTGAGGTTACGGATAGTGGGGAGCCTTAACTTCCACCCCTCCAAGGGCCTTCACGGCCTGTGGGGAGATGACTTTGCTTTGCTTTTGCTTTACTTTTGTCATTAGTTGATTTTCCTTCGCTGCTCTTTCATTTATTTTTTTACTTTCCATTGTGGTATTCTATTGTACGTATAAGCTGACTGGACAAAACATTAGTCACCCCTGGAGAAATAATTACAAGCATAATTTAATACCGTACAGCTCCACCTCCGGACTTGAAAACCGCATGGAGTCGGTTTCGAAGCAAGTCCACAAGGTTGTGCAGGTACGTCTCATCCACGTTAAGCGACTCGCTGAGAATATGATCGCACAGTTCCACCAAATTGCGGAGATGGTGATGTTTGCGTTTTACCCGCCATTCCAACGTGTCCCACAGACTATCGATGGGATTAAAGTCAGGTGATTTTGCAGGCCAATCGAAATGTAATAGGGTGGTTAGTGTTCATAAAACCAGTCACATATGCGTCCAGCCGGGCGAACTTTGCTGTTGCCACCTTGAAAAATCGGGATATCAATAGCATACTCATCATGCAGATGTTGACTGAAAGGCGATACCTGATCATCCAGAATGTTTAAATAAACATGCTGGTTCATGTCAGTGGTCACCTCAATGAGCGAGTCCAATCAAGGTACGAAAAACACACCCAAAACTTCACATGCTCACCTCCGGCTTGAACCTGACTTTGCACACATCCAGGATGAAATGTTTCATTTGGCCTTCGGTGCACTCGACGACGTGCGTCATTGGAATACGGGCAAAAACGTGATTCGTCAGTTCACATTACGTTCCGCCAGTCAGCTACTGTCCACGTTCGATGATTTCTAGCCCATTGAAGATGCGCAGCTTTATTTGCCTGTGTGAGCAATGGCCTCTTGCGAGGTGACCGACTCCAAATGTTGATTGTATGCAGTTCCCGTCGCAATGTTCTCAGGCTAACAAGTTGGGATGGACTGCAGCAATTCTTGTCGGATTTGGAAGCCGTGAAACGCGTCTTCGATCCCTCTCAGTCAGAATCTTTTTCCGACCACAGTTCTGACGTCGTGTCTCGTGGCCGCGTGTAGTATACCACCGCTTTATAGACGCCTTGAACAGCGCGTTGCAAAACGCCATCAAATCCAGCAACTTCACACACCGTATGGCCATGGGCACTGCCAAACACGATGAACCCCTTTTGCCACTCTGTCACATCCTTACATCCACCCATGTTGATGTACACTGTCCGCTTGAAACATCAATGTCTCACTGATCGCTACTGCCTTATGCTCGCGTATAGGCAGTGCGCGTGGGATTGAGCACGAGACTCGTTCGTTGCGCCATCCGTACAGGCTTAACGATCCAGCTGTGCGGGAGCACTAGGGTGACTAATTTTTTGACCGGTGAGCTTATATTTCGCTGCGGAGCTCTGTAATTTGGCATCCCTCTGTTTTGATTTCCCAAATAAATAAATAAATAAATAAATAAATAAATAAATAAATAAATAAATAAATAAATAAATAAATAAATAAATAAATAAATAAATAAATAAATAAATAAATAAATAAATACCTGATAACAAGGATGGGAGAAAGGAGCGACCGTGGCCTTAATTAAGCCCCATCATTTGTCTGGAGTGAAAATGTGAAACCAAGGAAATCATATTCAGGACTGCCGCCAGTGGCGTTCGAGCCCACTATATCGTCGTTGCCGGGACAAAACCTCCTATGTGATAATATTTTTGGAGATATACTGACCCGCAGCACGTACATTATGAAGAGAGAGAATGCCTTGACAATATTCACACAATATTGCACCGTAGATGACAGAACCTTACCGGTCAAAGTCCTAAGGTAAAATATTGCACATAGGAGGTTTAGCCCCGGGAATGACGACACTTCGAATGCAAGCTGACAGCTATGTGACCCAAACCATGCAGCTACTTCATCGGTCTTCTAACACCAATGCTCTGACTCGCAGAATGTCAGTATTCATCTTCCTTATGATTGCTCCCTGTCGTATAGTCTTCTTCCGGAGATACGAATGGGGAACTATTTTATCTCCTGAATATTTTGTTCGGGAGGAAGCCGCAGTCAGTACATCATTAATACTGATAGAGAGAGGTGCATGTCCTCGGGAATCAGTTATGGCAGTAGTTTCCCTTTGCTTTCAGCCGTGTAGCTGTATCATCAGAGCTAAGACATACTAAATATTATTACAAGGCCATATCAGTCAAGGCCATATTGGCCATATTGCTGCCCTTGCAACTTCTGAAAGGCTGCTACCACATTTCAATGAGCCATTCGTTAGTCTGGTCTCTTGACAGATACCCATCCGACATGGTTGCACCTACGGCTCAGCTACCTGCTTCTTTGAGACAAACAAACTTTCCTCACCGCGGCAAGGTCATATGGTCCACAGGTGAGCAATGATAGTAGGCTAATAATGAAACATCACTAGAAGCTAAAAACCTTGTAGGCCCAAGCGTCTTTACGATCTCCAAGGGATATTTCCAATTGTGAATGAAAGTTTCGAGAAGGAAAGAATATTCCATCCTGTACTCAACTATGAGATTTTATTCAATTTAATGTTATGAGTTTTAGATCAAATTGAGACATTTATGTCATTGGCTGTAGAACTGCACGCCAGTATAGCTTTCAGTTTTGCTTTGAATTCTGCAACTGGAATAAACTAAATTGTGGAGAGGAATCAAATGCTCGGCAAGCTTTTGAAGTTCTCTTTTCTGCTAGTAATGAGAATATATTCCTCTACGCTTTGGAGAGTTCGTGAGTTGGAGGAAACGATATTCCGATATATGTTAACCTGGAGGCCGATATATACTGACTTTTTTTTTTTTTTGCTATTTGCTTTACGTCGCACCGACACAGATATGTCTTATGGCGACGTTGGGATAGGAAAGGTCTAGGAATGGGAATGAAGCGGCCGTGGCCTTAATTTAGGTACAGCCCCAGCATTTGCCTGGTGTGAGAATGGGAAACCACGGAAAACCATTCTCAGGGCTGCCGACAGTGGGATTCGAACCCCCTATCTCCCGGATGCAAGCTCACAGTTGCGCGCTCCTAACCGCACGACCAACTCGCCCGGTTATACACAGACTAGCTTGATAAAATTAAATTTTACTATCTCTTAGGAATATCCCCAACAAAGTCTCTGTTTGCCGGCCCCGTGGTGTAGGGGTAGCGTGCCTGCCTCTTACCCGGAGGCCCCGGGTTCGATTCCCGGCCAGGTCAGGGATTTTTACCTGTACCTGAGGGCTGGTTCGAGGTCCACTCAGCCTACGTGATTAGAATTGAGGAGCTATCTGACGGTGAGATGGCGGCCCCGGTCTAGAAAGCCAAGAATAACGGCCGAGAGGATTCGTCGTGCTGACCACACGACCCCTCGTAATCTGCAGGCCTTCGGGCTGAGCAGCGGTCGCTTGGTAGGCCAAGGCCCTTCAAGGGCTGTAGTGCCATGGGGTTTGGTTTGGTTTTAAAGTCTCTGTTTAATGAAATGGAATCTCTCTAAATACAATATACGTTTTGCCTATATATTGCGGATATAATGATTTTGTTGGACTAAAAGAACATTTGGCCCAGTTGAGTAGCTCAGACGGTAGAGTCTTCTGAGCAGAAGTAGTGTTTTTGATCCCGGGTCAGTCCAGTGGTATTTGACGGTCCTGAACTGCTTCAACCCCGTGTAAGAAGATTTACTAGCACGTAAAGGAACTCCTGCAGGACAAAATTCAGGCACCTTGGCGTCTCTGAAAACCATAAAATTAGTTAGAGGGATGTAAGACAATTATTATTAACTCTACGCTTGGTTTACGTTACTGCCAGATTTGTATGAAACCTAAACTTTCAACGGGAGGTAGAGCAGATATTTATACAATTATTCTGTTCCAGTCCACTTGAACAAATCACTTACTTAAGCTGCAATCCCCCCCCCCCCGGATCGTATCCTGGCTCTGACCGTAGGCATTTAGGTACTTAAATATGAAATATTCGTGTCATTAGATCCACCGTCATATTAAGGAACCCTCTTCAAATCAAAATATCGGTTCTGCACCGTCCTGGATAGTATTCATTTAGCTGGTGGATGCCTTTGCTGGTAAGATGTGGGGTTTTCACTCCACTACGTCTTCTGGTATGGGCTAGAATAAATTTGTTACTTTCATTGACCTGTCTCAGTCTTATCCTTGGCTTTGACAACATGAAAGCGACCGAGGTATGTGTGACACTAGTAATACCATTCTTTATGCAGCCACTCCCTGTTATGAATGGTGTGAAAATGTCACTCATAGGGTCGCTCGGTGCATGCATTTCAGTGGGCTTGGCAGACAGATATGTAATAGCAACTTCTGTCTCGGTGAGGAAAGCAATGGGACACTACCTCACTCCTCATTTCCCTAGTATGCCTCTTCAGGGTCTAGGCTATCTATGACAGCTGTTGGCGGAACTGTGGAGGATCAAACCGGCCTTCGGGCTGAATACCCAACATACAACATACACGCCTGTTGGACACAGCAAATTAGTTTCTAGTGTTACACTTGTCCCAGTGATTAACTGATCAATTTTCATGCCTCTGAAATATACGTATTATAATAGACGATACTATGAATCAGAGTTCATGTGGTGTAATTAAAATAAAATGTATGTATGACATATACAAATAATACAAATCATTGTCAATTTTAATGTAGCCGGTACAAGTAAGGAATGTAGCATTGTTTGTTACAAATCGCAACACTTTCCAATGAAAACTAAACACTTCATCAAGCAAGAAAGGTGGACGTGATAAATGAATAGCGTTGTCACTGGGTTCTCTTCAAGGTGGCTGCAGTTCGATTCCCAACCAAGAAATTGGGGGATTTTTTGAAATCAAAATTCACGTCCCTGTGATTCGGATCTTCGTATAATTGGGGGTCTGGTAATCATGCGTACGCTATCAACAGTCATGTAAAACTACAAACTTTCTTTGTGTTTTACCAATTCGGAATTAAATCGATTTTCTTTAACTGGCTGTAGAAGGCTGGGTACCTAAGAAACTCGACCTTTTGTATTTCGTCTTACTTCTCCTAATTTCTTCTAAACGATACCAAATGTGGACGAGGCTCAGCTTAACGGCAGAATTCCCTCCTAGCGCTAAAACTCCAGTGGAGGGATGTATTCACTATTACTTTTCTCTGCAGTTATTAGTGTGTTTAGTTGTGTGTAAATTTTGAGGTGTGAATTAAGAAAAATATAAGCCTTTAGTCACTGAACAATAAAAACTAAGTAGACGCGGCTAAAATTCCCTATCCGACCAGGAATAGAACTCTGATTTCTCTGATCGCAGGTCCGCACGCTGACTAATCAACCGAAGCGAAATATCATTCATAAATACTAACTATCTTTTAAAAAGTTTGAATACCAACAAAGGAAAACTCCAACAACAAACAAAATTTCTCCAGAACCTTCTGATTGACTGTGGACTCGTTACGCTTCATACACCGTACCTGCCTGCACCTATTTATTTTTCGCCCCACCGTCTTATTTCACCGATTTTGCTAGTCCATATTCTATTTAGCTTGCAAGCTCCCAGCATCAGTCTCTTGCGAGTCCATTTTACACACTCAGCCTATCCTTTTGTCAATGTCTGCATGCTCTGTCGATCAGTTTGGTCGGAGTGCACAGCCGCACTTCATATTGTGCGAGAGGGTTAGTTTAAGAGCTGACAAACAAGCATATCTAGTTTACCAGGAACATCTCAACACGCATTTAAAATTAATTTGTATGTCACATGTAGTGTGGCTTTTCCGACTACTGTTCCTGTCTGTGTTATGATTATGAGAGGAATGGATCAGTGTCCACTTACCCACGGATAATATAACTGTGTAGGAGTGTTAAAATTCCATTTCTGCCATCATGAAAGAGGTTTTACTGTCGAATGGTACATATGAACAGTTAGGTTACCGTTTTTCTTCTTGAGAGTGGTTTAACGTCATAGTAATTTGGATAGATTTTTGGCGACGATGTGATAGAAGATTGGGAAGGAAGAGATCATTGATGTGATTAATTTACAGGCCCTACATTTGCATGGTGTAAAAATAGGAAACCACGGAAAACCGTGTTCAGTTTCTTTTTACTTACACTGACAGAGACAGATCTTACGGCGATGATCGGGTAAGAAAGAGCTAGGATTTGGAAGGAAGTGACCTTGGCCTTAATTGAGGTAGGCTACAGCCCCAGCATTATTCTGGCATGAAAATAAGAAACCATGGAAAACCATATTCAGTGCTACGGTTCTGCCCTGCCGAGCTCAATGGTCTGCATATTGTAAGATGACACGCGATCAGCTGGACGAATCCTCTTTCTAGTTTTTAGCTACAATCTTACGATCAAACAGTGATTCATATTACTATAAAGTATCCATTGAAGAATACACGATTTAGAAGTTATGCACTACAGGAAGGACCTGTTAATGCTCAGGAGGTATTGGAGCAAGTATCAAAGTGAAGGCGAAATTTTGTCATCAGTCTTTAACTTGCTAATTTGGTTATCTGGATAAAGTATTCATAAACATCAAGCAACATCAGTACTTTACAATATACCTGAGGTAATTTTCTTGTGTACCCAACATTTTTGCTTTTTCCCATCCTGACACAATTTCTTCAATACTTTTTTATTTCTGCTTCCTTTTAACCAAAATGAATGCTAGTCCCTGAAGTATTGTGACAGGACTAGTAAATATAATGTACTTCTAGAAAATCACAGCTCAGCTGATACTTAATCATTAAACATTATTTTATTCAGTTCCACAGCCACAGTTCTTTATATTACATTGCAGTGATACACATTATACTTCCTGTAAAAAGAAATGAGAATCCTGCACTTAATATTAGTATATTTTCCTCATCTTGTAGCGCTAAT
Source organism: Anabrus simplex (assembly GCF_040414725.1). Taxonomy (NCBI): domain Eukaryota; kingdom Metazoa; phylum Arthropoda; class Insecta; order Orthoptera; family Tettigoniidae; genus Anabrus; species Anabrus simplex. The sequence goes on along the minus strand of NC_090267.1, from coordinate 388,256,468 downwards.
GACATGTTAAACCCAGCAGAAACAAAAGGTACTGTTAAAGATTGTTTTCTTAGTTGTTCAAACTTGAATACTACTATAACGGATTTATTCATGTAGGATAAGTGTACCTGAAACTAGCCCTCAGATCGTGCTAAAAATCCCGACATGGCCGGGAATCAGACACAGGGCGTCCGGATGAGCGGCAGGCACGCAGGCCTGGCTTATACAACTGCAGGCATACAAAATATTGAATATAACTTTCTTCAGCTTAACACAATTTTTCTGAGGTTACCGAGAGTCACCGTTCGCCGTTTGGTGATTTTGACAGGAGTTTTAGTCCGTATGTCCTTCCTTATGTCCGCCTATGTGGTGTAGTGGTTAGTGTGATAAGCTGCCATCCCTGGAGGCCCGGGTTCGATTCCTGGCTGTGCCACGACATTTGAAAAGTGGTACGAGGGCTGGAACGGGGTCCACTTAGCCTCGGGAGGTCAACTGAGTAGAGGTGGGTTCGATTCCCACCTCAGCCATCCTGGAAGTGGTTTTCCGTCGTTTCCCACTTCTCCTCCAGACAAATGCCGGGATGGTACCTAACTTAAGGCCACGGCCGCTTCCTTCCCTCTTCCTTGTCTCTCCCCTCCAATCATCCCATCCTCCACCAAGACCCCTGAAGCAGGTGGGGCCGCCTGGGTGAGGTACTGGTCATTCTCCCCAGTTGTATCCCCGACCTAGAATCTGAAGCTCCAGGACAATGACGTTGAGGCGGTAGAGGTGGGATCCCTCGCTGAGTTCGAGGGAAAAGCCAACCCTGGAGGGTAAACAGATTAAGAAGAAGATGATGTCCTTCCTTATACCACATGATATCTCAGATTCCACCGACGTTCAATTCACGGTCGTCTGGAAGGAAAGTCACTTCACTAATCACGCTCCCTTATCAGCAACTGAACGCTGATGACAAACTGAATGCATGTAAAACCGATTATCTCGTAGTGTTGACAATTTGTACATCACTGCGACGTGGGTACACGCCGTAAAGGATAGTGTACCGTTGACAAAATATTTGGAAATATGTTGAGAATCACTGCAGTATATGTACCACTGCAGAATATCAATATTCATCCACCGTTAAGGGGAAAGGTGGATATATATCAGTTTTAAAATACTGAAACCACTTGTCACATCAACGTATGCACCGTACAAAACATTCTGTCATATACATCAGGATTCATTGTGACGGTAACAAGTCAAGCTTGACAGACGTATCAGACAGGAAGATTTAAATGATACATGTGAATAACACGTTACTTCCTCCTGCTAAAAGTGCGAAAGACAAAATACAAACTAAAAATATCATTTATTGAAACACGTTCAGTATTTATTAGTTACAATAATTGAAGTACTTCAAGAAAAACAAGTCACACGTAAAAATAATTGAATACTGCTTCTGATGTTACTGATTTATACTATGTGTGACAATGCGCTTAATATTTATTCAGCCCTTCAAGATAAAATGATGCAACGCCCACCTAAAATTATCATAAGAAGACGTACACAGAGGCGAATCAATGACAATTTTCTGCATACAATGAAATAATGAAATCTCAAATTCTAAATGGTGAAAGGTTTCTTCATCGTATTTGAATGTTGACAAGTGTTTATTGATTAATCTAATGCACATTAATTCAATTGTCCAAACTTTCACTTGGGAGGCAAGCGTCTAAGCAATAGCGCTACCCGTCAGACATTGACAGAATGAATTTGGCGAGATATACGTGCCCTATTTCAATTTCAAAAATATTCTTGCCTCTAAAAGAGCTTATGACATTGTTCACAAACGTATAGCTAACAACAATAACCTTTAGAAGCATTAAACTGTCTGGTGAAGGAAACCACAAGGAGGAAGTAATTTCACTAAAATAATTATTTAAGGCTATCTCTACGGGATGCTCAAATAATCATTAATATCTGGGATGTATTTCCTTGGAAACATAGCAAATCGAAGATCATAGTTGTCCTCGGCGGTAAAAAGGTAAGAACTATGGTACTAAACGGATAGAGTTAACTATATAACTTGGTCACTTGGTTCTTATTTCTGTTGGGTGTAAGGCAATTCTAGACCATGTGATTCTCCAGAAATGGTGCACATGTTTCTGTATTTCTGAATTTCGGATGGAGAATTGAATCCATCGACGAACAAAGGACAAACTAGCTTGTATCACCTGAGCTTGTTACAATGCCCTATTTTCAAACTTTCCAGTATCCTACATTTCTAAACAAAGACTACTCTTAAAGTTTTGTGGCGTGAATCAGACGGCATCAAGTAGTTGCTCTAGGAATCAGGCAATACTTGCTCCGCTCGGGGGCGGCTAGCTGCCGCGTGAGAAGAATGCAGCGGACAGACAGATTGCTTACCGTGGCGGTACTTGCAGTAACCACACGGAGGCATTGCCAAATGAACAACAATAATAATAATAATAATAATAATAATAATAATAATAATAATAATAATATTTTGGAATGTGGAACATACGGAATAAACAAGACACAGGTAATAGAGTGTATCATGGCAACCACAGGGAGGCATTACCAAATGAATAACAACAACGATAATAAGAATTTGGCATGTGGATCATGCGGAATAAACAGGGCACGGATAACGGAGTGTAACAGGGCAAGAACATTATTCATCGGCAAAGGAAAACTACAGCATTGAGCAATATGTCCTGAATAAATAAGTGTTCGCGATTAAGTGACTACCGGGTGAGTTCGCCGTGCGGTTAGGAGCGCGCAGCTGTGAGCTTGCATCCGGGAGACAGTGGGTTCGATTCCCACTGCCGGCAGCCCTGAAAATGGTTTTCCATGGTTTCCCATTTTCACACCAGGCAAATGCTGGGGCTGTACCTTAATTAAGGCCACGGCCGCTTCCTTTCCACTCCTAGCCCTTCCCTATCCCATTGTCGCCAAAAGACCTATCTGTGTCGGTACGACGTAAAGCAACTAGCAAAAAAAAAAAAAAAAAAAGATTAAGTAACTAAAGTTTTGCAATACGTGCATTTATTGAAAGAAGAGATAGGCTGGAACATTGTGTGGTGTGAGAATGACGTGCATCCCCATTGGTCCCCAGAACGTATTACGTCATGCACTTCCCCTCCATGTTCGCTCAGCTATTCTCGTTCATCAACAGCGTGGAGCAAACCGGCTCCGAAGTTCTTACGCTCTGATTTGACGCTAGCTGACATAAATTAATCTCCCTTTCTTTGTCACAAATCTTTTCTGTGTTGCATATAGGCTAATTTTAAAGTTATACTCAACATCGACTAAAATATTAATCTTCATTTCGTCTCCTATTGCACACTTTTCAGATTGGTTCATACAGGTCACCTTGGGTTGAATTTGGGTGTGTGATGAATTTATGGATAAATACGGTAGTATAATTATTAAATGGTCTCTATAATATCCATGCAGCAAACACAAAGGTGGATGGTGATCCCTCAGACATTTTCAATGTGAAAAATCTATGAAGAATGTGACTTCAAGAGAACTCTCGATGACTGGAAAAGTGGAATCTCGATTGGCGGCAGAAAAATTAGCAATATGCGCTTTGCGGATGGCATTTCCCTCATCGCTGGATGAGGCGAGAAACTAACTGACTTGTTTAGAAGAGTGACGAATATTAGCCTTCACTATGGTCTAGAAACAAACATGAAAAAGGTGAAACTAATGGTAGTTGATCGGCATGGTCAAATCCAAATTACTCGATGTCTAAAGTACCTGGAGATGGTGAAGCGATTAGTATATCTGGGGTCAGTCATCAATGACTCGGGAAGCTGTGAGAAAGAAATCAAAAGACGTATCGTCCTATGTCGAACTCCAATGATTAAACTAAGATCTTCCCGAACCGGGCAATGTAAAAAGCTACGAAGATGCGCTTGGTTGAATCGTTAGTATTCTCAGTCTTTTCGTATGGCTGTGAGACTTTGACGGTGAATGCCAGAGACAAAAGTCGAATTAATGCCTATCAGACGTGGTGTTGGCGGAGAATGCTGCGTGTACCCTGGATAGAAAGGACTATTGTTTCAAAGTATGGACGAATTGAGCATCAAGAAACGTCTCTTTCCATGTGAGTGTTACTGTTCCTAGGCCACATTTTCAGAAGAAAAGGAGAGAGCTTGGAAAAGACCCCATTTGTGAGTCAAAGTTAAAGGCAGTAGACCTCGAGGAAGAACAGCAAGTATATGGTTAGATCAGGCGAACAGCATCACTGGCCTACCTCTACAGCTCAAGTTCAGGAAAGCTGAAAACCGCTTTGGATGGAAGCATTTCGTCAAGGCTGCAACACAGAAAAAATAGAGTTATGAGGTCACGACACACAGAAATGAGCAAAACGGCTAATGAAGATCTTTGATAAGCCTCCATCCTCTTCTTTTGATTGTTGTTTAACGTCGCGCTTGCACGTAGGTTTATGGTGGCGTTGTGACAGGGGAAGCCCAGAATGTAATAGAAATCAGCCACCACTTTCGTTAACGTAAAAACATTTTCCTCCTACGATAGTTCGTGATGTGGGTTACTGTAGTCACGTCCTAGTTCGTGAGCCATGGGCAACGGCTGAATGGCCCAGTTAGTGGTCCTGAAAGTCGGGACACCAGTTGCTATGTGGAATGTGAGTGGGCATCTCAGACATATTTTGAGTCATGGTATTCCTTGTGCATAAACGACCAGGACTATAGATTCCATCGTAGACCTTTAACGCGTTAGAGGAGAGATCCGCACTGGTACTATGTGTAAGTAGGATAGCATTCAGATTCCCGGAATTTACTGAGCTCAGAACATATTAATCAAGCCTCGGATCTACGGGAGAAACGGAGTTTCACTTCAATTTGACACGCTGGGAATTCTTTTGAAAATAACGTAGCGGAAGGAATGGAATTCGACGGGGAGCTATCAATAATAATGGGGCTGCTTACGGAAGAAAAAACGACAGAACTGGCTGAGTCAGAAAAGAGGATGCGTTTCGATGTGTTAGGAGTTAGTGATATTCGGGTAAGGGAAGATAGGAGATTATAAAGTAGTCTTAACAGTTGTTGAAAATAGAAGAGCAGAGTGTGGAGTAAGACTGTTCATCAGCAATGCTACTGCACGCAACAAAGTTTCTGTTAGACACGTAAATGAGCAGATGATGGGGTCAGATTTAGCTACTGAAGGAATCAGGAAGATAATTGTCTGAGTCTATACACCACGTTAGGGCACAGATGCGGAAGTATTTGACAAGTTTTATGAAACAACGAGTGACTCGTAGTTAGGGTCAACAGCAAGGTTAGAATAGTGCTAATCAGCGATTTGAGTGCGAGGGTTGGAAATAGCACTGAAGGATACGGAAAAGTGATGCGTAAATGTGGGGAAGGTATGGACGCTGTTAGGAATGGGGAACGTTTAATGGACTTCTGTGCTAGTATTGATTTACCATAAGGCTATTCGCCGCTACACATGTGAGGATAGGCGCACCAGATCCACAAAAGACTGTATCATAACTGACTTTGAATTCAGGAAATATGTTAGGAATATGCAAATATTCCGAGGATTTTTAATGATACAGACCACTCTCTGATCTGTAGTGAAATAAGTACGAAGGTTGGAACTTTAATAGTGGCAATACTGAAGTAGAGACGCCATGCAACGGAACCTAATGATATTGCTGATAGCACACGTTAGTTACATACCCACCTTCCCACCAGAGCACATGGACTCTCCCCTCCCACATTACGCGCATGCGAACTGGGGAAATGAACAGAGCCTCGACGCCTCGTGTTAGCTGGTGGTCTAAGGTAGTGTTGTCACGCTGTTTTCGAAACAGGAACTATGGAGTTGGATAAAAATTGAATATGCAGGAGGTCGCACAGCACGACAGTATCGTCTTTAAGAGGCTTGTGAGGAATCTGCATTGCCTTACAGAACGGTGGCACAGTGTGTAAAAGCCTTCAACAAGGGATGCCAAAATGCGCCAGACATACGTCGGCCAGGTCATCCTAGTCCGCGAAGAAGAAGTGCATGCTGTTGTCGCCTTACTGGACACTGATCGACGATACAACGCTGCTCGTAACCACTTAGAGTGCAGTGAGTGTGAAGGAAAAGCTTTCTTACGCAGTATCATCATGCTGGATGAGACATGGGCCACAACTGAAACGCCAATCGAACGAATGGCGTCATTAAGGGTCACAACAAAAATCGAAAGTTCGTCGGAACCCAGCAATGTGAAGATGATGATGATGATGATGATGATGATGATGATGATGTTATTCTAACGTACTACGTTCCTCTACAGCCAACCGTCAGTTCACAGTATTAATGTTCATTTCTTTGTAACAAAACCTGCGACCAGCTTTGAGAAAGAATCGGCGACACTTTCTCCAGAGCCCACCCATCATTTTGGATGACAACGCTCGATCGCATACAGCGCAAGCTGTGGCTGATTTGTTCTGAACCGGGCGAGTTGGCCGTGCGCGTAGAGGCGCGCGGCTGTGAGCTTGCATCCGGGAGATAGTAGGTTCGAATCCCACTATCGGCAGTCCTGAAAATGTTTTTCCGTGGTTTCCCATTTTCACACCAGGCAAATGCTGGGGCTGTACCTTAATTAAGGCCACGGCCGCTTCCTTCCAACTCCTAGCCCTTTCCTATCCCATCGTCGCCATAAGACCTATCTGTGTCGGTGCGACGTAAAAGCCCCTAGCAAAAAAAATGCAGATTTGTTCTGATGATGGGACTGGGAAGTGCTGTGCCATCCACCATACTCCTCGGAATTAAGCCCTTGCAACTTTGACTTGATTTCTAAGATGAAGGAACAACTTCGTGGCATTTGCTTCAGAACTGTTACAGAGATTCGTCATTTTTTATGAAGGAAGAAGTACTTTTCAGTGTCGACTGAGTTAAATGTAAGTTAACAGCTTGTCGGTCTGTAGAACGCACAAATTCTGTCGAACACATTATTAAACAGCACAGCAGTGTTCTGTTTTTTTGTTCCTTGTTTAATAATGTGGTTTTTACAGGTATGTTATAGCATAATATTTATATTGAAATTGTGTGCTCGACAAAAAAGCTTTTAAGTTACAGAGATTCGTCAAGCAGTAGACGACTCCATTCGAACTGTCAACACAGCAGGTGCTGCTAAAAGTATCCTACGACTTCTACATGGCTGGCAACGGCTTGCCCACAATGCTGGCGACTACTTTGAAGGGCAGTAAAACTCGGTAACATGTATCCCTTTTGTATCAGTTGTAATTAAATAGTTGCCGCTATTAAAGTGCCAACCCTTGTATATTTATACCTAGGACTGAGAAAGTGATATCTGTCTTTAGACGAATAAGGGTAGAAAATCTCCAGAACGATAAAATTAGACACAAGTACATGTGATTGGCGAAACATTTCATAAAACTGGCAGTAAGCAGGTTAAGGATATAGAAAGATAATGGGAACTATATGGAAGGTGGTACTCCTTACCTCCTAAGAGCAAAGGAGTTATTCTGTTCAAGCAGCTTATGCCTATGGCACCAGCAAATGGGTGACAAATCCTGAGGGATTATCGAGTTGCGAATGAAGAGATTCACTGAAAATCAAAGTCAAAGTTTATCCAGTCCGGGCTTTATCAGACAGGTCTCACCGCTGTCACCGTTGCCACAGTGAGATAGAAACGCTTGCACACGTATTGCGAGCCTGCAAACACTGTGAAGTCCTTACAAAATGCCCGCCATTACCGTATTCGGACCTTGATCGCTGATACCTTAAGAGATCGTCAATATAAAGTACACGAAGAAGTACATGGACTTGCGATCGATAGATCCTACAAGCGGGTAGATATGATAGCCATTCCAGCTGGCTAGACTTATGGTTTCATAATTCACCGTACACTTGGAAGTGAGCTCTCCGAAACTCAACCAGCGGATGTTCATAAAGAGAAATGCTACGCCTATGAACCCATAATTCCATACTACGAAGCTGGTTCAAATCAAATATAAACGGGAATTTGAATGCACCGCTACTATAAGCAATAATTCTGAGGAAGAGCTTTGCCAGGATGTTGATAGGGGTGTCTGGAGAACGGGGTTGCGCGCGCGACGGTGGAGAGCTGGGCTAATTCAATACGCCATGCGTGAGCAAGAGGTGCACACATCTATTGCACAAAGCACCATTATCAAATTTCTCGCAAAAGATGGCACCAAACCTTCCGAAATTTCGAGACGGCTCGGCGCAAGAAAGAAACACTTTCTCGTACAAAATAAAATTTACGTTAACGTCTAAAGAAGTAGTGGGACTTATGGTTGGAACTAGAGGCACAGTAACATCCAAATTTGCACAATTCTGAAAATTGTTCAGACTTACAAATCAACGTATGAATACGGTGGCCTCGGTAGATATCAAGCGTTCTGTTGCTATTCTGAGGAATCATTTTTATAATGTTATGAATGACATATAGAAACAGCATTTACCGTCTGATGTTAAGATATATTATAACTGATGTTCGGAATGCTTTGTCCACTGGGTAACCTCTGTCTAGGAGAAACTGAATGTCTCTTGCTGTTAATAACAAAATAGAAAGAGAATTCCTTGGAACACATGTGTGTAAAAAATGGGGTCAAGCGAATATTTTGGTGGAATGATCATGTTAGAGAAGGCGTTTCAGAATTTGCTGGGTGTTCTTACTCTAATATTTTCAGGATAAATCAAGATAATTATTTTTCTAAGGGTACAGTGTTTGTAGTGTAAATATGTAAATTTAAAATTGTCTACATAAGTTTGTATGTAAATATTCAGTAGAGTTTATGTACACATGTGGAGATGGAGGCAATTCCGTGTATGTGGGGCTTGCCCTTTCTCCATCTACCACCCCTAAATTGTACATGTACAATTTAAGGAAAATAAATAATAATAATAATAATAATAATAATAAAGAAGGAGTGATGCAGACAGGGAATTGTACGTAGGTTAAATAAACAAAGTGAAACAAATAATGTATTATTGAATCCAAGGAGAAGTCGTGAGAGAATTTTCGGTAATAACCCGGAAAGGCTAGGTCAAGAGATAGGGAAACCTGTTTGAACAATAATACAGAATATTAGAAATGGGAGGAGGGAAAGGAAATGAATAGCGTTTAGAGTAAATCAGGCAACTCAAAATAAATCCCAGAGAATCGCTGGACAGGTGGAAGGAATATTTTGAAAATCTTCTCAACTGAAAAGGAAATCATTCTGGTTGTATCGCGAACAATCGAGCTCATGGGGAGGAGGACAAAGATGTTGGTGAAATTATGCTTGAGGAAGTGGGAAAGTAAATAAATTCCATTGTCATAAAGCAGCAGGAGTAGACCTGAAATGGTGAAATATATTGGAAAAGCAGAGATTAATTGGCTTCATATAGTAATAAGATTAACATGGCATGTTAGTAAGGTACCTTCTGATTGGACGAAAGTAATTGCACCTATCTGTAAGCAAGGGGACAGTACGGATGGCAACAACTGGCATTTTGGAAGGGCGCTTGCGGTCAGTGTTTGAGAGTAAGTTAGGATTGCCAGTGTGGTTTTAGAGCACAGAGAATCCGTCAGGGTCAGATTTTCAGCATGCGCCACGTAACTGAAAAATGCTACGAGAGGAATAGGCAATTATGTTTGTTTCATAAATCTAGAGAAGGCAAATGACAGAGTACCGAAGGAAGGGATGTTAGCCGTACTGGAGTACTATCGGCGTAAGTGTAGATTATTAAAAGCTATCAAAGGAATGTGTGTTAACAATTGGGCTGCAGTGAGAATTGATGGTAGAATGAGTTCTTGGTTCAGAGTACTTATTTCACTACACATCAGAGAGTGGTCTGTATCATTAAAAATCCCCGGAATATTTGCATATTCCTAATATATTTCCTGAATTCAAAGTCAGTTATGATACAGTCTTTTGTGGATCTGGTGCGCCTATCCTCACATGCGTAGCGGCGAATAGCCTTATGCTAAACCAATACTAGCACAAAAGGCCATTAAACGTTCCTCATTCCTAATAGCGTCCATACCTTCCCCACATTCACGCATCACCTTTCCGTATCATTCAGTGCTATTTCCAACCCTCGCACTGAAATCGCCGATTAGCACTGTTCTAACCTTGCTGTTGACCCTAACAACGAGTCACTCGATGTTGCATAAAACATGTCAAATACTTAACAGTTGTTGAAAATAGAAGAGCAGAGTGTGGAGTAAGACTGTTCATCAGCAATGCTACGGCGAGTTGGCCATGCGGTTAGGGGCACGCAGCTGTGAGCTTGCACCCGGAGATAGTGGGCTCGAACCCCTACTGTCGAAATCCCTGAAGGTAGTCTTCCGTGGGTTCCCATTTTCACACTAGGTAAATACTGGCACTGTACCTTAATTAAGGCCATGACCGCGTCCTCCCAACTCCTAGGCCTTTCCTACCCCATCGTCGCCATAAGACCTTTCTGTGTCGGTGCGACGTAAAGTAAATTGTAAAACAAAAAGAAATTTAAGGTGTTACGCACATTTGTTCATAATTCATAGGATGTATAGGATGGTAGTATAGTTAGCGAGATTCAATGAAGATCTAGCAAAGCTAAAGCGGTGAGCTCGCAATTACGATCAAGATTGAACTTAGCTGCCGGATGATACACAGTCTGTATTCAGAGCAACTTTGATTTACGGGAGTGAAAACTGGGTGGATTCAGGATATCTTATTCATAAGTTAGAAGTAGGAGATATTATTAAAATAGCGAGAATTATTGTTGGTACAAGCAGGTTGGAACAATGGCAGGTGGGTATTCGGAATGAGGACATAAGGACTATATTAGTAATTAATTCAACTGGTGGAGCTGTACGTATTAACCGCGATCGGTGGTGGGGTCACGTGAGGCGAATGAAGGAGGATAGTTTACTCGGTCGTGGACGATAAGAGAGTGAGAGCAAGATGACGGTCTCAGTTTATAAGAGATGAAGAACTAAACGAGGCCATACAGTTAGCTACAAAAAGAGGATTGTGGCAACATTCAGTAAATTCACAAAGGCTTGCAGACTAAACACTGAAAGGCATAGCAGTCTATAATGCAGATATATGTATGTTTCATCCTGCGGCACACTTAGGCACTTTTCTAAAAAAAAAAAAGAGAAAAAAGGTGGGGGGGGGGGGAGGGTTCATTGAAGAAACTTGTAAATTTTAATTTAGAAAAGCAGTTTGACGGGAGAGAACTATTGCAATGCAAAATAAGCGTCATATGTTATCACCCAACTTTGCACCGTGTAAGGGATAAAAGGGATATTCAGAACACTGATATTACGCTCTTTGTATAACAAGTAACCGTAGAACACAAATTCACCGCAGTTTGTCCACACGTCAACGCCACACAAATCATATGTTCGTTTTACGCTCGAGCGATATACTACCTCCCGTCGGTCATGTCGCAACATAAATTACTACGGATGGTGAAAAATATTTCAGCACGTTTATGTAGCATTTTATTTCTATTTTGCTTTGAAGAAGGTGACAGAATAATAACAAAAAGTGAAATCTAGAATCATGTCCTAACTAATACCTTCACATTTTACGGGCTGAACTGAGTGGTTCCGATTGAAGAGCGCAGGCCTCTGATTCCAAGTTGGTGGGTTCGATTCCGTGAGTCCGGTGGTATTTGGAGGTGCTCAATTACGCCAATCTCTTTTCGGTAGACTTGATGGCATGTGGGACGAAATTCTGACATCTTAGAGAGTTAGGAAACCGTAAAAGTTGTTACTGAACGTAAACTTTTATTATTATTATTATTATTATTATTATTATTATTATTATTATTATTATTATTATTATTATTATTATTATTATTATTATTTTCGTTTCAGCCATCTACGGGCTGCTAAGGACCACGTTATTTCAGCTGTCTTTTCTGGGTTGTGATCTGAGCCCAGTGATCTTTCATTCATTGCCAATGTTGCTTTTTAATTTCCTCCATCCACGTCTTTCCCGTCTTCTAATTTTACCTTCCCAGAAAACACTGGCAGACTTTTAGTTTCCTCCTGAGTAGGTTGCGTTATTGTATACCATTATTATTATTATTCGAGCTAACGTTGTCAAAATTTTACATTAAATATAAAATACTAGGAGAGTACGTTTGACTTCTAAACTCTCACCTGGAATGACCGGGACTGAAGTCACGTCTACATTGGTGAGAAGCTAGTGGTGAAATCACTCAGCTATCATGTCGTTCCGTTCAAGTACTTACTGGTCACCATCTGCACTCTCGAGTTCTAGGTTCGTTTCCCGGCAATAGAATTTTAGTCGTGAATGATTAATAAGCTTGGCTCAGTGACTATAAACTAAATCAACATGTAATCTCCTGAATACAGCAACCGAGCTCGATAGCTTCAGTCGCTTAAGTGCGGCTAGTATCCAGTATTCGGGAGATAGTGGGTTCGAATCCCACTGTCGGCAGCCCTGAAGATGGTTTTCCGTGGTTTTCCATTTTCACACCAGGCAAATGCTGGGTCTGTACCTTAATTAAGGCCACGGACGCTTCCTTCCCACTCCTAGCCCTTTCCTGCTCCATCGTCGCCTTAAGACCTATCTGTGTCGGTGCGACGTAAAGCAACTTGCAATTGGCCGTGCGGTTATGGGCGCGCAGCCGTGAGCTTGTATCCGGGAGATAATGGGTTTGAGCCCCACTGTCGGCAGTCCTGAAGATGGTTTTCCGTGGTTTCTCATTTTTACACCAGCCAAATGCTGGGGCTGTACCTTAAAGAAGGCCACGGCCGCTTCCTTTCCACCACTCCTGGGCCTTTCCTGTCCCGTAAGACCTATGTGTGTCGGTGCGAAGTTAAGCCAATTGTAAAAAAAGATCTATAAGGCATTATAATTACAGGTAAGAACTCTATGTAGGTGATAATGTATTTTTCAGTGTAAAAGAATGGATACCACAAAGCACTTCTGGCCGTAATAATTATGTAATCAGTATGGCAATGTATTAGAATTACAGCGTCAAGCCATAGTCATCCATAACGATCTAGACTGCCAACTCTGACGCTGGAAGTGAGACCGCGTCCACCATTGGTCGGGATAGCAACACATGGCATGGCAGTTGAAAATGGTACTAATGTAAAATGTACAGGTTGTTCTTGTATATGGTCCCAATATTTACACGGGAGGCAGCATGCAACAAACGAAGGAAAGCTGGCCCGATAATCATTGGAACCATGTTCAAGGACACTCTATATATTTGGATACATTTTTACCAGTCCGCCTCTGTGGTGTAGTGGTTAGCGTGATTAGCTGCCACCCCGGGAGGCCCGGGTTCGATTCCCGGCTCTGCCACGAAATTTGAAAAGTGGTACGAGGGCTGGAACGGGGTCCACTCAGCCTCGGGAGGTCAACTGAGTAGAGGTGGGTTCGATTCCCACCTCAGCCATCCTGGAAGTGGTTTTCCGTGGTTTCCCACTTCTCCTCCAGGCGAATGCCGGGATGGTACCTAACTTAAGGCCACGGCCGCTTCCTTCCCTCTTCCTTGCCTATCCCTTCCACTCTTCCCATCCCTCCACAAGGCCCCTGTTCAGCATAGCAGGTGAGGCCGCCTGGGCGAGGTACTGGTCATACTCCCCAGTTGTATCCCCCGACCAAGAGTCTGAAGCTCCAGGACACTGCCCTTGAGGCGGTAGAGGTGGGATCCCTTGCTAAGTCCGAGGGAAAAACCGAACCTGGAGGGTAAACAGATGATGATGATGATGATGACATTTTTACCATTTCTTGACATGAAATACATAATACAACCATGACGAATAGAATACCTAGTGAGATCACTCACCGAGTTCATGGGTCTGCGGATGCTGAGAGGGTCTCGGCACACAAGTGGCCACGGCTCTACGCCTTTGTATTCGGGAGATGGAGAGTGGCTGGTCCCTACCGTCGGCTGTCCTGAGAATGGTTTTCCGTGGTTTTCCATTCTCCTGCACTAAGGCGAATGCCGGGACAGTTCCTACTATAGGCTACGGCCGCCCACTCCCTCACCTTCTCCGAACAACTTCTATTCCGATACAAATCTCCCGGCCTGAGAGACGGCGTCTCCGTCTAAGTGGCCCGCCTCCGCCTTCAGGGGAGGAATCAAAACATTTAATAGTAGAGGAGTTCAAGCGCGTTCCCGCAGAGTGGCGCTAGTATAGGCAATTATCAACGGCTCACAGTGTTATTCTGTCTATGTCTTAACCTTGGCTTTGACAATATGAGGTATGAGCGATGCTAGCAATGCCATTCCTTCTGCAGCCAGTCCCTGCTATGAATGGTGTGAAAATGTTGCTCATAGGGTCGATTGGTTCATGCGTTTCAGTGGGCTTGGCAGACTGGTATGTAATAGCAACGCCTGGCTTGGTGAGGAAAGCAACGGGAAACTACCTCACGCCTCATTTCCTTAGTACGCCTCTTCAGTGATGCCTAGGCCATCTATGACAGCCGATGGCGGAGATGTTGAGGATCCAACCAGCCTTAGGCCGGAAGACTGAACGTACACACACAGTCAGCTATTTTAGTGGATGTAACACTGATACGCAAATAACCAAATACAACAGCCAATTGTTTAGACATAGAATAATACTGTCAGTGAGTTGTAAATAATATTCTCAGTTAGGCTTTAATAAGGGAACACACGAGATAAAATGGAACATTAGAAAAAGCGAAAGCAATATTATGCTTTACATACTGTACTTAAAGAAATATTTTTTTAAAGAGAACACATAAAACATTAAGGGTTCTGTGTTCTTAATCTGCCCTTGTAGGAAATTAAGCCTGGCTTTGACTAAGGAAAGAGACATTTAGCTCGCATTAAATTACGAGTTGCGCTCTTTAGTCACCTTTTGAGAGACACTATTGGCTTTTCGGCATCAGTAAGAAAATTAGACTGGCCGTGAATTTGACAACTAGACTGACTTTGAACCTTAACGCTCATTGTTGCCATCACTGATTCTCACATCGTGATTCTGTTCCTTATCCCCTGGAATCCTCCTCTGCGAACCATGTGACCTTGCCGCGGTGGGGAGGCTTGCGTGTCCCAATGATGCAGATAGCCGAGCCGCAGGTGCAACCATATCGGATGGGTATCTGTTGAGAGACCAGACTAACGAATGGTTCATCGAAAGGGGGGTAGCAGCCTTTCGGTTGTTGCAAGGGCGGCAGTCTAGATGATTGACTGATACGGCCTTGTAATAATACTCAACATGGCTTAGCTGTGTTGATACTGCTACACGGCTGAAAGCAACGGGAAACTACAGCCGTAACCACCTCCCGAGGACATGCAGCTCTCTCTGTATGAAAGATGTACTGATGATGGCTTCCTCCCGGGTAAAATATTCCGGAGGTAAACTAGTCCCCCATTCGGATCTCCGGGTGGGGACTACACGAGAGGGGGCGATCATCAGGAAGATGGATACTGACATTCTGCGAGTCGGAGCGTGGAATGTTAGGAGTTTGAATCGTTGTGGTAGGTTAGAGAATCTGAAAAGGGAGATGGATAGGCTAAAGTTAGATGTAGTTGGTATAAGTGAAGTACGTTGGCAGGAAGAACAGGATTTTTGGTCAGGCGACTACCGAATTATCAACACGAAATCAAACAGGGGTAATGCAGGAGTTGGTTTAATAATGAATAAGAAAATAGGGCAGCGGATAAGCTACTACGACCAGCATAGTGAAATAATTATTGTCGCCAAGATAGACACCAAACCAATGCCCACCACAATAGTGCAGGTCTATATGCCTACTAGTTCAGCGGATGATGAAGAAATAGAAAGAATATATGAGGAGATAGAAGATTTAATACAATATGTCAAAGGTGACGAGAATCTAATTGTGATGGGAGACTGGAACGCAGTGGTAGGCCAAGGAAGAGAAGGTAGCACAGTAGGAGAATTTGGATTGGGACAAAGGAACGAAAGACGAAGTCGGCTGGTTGAATTCTGCACTGACCATAATTTAGTCCTCGCCAATACTTGGTTCAAACACCACAAACGACGGCTGTATACGTGGACGAGACCTGGAGACACTGGAAGGTATCAAATAGACTTCATTATGATTAGGCAGAGATTCAGAAACCAGGTGTTGGATTGCAAAACTTTCCCAGGAGCAGACGTGGACTCTGACCACAACTTGTTGGTCATGAAATGCCATCTGAAATTGAAGAAATTGAAGAAAGGAAAGAATGCAAAAAGATGGGATCCAGACAAGTTGAAAGAAAAGAGTGTGATGGATCGTTTCAAGGAACATGTTGCACAAGGACTAAATGAAAAGGCCGAAAGAAACACAGTAGAGGAAGAGTGGAGAGTCATGAAAAATGAAGTCAGTAGGGCTGCTGAAGAAATGTTAGGAAGGAAGGAAAGATCAACTAAGAATCAGTGGATAACTCAGGAGATACTAGACCTGATTGATGAACGACGAAAATACAAGAATGCTAGAAATGAAGAGGGCAGAAAAGAATACAGGCGATTAAAGAATCAAGTGGATAGAAAGTGCAAGGTAGCTAAGGAAGAATGGCTGAAGGAGAAGTGCAAGGATGTCGAAGGCTGTATGGTCCTGGGAAAGGTAGATGCTGCATACAGGAAAATCAAGGAAACCTTTGGAGAAAGGAAATCTAGGTGCATGAATATTAAGAGCTCAGATGGAAAGCCACTTCTAGGGAAAGAAGACAAAGCAGAAAGATGGCAGGAGCATATCCAACAGTTGTATCAAGGTAACGATGTAGATAATTTCGTTCTGGAACATGAAGAGGCTGTTGATGCTGATGAAATGGGAGACCCAATTTTGAGGTCAGAGTTTGACAGAGCTGTGAGTGACCTAAATAGGAACAAGGCGCCTGGAATTGATGATATTCCCTCTGAATTACTGACTGCCTTAGGAGAAACCAGCATGGTAAGGTTATTTCATTTAGTGTGCAAGATGTATGAGACAGGAGAAGTCCCATCCGATTTTCGGCAGAATGTTGTTATACCTATTCCCAAGAAAGCCGGTGCTGACAGGTGTGAAAACTACCGCACTATTAGTTTAGTATCTCATGCCTGCAAAATTTTAACACGTATTATTTACAGAAGAATGTCCGACTCGTTGGCTGAACGGTCAGCGTACTGGCCTTCGGTTCAGAGGGTCCCGGGTTCGATTCCCGGCCGGGTCGGGGATTTTAACCTTAATTGGTTAATTCCAATGGCACGGGGGCTGGGTGTATGTGCTGTCTTCATCATCATTTCATCCTCATCACGACGCGCAGGTCACCTACGGGTGTCGAGTAGAAAGACCTGCACCTGGCGAGCCGAACTTGTCTTCGGACACTCCCGGCACTAAAAGCCATACGCCATTTCATTTTTTCATTACAGAAGAATGGAAAAACAAGTTGAAGCTGAGTTGGGGGAAGATCAATTTGGCTTCAGAAGAAATGTAGGAACACGTGAAGCAATCCTGACTTTACGTCTGATATTTGAGGATCGAATCAAGAAGGACAAGCCCACGTACATGGCATTCGTAGATCTAGAAAAGGCGTTCGATAATGTTGATTGGACCAGGCTATTTATGATTCTGAAGATGATAGGGATCAGATACCGAGAACGAAGAATTATCTACAACCTGTATAAAAATCAGTCTGCAGTGATAAGAATCGAGGGCTTTGAAAAAGAAGCAGCAATCCAGAAAGGAGTGAGGCAAGGCTGCAGTTTGTCCCCTCTCCTTTTCAATGTTTACATAGAACAGGCAGTAAAGGAAATCAAAGAGAAATTTGGAAAGGGAATCACAGTCCAAGGAGAGGAAATCAAAACCTTGAGATTTGCCGATGATATTGTTATTTTATCTGAGACTGCAGAAGATCTCGAGAAGTTGCTGAATGGTATGGATAAAGTCTTGGGTAAGGAGTACAAGATGAAAATAAATAAGTCCAAAACAAAGGTAATGGAGTGCAGTCGAACGAAGGCAGGTGATATAGGAAATATTAGATTAGGAAACGAAGTCTTAAAGGAAGTAGATGAATAGTGTTACTTGGGTAGTAAAATAACCAACGATGGCAGAAGTAAGGAGGACATAAAATGCAGGCTAGCACAAGCAAGGAAGAGCTTTCTTAAGAAAAGAAATTTGCTCACTTCAAACATTGATATCGGAATTAGAAAGATGTTTTTGAAGACTTTTGTGTGGAGCGTGGCATTGTATGGAAGTGAAACATGGACGATAACTAGCTCAGAAAGAAAGAGAATAGAAGCTTTTGAAATGTGGTGTTATAGAAGAATGCTGAACGTGAGATGGATAGATCGAATCACGAATGAAGAGATACTGAATCGAATTGGTGAGAGGAGATCGATTTGGCTAAATTTGACGAGAAGAAGGGATAGAATGATAGGACACATCTTAAGACACCCAGGACTTGTTCAGTTGGTTTTTGAAGGAAGTGTAGGTGGCAAGAACGGTAGGGGTAGACCAAGGTATGAATATGACAAACAGATTAGAGCAGATGTAGGATGCAATAGTTACGTAGAAATGAAAAGGTTAGCACAGGATAGGGTGGCATGGAGGGCTGCATCAAATCAGTCTATGGACTGATGGCTCAAACAACAAACAATCCCCTGGAATCTGTATTCATTCCTTTTCTTAGTGGGTACCTTTCGCGATTTTGACTGAGTGGATGTCCATCTACGTAGCGTAACGGTTAGGTCCGGGTTCGATTCCCGGTAGTGCCGGAAATGTAAGAATGGCAGGAGGGCTGGTATGTGGTTGAAATGGTACATGCAATCCACCTCCATTGGGGGTGTGCCTAAAAAGACCTGTGCCACCTCGGTATGAGGACACGAGTTTACTTTTTTACCTCAGTGGGTAGGTATTTAGGTACATTTGGAAAAATATGAGGCCCCGTTCCTGGTTTTACTTTCCACCTCACACGAAGAATTTTAGTGTTTTACCGTTCACAACGAGACAGCCCGCACTTAAAAGTTAATTAAATCTGCCGAAAAATGCAGGTAAACTATTTTGCTTTAGGCTGACAATTGCTTATCTTTTGTCGGAATAACTCTCGTCCACTTCGCAAACAGATTATTTTCTTTTGGCGGTAGAAAAAAATCGTATATCATCAGAATTCCTTCCGTGTCCGACTCGTTGGCTGAACGGTCAGCATACTGGCCTTCGGTTCAGAGCGCCCCGGGTTCGATTCCCGGCCGGGTCGGTGATTTTAACCTTAATTGGTTAATTCCAATGGAACGGGAGCTAGGTGTATGTGTTGTCTTCATCATCATTTCATCCTCATCACGACGCGCAGGTCGCCTACGGGAATCAAACAGAAAGACCTGCACCTGGCGAGCCGAACCCGTCCTGGGATATCCCGGCACTAAAAGCCATACGACATTTCATTTCGTTCCTTCCGTAACCCGATTTACAAGCAGGAACGAAAGAGTACATTTTCTCGAAATAATAGAAATCTACCTAGTGCACACACAGAGCATTGCACAGATATTAATAAAGACTTTCAGAAAATATCAAAATAAACTAATTCCCTTGATAGGCGTTAAAGAGTCACCATGACTTCACGCACGTACGCTATTACATTCCTCGACAATCTGGTGCATGTGTTGTTGCAGCTGGTTCATTCCGACTGCTGCGCCACACTCCGGCGGGGTCAGCAACGACAATGTTAGGAGAGCGGAGTGATCACACTGGGTATTCCTTTCGTCATGATACAACTATGAGTAAAAATATGGAATATCCAACAGTTAGAAGAAAGTTGTATTAAAGCATAACATCAACACAAATTTTCTTAGAAACACGATAATATTTCTGCGATATCTGATAGATTGCGTAGTTGGACCATTATGGCATGTGACTGTGATTTCGAAATTAAAGTACGCAGTTATTTCCTAAAAGTTATATTGCCATTTATTATTATTATTACAAATAATAGTGTGCATGCGTGTAATATTTAATCTTTCAATTAGTATACATAGAATTACCGAGCTCGATAGCTGCAGTCGCTTAAGTGTGGCAATTATCCAGCATTCGGGAGATAGTGGGTTCCAAGTACTGAAGGAGGTTTTCCGTGGTTTCCCATTTTCACACCAGGAAAATGCCGTACATTAATTAACGCCACGGACGCTTCCTTCCCACTCGTAGCCCTGTTCTATCCCATCGTCGCCGTAAGACCTATCTGTGTCGACGCGACGTAAAGCAACTTGTAAATATATATACCTAGAATTTAAGCAGTCACTGTTTACCACCATACTTGTTTTATGATATGTTATGCATAGTGCTAGTATGTATCCTTTGTAATGTATTATTTCTCAAAACTGCTTTAATTTTTTCTCTTACCGGGTGAGTTGGCCGTGCGGTTAAGGCCGCGCAGCTGAGAGCACGCGTTCAGGAGATGGTGGGTTTGAATCCCACCGTCGGCAGCCCTGAAGTTGGTTTTCCGTGAACCGAGCTCGATAGCTGCACTCGCTTAAGTGCGGCCAGTATCCAGTATTCGGGAGATAGTAGGTTCGAACCCCACTGTCGGCAGCCCTGAAAATGGCTTTCCGTGGTTTCCCATTTTCACACCAGGCAAATGCTGGTGCTGTACCTTAATTAATGCCACGGCCGCTTCCTTCCCACTCCTAGCCCTTCCCTGTCCCATCGTCGCTAAAAGACCTGTCTGTATCGGTGCGACGTAAAGCAACTGGCTAGTTTTCCATGGCTTCCCATTTTTACACCTGGTAAATTCTAAGGCCGTACTTCAATTGAGGCCACGGACACTACCTTCCCAATCCTAACCCTTTCCCTCCTTGCGTCGCGGAACATTTTTGATGTGTTTGTGCGACTCTGTGACAATAAACCGCTAGTACATAAAAATATTTGACCATACATTATAAAGTGGGGTTAGGGCAATATTGCACGGCTAATAGATCTGAAAAAGTTTTTGCCTTCATTGAACAATAATTAATATTCATAATGGTGCCGCAGAAATACGCAACTTCTGCATACTCCATAATTTTAAAAATTCAGTTTGGATCAGTGTAACGCACACGAGATGTGGTTCTTAGCTTTCAATCATATTACCATGGGAGCTATGGTATGTTTTAGTGTTGACCATGATGCATTCATCATCATCTTTGTATTTTCCCATTTATGTGGCGTATGCCTTCTTGCAATATTTCCCCCACTTCAATCGAGGGCTGAGTTTGGTGAGCTGCATGACATCTCTCACCCGGTCCAGCCAGCGTGTTTGAAGTCGCGCTCGAGGTCGGAGACCCTCAATATTCAGTTGAAGGGCGGTTTTTGCAACTGCAAATGAGGTTTCATTGCTACGGAGTGCATGTCCATACCATTACAGGCGTAATTTTCTCATTTTCTCTGTGATTGGGGCAACTTTGAAATTCTTTCATACAGCATCGTTCCTGATATGGACCAGTGCAGCGTCTTCATTTCCATTGTATGAAGTGCCTGTTCATGCTTCGATGTTGTAGGCCACCATTCAGATCCGTAAAGAGCCAACGGTCTGATCACTCTGCGGTAGACCTTAGATTTTAGATGCAATGGAATTTTCTTATCGTTGAGGACTCCAGAAACTTGGCGCGATTAACACCCATGCGACACTGACTCATGTCTTGACATCGGGAAGAGTAGATATTTGAAATGGACCGCTATATTAAATTGAACCCCACCCACAGCGATCGAGCATTAGTTTGGTGACCGCATTCCAGGTACACCGTCTTCCTCAGTTTCATCCCAAATTATTCAAGACGCATCTTCCACTCTTGTACTTCCTCTTCGAGGCTCTTATGTTTCTCGTTACGTAGCATGACATCGTTCACTTATAATAACGTCCGCGAATGCCTGGTCTGGCTTTATATTTCCATCATGTTTTCAATAGTAGTCACACTTTTTTTACTTTTAATTCACTTATTATGCGATCCACAATCCGCCATCATTTGTCGTGATGGAAAAAGAGCTCATCGGAAGGCCTTGCTTCAGTGCTCAGGCGTACAAGTTAGCTTCCTAGGTCAAATTCAAGTGACATCTATAAGGCAAAGATAATGAATCCTTCTATGCCTCAAGCTGTTGTCTTCAGCTGGAGGCACGGGTACATGAACGTGAAGAACGCTCATATTAACTGCAGTTTCAAAAAATGGGAACGAGGGCAGGGCATTGCACTTGTGTGTTAGGCAGCGCGAGCAGGAAATAAGAGACAGAGATATAGACGAAGCTGTCCTTATTGAATTTCCGTGGAACGTTCACCAGTTTTTGATCTAAAAAGGAACATGCTATGCTACAGGGAATATTTATATAATGCAAAGTTTGAACTTTCTAGCTCATCGGAAAATTATTAAAAATCCTCCGATAGATCCTCAGTTGGATTGAAAATTCAATGGATTTTATATACCGTACATTGATTGGTGGTGATGGTGGAGCACAGAAATTGAAAATTTGAGTCAGCTAAATTTGAAATTACTCTTACCGGGTGAGTTGGCCTTGCGGTTAGGGGCGCTCAGCTGTGTGCTCGCATCCGGGAGATAGTGGGTTCGAACCCCACTGTGGGCAGCCCTGAGGATGGTTTTCCGTGGATTCCCATTTTCACACCGGGCAAATGCTGGGGCTGTACCTTAAATAAGGCCACGGCATGTGCTGTTTTCTCACTATTTATGTATAGTGGATGGTAAGGGAGAGGAAGGCATGCTCGTAAGAGGATGGGGTAGGACGGGTCTACCCCGAAAAATGATGAAGATAAATGTGGGATGAGGAGTGAGAGGGGAGAGGAATAGGACGAGAACGGTTTCAGACCCGAATGGCCGGCCGTTAATGGAATGGTGAGAGAACTGTGCTGTCATCTGGTAGAGGTAGAGGGGGTCCTCTTTTGGGCCCCACGGGTAGGGCCGGTCGTGCCATCGCAGGGAGGGTGGCACTTTTCTCACCAGGGGTGATGGCGCGGCCGGACAGTAGTAGTAGGTAGCTAGCTTATGTTATTTATATTATTATACGGTTTTATTTACTTTGTTTCTTAATACTGTCGGCAGCCCTGAAGATCATATTCCATTGTTTCTCATTTTCACACCAGGAAAATTCCAGGCTTGTATCTAAATTGAGGCCACGGCCGCTATATTCCCAATTCTACACTTTTTTATCCTTGCGTTGTCGAAAACCTTCGATATTGTACTGCGATGTAAAAGAAGTAGCAAACAGAAAAATTCCTAACTATCAGTACAAGGTGAAGTAATAATAATCTTATTTGTTTTACGTTCCAGTAATTACTTTTATGGTTTTAGAAGAGGTCGAGGTGCCGGTACTCGTCCCACAGTACTTCCTTTACCTGTCGGCAAATCTACTGTCACGAGGCTGTTTCACTCTTTTTTTAATTCATTCTAATTGCAAATATGCGCTTCAGGATTCATTTCACAATTCCATACGCAGGAAATGATCGTCTAATATAATGAACTGGGGTAATACATTTCAATAATTGTAATAAATTACAAATTAAGACATCCGTGTGAATACCATTGCCTATCAAGTAATCAGACATAACTTATTTCCTCTCGCGGTATTTTCTCCGGTGTGTTTATATAGTTGTGTGAAGTCCCTTATAGGAAGCAACAATAGTATGGTAATGTTCATTCCTTGAACGTTATTCACCGGTGAAGCATTACATTGCGACCATCTCGACCCGGGAACATTAATCACGCCTGAGTGTGGAGAGGTATATGTGACACGCTGGCAACATTATGAAGAAGATACACAAGCTTGTTGTTAGTAAGAGTGGGCTTCGGCTTACCAGGTAGCCTCGGCTGGTCCGTGGTCCGACAGTCCTGCACTCTCATCGACCAACCGAGCAGAGGAGGGGTGGCCGCGGCTCTGCCATGGCTCTATGCCTCTGTATTTGGGAGACGGAGAGGGACTGGACCCTACCGTCGGCTTTCCTGAAAACTTTCTTCCGTAATTTTCCATTCTCTTGCACTAAGGTGAATGCCGGACAGCTCCTAGTATAGGCCGCGGCCGCTAACCATCTCACCTTCTCCGCACATCTCCTTCACCGTAACATACCTCCCGCCCTGAGAGACGGCGTCAGCGTCTATGAGACCCATCTCCCCCTAAAGGGGAGGAATGAAAATATTTTAGCGATAGTAGTAGTAGTAGTAGTAATGTGTATCCGGCATGTGAATGGGTAAAGCCGGCACGACGTCCTTATCCCAGCATCTTAGGCGACAGCGCGCTTGTTGTGTGCTACCATTTTGAGCAAATAAAGAAACTAGTGTAACGATCGCCAAACAATGACACGTCATTCATCCATATTTTTACAGCTTTTCATGGAAGACAGAGACGACCATGGATTGAGAAATCGCGTAGAGCACAGTAGTGATAATCAGGGTAATGCTTCACAGCACATGGTTCAACGTACACTGTCCCTCTTGAAGGTCTGATAAATGTCTCTGGAATTCTTCTTGACAAAGTCGGTCTTGATCACTTCCAATTGAGCTTTCTCAAATGATCGTTTAATCCTTCGATATATCCTGGAAGTTTCTTTCCTCTGTTGCTTGAATTGTTCCATGTGTTCCTTTTTTCTGGAGCATTTCTATTTTCTCCATTTCTCGGACCTCTCTTTGAGAGCTTCCTCACACTCTTCATTCCACCATACTTCTCTTTTCCTCCTAGCCTGTCCGAGTGTTTTCTTTGCGGCTCCATTGATTCCCGTGAATAGTTCTTGCCAGTTCCCCTTTCTGCTGGTCCGGATTTCGTCCATGAAGTTTATAATGATGTCTTCAGTGATGTTAATTTTGTTTGTGTTTTATCTCATCATTTTAGGTGGGTCTCTCTTTTTTACAAACGGGAGAAAACTTGTTTTAACTTTGGAGAGATAATGGTTTGAATCGAATTCACCGTTCCTAATCACTTTGACGTTCATCACCTCATTTGAGTTTCTCCTTGTTATAGCTACGTGATCCAATTGGAATTCCTCTAGTTCGGGATTCAGAGATACCTTTGTCTGATTTTCTCGGGAGTTTCTTGAAGTGTGTTGACACAAGGTTCAACTGAAAAGCTTTCGAGAGTCCAATGAGTCTTTCCCCATTCTTGCATGTCCTCTTATGTGCTGGATATTCCGCTACGACGTCTCTGTACTTTCGTTCCTTCCCAATCTGTGCGTTGAAATCTCCCAGCAGGATTTTTACGTTCCTCTTGGGTATCCGGGTAATTTCAGTTTCCAGAAGATCCCAGAAATCATCAACTTTCTGTGGGTTCGTCTTGTTGTCTTCTTTGATCGGTTGATGAGAGTGTACCTCTTATTCTTCGATTTAATAGTTAGTAGAGACAATCTTTCAGATTTTGATGTGAAGTCTGTGACATTGTTTACTACCTTCTTGTTTATGTAGAAGCAGGTTCCGAGCAGAGGCATGTTGGTGGTTGTTCTAATCGTCGGATTTAGTTTCAATATTCTGTATTGGTTGATGTCTATGATGTTTTCTTTCAGAAATCTTGTCTCTTGTACAGCTAGGATCTCGATTTGATTTTTGTCCGAAAGTTTATCTAGTTCTTTTTGTTTCCTGACTCTGGTAAGTGAGTTGACGCTTATTGTTCGAATGAAATAGTTCTTCTTGAATTTGAGTTTGGAAGTTGTTTCAAGACGCTCCGACTCGTCTTTCTCGCAGTTGTCGGGCCTTCCCAGAACCTCAGGTCCCGTTGCATCGCATAGTGCAATGGTGAATTTCTCTGCCGAGCTGCCACCTGGGGTAGTGCTTTCTTTCAGTGACATTTCCATCTTGCGAATGAAGTTGTGATTTGTGAAGGAAGGAATTAGCATCCAAATTAAAATCGGATTGTTAGTCCGAAAATATTATTTTTTCGTGGTTTTCTCCACTAGTTTCTTCCGCTCTCATTGCTGTTGGGTGTTAAGATTCCTCTTCCGCCTTCGAGACCGTTGACCGAACGCCTTGCCGCCGCCGCTAACATGGGAGACAAACGCTGGTGATAGTGTACGCATACTATTCCCTGAGTATTGGGCTGCCTCTTCCTCAATCTCCACCGTTCCGAAGTTCAACTTCTCCGCTGTAGATTCCGTTGAGGTCTTCATTCGTGACCCTGAGCTGTGACCCTTACTAGATGATACACACCGGGCCAGTGTGCTCTGGGACTCGCATAGGCAGGGGCGCCACTCCCTGGGTAGGGCTGCCTCCGAAGAGGGTCCCTACCTTCTACCTTAATTATTATTGTTACCGTGTTTTGGTGGATCAGCAGAGGTGAAAGAAGGTGCGGGCTGGAATGGGTCTAACTACAAGTCCGAAAGATTAATTTAAAATTTAAATAAAGGTTATATTTTCAACAGACAACAATATTTAACAACTTTTCACTAGGTGAAATAACAATGAAAATTCAGGTACAATAATGATTTTACAATAGAAAGCACAAGTTAGGAGGTCTTTACAAATTCTGGGCTTCGTGCCCCAAGTTACAATTCCTGAGCCCTCAGTTCACAACCACAAATTACCAAAGGGCATAAAACCCCTCATTACACGGAGCACTTGCTCCCCACTTTCAACCTCAAGCCTCCCAGAGGCACTTTTCAAATCCAAGAAAGAGCTGAGCCGCTCTCAATTTTTCAAGCCTATTAAAGGCATTACCTAGACTTCAGAATTCACTGCCATCAAGGCACAACTTACAAATATAAACAGGGGTATCTCGTACCCAATCTACTGGGCCTTCGTGGAAAAAGAACAAATTAATTAAATGGCCCCAAAATACCAAGGTGAATGGAGGCGTGAACTTGCACTCCTACATGAAGCTTGTTAAAACCTAATTGGCGCTAGGCCGATAAGCAGGGGCTATTCCCATACTATGGAGGTGACACGTATACAGCTTAAATTTAACACATCAAGAAGGAATAGAAGAACGGTTACAAAAACGTAGTCACCTCAAATGTAAGATGAAGGGGAGCTCGAGAGGGTAAGGCACTCTCTATCCCCGATTTACAGTAAAGTTATATGAAATTTTTTTTCCAAGACCGGAAAGATTTTACATGTTTCAATTGATTGTTTACATATTAAAGGTTTCGGACCTTCCCCGAGGATTAAACTGCTGAGCTAGCAAGAAATAAAGATGTTAAAAGGCCATTACCTTGTTGAAGAATGGCTGCCTGAAGAAAGAGGCGCTTCCTGCCCCCTGCTACGTATCCACACACTGAGATAGATGTTGTTCGAGTGGCAAAGAGCCGTGAAAATCAGCAGTTTTTAAACCCTCGTGGAAGCTTCGAGACCTTTCATGAATAATTATGACACACCCACTCAGCTTTTTTGAGTAGCTAAAAGTTATACATCAACATCGAAGAAGCAATACACTATTGGTCAAAACTTAATTAAAGAAATTCGGGATTGGCTGAGTTCAAAACTGGCGGAAAGAAAAATTACTATTGCCAACCCAAAAAATGAAAGAGAAAAATTTAGTAAAAACAAACTTTCGAATACAAAATTTCTTCAAAAAGTTCCTTCCCTTCGCACCAGGGTACGTGATCATAGTTTTTTAGTAGAGACATCTGTCAGAGAAGGTCCACACTTCTTGATCAACCAAAAAAACAAAAACAAATCAAAATACACACAGTGGCATCTTCTGAGGAACTGTTGAATTAATTCAGTTGTTAAAGTTCAGAGTTTCTCCGGTGGAGAAGTAATTTAAGGCGGAAAATTCAAATGTGCGGCGCTTAGGTGTACCAACCGGTACAATTATTATTATTATTATTATTATTATTATTATTATTATTATTATTATTATTATTATTATTATTATTATTATTATTATTATTGGCTGTTGTGCACCCGTTGTCGACGAATTAGATTTTTTAATTGCAACAGTGATGTCTTATGGCGGAGCTGAGTGGTAGTAGCAGAAACATAGCAGTAAGACAAGTAGCCAGTGCGGAAGAATGAGTTACTCATCAGTTATAAGTACCTTCCCGTTGAGTATTTCTACTGCATTACGATAGAGTTGTTCCGCTATTAGCATTGCTTCTTGGGAAATTATTGCAGAACTTTTCTTCGCGACAAGATCATTTTCAGCAAGAAGGTTCTCATAATAAACCATGGCATCTTTTTTCACTTCTGACACGTCAAGATAAAGTAACTCTTTATCAATCTCATCTTCTGCTTCAAAGTAAGGAGCAGATTTGTAAGGTTTTTCCACCACCATTATCACTTTAAAACGTAACTGCTGCGACAGAATACAGTTCCGGACGCTCCTAGAAGCTTCACTGTCAAACACATGTGACCTTCTCCAAAGTAAGCAAGCGATACGACAGTGAGGATGCGTCTCCTTTTAATTCTCTCGTTTCTTCTCCTCTACTAAAGGTTTGCGTGAAGGAAGAGCTGTGTTCTCTGTGTAGAAACGAAATTCATACTCAATTCGACCCTTTCGAAGTAAGTAATTGTGGGGTGAATAACCGTTCCCTTTGTTAAGTCATATTGGGTGCAGTATCGTAGTAAACCCACGTCTGTGGTGTAGCTTTGGTGTAATTAGCTGCCACCCCCAGAGGCCCTGGTTCCATTCCGGGCTTTGCCACGAAATTTGAAAAGTGGTAAGATAATTCTTATTCAAAATAAGCTTTTTCTTTCAAATGTTTACTTTCTCATAATATTGGAGAAAGTTAATTAATATGCCAAATGAATATTTTTATAGAATTATTTTATGAAAAAGAAACAACATAATAAGAAAAATTGAAGAAACAGTATTTGTCCGACTCGTTGGCTGAATGGTCAGCGTACTGGCCTTCGGTTCGGAGGGTCCCGGGTTCGATTCCCGGCCGGGTCGGGGATTTTAATCGCTTCTGATTAATTCTTCTGACTCGGGGACTGGGTGTTTGTGTCCGTCCCAACACTCTCCTCTTCAAATTCAGACAACATACCACACTACAAACCACCACAGAAACACGCAATAGTGATTACATCCCTCCATATAGGGTTGGCGTCAGGAAGGGCATCCGGCCGTAAAACAGGGCCAAATCCACATGTGCGACCCAGTTCGCACCCGCGACCCCACAGGTGTGGGAAAAAGCGGTAGGAAAAGAAGAAGAAGAAACAGTATTTAAAAATTTGTGTACTGTAAGCTTATAATACAGAATATTTTGCAAGATAATTGAATAAATGGCCGTTTCAATAATAACACATACAAAAAGGATTAGGCAGTGAGAATCGATCCCGCAATCTTCTGCAACGCTGCCACCTGAGCTATCCGGCCAGTTGCAAGCCATATCTTGTAATCATCATCATCAGAGAGAAATTTTTCAGCACCTTTGTTCTCGCAACTGAGCGAATACTGGGTTGTAATGAAAATCCACAGTCGTTCGACCGGGTCAACAATGGAATGAATGAAGCCCCCATCAAGCGGCGAGGATAGGAATAGGGAACATGCATAATTTTCAAAAATATTTTTTTCGAAAAGTACACCAATGAAATAGTACGTAAACTTATTACATTGTGGTAAGTTGCCTTGTTTCCTACAATTAAAAAAATATTTAATAGTGCCTTTCTGCAAGGCGAGTGAAAAGGCCTCTGACGTAAGCGGCGCGCTGTGACGTCACGATGCAGTACCGCATGCAGCTCTACCAGCCGTTGTGCATCAGCCGTTGCTAAAAGCCGATTGTTTATTATTCATGATCGCGAATAACTTCGAAATGACAGAAGAAAGGTTCAAAACAGCACAGTCAGACAATCTACCATGTGTAGATGTCATCATTCTTGAAAAATAGTGACTTTTGTGGCCGCAGAAATTCGCGGATAAAAAGGAAGTTTGTAAGTGGCGTCTTTTATATACGTGCAATGCACTGTAACTCACAGTATTAGGATAAAAACGAACCTGGATAGATATCACATCACTTTCAACATTTCCTTCTAGACTGTTTCCCATATTAAAGAATAACATTACATTTTCGGGCTTTCAAAATTAGTAAAGTAAGAAATCGGATTTCAGCACTAACATAAACATATAGGTAGCATTGTAGTACTAGTCCGCCTCTGTGGTGTAGTGGTTAATGTGATTAGCTGCCACTCCCAGAGGCCCGGTTTCGATTCCCGGCTCTGCCATGAAAGTTGAAAACAAATAGTACGAGGGCTGGAACGGGGTCTACTCAGTCTCGGGAGGTCAACTGAGTACAGGGGTTTCGAATCCCACCTCAGCCATCCTCGAAGTGGTTTTTCGTATTTTCCCACTTCTCCTCCAGGCACCTAAGGCCACGGCCGTTTTCTTCCCTCTTTCTTGTCTATCCCTTCCGATCCTCCCATCCACCAACAAGGCCCCTGTTGAGCATAGCAGGTGAGGCCGCCTGGGCGAGGTAATGGCCCTCCTCACCAGTTTCATCACCATACCCAAAGTCTCACGTTCCAGGACACTGCCCTTGAAGCGGTAGAGGTGAAATCCCTCGCTGAGTCCGAGATAAAACCAACCCTGAAGATAAACTGATTAAGAAAGAAAGGAAGATAGAAAGAAGGAAAGAAGGAAAGAAAGAAAGATCATAGTACTATAGGGCTATAATATATCATTCCCAAAATAATATATATATTAATGGTTGGGACAACTGGCCTACCCACTTCCGGGGCCCATGAAAAAGAAACATTAAATATATTTGTGGAGGGAAAAAGTTAAACATGATAAAGATAAATATGACTTCATCTAGTTTTCACAAGTCGGGCTGAGTGGTTTAGACGGTTGAGGTGCTGGCCTTCTGACCTCAACTTGGCAGGTTCGATCCTGGTTCAGTCCGGTGGTAGTTGAAGGTGCTCAAATACGTCAGCCTCATGTCGGTAGATTTACTGGCACGTAAAAGAACTCCTGCAGGACTAAATTCCTGCACATCGGCGTCTCCGAAAACATTTGGCTTTTAACAAGCTGAGCATATCAGGCAAGAAAAGTGTCCTGGTGACATTTTAGTCGTTCAATACAGGAATGTCTTTGGGTGCTGTGACTTACTTTTTTTTGTTATTTGCTTTACGTCACACCGTCACATATAGGTCTTATGGTGACGATGGGACAGGAAAGGCCTAGGAATGGGAACGAAGCGGCCGTGGCCTTAGGTACAGCCTCAGCATTTGCCTGGTCTGAAAATGGGAAACCACAGAAAATCATCTTCAGAGCTACCGGCAGTGGGGTTCGAAACCCACTATCTCCCGGATGCGAGCTCACAGCTGCGCGCTCCTAACCGCACGGCCAACTCGCCCGGTATTTTTACCCTTCGGTTTATTGACTTGGCTTGTATAACCTAAAACTTAGACTAAGTTGGATAATATTTTAAACACCCACATCACTATTTTCACCTGTGTGCAATTATGTTATTTACTTCATTAATATTATGATAATTATTATAATTGAGCATTGTTAACTTATAAGACCCCAACAGACAAGCATTGTTTTTGTGTAGAGTTATACATTTGGTAAATTCACGTTGTTTCCTTTCATGATGTACACGCCTATTTTTGTTATAGAGTATTTAGATATAGCCCAAGTTTCTTTACAAATTAATTCTTCAATAAAGACATAAATAACTGTCGCATGTCAAGATAAATTGGTAGAATTAGAGCTCTCAAAATGGTTCATAACCCCTTTGATTTATTATCTTGACATGGATCACCCAAAACATAGGTTAGGTTTGGAGAATACTTTAATAATCAGCATTAATTAATGCACTGTTTATCACTTTCATATTCCAAGATGTAATTGAAGCATTTAAATGAAGTATAATACATTAAAATTTAAAGTTTTACCACTAGAACAGCTGGCATGGAAAAGTGATTGAAAAGTCAAACAAATTCATCTTACGTTAAAATCTTAAAAAAAATAAACTGTAGACTTTTCCGATATATCACCAGCATTTCTCCGGCTCGCCAAAATCCATTTTTCCCTAGTTTTAGCGTATTTGGAACATTTATAAACAATTTGTTTGGGATGGTATGCGATGTGCTATTGCACATCGGAACTCTACACCATTTATAAGTTTTCTGCCTCACTGTCTGCGCAGGATTCATTTTAAGTCTAAAATATACCACTCAGATTATTATACAATGTATAGACCTTAAAGTTAACTATGCCAGACACTAACATAAAGTAGAAATACGCGAAGTGTATCCTGCTTCTCACAGCACACTATGTGTTATTTCGTCTGCTAATCCAGTCAACCTGTACGATGACGTCAGACCAATGAGATCGCGTACTTGTGTCACGTGACAGTTTCGCACATTGATTTAGATTTTTATCATGTTTGGAGTTATTATTTTTACATTCTGATCACATTTTTGAATTCTGCATGAAATTTTGAATCAGATTACCATATTTTTAATTAAAACCCCGGATCATGCATGTTCCCTATTGTGCCGGCTGCCGATGCCTATCGCACTTCTCTGGGACAATGATTAATGACGACGCCTATCGCACTTATCTGGGACAATGGTTAATGGCTAGCAGATGAAACGACGTAATACTGGAGAGTGTCACTGGAATGAAAGATAACTTGGAAAGCAAAAGTACCCGGAGGGAGACCTGTCCTGCCTTTGTCCGGCACAAATCTCACATCGAGTGACCGGGATTTAAAACACGGAACCCCAGGATGAGAAGCCGGCACGCTGCCGCCTGAGTCGTGGAAGCTTGAACTGGGTTGTAATACTTCGGCAAATTTACAGTGGGATAATGACCTCTCGTAAGGGAAATTATGAAACAAAACAAAATGTACTTCTGGTGCTCCCTTAGTTGGTCATATTTGGTGTAGTATCATTGCATACTGCGTCTGTGGTGTAGCGTTTAGTGTGATTAGCTGCCACCTCCGGAAGCCCGGGTCCAATCCCGAGCTCTGCCACGAAATTCTAGAAGTGGTAAGACGTCTGGAACGGAATATACTCAGCCTCAGAAGGTCAGTTGAGTAGAGTAGGGTTCAATTCCCACCTCACCCGCCCTCGAAGTGGTTTTCCGTGGTTCCACATCTCCTCGAGGCAAATGCCGGGATGGTACCTAACTTAAGGCCATAGCCGCTTCCTTTCGTCTTTCTTGTCTATCCCTTCTGATCTTCCTATCCCCGCTCAAGACCCATGTTCGGAATAGCAGATGAGGCCATCTGGGCTAGGTACTGGTCATCCGCCCTAGTTGTACCCCCGACCCAAAGTCTCACGCTCCAGGACACTGCCCTTGAGGCGAGGGAGGTGGGATACCTGGCTGAATCCGAGCGAAAAACTAGCCCTGGAAGTAAAAGGAATTAAGAAAGGAATAATCGTATTATGCAATCTTAGCTATCAGATATTGTAAATACCTAGTTTTACGAATTACTTAGCAATTAGAAATTCTTAAAACTAAATGTTGATAATCTTTAAAATACTTGTATTTCCTTCACTTTATTCTCGAGAACTAAAGTGTATCCTCAAAAATTCCACCCTCATACAAAACTTACCACGCTTGGTAACCCTTCCAGTTTGTGCCTAGATACGTCACACATCCCCACTGTTTCGATAGGCACACAAGTAATTACTTACGCATCGTCTGTTGACTGTGAATATCAGATAAATCTATTCTGTCTCAGTAAACAGCTGCTCGGTAGAAATACGATTATTCAAAGTGGACTGGTCACCGATTCGTACGCTGTTCAGTCCCCATGTGCTGGTTTCCAAGGTGTAACAATAAAATCAGCTTACCTACCGCCGGCCAAGTGGAACATTCACGCTTGAGAATACGCCGACATGTAGGGTGCATTCGATTTCTTCAACTTCACATACTTTGCACAAAATGTGCACGCAACAATGACTACAAAATATGGTCACTATTATCTCAAACTTTTGTACATTTCTCTCCCAACATGCCCAGCTTGGTCTTATTGTGCTGTTGTATTTTAAAAGATGCACACATCGCTGCAGTTTTATTATCGCCATGCGTGTGCATATCAATGTATCGTCTGACCGAAGGTTGATTTTCAGTTTTCATTGCCGTATGTTGTACAGTTACAGAACAGAGCGAGTTGGCAGTGCTGTCAGGGTCGCACTGCTGTAAGCTTGCATTCGAGAAATAGTGGGTTCGAACCCAACTGTCGGCATACCTGAAGGTGGTAGGGGCCTATTCCGTGATTCACTATTTTCACACCTGCGGATGCTGTGGCTGTATCTCAAAGTCACGGCCCCTTCCTTCCCACTCCTAGCAACTTTCCTATATCATCGTCAACGTTGGTGCAACGTAAACAAATATTGTAAAAAATATACGTATAGTTACAGAAACTTAAGAATTCAAGACATCAAGAAGATGCTGCGTACTGACTCATAACACTCGCAGATAGGACATTAAAAGGTTACTACATTGTCGCCTGAGGCACCTCCCTCCCTGTGTGTGTGTCTGTGTGTGTGTGTGTGTGTGTGTGTGTGTGTGTGTGTGTGTGTGTGTGTGTGTGTGTGTGTGTGTGTGTGTAGGGGCGGGGTAGAATATATGGACGACGTCCCTCTCGATGGAGGCACTGAGAAAGCCACTGTCATGAGCTTTCATCATAAAACAGTGGGATGGCGACAGGACCCCTCAGATGAATTTTTATTCCTTCCACTTACTTGTGGCTGGCTCGTTATTTTAATCTTTCCTGTCCGACCTTATTTTGCCAACATATGTTCTCCTTCGACCCCGATGGTCCTAGATTTATCAGACGGATGGTATTTTCAATTTTCATGCCATCTGTGACCCTTCCTTTTCTTTTGTTGTAATTCTAAGGCGCGGATCTCTTCCCACTTCGATTCCTGTTAGAGTTAATAGGGTATAGTTGCATCACCGCACATTATATAGTTGTAGAAAGTGCAAGGAGACATTCAGGAAGATATAAACTAAGCCATGAGACTTGTAGATTGACTGTCGGATGAACCTCCCTCCGAGGTGTGCACTTTAAGTTCTTTGTTTACTACCGTACATTCATGTCCACCGGGTGTCTCATCAGAGAGTCGTCAGACGCCTGTTCTCCGGTTTTTTGGAAGATAGTTTCAATTTTGTTGCTTTAATGTGTAGGTAGAGCCAGCCCAAACAAGGAATGCTCAAGTATGTCATGCGACGTCCAGAGTCAACGGAAAACGTTGGTTTGGTCCACCTATAGGTACAGTCCCTCTCTACGTATCATCACCTCTTGGGGCGCGCCGTGCGGCCTCCACACTACTGTCGTACAGCAGCCTCACTCAATCGCTACTGGAAACACTTAACTATTCATCTTGTTATGCCGTCACCGTCAATAAATATCCCTAAGCGGAATATCGTACTAGAGTAATTTGAGGCCACACTATCGATTGCAGAAAACAATGGCAAAGTCGTCTCCATACAGGCCATGGAGGCCTTGAGATGGGTGGAAGGGAAAGGCTTCCGTAACCTCGGGATTTATTGGGGTCTACGCCCGGCCACCTGTGACCCTGAAATTAACCTGTTACTCATTTGTGGTGTAAGCTGAGTGAACCTCAGCACAACGTGCACCTCCGGGAGTAGAAATCTAATTTCTTGAAATTTTTCGACTTTCTGACGGGGAATCCAACCCACGTTCTTCCGGGTGAACCGAGCACGCCTTTACCTCCTCGGCCAGACTTCCTCTACTCTATCGATTGGGCAGATAAAATTACACTCTGAACAATATTTCGTTTGCAATGTAAAATATACCGATGTCTTCCGTTGACAATGGACGTCTCGTGACGTACTTGATGTGCGGTATTTTTTGGACTGACTCTACCTACGCATTAACGAAACGAAATTGAAAATATATTCCCAAACACCAAAGAAAAGGTGCCTGAAATCTCTAACGTGATATACTCTGTATAAGCAATAGTATAGTGAATCAGAAGTATTAAAAAGTGATCACTATAATTATTATATTCTTTCAATTGTACTGTGACATGTGTATGTGCACGTAAAAAAGTTATATGTATTTGGAATAAACTGTTTTATTTGTATATTATATTCTATGAGGCCTTGTGAGAGGATACGTCGTGCTGACCACACGGCACTTCGTAATCTATAGGCCTTTGGGCTGAGCAGCGGCCGTTTGTTAGGCCATGGTCCTTAGGGGCTGTTGTGCCATGAGGTTTGATTTAATTGGGTTTTTGTGAGGCCTTATGAAAATCCACAGCCTCTTTCCAGTCATTCGACCGGGTCAGGAATGGAATGAACGAAGCCCCCAGCAAGCGGCGAGGATAGGAATTGTGCCGGCTGCCGAAGCCTTTCACACTCCTCTGGGAAAATGATTAATGAATTATAGTTGAAATTAAATGATATTTTAGAGTGTTGCTGGAATGAAAGATGACAGGGAAAACCGAAGTACCCGGAGAAAAACCTGTCCCGCCTCCGCTTTTTCCAGCTCAAATCTCACAAGGAGTGACCGGGATTTGAACCACGGGACCCAGCGGTGAGAGGTCGTTGCGCTGCCACGTGAGCCAAGGAGGCTGTACTTATGAGGCATTGTATTTCAATTAATTACATTAAAGAATTTCAGTCCTATAACTACCAACATTTGTATTCGGCTGGAGAATATCAATACATCATTACAAGTGAACTACTGTAAATGTACTGCTTTACCTGTACTTTACTATCATCTTCCTGAAAATGTTTGAAAATGTATTGAAAGAGTTTTGGAACCATAGTCTTTCGTCGCGTATACTGAGGGCTATCGGTGAAACCCAAACGTCAAATGAGAACGATGCAAATCTAAAGCGCATTGTAATGCAGGCATCTGACACATTGTTCCAATTACAAAACTTGAAATCGATGAGAAAATACGTCGCACGTATTTCTGAGAGCAAGGCGTCGGAGGCTGATCTTGCAGGTCAGACTCTGCGTCCCTCTCCGCTCGACGCACCTCACGCGACTTGCTGCAGTATGTCCGATTGGTGAGGGGATCGTGGGGAGAGGTGCGCTAGGCTTCGCTACTTCAGATCGCCACTGCTATCTAACAAACATGACCGTATATACTTGCTCACCTTATACTTCTGATTTAATTATATGCATAACAGAGTGCAGGTTTTTCACTCCCGTTTACTTCAACATCCTTATAGGAAGATACTGCAGAGCTGCTGTTATAGGAGTAATGTAGATTTCTTTCTTATAGGTATAGTTAGATCCGCTAAACTGAAACGCAATCTTTCAGGTTTAGTGTTCTCATTTGTTGGTTGGAATCGAACATATGATCATGGGCCAGACAAGACCAATGATCTCCCAAGAAAGCTAATAAACCAGTCAACGATGGGTACGACCGCTAGTAATGCTGTGAAATTCAAAATGTTTATTTAATAATAACTAGCATACACGCACGAAAACTCTCGCGTGTGGAAATCAGCCTCCCCACTCCAACCCCTCACTTTCTCCCCACACCCTTGTGAAGGGTGAATTTATTTCTGACTTCTTTGCATACAATGTTTGATGTAGTATCATCGGTACCGTAACTACCCGGATGTATTATGCATGCTTCATGCGTTACAACAAACATGAGTCATTATTTCCATAAGAACATCAAACCGCACCAAACCAAGCATCGGTCAAGCATTCGCGGACACTCAATCAAAGGTCGGAATATAAGGCGAACCACGGATTTTCATATCCCCCTCCCCGTGTCCTCCTAGCTTAACTTATCTGGCCAAGTTTTGAAGCACTCACTACGTTACCGTACTGTCGATTACACTCAACACAACACGAGAGACCATGTCAAGCTCGGTCGTACAACTGCTACGACTTGATGAAAAACGTATTCTTGAGCATACCCGCATACAACCATAATATTGGTCATATTGGACATTCCGACTGGGGCTGAACTATGACTTAAACGGCATCCAGATTGTCACAGATCTTCTCAGGGACCTGGAAAACTATGGGTTCGACATGAATATCTGGGTGCTAGGGGTTTCTTGCCCCCACAGTCGTTTTGTGTTTCAGACAGTAAGTCGTATATGTACTAAGTTTGGTTGAGAGCTATGCTGAAACATATATACTTTCATCCGTAATATCGATCATTTTGGACATACTCTTATCCACCCCTTTTCACCGCCGTGCCAATGGGGCTGATCTTGGACTTAAATTATATCTGGAGTGTGACCATTCAGCTCAGCAACCCAAAAACTATGCATTCTGCGCTATATAGGTTGTTTTCTGTTATTTTTATACTTCTTCCCCTATCCATCCCCGCCCAAAGATGGTAAGTCATATTTGTACCAGTATTGGTTGACAGCTTCGTCCGAACGTACTGTACATGCATAATCTCGCTGCTGTAGAATCTTGGAGCTGACGTTGTCATGGTTACGGCAATTCATTTCCTTATCCGATTCCTAGAGCAGGGGTAGTGTGGTGCGAATTATACCTCCATAACGGTTGGCTTTAGGGTTTTAAAACATGGTTTTCGAGCCCGTAGGGATTACCGAGTTTTGTTCTTTTGCGTCAAGGGGTTTAAAATGAGCTTTGTCTTGTCCTTATACGAAAAAATACGTATTTCTCCTATATTAGCCAAGCTGGATAGATCTCAACCAAACTTCATATTTAGAGTATACTCATCCCGGGGAAGGTTTCGATATGCATATCATTTTAAAATCTTTGAATACACGGGGGTTTTATAGGAAAACCAGAATGGTTTTCCTCCATTTTCTCTTATACTATTGATTTTCTGTAAACTTCGTTTACCGTACGTGAAACGTCTCTTCATTATAAACAACTTTCGTTATGTTCATAATTTACCTTACTCTTCACATGACGGAGAAATTTACAATTTTCCGCTGGTATCATGCTCTGCATTGAGTTACCGACAGACCAGCAACTAACCTACAGGTTACCATGGCAACGTCTCTGACTGCATGCCAGCAGGGAAGTAACGTATTGCCATTTTCCTCATCATGCTTTCAAATTCGTGGTTGTTCCTTGGGTAGGAGGCAAGAGAGTCGTCAATCGGCCTATCTACGGGATATTGGCGGAATATCGTTGGATGTTATAACCGCCCTCGAATAGATTAAGTAATAACACCATTAGTCATCTTCTTATTATTTGTTTACCTAGGAATCACTGGACCTAAATTTCTCCTCTGTTACCGCTTTGTTATATCCATAACTCACACCAGCATAATTTATTGAGGTGCATTTGATTTTCCAATACATTAACTTGGCATTTACATATTTGTCGTTATCCAGCTGTCCTCAGTTATAATCCATTTTCTATTACTTTCAACTTTCTTAACTGTATTATTTTCTTCCTTAATTACGCCGTATGTACGCGAGTGCTACAAACTACTGGATGTATTTCCACCAATACTCATATTTACAATACACCTGTCCTTGATAGGTTTTAGGGCAAATATTGTTTCTAAATCCCTGAACTGACTGGGGGTTTATACGAAACCGAAACAGTGATTTTGCACTTCCACAAAATATACACAATCAACGTTAATTTAAATCTACCTGCCTTGGTAGAAATTAATTTCTAAACGTTTTTTCTCATGTGCATCATTTCGATACGAGGATTAATAAGGGAGATATCATTAACGGACCGTTTTTCTGTATAAGTCCCATCGGACTTAACTCACGAGCGGGAGCGTGTAAAGCGTATTCCTTACAACTTGAAAACTACTGAAGACATTCGAACCAAAATTTATATTTAGCATCCACCTGTCCAAAGGTAGGTTTTAAACGTAAATAACATTTCATGTTCCGGAATGGACTGGCGGTTTACAGGGAACCGAAATGGTGATTTTACTCTTCCACAATATATACAGAACAAGACCAACCTGACTGGAAATCGACCAAACGTGATGGAATTCCACCTCCAAACTTTTTTTTCATGTGCATTTTTTCGTCAGGGGGATTAATAAGGCAGATATCATGAATGGTCAGTTTTGCAGGTTAAGTCCAGCGGACATAGCCCAAAAGGTGTTTTACACGGAGCAGATTCCTTATCTATATAAATCAAATCGTAACGACTGTGTGCCTCTACACTGACTATTTTGGCGAAATTTTCGTACAGCTTTCCGTTTAAGGGGTAATAATGACCATCTGCATAATTTTTGGTTTAGTTTCCTGAAAGTCCTAATTTTTACCCGCGTCGCCCAAAATCCAGATTGCGGCATAATCTGCCAGAAGAAAAAGAAGATAATTGAAATTTGACAAAATGATACGTTTTAGCCTGTAACGAACGGAAAACATCCAAGATCATTAAATTTTTCACTTTTTATCCCCGAAGAATATCGAAATATGCAGGCAATTTTAATGATGGTGCAGACCTTCGGAAATTCCTATCATATAACAGATTGCACAATCTCCGTTCAATTTGGAATGATCTACAACCTTGGTCTTATGACTTTTGCCGTAGGCTATTTGTATCCCTTTTACGTTTGATTTTTCTCTATTAATCGATGTTAAGTCAATTTGAAATTTTCACATGCATAATTCATACTTTCGATTACTTATATGAAATACAGAATCGTCAAACTCTTCACGAAAATTGGCCCACCCAGTAGCCATATGTGAGCCAAATGCTATGTATGTAGCTGTCACATAATTATCCGAAAAGTAATGTAATGTGAGATAATCTTACAAAAACGTTACCCTGTTCCACGTTTCTAACTCAATCTGACCCAAGAATAGATGACATATCATAGGACCAGCCATTTAGGCCACTAAATCCGGCGTGCCTTATGGTATAATCCTTTGTCGATATGACGTACGTTTAGTAGCAGTTAATCTGTAAATGAAGGTTTTCAATATTGTAAACACGCATATACTTTCGTATGTCGATCTATATATATTCACTGATGTCGACTTGTAGCGATCGAGAAAGGGTGGGTCTGCTATTGTAATCAGTACTCCCCACACCGACTTTGACTGGCAGTATGAAAGGGTTCCTTCTCCAACTCCTGTGTAACTGTCGTTAGTAAGGAAGGCCTTCAATTGTAATGAATAGTTCACTTCTCGATTTGACTTGCAGAAGGCAAGTGAGCATGCAGTTTTGTTTAAAACTCCCCTACCCGATTGTGTTTGGCAGTAGGCAAGGGTGCCCGCCATTATAAAGAAATGTCCTCATCTAAAAATGTGACTGGCATTAGGCATATTGGCCTGCTATTTTGATGGAAACTCACCAACTTGGTGTGACTGGCAGTAAGCTGGCTGGAAGTAGGAAAATGGGCCTGCCATTATAATGATAACTGCACAAGTCAATTTCGAGTGATAGTAGGGTAATTGCCCGCCATTATAATAAAAACTCAACTGTAATCTGTGTGGAAGTAGGAAAGGAGGGCTGCCATTTTAACGAAAACTCCCCAAATCGATTCTGTCCGCGTATTAGGCAATGGGGCCTGCAATTATAATATAAACTTCCCAACTCGATTGTGAATGGCAGTAGGCAAGTGAGCCTACCGTTATATCACAAATCCGTAACAAACACTTTACATTGGAAACAACGTATGGGCACCTCCCCATGCTCTTTCTTGGATAACGCTAAGAGACATGCAATTTTAAAACAATCTTATTTACTGCATGTACACTATTTACTTCGATATTCGAATACAATATAGAATACCGTAGCGAAGCATGGGTACATTCGCTAGTAATAATAATAATAATAATAATAATAATAATAATAATAATAATAATGGTGCATAGCATCTTTATAGCTAGGCGGTGACCTAATGAGGATGAAATGAATGGCGAAGACGTCATAAACACTCAGTTTTGAAGCCAAGGTAACTAACAGCTCAAGGGGACTGATTCTGAGAATTGAAACGGGACGATCGGACCGAATGCAAGCATTCTATTCATTTAGCCACAATGTCGGACTTTTTGCTAAGGACTTTGATTTGCTAAACCTTACGCTACCATCTCCACTGATCAGGTGTTGAGATTTGACAGTAACAGAGGCGAAGGCAGTATCTTGTAAAGCAGCCTTGAAAACACAGCAGGCTTCTCCGTTGGTTATTGGCTGCAGTTCAAAACGCTTAAAGACTGACGTTCAAAAAAACAACCATCGAAAAGGGGTAACCTAAGTCTAGTGGTAACCCAAGTCTTTACCCCAGCATACGCCACTGATAGTCTTAAATTTATTAAACTTGTAGGAGATAATAACGATCCAGGCACATCAAATTTCCGTTTACTTCAGAATCTTCCATTGCCTCTAAAGAACGTGTTTAATGAAGAAAGTAATCATCTCAAATGAGAAAGTTAGTTCATCCTCTCATTAAACTTCTCCTGTCTACAACAGAGTCGTTCGTAAAGTAACTACCTGAACTTCAAGACACGAAATAAGACGTTGATAATAGATTTCTTGATATAAAACATGTAAGAATATGTCATCTATTTCCGGACGAAAAAATCACAATTAACTGTATTGCACCCATAAGCGAACCTTAAAAAGGGCACAATACATACATTCCACATTACTCGAATACCACCAACTGGGAAAACTACAGTCGAAAATGAGTACTAATGTACTCACACTATATTTAGAAGTAAGTTCACTTTTTTATTATATAAGAAGAGGGAAATGCTCGTGGAATTGATAAACATCAAAAATTGCCCTTTTCAAAATGTATTGCATAAATAGGCCTATTTTTTATTGACCATAGTCAACCCAGTTGACGGTAGTACAAACAGAATATAAATGATTGATTTATACATTTGTCTGGTAGATCACAACTGTCTTTAAAAATTAATATAAATACATTATTATATGTTATGAATATTTATCTGTAAAATTTCGTCACCATTGCTTGACTAACTATTAGTATTTTTAGTTGAAAATATTACTGTGATATAGGAAATTATTATTAACTAGCAAATGTACCCATGCGTTGCTACGGTATTCTACATTGTATACGGATTTTTCCGTGAATTACTATAAAGGCAGTGAGTAAGATTATAATAAATTGCGTCTATAAACGGACTTCACCATCAGACGCCTCTTTCAGTGTTCTACGTGGTCGGTCCTATGACATCTTCTCATATCTCCTATATCTATGGGTTAGATTGAGTTAGAGTCATAGAATGGGGTGAAATATTGTACAGTTTTCACATACTACTTTATATTTTTGATACTCATGTGACAGCTAGAATCATAAAATTCGGCCATCATATGGCCACTTATCATGTCAATTTGCTTGGCGAATCACATCATTATATGTCTTATAAGTGTGCCAAACGATAACATATACGTGTAAAAAGTACAAAATTAACATGAAATCGAGAAACACAGCTCTATTTAACGTATAAGGGATAGAAATATGACAAAAAGTCATAGGACCAAAGTTGCAGATATCTCCAAAATGAAAGGCGATTGTGCTTTCTGTTCTGTGATACGTCATACCTTTTAGACACCAATTATCCCGAAACGAAGGTCTGCACCGACGTTAAAATTTCATCCATATTTCGATATTTTCCGGGGCCAAAAGGTATACATTTACAGAGCTTTGAGTAGTTCCTCAAGGAA
The DNA here is from genome assembly GCF_040414725.1 of Anabrus simplex. NCBI lineage: Eukaryota > Metazoa > Arthropoda > Insecta > Orthoptera > Tettigoniidae > Anabrus > Anabrus simplex. The sequence goes on along the minus strand of NC_090267.1, from coordinate 388,213,110 downwards.
AAGAGTGTCCAGGTTTTAGGATAGCACTCGCATACATATGGAGTAATTAAGCAAGAAAATCATACAGTTAAGAAAGTTGAAACTAATAGAAAATATGATAACTGAGGACAGCCGGATGAGGACAAATATGTAAATACCAAGTGAATGTATTGGAAAATCAAATGTCCCTCAATCAATAATGCTGGTACGAGTTATGAATATAAGAAATCGGTAACAGGGGAGAGAATTAGGCACAGGGATTCTTAGGTGAACAGATAAGATGACTAATGGTGTTATTACTTAAGATATTCGAGGACGGTTATAACCGCCAACGATATTCCGCCAATATCCCGCAGAATGGCCGATTGACGCCTCTGCGGCTATCTACCCAAGGAACAACCACGAATTTGCAGGAATGATGGCGAAAATGGCAATACGGTACTTCCCTGCTGGCAAGCAGTCAGAGACGTGGTAACCTGTAGGTTCGTTGTCGGTCTGTCGGTCATCAATGCAGAGCATGATACCCGCAGAAAATAGTAATTTTCCCCGTCATTTGAAGAGGAAGGTAAATTATGAACATAATAAAAGTTGTTTATAATGAATAGACGTTTCACACACACTCCACGGAGTTTACAGAAAATCAATAGTGTAAGAGAAAATGGAGGACAACCGTTCTGGTTTTCCTACAAGCCCCCCGTGAAATCAAAAATTTTAAATTGATATACATATCAAAACCTTTCCTCGGATGAGTATACACTAAATATGACGTTTGGTCGAGATCTATCCATCCGTTTCACCGTGATGGTGGAACAAACAAACAAACAAACAGACGGACAGTCACGAAAAATAAAAACCACCGATTTGGTCTTGAATTGACCTAAAACGGGTAAATATCTGGAAAATTGGAAAGACAAACGCAATTACAGACAGCGGACCACGTAAAACTTTATTTATACGGATAAAATATAATTTGCAGATTAAGAGCGATGCGCTGTAAGTGAGGAAAATAATCCCTGTTTGTTTGTTTGTTTGTTTGTTTGTTTGTTTGTTTGTTTGTTTGTTTGTTTGTTTGTTTGTTTGTTCAACCCTTGTCCCGATTCTCTACGCGGTCGGATATGAAGAGAGATGAATCCGTCGTGGCCTACTTAAATTCAGAGTATAACATAGTATTTTCAGATATCACTGTATTCAGCTTTAGGTGGCCAAAAGAAATGACTAGCAGTTGTCAGTTAACTAAAGTCATTTACTAACTATTAAAGCACCGGTAACGTCAATATAAAACGAATATGAATGAGAAAACAAGAAATGTAGTACAGCGTACCTTTGCTGGCGAGATGTAGTGTTTACAGTGCACTATGTTTTCTGGTATGGGCTAGAATAAATTTTTTAATGATCTGTCTCACTCTCATCCTTGGCTTTGACAATATGAAGGTGGCCGAGGTATGAGCGATGCTAGTAATACCATTCTTTATGTAGCCATTCCATGTTATGAATGGTGTGAAAATATCAATCATAGGGTCGGTTGGTGCATGCATTTCAGTGGGCTTGGCAGACTGATATGTAATAGCAACTTCTGGCTCAGTGAGGAAAGCAACGGAGCAGTACCTCACTCCTCATTTCCCTAGTATGCCTCTTCAGTGATGCCTAGGCTATCTATGACGGCTGTTGGCGGAACTGTGGAGGATCAAACCAGTCTTCGGGCTGAATACCCAACATACATATCTAGTACAGCTCACGGAATATTGAGGTATATTCTATAGCTTAAGAGCAGTGTATTGCGTCATCCACTTCTCTAAAATATTCCTGATTTGGGCTAAATATGACTATCTGCATTCATTTAACTCATGACCGGCTTCGTAGCGTAGGTGGCGGAGGTGCTCGCCCATCTCTGGCGCAGAGCGAGGTCACATAATAATCCCGTCGGTTGGGCAAGGCGAAGAATAGATGTTGTATGTTAATCTACAGAATATTCCCTGAAGTTGAACGCAAATTACGTTTCGAATCACTAGCACTTCATGGAGGAACATAAATCACCACTATAAGTATGCAACTATGCTACAAAAAGTGGTGATATATGCATTTAAGTATGCACTTATGTTCATGCAATAAGAACACTTGTACAAAATGCAAACGTAACATTTCTTTACTACAGTCACGCGATTCACCTACACCAATACATAAAATAGCGATTATAAATAAACAACTCAATGAAAAACAAAAAATTCACACTACTATCCAACTCGTTGGCTCAATGGTCAGCGTCCTGGCCTTCGGTTCAGAGAGTCCCGGGTTCGATTCCAGGCCGGGTCGGGGATTTTAACCTTCATTGGTTATTACCAATGGCCCGGGAGCTGGGTGTTTGTGCTGTCCCCCACATCCCTGCAATTCACATACCACACATAACACTATCCTCTGCCACAATAACACGAAGTTACCTACACATGGCAGATGCCGCCCACCCTCACCGGAGGGTCTGCCTTACACGGGCTGCACTCGGCTAGAAGTAGCCACACGAATTTAAAAATAATTAAAATCACACTGCTTACAGCAGCGACTCTTCCACTAGTACAAACAATCCGTGCACAGTTTCTGAGATGTATCAATCTATCAGCAATCACTGTTAAAACAATACGCACACGCCTCCAAGATACGACACAGTGTGTTAATTAACACACGTGATAATTCCACAAAGTTGTAAGAAAACCGTGTAAATAGAACACAAACGTAAAGAGGTACACTTCAATAGACATTCCTCTTTCATTTTACCTGAAAACCTACTTTTCCTGTCCATAATTATTTGCTTTGCAGTACGCTACAGCAGTCTTCTCAAAGTTTTTTGGTTTAAAACTGTGGCGTTTGTCTGTTAAAACTCGCTTCAATGCGGAGAATGGTCTCTCTACATCTACGCATGTGACACGACAGTACTTTTCGGGTGCGAGTGTTGGTGTTACACCTTCTGGTAGATCCACATTATCAGTACCAGATAAATATTTGTTTATAGCCATCATGATGTCGTAGCCCCGATTTAGTTTAAGGATATCAAGATATTTTGTTTGTAGTCGGAGTCCGAGGTTTCCTGGTATACATTCTACTTCACGCTTCACGTTCCCCATAATTTCCAGTGAATCCACGTATTTCTACTTTCTTGACTGATTCTGGTATGATTTGGAAGTGTGTGTTGATTATCTTTCATTATCTTTCATTTTCACGTCTTTCGTATCCCTTCCCTCTTCCCAGCCGATATTCTCATCATGGGAAGTTTTTCGATTTCTTTTTGCTAGTTGCTTTACGTCGCACCGACACAGATAGGTCTTATGGCGACGATGGGCCACGAAAGGGCTAGGAGTGGGAAGGAAGCGGCCGTGGTCTTAATTAAGGTACAGCCCCAGCATTTCCCTGGTGTGAAAACGGGAAACCACGGAAAACCATTTTCAGGGCTGCCGACAGTGGGGTTCGAACCTACTATCTCCCGAATTCTGGATACTGGCCGCACTTAAGTGACTGCAGCTATCGAGCTCGGTGTTTTCGTTTTCTTCCTCTATTATGATTGTTTTAAGGGAGGATGGTTGCGCAATTGTACTTCCTTCATTAAGGTACTGCCCCGGCACATGCCTAGTGTAAAAATGGGAAATCACAGAAACCATATTTAAGGCTGTCGACAATGGGGTTCGAACCCACTATCTCCCAAATACATAGGGCCTATTATTTAGCGATCTTCGGAACACTGAAAAGCAGCCCATTATTCTCTCCTACTCTCAGTGTAAGAATTGGACTACTATGGCACTCAGTTTGACTTTCAATGTAGCACTCCTACTTAAAACAATAAACACTGCCACCACTCCCATCATTAAGTCGATATACTGTATGTAATAGTTCGTTTTAAAGTTCCCGCTCAGTAGTGGCGTGAGTAAAATTCAGTTAGCAGAACGTTTCATGTATTGCATCATAATTCCGACCTATATATTCTCGAAACAGTTCACAAGGCTTAAGCCTGGAAGGTTTCACAATGCTAACTAAACTCATTTGACACGGATATCGTTTAACCTGTCCATCCCTTTAAATTAGCCAGTTGTTTTATGCATGACCTTTCAAACGACGACACACAATCTCGTTCTGTTACACAAACTGTTTGACAACAGATCCCTCTTCCCGTCCACGTTAACAAACTTTAAACCGCTATTAGTGTAGGCCTATTGCTACTCTGCGCATAAACCAATCAGCGGCCAGTAGCTTTGCTACCACATTAGGCCTACTCTATTTGCATTCCATTTACGAAATGATTGTGCGTGTGACCTAATTCTGAGAGGCAAACTCTTCTAATTATGCCGAGTGATGTTTCACCGACCTTGTAAGAAAGGCTCGAATCAAAACAGAAAATCAGTGGTGGTGGAATTGTTTTTCTTTTAACAAGTCTACGAAGTTATGAGTTCTAAGATTCGATTTGTGGATACTTTGGAATCTAAGTGAAATTTCACTCCTGAATGGATGAACTAACAAATTTCTCCAGGAATGTAAATGGTATTTGGTTCAGTGCGTTCCGAATTCGATTCCAAGCCGGACCCAGGGATTTCAGATAGGTTTGGTTAATTATTCTGGCTAGGGGCTGGATGTTTGTGTTTACACGCATTTACATATACCGTTAACATATCACACTACTGTCCACCACAGAAACACGTAATACTATATACTTTCCCCCACATAGGATTGGCCTCAGGAAAGTCATCCTGTCATGAAACAATCCACACGTAGTACAAACCCCAAGTAATCGATGAAAGGCAAAGAAAAGTATCGTATGCAATGCACTGTTTGGAAAAGTCCAAAATACTGGGACCGGGCGAGTTGGCCGTGCGCGTTGAGGCGCGCGGCTGTGAGCTTGCATCCGGGAGATAGTAGGTTCGAATCCCACTATCGGCAGCCCTGAAGATGGTTTTCCGTGGTTTCCCATTTTCACACCAGGCAAATGCTGGGGCTGTACCTTAATTAAGGCCACGGCCGCTTCCTTCCAACTCCTAGGCCTTTCCTATCCCATCGTCGCCATAAGACCTATCTGTGTCGGTGCGACGTAAAGCCCATAGCAAAAAAAAAAATACTGGGCTTCACTGTACAAGCCTCTGCTTGTATCAGAACATCAAGTAAGATTTATTTTAAATTAAGGAAATATGCTAATGTGATTGTTAGCTATGGCGTACAGTAAGACTTAAAAGTGATTACGCTAAAGGATCGAAGCCGAATCATAATTCCATCTCTTTGAGATTGAGTAACTCTAAGGTTGTACCTCCTAATAAGAGAAGACCCCCAAGGTGTTCATGTGGAGGAGAGTGGAGGCAGTGTAATATATCCACGCTTTGACCTGTCTGTCGTAAATGCTGACTAAAAGAGGTAACCCCACGGTATCCTAGATTTGCACCATGGATAGACAATAACGGGGTCCTTCGCTGCAAATGGCATTGTTTCCACTTACTTGTGTCAATTTCCACGCTTTCAACTTTCCTATCTGACCTCCTATGCTGTACTTTTATTTATTCTTAATAGAGTCCTGCATGACCGAATACGAAGACCGTGGGTTAAATAGACTATAGTTTGACGTTCTGCTGTATCGGAAAACCACCAAACGTTTATTGTATACTAGTAAATGTACTCGTGTTTGCTACGGCATTCTACCTTGTATACGGATTTCCACACACATTAATGTACACGCAGTGAGTAAGATGAAATTAAATCGCATGTCTCTTAGCGCTATCCGAGAAACAAAACATGGAGGACGCCATACGTTGTTATCTATGAAAGGTGGGCATTGGAGAAGTTTTGATGATAATGGCAGTCCACATTTCCTACTGCCATTTACAATCGAGTTCGGGACTTTCTACTATAACGGCAGGCTCGCTTGCCTACTGTCTTTCACATCAGAGATGTAGAGTGTTCATTATAAAGACAGGCTCCTTTTCCTAATGACAATCACAATCGAGTTGAAGAGATTGGACTATAATCGAGAAATGCAGCGGATCTAACCTATAAAGAATCGAGATATGCCAATAAGTCACAAGAAGAAAATTGAAGATCTCAACAAATTGAGCGGCGATTGTGTAATTTGTTCTGTGTATGATTATTTACCGTTTAGCCAGCAGTTATCCTGAAACGAAGGTCTGCAACGTCATCAAAACTGCCTCCACATTTCGATATTTCTCGGGGTCATAAAAGTTATACATTTGAACAGCTTGGAATTTTTCATCAAAGAAAGAGTGTCCAAGATTCGGGATTAGCACGCATAAACATACTAGAAATTAAGGAAGAAAGTAATACAGTTAAGAAAGTTGAAATTTATAGAAAATAGGATTATAACTGAGGACAGACCGATAGGACAAATGTCGGGCTGAGTGGCTCAGAGGATTGAGGCACTGGCCTTCTGACCCCAACTTGGCAGGTTCAATCCTGGCTCTGTCCCGCGGTATTTGAAGGTGCTCAAATACGACAGCCTCGTGTCGGTAGATTTACTGGCACCTAAAATAACTCCTACGGGACTAAATTCCGGAACATCGGCGTCTCAGGAAACCATAAAATAGTTAGTGGGACGTAAAGCAAATAACATTATTATAAATACCAAATAGGTGTACTGGAAAATGCAATACCCTCACTAAATTGTGGTGATATGACTTACAGATATAGGAAGGCGGAAAGAAGAGAAATTCAGGCGCAGCGATTCTTAGGTAAACTGATAAGATGACGACTTACGGTGTTATTACTTAAGCCTAAACAAGGCAGAGGCAAGTAATTAAAGAAGAAAAGGGAAGTAGAAGAGAAATACAGTAATAATCATAGCAAATGCCAGGAAACACCTTACAGTGTGAAATAATGGGCTACACTCCGCGGTACCGTTCAAATATTAACAGACTCGTAGTGCTATTCGCATATGAGTGTAATCTCCAACGGTATAGCGCAAATATCCCGCAGAATGGCACCTTGACGTCTCCCTCTCTTTCTAACCAAGGAACAACCACGACTTTAAAGGAATGATGACGAAATTGGCATTATGTTATTTCCCTGCTGGTAAGCAGCCAAAAACGTTGCCATGGTAACCGCAAGGCTCGTTGTCGGTCTGTTGGTCATTCAGTGTAGAGCATGAAAGCCGCAGAAAATGGTAATTTTCTCCGTCATTTGAAGAGTAAGCGAAATTATGTACGTAACAAAAGTTGTTTAAAATGAAGGGACGTTTCACATATAGTCCACAGAGTTTACATAAAGTGTATAGTATGAGGGAAAATGGAAGAAAACTGTTCTGGTTTTCCTATAAACCCCCAGTCTGTTCAGTGATTTTCAAGTTATATGCATAAATAAACCTTCCGCTGCATGAGTATACTCTAAATATGAAGGTTGGCCGAGATCTATCCATCTGTTTCGCCGTGATGGTGGAACAAACGGACAAATAGACAGAGAAACTGAAACTGAAACTAAAAACCACCGATACGATCTTGTGTTGACCTAAAACGGATAAATATCTGAAAAATTGGGGAAAAAAGAAATTACATACAGCGGACCCCCTACAAATTTATTTATATATAGACTATAGTACAACCGAGTATGAGCATCCAGCTGAGTGCGTATATTCGGTCCTTTCAGTATCTAATCTGTCCCTCGAAGTAGTTTCTGTTTGTTGTATTATTGTACTACCACCACCACCACCACCACCACCACCACCATCAACAACAACAACAACAAGATATGAACAGTGAACATTTTTTTTTCTGTTTTAGTTTCTCTTGATATGTGAAAACATATTTTTTCAGCTACTATGTATTCGTTACTAATTAATAGAATTATGTTTCTTAACGAAGTGAGAACACATGAAGCTCATTATTTACATTCGTTAGAACAAGAATAGGTCCCCACGGTTATACCATTAATGTTAGAGTAACGACTTATGACAGTCAAAATGATTCGTAAAGGGATTTGTTCCTTAACAAATAAATAGATCAACTAATTTGTAAATAGAAGAAGAACATTTCTGTACGTGTTTGTCATGTTAGTTATTGGGCGATATTGAACTGCTCGATTCGGTCATATCCTGTTAGCTATGAGGTATTGTTTCATAAGCGATAGTATACTCAGTAGACAAGGCCGGTCCATTATGAAATGTTTGACCTACTACAAACGTTGTATTATGTTTGCTAGCCGTTCGAAGTTGAACTGAGTCTAAAGCAGTTTGCTTATAATTCCTAAGCCGACAATATTCGGTTAGTGAGGCCCAGGCCGTGCTTCATTTTCACATCATTCCTGCCCTTTCATTTCTTTTGCCAATTCCTTCTATTTCTACTTAAATTTTTAAAATTTGATTTTTGGTGCACCGATACAGATAGGTCTTACCGTGTCGATGGGTGAGGAAAGTCCCTCATTATGGTCTCCCTGAACCTCATATCAACATATCTAGGATAAATTGAAACGGCTGTTTATGGACGGGAAGATGGTAGCAAGTATCTGAGAATATGCAGCTTCTCAACAGTGTATGTTAATGTTCTTTGCTTTGTTGTTTTGCTTGATAAATTACGGTGTACCGCAGGGATTGTATTCTCACCGAAGCTAGGGGACCCGTATTTGGTGTTACCGCGACATTTGAATCGTGTTGGATATGCCATAAAGGGGAACGCTTCACACACAAGTACATCACGATGGAGTAATCTCCCAGGAATTAATCCCATTGTGTAGGCCGCATATGGTAGGATTAGAACGTGTCTTGGCAATCAAGTGCCACTGTCAAGCCGGCTAAACACATGCTATATTTGGTGCAAGCTGCTTATAAAATAAAGCACTAAGTTAACAGTCCTTATTCACTAAAATGTATAGTTTAAAGTGAACATCTGCATATTATATATTTGTCTTTATTGATATTGTTATGGGATCATACAAAATATAGATGTTATGTGAAACCGTAGTTTACTGAAACGGAACTCACTTTATCTCCTTTCGAATACTTTAATTCCCTTCCACGGCATATTCTACGTTGTAAACATTCGGTGAGAGACGGTAAGTATACAGCTGGGCTCCTAAGATTCCTATCACTATTGAGATGGCGAAAAATGATATTATGCTACAATCTTCACACGTCAATTTTTTTCAGTAAAGGAGTTGTACTCCAATAATTGTTGGGGTAATTCGCAGTTCTACTTTCTATTCTAATGAAACAGCATAACATTCTATCATTTGCATTTAGAGAAGTTATTACATATGAGTAATAGAGCCAATCTTTGCTTTTAATATGCTAGTTAAATGCTACAAATTAGATTTCTCAATGTCTCTATCAGAGTTAAAAATTTGCCTAAAAAGGAGTCTCAGCAAATGTAAATAAAATGTACTTTACAAAAGCAACATAGCTTAAAAAGAAAATAGGATTCACTACTCAAATTCATTCAGAGCCATCACAATGAATTTCAACTTTATGTAATCAGTGGTACATCATTTAATTTAAGTAATATTAATTAAGCACCTTATCTGTCTTAAAGCTTCCGTGCCTCAACATTCATAGATACTACTACATATACAGGGTCTCTTATATAAACCTAGACCGAACGCACGGTATATATATTCTGCGCTACGGCAGCTGCAGGGTGGGAGGCGCGCGCATAGTTCTTGACCTTGCAAGCAGCCTCCATGTGTTCGACCTGACAAGCATCAGTCGCCTGTCTGAATCTCAGCTGTAGACGAGGTGAGACAGTCACCATTCCAACACCGTATTTTCGTATGTAAAAGTTCTTCTTTCATCCTAATGGTCGTTTGAACAGTCTGTAGTAGTCCCGTTCTTATTTCGAAGGAACCTGGTAGTTCATCCATGAATTCAACTTCCGAAAACGTATTATAATATTATTATTATTATTACTACTGCGGAAACTTACACCAATCCTAAGGATTCCTTTTGACGTAATTTATTGCATGTTTGTAATGGGCTTCACGATGTCGAGGTGTAATAGACGGAACTCACCTTGGTGATTGGAAATGCAGGTTGACGTCATGTAAATCGTTTATAACAGTTTGATTGGTCACACCACGCACTCTACCCACCACAAACGCCAAATTGATTGAGTTCTACTGCATTCAGCTCGGTGCTGGTCTCAGCAAACAGTCTTTGATAGCAGGTGTAGAACGTAGGTGGCCTGTGTGGTCTATGCATGAACGATTCCATGTTAAAATCACGTCACTTTAATTTACTAGCGACGTCGAGCAACTTCTGTTGTTTAGTTTATTCCGAAAATAACGGATCCTGTCTTCCAGATAAGATAACAATGGAGGTCCAGAACAATGCAATCTTATTTAGACTGATGCTATCACGGCTCATATTTGTAGATATGGCACTGAGCTTTTGGTGTTTCGTCGCGTCAAAAAGTAAGGTGGAATTCTTTACGTTTCAAAGAGAGCTTTGCTCCGGGTCTTCAGGAGACGACTTCACTAGGTTGACCAGAGTGCAAATCCCCACTCCTCCTTCCCTATATTTGTCTTACACGTTCAGCCTGTCTCCGCCTTCTGTACCTTCCCCGCTGATTCTTCCCTCACTGCGAAATATTTATGTGCGGTGAGCGGAGGCACTCTCTTGTATGGGACAATGTTACTGGTGTTAAAAAGCTCTTCTTTCAATTTGGTTTGAGCAGAAAATTTATCTTCTCTAGCTCTCCTTGTCCTTCTTTCTTTGCAAGTATACCAGTAATGTCTGAAACAAGGGTGCTGGCAGCAGTTCTGAGAGCTAGCTGCTCCTCGATGCAGCAAAGAAAAATCTTCCTTCGACAATTCTCGTAGAATTCGAGCAAAGCCTTTGTATTGAAAAATATATCTTTTTGATGATCACCTAATTATTGTCCCACCGTTTAAGCATTTGGCTTTATTGTCATGACTGAGAGAAAATACGAAAGTTTCCAATTCGATTGAAATGGATGTTCGGAAGTTTTTGCTTTCTTCGCAACAGGTTGCTCCATTATTATGTTGCTGTCTTGTGCTTATCTATTTCACTGATAAACAAGCGGTCTATCACCAAACACTTCGTCGCTCTCAGCACACTACACCATCCGAGAAGCCGAGTTGAGCCGAGTCGGACCGATGCACAGTGCATGGAGCTTCTGCGCCTCGGTTTGCGCGCGTGGCATTTTGGGCGTTTGAGAGGCCCTGGTCTATAGTAAGTGATGCTCTCGTTCGTCACCAGATGGCTCATTGTGCGCTAGCCTTCCGATCTTAGATGATGACCTTGCTGTTTACTTCGCAATGCGCATCAACAGGAACATCGTAATTGGAGTTAAGATTGCGCCGTCACCTCCCACTATTTAGGAAAGCTAGCGCACAGTGAGTCATCTAGTGTCGAATGAGAGTACCATTTACTATAGACCAACGTTAAAGCATTCCTAAATTCAAACCTTCATTATTAGAGAAGTCTTCCTCGTGAACAGTCGAGATTTTCTTTTGAAGATGTGGAGCAAAGTTCTCTGCGAAACGTAAAGAATTTCACCTTCTTTCCTTGACACGGCAAAAGCCCAAAGCTTATATCATATCTACAATGCAATACTTTCTTAAAAGATTTGTAAATTATTATTTACTATACGGAGAGTAAAACCTAAACATTTCTGATAATAATCCTTCTTTTGTATATAGCCTATTTTTAGGAGGTGCTCGACGTCGCATCCCGCGGTGTAGGGGTAGCGTGCCCGCCTCTTACCCGGAGGCCCCGGTTCGATTTCCGGTCAGGTCAGGAATTTTTACCTGCGTCTGGGGACGGTTCGATGTTCATTCATCCTACGTGATTACAATTGAGGAGCTATCTGACGATGAGATGACGGCACCGGTCTAGAATGCCAAGAATAACGGTCGAGGAAAACCGTCGTGCTGACCACACGAAACCTCGTAATCTGCAGGCCATCGGGCTGAGCAGAGGTCGCTTGATCGGCCATGCCCTTTCGGGGCTTTTGTGCCATGGGGTTTGGTTTTTGCTTGACGTCGCACCGACGCAGGTAAGTCTTATGGTGACGATGGGACAGGGAAAGGCTAGGAGTGGCCTTAATTTAGGTACAGCCCCAGCATTTGGCTGGTGTTAAAATGGGAAAACACGGAAAACCATCTTCAGAGTTGCCGACAGTAGGGTTCGAACCCACTATCTCCCGAATACTGGATACTGACCGCGTTTAAGTGACTGCAGCTGTGAGCTCGGTTATATATATCCTTCTTTATTACGACGTCTTTCATTTTACCCCTGATAAGTATTGGGAGAGGATGTTTGCCTGGTTGTAATTCTCTGGAAATCTACAATCACCACATCTAATCAACATATGGTCAAACTCCGACATTTTCCTTCTCGTTACGGACTTTCAATGCCCTGTTCAGAACTAGACTCTAATAATTCCTTACTGGTGCTGTCGTTTGCTGTTATCTGGGTTTAAATATATGTGACGTTGTTCAGTAGATCATCTGAAAATGTGCTTTCGATTTCAGTTTAACAGTCTGTCTTTCTTTAAGTGAGCGTCCATTCAGCGTGAAGTCGGCTAATGAGTATCCACAATATTTTAAACAATAGAAGATACGAGGCCAATAAAATAGATCGTGTGGAATAACAAGAACATTACAGAAGAAATGACTGTCAAGTTCAAACAACCAGAAGGCATGCTTGATGTGCCAGCATTGCGATAGAGCTTATAGTTGCAGAATTTGTTTTTCAGTCATGTAACACAGATTTACAGGGGTGGATATTTGACATAATGTTTACTGTTTCCAGTGCAATTTTTCATGCTGATTTCAAATGTGAAAACCCTTTTGCTCTATAACGTCAGATTTTGAAGATGCTGACAAAGTTTTATGTTTCATGGAAGAGTGTTTATCGAGAATTGTTTTCATGGCTTTTCGTTATTTTTTGTCCAAAGCCGAATCATTTTATTTGCTTTTTCCTTACTGTCAGTGACAGCAGACATTATGTGGTCCATAGGTCGCATAAATTCACCAGGTCTGTTTTGTTACGTGTACGGCTATATAACAAACAAATCCATTATGTGCAATGTGGTGCATTTGCGTTAATCTTAGCTAAAGTCATGTTCATTAGTACTCCATGTAGCAAGAAGTGCTCTAGTGAATCTTTTACCTGCCAGTTAGTTTACTTGATACAATGTTAAACATATGTAAATGGTTGATGTTGTACATCACAAAACATTGGACGATAGAGAAAAATGGGTTGCATATTTTGAATCAACAAGTTTCAGTTGACTTAGAACGCGTGTTACATACCAAGATATCCAGAGAAATTCATTTTTTGTTGATCAGTGCAATTGCTGTCCTTGATGGACTCATGAGGCAGTCTTTATAGCCAGTGACTGAATAGCAATGATGATGGTGGCCGTAATTTGAATCTCCCTTCAATCCACGTGAGAGTTTTCCAGTGGGTTGGATTTCATGTAAAAATGTGGGTTACTACAAGTGTTTGCAAGTATCCGAAAATGCTACACAAGACCTCTGGTAAAGAGAAGTGTTTTTTTTTCGACGGTATTAGAGGATGAAATTCTTGTGATAAAGAGCTTTTTGCGGATCATTCGGGGCAATCACTAGGCTCTTCAGTGGCGGGTCGAGTACCTTACAGTGACTGTGCATCGTGCAGATGGCATCCTTCGTCTTTCATGCAGAGTCAGTATCATTCTTGAAATTACAGGTATCACCTGTATCCTTTTTGAAGGATGGACCTTTCTCCTGTTCCACTTCTGGATGGCACTTATAGGGTATGAGTGCCTAGTTAATAATAGTAATAATTGTATTTACGCCCCACTAGCTACTTTTATCATTTATTCGGAGACGATGAGGGGTTAGAATTTTGTCTCGCAAGAATAGTTTACAAACCAGAAAATCTACAGACACGAGGCTAGCGTATGTGAAAACCTTCAAACACCATCGAACTGAGCGGGGATCGAACCTGCCAACTTGAGCTCAGAAGGCCATTGTTGTACCGGCTGAGCTACTTATACCGTCTTGATTACCTCTTTGTATTTAACCAAAAACCGATAAACTCTGCCACCGACAGCACGCCACCTCCACTACCACCAAATTTTGACATAAATGTCTTATGGCAAGGACTCATCTCAAAATGTGCGCTACGAAACTAACGACACAAAATATGTGACGGGAACAACTGTGCAGGCTATGTCTTATGGCTGGTGGTCACCCGCAATTAGCAACCATTGATCATTTAATTCCCGCAAAGTGAAACGTGGTTTCATTTCCTTTTACCCTAACTTTATACGTCCAAGGATTCGAATTTGACTTTTTTTATTAGTGTCATAAGGAGGTGGTTATTCCTTAAAACAATTATCATCACCATTGCATAATGCTCTCTGACAGAAACCTGACTAATAGCGCTTAGGGCAATTAAAAAGTTATAATTTTTCCAACCATCTCCAACAATTCCTTCTAAAATTTATCAGTTTGCTCTAAAATTGCCAGCATTGGCAGTAGATTACAAAACCATAGCTATGACCTTCATTGTTTCTCCATACTGGTTCCAGTCTCCTTTTATTCGTCTTTTCTTATGTCCAACTTTCATGAGTCAATTCTTGTTCCCTTTTGTGCCTGACATTTTGTACCAAGTTGCATTTTACCGTTCCTGCAAGAATCCGTTGACCTCTGCGAAATTTGAATCAGCGATTTGAGATATTGAGTCCAATATTCTACCGCAGTTCCAAAGACAACTATTTTACTTAAATATTTTGTCATAACGAACAACAATGTTATTGTATTTACGTCCCGCTGACTACCTTTGACGGTTTTTGGAGAAACCGAGGTGCCGGAATTTTGTACCGCAGAAGTTCTTTTACGTGCCAGTAACTACTGGCACGAGGCTGACGTATTTGAACACCTTCAAATACGGCCATGCTGGCCCCGCACTATAGGAGTAGCGTGCCTTCCTCTTTCCCGGAGGTCCTGTATTCGATTTTTGGCAAGGTCAGGGATTTTTACCTGGTACTGAGGGCTGGTTCAAGGTCCATTCAGCCTACGTGATTACAATTGAGATGCTACCTTACGGTGAGATAGTGGCCACAGTCTAGGAATCCAAAAATAATTGCGAAGAGGATTCGTCGTGCTGACCATACGACACCTTATAATCTGCAGGTCTTCGGGCTGAGCAGCGGTCACTCGGTAGGTCATAGCCCTTCGCGACTGTTGCGCAATGGGGTTTGGTTTAAATACTACCGGACAGAGCCAGATAGAACCTGCCAAGAAGACCAGCACCTCAAACGTCTGAGCCACTCACCCCCACGGTATGTTAATGAAAGCCAAAAGGGCACGAGTCCGGCGGATGACAATACTGGTGAAGGAGCGACGACGTTGGTCGGCCTGCAGTGAAGAAAACGATAGAACAGGCGGGTTGGTGAGGGTCGCAGAAAGGAAGCTTCTAGAGGAAAATGGAAGTTGATTAAAATTGAAGAATGGACTGTGAGTGATCTGGAAGTGGAAACAACATGAATCTTCTGCGGACCTATGTAAAGTGTGAACCCAGCGAGACTGAGTCAGCCTTGAGTGAGTTCTACCAGGCTTGCTAGTTATGAACTGTTGTAGAGCAACACTGCGCTGTTAGAAGTCGTGTGGAGGACAGGATTTTCACACACCGGTATGCTGTGTGTTCTCTCACGATAGCGATTAAAAACTGTGTCGAGTAGAAAACTCAGAATTGATTGAACTTGTAATTAACTGTAAATAGTAGTTCAATAAATTTAGTGGATATTAAAACGCGCTACCTCTTTGTGAGGTAAAAATAAACTAGTGTCCTCGTGCAGAAGATGTGCACCTCTTTTCAATCAGATGCCCAATGGAGGTGAGCTGCGCACACCACAACAGCCTTGCTGCCACTCTTAAATCCCCGGCACTACCGCGAATCAAACCCGGGTCTTCAAGAATGGCAGCTAAGGTGGTGGACTTTCTGTGGTGATTTAAGTATTATGGACCGTGGTATCCCACCACAATATTGAGAAGTATTGAGGATAAATTACAGTAGATGATACGAATACATTTCATACATTCTTAGTTCTGACTATTAATTTCCTCACTTTGGATTTAGTATCATTTGACACTAAACTCTCTGTTGACAAGGGAAGTGGGTTTAAATTCCACTAACAGCCATACTACAAAAGGAATTGTACAATTTCCCCGTTAAACATCATGTGAATCTGAGATAAGGATCGAAGTATAATTTATTTTGAATTCTAGTAGGAAATAGACATTAGAGCACAGGCATATCGCCCACATAGGTTATCAGAAAGAATATACATACAGTACTAGTACTAGGATGTTGCAGCCAGCGAATATGAAAGAGAAACAGATTTTTAAAAATCTTCTACAAGTGTCTTACCACATTCCTAAACTCCGTATAGCAAGCCGTGTAATATTTAACTAGATTTAATTTTGCTTATTGTCGTTACATTACACTTGTGTCCACGATAAATTCTGTTGACGTGTCGCAGATAAGGTTACATATGTAAGACCTTAATCTCCCAAGGTCTTTAATCATCCCCTGATGTCGGTAACTTTATTGTGTGAAAATCTCTCCCGCAGGTAAGATGAGAGTGAATTCATTTACGTGGGTCAAGGTTGTCTTGTCTTTCGTAGTGTAGGTCAGCGGATTAACTTTCTTAAATCCCTCTTGGTAGGTAAGCAGAGTCTGCGGCAACCAGTAGAGGGACCAAGATATTAAATCACCTACTGAGCTACCTCATCTTAAGTTTGTTTCTCTTTAGTTTCGACACCATGTTTCTCTGTTCTTTTACTTTATGTCGTTAATCTAGAAATACTAAAAATAATCAATGACTTTTAACACGCAGATGAAGTATATTATAATTTTAAGAGGAAACGTGAGAGAGTCCCCGAACCTCCATATTTACTTCGCATTCCATTTGTGGTAATGGTATATGCAACGGCGAACAATGGTAAAGACTATGCACTTCATTGCATTGTGCATTATAGGCCTACACAATTTTCAGGGCTGGTTTCACCGACACATGCTATCCTGATTCATATCATATTTGTTATACTGTACCGTTTTAGCCACTCGCTGATTTCAACACAAATATAATCATACTCTTCACATTTTAAACATTGACTACGAATAAAGTAGCTATATTCGCGGAAATCTGCTTCATCAGCCTCTAGTACCAAATTATAAATGAAAACGAAAATTCACAGCTTGTTTCCAGTCACTCGACAGGTTTAGGAATGTAATGTATGAAGCCCCTATCTAGCGGCGAGGACAGGAATTGTGCCGGCTGCCAAAGCCTGCCGCACTCCTCTGGGGCAATGATGAATGACTTAAAGTTGAAATGAAATTATATTGGAGAGTGTTGCTGGAATGAATGATGATAGGAAAAACAGGAGTACCTAAAAATACCTGTCCCGCCTCCGTTTAGTCCAGCACTAATCTCAGATGGAGTGACCGGGATATGAATCACAGATCCCAGCGGTGAGAAACGGCACTCCGCAGCCTGAGTCACGGAGGCTCTAGTAACAAAAATATGAGTTACCTTTCAAAATAAGCAAATGAAAGATTGGATAATTACCCCCTTCCCCAACACATTAATATATTTCTTACTCTTCAGCATGACTAACCCTACGTGTGTGGGATCACTGATTCCGATATTCGTCCTCCACATTGCTCTATCCTGAACTATTTCCTCCAGGAGGCCCCACTGTTTCATGCTATCTTGAGTGCTGTCCATCCAGCGCCTCATGGGTCCTCCTTTACTCCTATCCCCTGATGGAAGCGTTTCAATCATCTTATTCGCCACACAATCTCCTTCTCTTATCGTGTCCATACCATCTTAGTCACACTTCCCTGACTTTCTCATAACCTTGCACCACGTTAAACCTTCTCCTAATAACTTCATTTCTAACTTTGTCCTACCTTTTATGTCCACTTTTAAACACAAATATATAGCTAGAATAAACACATTGGAAATAAGCCAAAACGATCTACTACCAGTTATAGTAATCACATAGACAACGGCGAGCAATGTTAAAGGCAACAACACACTTCATTATTCTGTGGAAAACACACAATTTCCAGGGGTTGTTCCACCAACACGGGGTATCCTGATTGAGATCACCTTTGTTGGACTGCACATTTTTAGACATTCACTGATTAAAACACAAGTGTAATCATAGTCTACTTTTCAAATTAAGAGATGACTGGTGGGGAATAAACATCAGGGGCATGTGTGTCGACCACGTAGCACTTAGCTGGTTTTGGTCTTGCTTCCTCTTATGTGTGTCAGAAATCGTCACTTTCATCTTCCCTATCCGTTCTGAGCTCTTTTAATCTTCTTACACTCACGCTAGGTTTGCAAGACCTGAGGTCTCTTTAATTTTCATACTATTCCAATTTCTTCCCTCTCCTTTCCTTTCTTCATACCTTTATGTTTCCTTCCCTTTCTTTCCCTTTACCAATAACTTACCTTTATTCTTCGAACGAAACCTTATCATTCCTGTCCATTAAGATAGGATTATTGCCCAGTTTTACTTACTCTTATAAGAGTAATCACTACCACCCCAGTTGCACACTTTTAAGTTTCCTATTCGACCGGACTGGGAGAAGCCGAGGTACCGAAATTTTGTCGCTCGTGAATTATTTTGCGACGATATTAGCCGTTCGAGTTGTAGGAAGTTTCTTTTATTTTTCAGTTTCACACGCTTCGCGATATTTTCTTTTCTCGATCCTGGCTCATTCCGGTGGTATTTGAAGGTGCTCAAATATCATACGTCAGCCTTGTGTCGGTAGATTTACTGGCACATAAAACTGCGAGATAAAATTTCGGCACCTCGGCGTCTCCAAAAATCTTCAAAAGTAGTTAGTGGAACATTAAGAACAATATTTTCCTTCCTTTTGTCGATACCTTTCTACTACAAATGGCCGCAACTCCTTCTCTTCTGACGAGATCTAGGAAGGAATGGTTGTTGCCAGACACGCGATCCAGGGATAGCGAATCTACCTGTTATCCAAACGCCCCACGTTCGATTCCCGACCAGGTCATGGATTTTTACCTGGAACTCAGGGCAGGTTCGAGGTGTATTCAGTCTATATGATTACAATTGGAGAGTTATCTGGCGGTGAGTAAGCGGTCTCGGTGTAGAAAGCTAAGATTAATGTGCGTCGCAGTAACCACACGTCACCTCGTAAACTCCAGATCTTTGGGCTCAGCAGCTGCCGCTTAGAAATCCGGGGCCGTGGGCTGTAATGCCATGGGGATTTGGGGGTTTAGATGGTTACTTAGATATATTCACCCCCGCCTCCATCCCCAGAGCAATAATTACCACAGCCATCAGTTGAAACATAATGCGTGAAGGAAAAGTATTTGATATATTCTTATTCTGGAATAATGCGGAACCTGTAGTGGAGCTAACCAGTCCACCCCACCAAGTGCCGAAGTTACGGACAGTGGTAGCGTTTACCTTCCCCCTTTCAGGGCCTTCATGGCCTGTAATGAGATGACTGTGTTTTGCTGTAACTTCATAAATGTTGGGGGTGTTTCTTGAGTATCCAAGCAACCTCCGGCTGATGTCCAGACAGACAGACAGACAGACAGACAGACAGACAGACAGACAGACAGACAGACAGACAGACAGACAGACAGACAGACAGACAGACAGACAGACAGACAGATCTTACCAAGGGTGATGGTAAAATGGCTACTTAGGCACGGTGTATGCATAACTGAGAATGAGGGCGCACACAACAACTCTTTATATAACACGAATAGCACTCAATTGAATAGTCCCTTCATGCTAAGTGACAAGACTGTCAGAAGGAATCCCACGGCATAAAGCTATGTTATGATAGTTATCATGATAATGGAATGTGAACCCACTCTATTTCCTTTCGTTCACGTTACTTTTAACACACTGTTTATGACATAGGAATTAGTTCGTTCGTAATCTGTTTTACCTCCAGGGTCGGTTTTTCCGTCGGATTCAGCGAGGGACCCTACCTCTACCACCTCAAGGGCAGTGTCCTGCAGCTTCAGACTCTGGGTCTGGGGATACAACCGGGGAGGATGACCAGTACCTCGCCCAGGCGGCCTCACCTGCTATGCTGAACAGGGGCCTTGTGGGGGGATGGGAAGTTTGGAAAGGATAGACAAGGAAGAGGGAAGGAAGCGGCCGTGGCCTTAAGTTAGGTACCATCCCGGCATTTGCCTGGAGGAGAAGTGAGAAACCACGGAAAACCACTTCCAGGATGGCTGATGAGGGAATCGAAACCCCCTCTACTCAGTTGACCTCCCGCGGCTGAGTGGACCCCGTTCCAACCCTCATACCACTTTTCAAATTTTGTGGCAGAGCCGGGAATCGAACCCGGGCCTCCGGGGCTGGCAGCTAATCACACTAACCACTACACGACAGAGGCGGACGACATAGGAATTACTTTTATTAATTACATCCTTTGAGAAATACTAGGCTAAACATTATGGACATAATTACTAAATTCCTTTAGGCCTATATGGAAATAACATATACAAAGAAATTTGACTGCTTGTTTTTTAGACCAAGCAGCTGCGATATTATATTCGGTAGGTCGTGCGTTCGAACTCCAACTACAGTTTTGGCAGCCCTGAAGATATTTTTCCATGGCTTTCCATTTTCACATCAGGAAAATGCTTTGTTGCACCTTCATTATGACCTCGTTTGGTTCCTTCGCAGTCTATCTCCCTCCCCCCCCCCCCAACCTATTCCATCGTCACCATAAGACCTGTCTGCGTCGGAGTGACGAAAAAAAATAGCAAAAAGAAAAATCCGAACATGAAGAAGAGGATGGAAAATCAATATGGTTTTCGTAATAAAATTGGTGTTCATTGACGAGGCATCTTCCACCGTAGTGCTAAAGTTAACAGCCACAGTGCGAGGATATAAAGCCCACAGGAGCCGATGGACTGCCTGGAACATCCACGGCATTTACCAAATCTGAACATCTTTGTGCTGAAAGTGTACTGAATATTTTTTTATTTTATTCATGAGGATATCGGAGAAAATTACATGGTTCAAAATATAGGCCACTCCCACATTACCACTGTGAGATCACTTCTGCCTGGATTAGACGTCATTAAAATAAAACTGCACATCACAATCTCCTATTGCCACTGGATTTTTCTCATTAGGATTAACATTAAGGTGAAGTGTGTGAGCTTGCATCTGAGAGATAGTGGGTTCTAACCCCACTGTCGGCAACCCTGATGATGGTTTTCTGTGGGTCTATTGTATCAGACATCCCTTGGTCAACTCTTGTCCTTTCCCGACCCCGACAGTATTATTCATTTTTCGAAGTGTCGGATACCTTCAACTTTTCCTCTCTGATTAGTGTTAGGATGGTTACTTAGTTGTACTTCCTCCTAAAACAATACTCACCACCACCACATTTTAAATTTTCACACCAGGCAAATGCTGGGGTTGTACCTTAATTAAGGCCACGGCCGCTTCCTTCCCTCCCCCTAGGCCTTTCCTAACCTATCGTCGCCATAAGACCTATCTGCGTCGGTGCGATGTAAAGCCAATTGTAAAAAAAAAATGAATACGATGAAGCGTACATCCCTACCGAAGGCGTGCTTAAACTGCTTTAGAATAGGTTTGGCTTCTTATGGTCAGCACAATGCGATAGTTGTACTCGAGCAAATATTTCATAGCTGACTGATCTTGCCCCTGTTTTTATTTTCGTTTACACACCGTGTAGCTAACAGAATACATCAAGATGCAACGGTTCAATATCGCGTAATCAATATGGACAATTGTGGGGTCTAATAGCAAACCCGGCAATCTCCACTTTTGTATGTTTTGAGATATAAATATTTAAAAAGTTCAGGTATGATGTAAGCTCATTTTCATCAAATAATATGTACCAGTACCCGGAAATATATTTTAGACCTTAGGAGATACGTATTGCTCAATGATCTGGAAATTAGCAAATAAAATTTGTACAAAAGGACGAGAATTGTGTTAGATCTAGGATACAAACTAACGGAAGAAATATTAATTAATCAAGGTGTACGTCAGGGATGCAAGCTCTCTCCAACACTATTCATTATATATATATAGATGAAGTAATCAGAAATTGGAAACGAATTGTGCACTCTGGAATAAAATTGAACACATACACATACATAAATACTATGCTCTTTGCAGATGATCAATATATCCTGCAGGATGATGAAGATAAACTCCAGAAATCAATACATCAGTTAAACACCATTTATAAAAGTTATAATCTTCGGCTATCCAGAACAAAAACCAAAGTTATGGCGTGGCAAGGGAAGTATCCTATCAGAGCGAAGATAGTAATCGACAATCAACCAGTAGAACAAGTCTCAAATTTTAAGTACCTTGGTTGTGAAATATCTTTTAATGATGGTGACGAGGTGAAGAAGAAGTTTCATCGATTTCAATATATGTGTGGGACAATTCGCCGAACACTGAGAGGAAAAGTAAGAGAAGATACTCAACTTAAATTCTATAAGAGTATGGCTGTACCAACTTTGCTATATGGAAGTGAGACATGGGTAGATAAAATAAGCTATAGGAATAAAATACAATCATCTGAAATGAGATTCCTAAGATCAGTGAAAGGATACTCCCTAAAAGATAAAATACGAAATGAAGAGATAAGACAAAAATTAAATATATTCTCAATGAATGAAAGAATATTCCAAAACAGGATAAATTGGAAAAACCACGTTCTGAGGATTTATAACTACAGAATCCCAAAACTTGCCCTGGAATACCATCCTACAGGAAGAAGAGATATTGGTCGTCCTATGAAGAGATGGAATGAAATCTGAGGTCGGAACAGGCTATTAGCCTAATCCATGAAGAGGAAGTAAGTAAGTAATTAAGTAATTTGGAGATTGCCGGGTATGCTGATATCAATCAATATTCTAAACGCTAATGCCTTGTCGATGCAACCATACATTTCTCTCATTGGCTGTTAGTTTCTTCTTGATGTCGTCCAAATACTTCATCCTTGGTCTTCCTCTCCCTTTCTTGTGTGTTGTGTTTGAGTCATCAGTCCATAGACTGGTTTGATGCACCGCTCCAAGACACCCTATCCTGTGCTAACCTTTTCATTTCTACGTAACTATTGCATCCTACATCTGCTCTAATCTGCTTGTCATATTCATACCTTGGTCTACCCCTACCGTTCTTACCACCTACACTTGCTTCAAAAACCAACTGAACAAGTCCTGGGTGTTTTAAGATGTGTCCTATCATTCTCTTCTTCTCGTCAAATGTAGCCAAATCGATCTCCTCTCACCAATTCGATTCAGTATCTCTTCATTCGTGATTCGATCTATCCATCTCACCTTCAGAATTCTTCTGTAACACCACATTTCAAAAGCTTCTATTCTCTTTCTTTCTGAGCTAGTTATCGTCCATGTTTCACTTCCATACAATGCCATGCTCCACACGAAAGTCTTCAAAAACATCTTTCTGATTCCGATATCAATGTTTGAAGTGAGCAAATTTCTTTTCTTAAGAAAGCTCTTCCTTGCTTGTGCTAGTCTGCATTTCTTTCCCACCACTTTTCCTTCAAGAATGTTAGTGATGAAAGTATTGTGTCTGATGACATGTGCAATAAATTTTAATATGATGGAAATGTTCATGTTTGCTGTTATAAATAAAACATATAAAGTGTTCATCGTCATGCATTAGTTAAGTAATATATTACTTTAATATATTTTTGCACACTTCTGTAACTTAAATCTTTCCTCTCACACTCTTTAGTGATTTAGTTCTTCAATATGGCCTCGACAGCCTCGTTAATTCTTAACGGAATTTAATTTATGAAGTCTGTTGAAGATCGCACTATCACAGCTTTCCACCAAGAGCAGTTGTGACCGAGAGTTACGCCCTGGAACGCAACGACGTTTGGCTGGCGCTCGGTCTATACCCAAACAGTCCGGTATTCCGGTGAATGTGTGTGAAAGAGGCGGATGCATGCTGTCAGCCTTCGTATTCAAATTATGGTGATACAGATCCAGTGATATTATATAATTTATAATAGTAATGTTTTGCAAACGAGCACATGTATTTACTCTTTTCAATAAAACAGAACACACTGGCCTCAGATGGAGTGTGTATCAGTTTAGTTACGTTTGGTCTGAACATTGTGTTCTAGGTTTGGAACGAAGTTTTGCGATGCAGTCAACAGCATGGAATCGGCAAGGGTTTAGAATCTGTGGCCGGGATTTTTTCACTTACAGAATAGAAAAGAACCGCTTGCACATGAGGATTACAACATTACAAGAACTTTGGCAGCGTACCGTATACAATCCTACTACTACTACTACTACTACTACTACTACTACTACTACTACTACTAAACTCCCACCGAGCTCGATAGCTGCAGTCGCTTAAGTGCGGCCAGTATCCAGTATTCGGGAGATAATAGGTTCGAACCCCACTGTCGACAGCCCTGAAAACGGTTTTCCGTGGTTTCCCATTTTCAGACCAGGCAAATGCTGGGGCTGTACCTTAATTAAGGCCACGGTCGCTTCCTTCCCACTCCTAACCCTTCCCTGTCCCATCGTCGCCATAAGACCTATCTGTGTCGGTGCGACGTAAAGCAACTAGCAAAAAAAAAACCTACTAAACTCCCAGGCCAGAGAGTGCGGCCATGGCTTGTACTAGGTATTGCCCCGAAATTCGCCGTAGCGCAAGAGAACGTAAAACCGTTCTGAGGATACCCGACGGTGGGGCCCAGCCCCTCTCCGTTTCCCGAATACAGAGGCGTAGAGTCACGGGAGAGCCGTGGTCACCCCTTCTCTGCTCGGTTGACCCAGTGGGGTACTTTGCCAATTTAGGCGGATAAATTTATTTTTATGGTTGAACAGAAATTAGACGTTCCGTTATGTGTAGTTATTTGAATGTTAAGTAACTGAGGGCATGTTCAGGATGAAAAAGATTGTTTTTTTTTCATATTTTATTATTCATGCCATGGTAAAACAATTTTCATTTATTCCTAAAGTTCAAGAGTCGCAGCACTATTGTATAAGTTACTAGATATGAACAATTTACCTCTTTTTGTCACTCTGTGTGTCATGCCTGCGATATCTGAAGGGTTCTGATGACAACCAAGGTTCCTCATCAAAAGATACATCCTCCTCGTCTTCGTTTGATCATCAGGATCTGCAGTGGTGGGCTCACTTGGAGCAGGTGGAAGTAGCATCTCCAATGTCTCTTTTAAATGCGGTTTTGTCCTCTTTCTAGGTAGTGGCTTTATTCTGTTCAAAAGATAATCGGAACATAGAAGAAGTAAATTAAGCACACCCAGGTGAAGAGTTCCTGACTTGCTTACTTAACTTTTATAAATATATACAACTGCATTTAAATAGAAAAATATGAAAATTAATATTCATCAAATAAAATACACAATCGTCGGACTTTGTACTCACACTTAGATCTTACCTGCTTACTTACACATACTTTATTTGAAGGGCGCCAGCTACAACTCAATGCAGCAATAAGAGAATGAGAATCTTTAATATCTCTAGGGTGTGGGGTAATAAGCTTACTTTTGACAACATACCATATAGGTTCTGGGAAAAGGAGATTGGCGTTCGGTTTCCCCATTAAATTTGAGGTTATCTAGTCCAACCCTTGAAATAAAACGATAAATTAATTTGATAGAGCAAAATATATCTAGTAATAATTTCAATAAAAACAGCAGTCTCAATACTCTGCTACTATCAGTTCACAAATAGCAGAAAGCAGAAGCAATCCCTACAAGATAATAACCCCCACCCCCCTCCGTTGTCACTTCAATTAGTAGCCTTCCCAGCCTTCAATATCCACTATTATTCGAAGTATCAGAAGCAAGAATCACCGAGGCGGTACACATCTAAGATGCTGTAACACCACACTGCCTAATATTGTTTTCCAACTTGCTTCACGTCACACCGACACAAATAGGGCTTATGGCGACGATGGGATAGGAAAAGCCTAGGAGTAGGAAAGAAACGGGCTTGGTCTTAATTAAGGTACAGCCCCAGCATTTGCCTGGTGTGAATATGGGAAACGATGGAAAACCATCATCAGGGCTGCCGACAGTAGGGCTCGAACTCTTTATCTCCCGGATGCAAGCTCACAGCTGTGCACCCCTAACCACACGGCTAACTCGCCCTGTACACCGCTTTCTAAATTACTATCACTTGTGCTTAACAACGTGCACACGCGAAATTAGTAACTACCAGCGATAAGGTAGTCCATGTTGCAGTTACTTAAGCAATATCGGACGTGATCGGTACATGGATGGGTGACAATCCAGGTTCCACCACTTGTCGTAAGCAAAAATTATACTATGTTTATATACGACGCCAGGCAAGTCAACACTGGTGCTGTCCACAGAATCGCCCTCGATTCATATATCCAAAATATTAAATCAATAACTCTACAACTTCAATAAGTTAACCATACTTTATTTGTTCTCTCTTCACACACCCTATTCTTCATTTCTAAAAAGTACAATAAAATATTTCCTTTCTTCCTCTTTTACTATATTAGACAGCTACTCTCATTTACACTTGTGTCTAGCGCCTGACAATGTGAAGCCACTCGGCTGCGCTCGGGTGAGATCTGTCGGCTATACTCGGCCGTGCTCGGGTGAGATCTGTCGACTATACTCGACCGTGCTCGGGTAACATCTGTCGGCTATATTCTATTGGCGCACATTAAGATAGTAATGGAATATCAGTGTCCAAATATTAGGCAATACCCTCGTTACAATTACTAACTAGTATATTTGTTATGGACTTTGCAATATTGAACTTTCCGACAGCAATGGGACACCAGTATTCAAATATTACTACAATATGATAGAAGCTTGAGACATGTTTCGGCATGAGAGCTGTCGACAGAGATGCACTGGGCGTTGAAGTCAAGCTGGCTAAGAAACTACTGTGTATTCTATTCAAGGGAATGCCAACATTTTATAGAATAGTCTCCCGGTTTCGTTATATTTCACTTATTCGCTAACTGGAAAGCAGGTGGCAAAATTTACATTAGATGCCATTGAAGCAGTCAAAGAACATGGTTTTCAAGTTCTTACGAGTTACTTTACTTCGCACCGACACAGATAGGTCTAATGGTGACGATGGGATAAAAAAGGGCTAGAAGTGGGAAGGAAGCGGTCGTGCACTTAATTAAGGTACAGCCCCAACATTTGCTTGGTATAAAAATGGGAAAGCACGGAAAACCACCTTCAGGTCTGCCGACAGTGTGGTTCTAACCACTATCTCCCGAATACAAGCTCACTGCTGCGCGCCCTTAACCGCACGGCCAACTCACTCGGTGGTTTTCAAGTTCTTCGAATAGTAACCGATAATTAACAGGTTAATGTTTCAATGTTTGAAACATTATGTGGGAGACGTGGTACTTATGGAGCATGAAATAACACATCCATCCGATAATGGAAGGTCACTATTTCTTTGTTATGAATCTAGTCATCTTTTGTATCGCTTCTGACAATTGTCTCTGATTTTCTTATTGCAGCTCTGCATTACCTTCCTCGAAATGAATTACTAAACTGCTCCAGTCTCATGAAAGACAAATTCACGAGAGAAATATAATGTGACACTTGTAATGATGGGCTTCCACAGTTCTTTTTAGAAATACTTTTAAAGCCACTTTTAATTAACATTGTTACAAATTATTTACTGAAGTGCGAGCGATTTATAAAATTCAATAGAAACCTCTCAACAGGAAGATTTTAAAACTTCAGTGAAATCTATGAAACATACGCAGCGTTAATGTGGTAACTTTTTATTCATTTACCTACTTTCAAAAACCTTCGCATATTGGAGTTGCATGGTTGATTTAAGAAGGTAGTGTAGAAATTAAGATTTGTAAATACCGGTATCGGTGTGAGCTATGATGGGATTTAAGATTAAAATAATTTCTACGAACTGTGCGCATTTGAAAGTTGAGGAAGTAGGGCAATGTAGGGAGCTTAACTGCAAACGTGGTGGGTGATTGTCGAACAATTAGCTTGTCGACACGGCTGACTTGATGCGTCGCTCTAGGGCGCAGCGAGGGATCCAGTGGGCCGAGTTTCCGACTACCATCAGCTGCTTATTTGCCGGCCATATTGCATTTCATATGTCACGGACCGAACTTAGCCGAGTTACTCCGAGTGGCTGCACATTGTCAGGCGCTAGACATAAGTCTCATTTACTACGATAGAAATAGAAGAAAATTAAATTATTTATAAGACTCTCTCCTCGGTAACTGATGAAGCATTTTATGAATATCGTGCACATTTCGAAATTGCGGGAATTTTTGCACTTGAGTCGGGTGTTTCACTACATATCGCCAGATTAAGTCGGAAATAATGAGTAATCCAAAGAGTGTGAATATTCTAACGACGAAATCGAAGCCAGTCTTCATCCGTTTGAAGTCTTGAAACCTTTTTCAAAAATGAATCTTCTGACAGGCTGGCAAGGCGACTGTGCTGCTGTTACGCGGCCAGATTGCCAACTTTTCCCCTCATCCCAGAAGAGCTTCCCAATTGAGTTCATGGATTGTGACATTTATTAATAAAATAATAATATGAAGGAAAATCAAATAAGAGAAGGCCTACCATGCCTGCAGAAAACTGTATGCCTCAAAGCATTTATCAAAGAATGTAAAACTGAGACGCTATAATTCAGTAATCAGACCATCAGTCCTCTACGCAGCATAATGCCTATCCCTAACTAAAAAGACCCACTGAGAGCCCTGGAAGTGAAAGAACGAAAATCCCTGAGAGGAATAATAGGGCTAAGGATCCTACCAGACGGAAGGCGATGGTACAAACCCAACAATGAGCTCTACCAGCATCAGGAAAACGTCATAGATGCCATCAGAAGAAAATATCTGACTTTCTATGGGCACCTATACAGAATAGATCATAATAGATTATCCCATAAGATCATCAAGGTTGCTAACAAACGCAAAGCTACTGGATTCCCCTGGGCCAAGCAAGTGACAAAGATCTTTCAGAGCTTAATGTTAATCAAGACGCCATTACTGACAGGAATGCATTCCGTTTAATGGTCAAAACTAAACCTTTCCTAACATCCCTTACATCAGCTAGCCACAAAGGAGCCGGGAATTGGTCAGAGGACCGAAGGAAAGAATTCTGCGTGAAAATGAAGGAATACTGGGCCAACAGGAAGGCTCAAGAGGCCGCTAAGAACATAATTCAGTACGCCAAAAGGGGCAGACAGTGACAAAAACACAGCTAGAATACAAGCGCCGGGGTCCACAGATGGCCTAAACTCAAGGAAGAAGAAACTGACTTTTTAAATGGTGGATAACGAATAAACGAACACAATAATGTACAATACAATGCAATACGGCTGATCATGTCACAAGACTGTAATTACTGCTAATACGATTTAAGTGGACACACTGTGCTAAGCCCAAGAGCCATTGTGAGTTTAAAAAACAGAATCTTAAAATTAATATTACCAACAAGCAAGCGTACGAAAGAACAAAGAATCAATGCTATTATGATAAAGTGAATTTTTCCTTAACTGACAAGTTCACCTTTTAACTCTGAAAACATTTGTTAGCAGTCCATTCTACGAAAAACGTAAAATTAAGGAATATCCTCAGTTATGCCTAAATTTGAAGGGCTATAGCGCCCGGAAAAGTTCCAAATTGTGCGTCAAACTAAAGAAAACAAATTTGGAAAATCACTTCCGACCTAAATGCAGTTCCGGAAAAACAGCCTAAAATCGCTTGTACCGAGCTCGATAGCTGCAGTCGCTTAATTGCGGCCAGTATCCAGTATAAGGGAGATAGTGGATTCGAGTCCCATTGTCGGCAGCCTTGAAGATGGGTTTCCGTGGTTTCCCATCCGCTTCCTTCCAACTCCTAGGCCTTTCCTATCCCTTCGTCGCCATAAGACCTATCTGTGTCAGTGCGACGTAAAGCAAATAGCAAAAAAAAAAAAAAAAAATCGGTTGTTTCTTCACTCGTCTCTTTTATTTAAATCCTAGTCAAATTAACTTATTCACATGATTCTTTCTGTAATTTGTTCCTTGGTTCAATACACTAAGGAGATTTTTGATTTTTTTTTTTTTGAAAAATATCTGCACCAAATGTGAGACCTGTGTATAATCTCTATGGTGTGGAAAGTTGTTGTAGAATATTTTATTTGTAAATCTCTTTTAGTAATATTCACTGTAGTGGAATGTTGTGGTAGAATGTTTTATTCGTATTCCATTTAGGTACTTAATAATTAACTACTAGATTATAAATTGTTGTTGTTCTATAATAGCTGGAACAGTCCAGAAAATGTTGTGACGCGGACTTTTAGAACAGAGTGTGTTGGCTCCTGTCGGCTGTGGATTCTAGAAATATATCCTTACAAATTCTGGAAAGTGGAAAGTTCGCGAATAGTGTCTGTATATGTTCGGGAATATTGTATAAACATCGCGACTGGATAAAGAGTTGTGATTGGTGAATCTGGGTAGTGATGGGCAAACTCTTGTGTTCTGATTGGTCAATCGGTATTCGCACCAAGGCCAGTCTTCCCTTTTAAAGTGAGCGAGGCAGTATTTCGTGGTCATTGGTTCTCTCGTCAGTCCTGCCGTTTTGACGCCCTTCGGCGTATCCTCGCTCCCAGGATGGGCTACCTTGGGGTAGGCACGGTTGATTTCAGTCCCGTTTTAATTTACCTTGAATGTCGTTGGTATTATCACATAGGAGTTTGTCCTAGTCGCCACTCTACTGCTCAGATGTTTTAGAAAGCACGTTTACTTTCATTCTAGACTGTATTTGTATATTGTGTGCCTTCTTGCCTTCAGAATCGTATTGTAGAACTTAGATTATACTAAGATGTTTTGGTTAACTTCTTGGCCTAAAAGCAATGCTTTTGTCAAACAACATATAATCTTGTATTTGTAAATTATGTGACTGGATCGTTTGGATAGATGAATTTTGTTCGAAACTTACCTTGTAATGTTCATTTTGAAAATAATATTTTGAAAACAAGAGATCACAGTTGATTTTCTGGAAACCCGCAACCTTCGCATCTCTATGGCCTTTGGTAGGTTCCTCAAGCCCGTTCCAAGTTCCTTGTTTATGGTCGTCAAGTTGCCAACCTGATATTTTGTTTGTGTGCTTTCGGTGCATTTCCTGTGATGTTTATTGGGTGTCTAGGGTTCAAAGTACCGTATAATTTGATTTATTCTCCTCCCTTTTAACTGTGTATCGTGTACCCAGTAAATGCCGGTTTCAAAATGTAGTTACAAGGGCTAAAGTGAAACTCTGCATTGATTCACATTAGCGCTCGTAGTGGTAGAAAAGAGCGAACTGCTAATCTAATCGACCGGATAACGATGATGAAGAATTTTTTTTAATGTTCAGGAAAAATCAATATATTCTCATACTTCATTATATTTTATTTACCTAAAATTCATAGCTCATATCCGTAGGATGTTTTTAACACTTAGTTGCTTGCCTGAAGGGCTAGAACTATGGATTTTGTCTTCTTGACATTGTCCTCCTTAATATAGATATGTTTGCTTCATCATCTTTCCGCACGTTTGATTAAATATTTTATAGGAGTCTATGTTCTCATTTTTACAAGCGTGGCTACAAATTACGATCAGTTGCGCTATTAAAGGAATAAATTTCTATGTTACTCTCGACCCCTTTTCGGACCGTAAGTCCCTGATACGAAGAGAAACGTTCCTCCATATCTCGTGCAGTTTGTGCCCACTGAGATGTGGGATCTCTATGACCACCGTATGAAAAAATTCTAACCCAGGACTCCGAATAATAGGCTACGTACTGGGATCTGATCCCTCTATGTCTGATTAGAGACCTAGGAGTCGATTAGTGTTTTTGTGGTTTTTTTGCACTATCTCGGGATGAGGACACGAGTTTTCTTAATGTACAATTATACTTTGTCTTCAAATTTACGCTTCTGTATTAGTGAACAAGTGATTAAAATTTTCGATAAAATGAATAAAATCGTTATTTTCCCACATTTTAAACAATGTAAATAATAGCCGTTTGGTTTTTGCCACACGGAATTTGACAGATCTTATGGCGACGATCGGATAGAATGTGGCTAGGACCGTGAAGGAATTAACTGTTGACTTCATTTAGGCACGGACTTGTCGTTTTTCTGGTGCGAAAATGGGAAATTACTTGAAATGATCTTCAGGGCTACCAACATTCAGGTTCGGTCCCACGATCTCCCATATTCAACCAATCAAATACAGGCGTGGAATCGCGCAGAAAAATTGTATATTAATGTTAGCGGAGTAAAGTTAAATGTATCTATGATAAAGTCTACCAAGTGTATTAAAATTTACACGTACAAAATAGAGTACACTAGAGTCCCGTTAATCCGAACCCCGTTAATCCGAAAGTCCGGTTAATCCGAACTGAAATACAGTATTAATTTTCTAAAAGAAATCTCCTTATTGAAATGATAGAACATATTATAGAACGAAGAGTTACTTGCATTTTATTAGTGATAATTTATTAGAATAACGTAATAAAACATATTTACACATCATAAATCATCAATCACTGGTTGTTCATCTATACAAAGTCTGTCAGTTTCTTTTGCCGTAGTGGTCGGAACCTACTCGAAGATGCAGTGTTAAACCAGGGCCTCATAAACATCACATCAGTGGGCATAGCAGCGGAGTGTTGCTCGACGTAGCGTACGGCAAGTTCTAAGGCGGCCGCGGCATCTGAATATGACACTAGTTGTTCATTGTGGTCTCCTTCGTCGTCACTCTGTTCCTCACCAACTCTAGATTCTTTCCCCACCATCGCCACAATTTCTTGGTTTGTTTGTAATTGATGACAGTCAGCTTCCATCCACTCGCTAATGTCATTTTCACTGTTGTTTCCTCGTCTACGGGTTCTTAACTCCCCTACTGTAATATTAGACAGTATTTTATTAATGAAACTTCTAAGGAATGGACATTTCAAATTACAGTATGTCAATGGCTTACTTCTAAAACCTCGTATGTCCCAAAGCTCTTTGTACACATTACATTCTTTAA
This sequence comes from Anabrus simplex, assembly GCF_040414725.1. Taxonomy (NCBI): domain Eukaryota; kingdom Metazoa; phylum Arthropoda; class Insecta; order Orthoptera; family Tettigoniidae; genus Anabrus; species Anabrus simplex. The sequence goes on along the minus strand of NC_090267.1, from coordinate 388,180,096 downwards.
TACTGGTCACGCTTCCCAGCCACACATTTATATGCAGTCCATTACGATAATTTTCGTTGTGTTCATTTTCATATGATAACGTATAAAGGAAAATGGATCTTACCATACCGCATTGTAGGGATGTTGTTTGCATGGAGAAATTTTCGCACTCGTACAGTATCATGTATTTAGGGTTCATTTTCCTTTACACGTTATAGCATAGGAAAATGAACACAACGAACATTGTTCTGATGGACTGCATATCTATACGTAGCTGGGAGGCGTGACCAGTCTTACGGATAATAATGGAGAGGAAGATCATTGAGACATACGAGGTTTTAGAAGTAAGCCGTCGATGTACTATAATGAATTGTAGAAACTATTTTCCTCAGACGGTTGAGGCGCTGGCCTTTTGACACCAACTTGGCAGCTTCGATCCTGACTCAGTCCGGTGGTATTTGAATGAGCTCAAATACGTCAGCCTCGTGTATGTAGATTTACTGGCACGTGAAAAAACTCCTGCGGGAGAAAATCCCGCACGTAGGCGTCTCCGGAAACAGTACAAGTAGTTAGCGGGACGTAAAAACAATAACAGTATTATTAGAAAATATTTTCCGGTTAATCCGAAAATTTAGTAATCCGAACAGACTCCGGTCCCAATTAGTTCGTATTAACGAGACTCTACTGTACTCCGTTATTATCCTCATTTGTATATGGATTGTCCTTTATTTTATAAACTAATCATTGATTGTATAGAGATATTCACTGATTAACATACTGTGTTTATTTATTTTAGAAGATGATTTTTTTCAACATTTACTTACATTTTTCTTTCCATTTCAGGTGAGTAAACGCTTGATGTGTGTAGCAGTGCTTTCTGTGCAGAACGTTTAAGAATAATTGGTAAGTACTACCAGTCACGTGCTGAATGTAATGTTAAGTTAACCAATCTACAAAAGGCGGCTGTGTGAAAGTGTCAGCTATATTAACATGATTACGTTTATGTAAAAAAAATGTTGATGAACATTCTCGATAATACAATTCATTTAACAACCCTCTCTATTAAATCCTAAATTTATTGATTTTCGTCAATAAACAATAATTAATTAAAGGAAACAAAATATGAAAAATGTAATTAAAGTTCAAAAGTATTGGGTGTCCCGTAGAGGTAACTGTCTTTAGACAAATGGTAGGGCATATTTTGTGTAACGAAATATATACATTTTAAAAAATCCATAATTTAACACCAGGAATTTAAATTTTGTTTGTAGTTACTGGGAGGTAATTGCAGACAGTTATGCCATCAGATTGCTCAACTCACAGTTTAAGGGGTGGTAAAACCAGGAAAGGACAAGGAGTAATTCCCAGTTTTACGGGAATGAAAGATAAAAGGATCAGCAGTCAACAACATTTATTATATTCTTTCAGAAAAAAACAACAATAAATTATTTGAATAATTTGATCCGTGATTAAATACGAAATTCAAGTGACGTACACCTAGCCTTGAGCCGAACTGACCACGGCCGTGCACATGATAGTGATTATAAATTGAAACTGAGAAAATTCAGAATTATCTGAATATTGCATTAAATGTGAAAGGCTGGCGCAAGCCAAACCAGTATTGAAACTTTACATAGTAGTAAATGAATATTCAAAATCATCAAATGACGAAGCTAAATAGAAAAAACATAGGTTGCTTTAACAATAGATTAAAAAGAACACGAAATTTAATAACTAACTTGAGGCAGACTTGCAACATTAAATTCTCCACCGGGGAGATAAAATTAACAATAATGAAAACATTGAGCTGTCAGATTAATAGTCCAACACTGCAGTGTAAAATACAAATCCTTTTAGGCAAACCAGCTCAGTAGAAAATGTCATCTTCTAAATCAGACGTGCTGACAAACGTAGATTAAAAGTGTCCATAAGAGTAAAGCAGGATGCTAACTCCAGGCTCGCATTAATGAAATTTAATAAAATAGAATTGCTGAACAGGCCAGCTGGTGCGAAGTAGAAGGTACTCGGCTTGACATTCTTCGTCTATACAACAGGGCAAGCCCATGTCAACAGCCGCAGGCAGGGCAAAGTGAATACATGTCGTGAGAAATGCCGCTTCTAAACACGTGGCGAGGCTAACAGGCCGGATGCATAGTCCGCATGGACATTGCAGAGAATTGGCAATTCTAGTGAGCTGCCCGAAGCAAAGTGAGGAACCGAGTCCTCGCGCCGAGTCTTCAAGTCGAGTTCTGGAGCAGAGTCCAGTGCGGAGTCCAATACGGAGTCCAGGTGAACATATTGAGTGACAGTCCATTAGAAGCACTGTAGAATATTCCAGATTCAACAAGAAGTAGTGCTGCAAGACTAACAATAATAATTACTAAAAAGTACGTGAGGAACCTTCTCATAAAATACAAAATAATGAAAAAAGAGAAGTCCAGAAAGAATATTCATAATTTCCACACAATTAATAATATAATAAAGGCAAGGGAAAAGCAGAAATAACCAATGAAAAAATAAAAGACGCGGAAGAACACATTCTCGGTACCAGAAGGAGACAAGTTACCGGTGACGCAAGCAGTCATGTGAAGGTAATGTGACCAATCAACAGGCGACGTAAAAATGACGTAGGTTAGCGAAGCGAAAGGAAGAAATAAGCAAACAGTGTTCGTATGACCTGTAACATGAGTGCACGCCAAGAGGAACTTGTTATAAATCAACGAAAAATAACTAAACGTAACATAATTAAAGGTAAGCGCAACATCATACTTAAATTCAAACAAGTAGAAAAGTGCCGAAAATAGTGAGAATTGCCAATAAATCATACGTTCATGGGCGCATGAAACAAGGGGTGTCCAAACAAACTATTTAAAAATGGCACCTACTTTTAGATTATCTAGCAACTACTAAAATGCATTTATTATAATATTTCCTTCACCGAACTATTCTCATTAGCCTTCTTTTATCACTACACATTCTTTCGAAAATTAAAAATTTCAACAACTGTGTCAGTGGGACCTTCCTCCTCAAGTTCCTTGTTCTCTTCTAGCTTTCTTCCAACCCTGAGGTTACGTCACTCGCTGTCTTTGTTCACTAGTGCTCTGAAACTTACTTCTGCGTATACTTGCTCCATCAGCTTTTGACATGCCTGATGCTGAGTACCTACCAGCCACAATCTGCATTCTTCTTAAAACCTCTATTTAAACATTGTTTCCACAATTAAAGTGTAAAACAGCATAAATGACACCCAGTTTGAGACTGGACAGCCCCAGATATATGTCACTTTTCTACACCTCTTCCATACCGTAGCAATGAATGACTTATTGGTATTTTGAATCAAACCATGAATACATTTTGATAACATTTGTGGATCACAGAGCCTTTCATGCACAGGCTTCATTGCATGTAGGACGTTCAGTAGTGTGTTTATAACTGTCATGTTTATTGCTAGCTTCGTCTCGTTGGTATGAACAGCAACTGTAGGGCACCTGTGATGGGAAGGCCTGTCTTTATTGCCAGATGCAATGTTGCCCAGGCCGGGCTGAGTGGTTCAGATGGTTAAGGCGCTGGCCGTCTGATCCCAACTTGGCAGGTTCGATCCTAGCTCAGTCCGGTGGTATTTAAAGGTGCTCAAATACGCCAGCCTCGTGTCGGTAGATTTACTGGCACGTAAAAGAACTCCCACGGGGCTAAATTCCGGCACCTCGGCGTCTCCGAAAACCGAAAAAGTAGTTGGACGACAAAAGCCAATAACATTAAATTATTGAATTATAATAATAATATAATAATAATAATAATCGTATGGCCTCAGCTACCGTGTGCAGACATTTCAATTTGACGCCATCTGGCTGTCTGCTCGTCAATTTCGACGTTCCGTTTTACTCTAGGCCCCCACTAGATGGCAGACCGAGTAAACCGAAACTCTCTTGGGCGTCTATGGCTGAGATTTAATGAATTTTGTCGGGTAAACACCAAATATGTCACCAGAGATCTTTTACATGCCGACATCGTACGACATGGAGTGTCGAATGGACTTTTTTCCACCCTTCAAAAATCCGACTACCTCTGCCGGGTTTGAACCCGCTATCTTGGGATCCGGAGGCCGACACTCTACCGCTGATCCACAGAGGCAGCTTATTATTAAATTAATGTTGCCATATAGCATCTTCCATACCCTTTATGGATCTGTAGATGGAATCAAAAGCAGTTCCAAAATATTTCTGACACGGAATGTGCTCCTTCCACTTTGAAGCGCAAAATGTCTTGCTTTCATAACCACACAATTCACATACTAAACCAAGAACTACAGCCCATCCATCTTTGATTTTCAAAGTTCATAACCTTCAAGTAAGAGCTTTGAAAGCAACTAGGGCATGCTACGACATTCATTAAATTCAGAAGGCGAGCTGTGTCAATAATTACGTTAAAATCATCACGACTTAAGTCAGAGTCTTCTGAAACACTACCATCACCTGTAGGTCTGATCTTCGATTGTGATGCACGGCTTTGTTCAGTACTTACGACTGTTTTCATCCTTTTCATTTTTACTGCGTTTTGTATACGGGTTACCACGATAACAGGAATGTTTCACGTTTCGACATTTGGAGACCATGACAACAAATTTACACCCGAATGCACACAGGTAAAGAGGCAACCTACAATATTTTCACTCGAAACCTGCGGTCATGGAAACCACGCAAGCTGCCATTATCAAAGAGTATTACAGCTGCATACAAAAAATACTCACGTGGAAAGCTCCAAACTTGAAATTAAAATATCAAAAGGGACTATGACAATCTATGTGCAGTGGTACCATGCTCACCTCAGGCTGAGGCACAAGTGCAGTGATCTCTTTAAAAAAAATTCTGAGCGTATTTGTTCACGAAACATGTAAAACCCATACATTTATTAAAATAGAAAAATTAAGCTTTATTCAGGGATCAAAAATAAAAAAGTGGAAATTCCGTCAAAATACGTCATATCAAACGTATATGAATACCATAAATACACCCTTACATATTTTACTTAGATGAATGCTCTCCTGTTTTCAATGTTTCTGTATTTCTACCAGAATATATTGCTCCAACTATCCATTTCGCTGCTACTCTTCAGAAATTCTTAATAATATTAACCCTGAAATTTGTGTGACATGGGACATACCGTCCTCCAGAGAAATTTATTTTCGCGATCATTTTTATGCATATACTATCTGTGAACGCCATATGGCGTTTCTTTTCTTCGGGGAGAGTCAAAATTCGAATGTAACGATTTGTATGTGTGCATAGTTCTTCTTCCCTGCTCTGTGGTAGCTTTGGGGCTTACTGTATACGACGTTTCAGTTTGCGTGAGTTTGCTCGATTTGTTCTGGGTGATTTCCGACAAGAGTAGCGTTACAAAAATGTTACAATGTTTGGGCTGGGAAGACTTGGGAAAACGAGACGAGCTTCTCGACTAAGTGGTATGTTCCGAGCTGTCAGTGGAGAGATGGCGTGTAATGACATCAGTAGACGCATAAGTTTGAGTGTAGGAAAGTAGGAAAGTAGGAAAAAGTAGGAAAGATCACAATATGAAAATAAAGTTGGAATTCAAGAGGACAAATTGGGGAAAATATTCGTTTGTAGGAAAGGGAGTTAGGGGTGGGAATAACTTACCAAGGGAGATGTTCAATAAATTTCCAATTTCTTTGCAATCATTTAAGAAAAGGCTGGGAAAACAACGGACAGGTAATCTGTCACCTGGGAGGCTGCCATAAATGCAGATGAGTAGTGATTGATTGACTATTCCTCCAGCAATAAACATAATGGATCCGTTTTCTGTTATTCCTTCAATACCTATAGGTTAATAATATGACTGGAAAAGACTTTTATTACTGGAAAAGGTGACTAAATTTGAGACGAACTGATGAAGACAGACCAAGGGAAGTCTGTAGATGGAACATCACGCATTTCTGGTGACGAAGACGACACTGACATTGAGAACTACGAGGAAGGGAACTGCATATACAGTGCACTGCCAGCCAAAAGTTTCCAGACAAGCATGAAACTGTTAACGAATGGACTGAGTTTAAAAGAAAACAACATACCTAAGCAAGGCATTTGCAAGTTTATATTATAAAATTAGTATCTTCCAATGAAACTACGTTTTTACATTACATCTGGGCAAATGTACACATTTACTCCCACAGATCACCAGAAAACATCCCCCGTTTTGCTGCAAGTACACTTTTAACGATTCTCGGAGTTATCAGAACATGCTTTTCTAACACTGATGCAGGATACTTTGCCAGGCATCCTGGAAGGTATCCCACAGCTTTACCGATGAAGGACACTCTTTTGGACTCCTCCCACAGCATCTCGATTCGATTTAAGTCCGGGAATGGGGAGGGGGGTGCATTCTATTAAAATAAATTCACCAGAGATTTTGTTTTTGTTTTGCATATAATTCAAGCAATAGCGACACGTGTGTCTGGGGTCGTTGTCTTGTTGTCCTGTTGTCCTGTACTCAGCAAGGTTGTTTACTTTGTTGTGACCTTTTTGCGCTTCCGCGGGCTTTAGTTACTGTAGGATGTAGTTGTATATTGAAATGAAAAGGTCAGCACAGAATATGGTGTTAGGGAGAGCTGCATCGAATCAGTCTATGGACTGATGACTCAAACAACATCATCATCTTTCAGTTATCTGTATAATCTCTAGGTACATGAATGTTAACCAAGCGGCCGCCATACAGATTATCTGAAGCAACAACAACAGAATGGAAGCTAACAGCTCAGACCACACTACACGTGCAATTAGATTTGTTTAGCTTTGACACCAAGAGTTAAGTGTACAAAGTGTACCAGGTGACCAGCCAGCGTCTTGTATGTGTCCCGCGTGCAGTAATGATCAGTGGGGTGCCTAGTAACTGATTTTCTCAGGGGCATTTCTGCCTGCAGGTACATTACGTCGAATACGAAGAGATAACAGGGCTGCCGCTCGCTTCATGTTCCTCAGAGCTAATGGATCGTTCAAGGCAAATGCCACATACATTTTGCTAGAGTGGAACGTCTGGGTGTGTCTATGAATTAATGAGTTATTAAAAATTTTCTTCATTTTTTGCGTTTTTACAAATGCACCATGTTAACCCTGTCTGTGCCACGCGTATTTGTACGTACGAGTCAAGAGTTCCACCCACTTTTTGTCCAATTTTCAATTCTCTACAAAAACAATTCATAACTCTCTCAATTTATACCCATTTTCAGTGATTTTTTCTCTTATATAAAAGAAATAATCATTTGTGCGTTTGCCGTGTATGTTTCGCAGAGAACTTTTCTCTGCTTCCTCAGAAGAAATTCTTGTCTGTGAAGAGAGATAAAAGTTAACATTTATGACCGTATCATAATAATGTTACTATGGAACACTCATGAAGATATACACTGTAATTATTGTTAATGCTTTGGTTAATATTTCAGGAATGAAATGTTTACTTCAATTTTGTAGAGAAGAGAGGCAACTCGCGATAGTATGACGCACACAGTGGTAGGCAGACCCACCTCTCAGTTCCTCTAATTAAGTTAGCAGCGCTTCCTTCCCAAGCGGTGCGTTTTCTGTAAGAAACATCCACTTTGCTCGCCTTAACCCGCGGAAACACAACAACTAACTTCGTCTGTTTCAAGTGAGAATCTAGATTACATGTTTCCGTCAAGACGGTGATAGCGAACTGCCGTAGGGTCCATAATTAGTGACAATACTTGTTGTATTGTACGTTTCTTAATAAATAAAACACAATGTTCTCTTGTGTCCCCGGTGTGAGAGGCACAGACGGTCTCTAATATTCACGTTTTTCAGGGATTTTCCATCTCCTTTGCTTACACGCCCATTTTATTCCTATTACTAGCGTTAAGAGTGTAAGATTGACCATACTTGGGCCCTTGAGTGTTCGAGCCTGACATTTGAGCGGTGAAAACAGTAACAAGGTGTGCTGAGTTGCCATAGTTACCTGACCCCGCGGTATATTTTCCTTTAATAAGGCTGAGGGCTTACAAGTCATCTAGGACTAATGGAATTCAATAGACTTTGAACCATTCCTATGCCTGTGCTAATAATTTCAGCGTTTAAGTGAGAAGACGTCATTGCCAATAAATACTAGGTCTCGATAATCGGTAACAAAATAATAAATGCTGATAAAAACATCAAGAAATACATAACATATTTAACTTCCGTCCATCAGTCGGTCAGTTACTCATAAGGAAATTATGTTATGACACATAATATATTGATTGTTGTTGTTGTTGTTGTTTGAGTCTTCAGTCTTCAGACTGGTTTGATGCTAATCTTTTCATTTCTACGTAACTGCTGCATCCTACGTCTGCACTAATCTGCTTGTTATATTCATACCTTGGTCTACCTCTACCGTTCTTACCGCCTATACTTCCCTCAAAAACCAAATGCACAAGTGCTGGGTGTCATAAGATGTGTCCTCTTGATTTATCTCTTCTTCCCTCCAAATTCAGCCAAATCGATCTCCTCTCACTAATTCGATTCAGTACCTCTTCATTCGATCTATCCATCTCATCTTCAGCATTCTTCTGTAACACCACATTTCAAAAGTTCCATTCTCTTTATACTGTAGGAGTGCGAAAGTACGTCATGCAAACATACATTCCTACAGTACGGTACAGTATGGTAAGCATAGGAAAATGAACACAAGGAATATTGTTCTGATGGACTAAATATCCATTTGTGGCTGGGAAGTGTGACCAGTCTTAAAGGGAAATAATGTATAGAAAGACCATTGAAAGATACGACCTTTTTCCCGAACAGTGTCGAATTTGTCAATGGAACGTGTGCTGAGAATAATAGGAACTTGGCTGGTCTTCGGAGTTCAAGCTGGCAGATTCGATCCTGACCCAGTCCGGTGATATTTAAAGGGGCTCATACACCAGCCTCGTGTCGGGAGATATACCGGCACGTAAAATAACTACTGTGGGACAACATTTCGGCACCTCGAAGTCCCCAAAGACCACATAAAAGTGCTTAGCGGAACATAAAACTATTATTATTATTATTATTATTATTATTATTATTATTATTATTATTATTATTATTATTATTATTATTTGCTCACTTCAAACATTGATATCGGAATTAGAAAGATGTTTTTGAAGACTTTCGTGTGGAGCGTGGCATTGTATGGAAGTGAAACATGGACGATAACTAGCTCAGAAAGAAAGAGAATAGAAGCTTTTGAAATGTGGTGTTACAAAAGAATGCTGAAGGTAAGATGGATAGATGGAATCACGAATGAAGAGATACTGAATAGAATTAGTTAGAGGAGATCGATTTGGCTAAAATTGACGAGAAGAAGAGATAGAATGATAGGACAGATCCTAAGACACCCAGGACTTGTTCAGTTGGTTTTTGAAGGAAGTGTAGGTGGTATGAACGGTACGGGTAGACCAAGGTATGAGTATGACAAGCAGATTAGAGCAGATATAGGATGCGATAGTTACGTAGAAATGAAAAGGTTAGCACAGGATAGGGTGGCATGGAGAGCTGCATCAAACCAGTCTATGGACTGATGACTCAAACAACAACACATTATTATTATTATTATTATTATTATTATTATTATTATTATTATTATTATTTTGTCCAGTTGCTTGGCTGAATGGTCAGCGTACTGTCCTTCGATTCATAGTGCCCCGAATTCGATTCCCAGCCGGGCCGAAGATTTTAACGACTTGGCGTAAATAGCTCTGCCTAGGAGATGGGTGTTTGTGATAATCTAAATACACATCTTCAGCTACATACAACACATCAATCACCGCAAAACACACAATAGTGACTACAACTCTCCATATATTTTGTGGCAGGAAGGGCTTCCAGCCGTAAAACAGGCTTTACTGTCGTTTACTCCCGATCCCAGGTGATTGGAGAATGCAGCATATGATACTGTTAATCACCGAATTCTCCTTGGACAGGTATACAGCATGACAAAGGACTTCCATCTGACTTGTGCCATTAGAAACCTACTTCAAAAATCGAAGTTTCTTCGTTGAGTTCCAGGGGAAAAGAAGCAGGTGGAGGATACAGAAGAACGGACTACCTCAGGGAAGCGTGTTGGCACCAATGCTTTTCAATATTTACACAAATGATCAGCCTCTTCCTGCCGGGACGAATAGTTTCATCTATGCTGATGATTGTGTCATCACTTCTCAGGGGGATAACTTCGAGGCGATTGAACAAACATTGTCCACAGCTCTAGACACTCTTGCTGACTATTACAAGAAGAATCAACTAACACCAAACCCAACTAAGACGCTAACCTGTGTTTTCCACGTAAACAACAGAGAAGCATCCCGAACTCTGAAGGTCACTTGGCAAGGCATAACATTACGACACAATCCTACCCCGAAGTACCTCGGAGTCACTCTGGATCGTGCCTTAACCTACAGAAAACATTGTTTGAACATCAAGCAAAAAGTGGCTGCTAGAAACAATATTGTGCGGAAGCTAACTGGAACATCTCGGGGAGCACAACCAAACACAGTGAGGACATCTGCCCTTTCGCTCTGCTATTCCGCAGCTGAATACGCATGCCCGGTGTGGTACAAATCTTGCCATACCAAAGCAGTTGATGTAGCACTCAACGGAACCTGCCGCATTATTACTGGATGTTTGAGACCTACACCTTTGGAAAAAGTGTATTGCCTTGCAGGGATAGCACCTCCCGATATTCGCCGTGAAGTGGCAGCCAAGAAAGAAAAGAGAAAGGTGTTGACATCGGAAGCCCACCCTTTGTTTGGATATGAGCCACCACGCCAGCGGCGTAAGTCTAGGAAAAGCTTCTTGAGAGTAACCGAAACACTTGCAGAAACAGCGCAGCAAGCAAGAATTCAAGAATAGCGCGTCAGGAGTCAACATACGAGGATCAGTCAATGGATGACCCCAAAAGAGGAACTCCCTCCTGGCCATGTCACAGATTGGGTGAATTGGAGAGCACTGAACAGACTGCGCTCTGGTGTTACGCGGTGCAGGGTAAACCAGAAGAAATGGGGTTTCGAAGTGGACAGTACCTTGTGTGTATGTGGAGAAGAGCAGACCACAGCTCATTTGCTGCAATGCAGTTCATGCCCATTCAGCTGCACAACAGAAGACCTGGTTAAAGCAAAGCCAAATGAACTTGATGTTGCAAGGTTTTGGGCTCACATAGTTTAATGTGGCTCTGCGCCATTGGAGTATTTATATTATGTTTTATGTTTTCCCTTATCTTTAATTTTAAACTTGTGTGTGCTTCTGGCACGATATATTATTATTATTATTATTATTATTATTATTATTATTATTATTATTATTATTATTATTATTATTATTATTATTATTATTATTATTATTATTATTATTATATGCCTTTGCTGGCAAGATGTAGTGTTTACAGTGCGCTATGTCTTCTGGTATGGGCTAGAATAAAATTGTTACTTTCATTGACCTGTCTCACTCAGTCTCTTCCTTGGCTTTGACAATATGAAAGTGGCTGAGGTATGAGTGATGCTAGCAATGCCATTCCTTATGCAGCCAGTCCCTGCTATGAATGGTGTGAAAATGTCGCTCATAGGGTCGGTTGGTGCAGGCATTTCAGTGGGCTTGGCAGACTGATATGCAATAGCAACTTCTGGCTCGGTGAGGAAAGCAACGGGAAACTACCTCACTCCTCATTTCCCTAGTACGCCTCTTCAGTGACACCTAGGCCATCTATGACAGCTAATGGTGAACCTGTTGAGGATCCAACCATCCTTCGGGCTGAATACCCAACATACATACATTATTATTATTATTATTATTATTATTATTATTATTATTATTATTATTATTATTATTACTGATTTAAAATTGGAAAAACAATACTCCAGTTTCTGTAGATAACTGCACTTATAACAGAACTTAGCCCCTGTTATAAACAGATCAGATGTAAGGCTTTTCAGGCGTTTGCTCTATCAACCAGCGTTTCGTGTTAGGTCTGACACTCGACTCATCAGAGTGGGATGTGTCAGACCCTACCCACTGATGCTGGGGTGTATGCAGGTGAACTTCTTTTTTTCCAGGGAGTTTGTTCAATTCATTCACCAGAAGTGAAGGCGGGCCATCAGCCGAACGAGCGGCTCTTCAGCCTTCGAAATGGAGGAGTATCTTGTGAATTAAATATTCAGAGAAGTATGTTTGTACATACCGAAAAAGGAGGAGGTAGTAGAAGGTGTCTGGCACAGGAATCACCAGAGAAATACACACACAGAATATTATACATTGGTATACGGATCACTGCAGTAGCAGATTAGGAAAACGACAAGGAAACAAATACAGCATAGCACGAAAGGAAAATACATAATGCGCCTAGTTTGTGGCCAAATAAATGCAAAGATATACTGAATAGCACAAAGAAATGAAAACGCAGTCGTGCCACCACTCGGCACATGAAATATTGAAGAAAATATGCATTAAATAGTGCAAAGAATGTCTTCTTGCCATGGCTGTACGAATTAATGAAAACAACATGTAAACACAAAGATAAAGGAATGACAATTAAGGTTTTAAACATGCGTGGTTCGCTTAAAAAGTGCACTATTTTTCTTTACTTCTTCAGGCAAGGTTGGTGGGAACGACAGTTGAGGTGTACAGTGTTTCATCAGCTGCATGTTTTATATCCAAGCCCCTAAAAACTTGACTAAGCAGTCGCTAAATGGCCAATTGTTTTTCCCTCAGTAGATAATTTGTTAAGATCGACGAATTTATTGTGACAAGGCGAAAACTGTTTCTTTGTGGACAGTTCATTTACAGCATCATTCTTGTTTCCTAGTTTACGCAATCATTTGCCTCTTTCCACAATCGCCGGAAGAACATTGGAAATAAACCGGCATTTCCTGAGCGCATATGGATAGTTTAGCTTTACCCGCTCGGAGCATGAACTTGAATAAAATGGAATGAATAACTTGCTTTTCCAAACGTTGTTTCTAATGACAGCTTCATCCTGGTACAGTACGGGTCCAATATCGCTGTTTCACCTGTAGTATATGCATGATAATGCTTCCACATAAATCTTTGTGCATCTCAGAATCACAGTTTGATTTATCACTGATAATAAATACATTTACATCTCGTCATAAGAAAGTCCGAATTTTTTATTTTTCACTCTTTTCGATGTATGTAAATATACTAATTTATGCTCGTATGTTCCATCAGTGTCGACAAAAGTTTGTTGTGGAGAGGGCCTGGCTCCTTGGCGAAAATTTCAGTGTACTGACTTTCGGTTCAGATGGCCCTGGGTTCAATTTCCACTATGTTCAGGTATTTTGACTACATATGGTTAATTCCTGACCGAGTGTTTTTATTCATCTCTTTTGCACACACAACATATCACACAACCAACCATCCCAGAAACACGCTGTAGTGAATACATGCCTCTTATAATCGAATCTTACTTAACCTAACCTAGCTCCTTTCCGTCGTATTCTGTTCTTTCTCTTCTCATTGCTGTCCTCTCTACTGCACATAATGCAATATTTATTTATTTATTTATTTATTTATTTATTTATTTTACACTTTACTATACCCTTAATTATGTGCCATATCTGTATTTATCTTACTGTGTCTACCTATAACTTCTTTCGTTGTCCGACTCGTTGGATGAACGGTCAGCGTACTGGCCTTCGGTTCAGAGGGTCCCGGGTTCGATTCCCGGACGGGTCGGGGATTTTAACCTTAATTGGTTAATTCCAATGGCACGGGGGCTGGGTGTGTGTGTTGTCTTCATCAGCATTTCATCCTCATTATGACGCGCAGGTAGCCTACGGGAGTCAAATAGAAAGACCTGCACCTGGCGAGCCGAACCCGTCCTGGGATATCCAGGCACTAAAAGCCATACCACATATCATTTCACTTCTTTCATTTTACTTTCAGTATTTAATTTTCCTCGTTCTTTACATTTTGCCATTATTTCTAGTATTAAGTGTTGTTTCCCTAAAGTTACCTTCCTAGTTTTTAAGTTTCTTCCAATACTTTAGTTACTAGATTTTTCTTCATCGCTCTTACTTTTTAAGCTTGCATTGTGCTATTCTACTGTCAATATATTTTTCAGTGCGGAACTATGTAATTCAGAATCTCACTCTTTTGATTTCCCAAATAAAGAAGAGCTGTAGTTAATCTTCGAAGATATTTGGAGAATAGAGAGAATTCCAGAAGGATGGAAGTGGCTCTAATACACCCATTGCATAAAAAAGGGGACAAACAAAAGGTTGATAATGACAGAGGCATCTCTCTTCTGCAAATCGCATACACGGTATTCTCAAAAATGTTGCTGAATAGAGTAGAAACATCACTTGACAAGCAACTGGGTGAATATCAAGCTGGATTTCGAAAAGATAGATCTTGTTCAGAACAAATATTTAACTCAAAATCCATAATTCGCCATAGGATATTGAATTCAAAGGACATTGTTGTCACTTTTGTAGATTTTGAAAAGGCCTTTGACTCGGTTGATAGAGAAATCATAGATAAAACAATTCGTTAATTTGGAGTGAGAACTAAATTGGCAAACCTAATACGTGAAACACTTACTGACACAATTTCAAAGGTGAAATTTATGGGTGACATATCCAAGCCTATTACGATAAATACGGGAGTATGGCAAGGTGACGGTCTGTCACCCCTTCTATTCAACTGTGTTCTAGAGAAAATTGTAAGAATTTGGAACGTAAAGCTTAAAGAGCATAACATTTTGCCGGTAACTTTGGGGAGAAAAAACAAAGGCTTTGAAATAAATTGCCTAGCATTTGTAGACGATTTCGCTATGTTGTCAGAAAACCTAACAAGTGAAACAACACAAACCAATCTCTTGAAAGAAATAGCCAACAAGACAGGTTTGAGAATCACCGTAGAAACAACAAAATTTATTCCAAACATCAAGAATGCTCCAAACGTTTTAGCAACAGATATTGGTCCAGCAGAAAGAGTAACGAAATTGAAATATCTGGGAGAAATAATTCAAGAAAATGGTTTAGACAAATATGCAGTACAAGAAAGGGTACACAAGATGGAATGAGCATATGGAATCACAAAGAATTTTATAACAAAAAGTGTCTATCTAAAAATCTTAAAATAAGGCACTACACTACAGTGGTGAAACCAGAATGCTTATATGCAAGTGAATGCCTGGTACTAAACTATAGATTAGATAAACTTGAGGTACTAGAAAGAAGAATCATGAGAAAAATTTTAGGCCCTGTGAAAACAACAGAAGTATGGAAATTAAGATCTAATGATGAAATATACAGGAACATGGAAAACATAACAGAAACCATAAGAAAAAGGAGATTGCAATTTTTCGGACATATTTACAGAATGGATGATTCCAGATTAACAAAAAGGATGTTCAAGTACCTTTGGTACAAAAAGGCAACAACTAGCTGGATTAAAGAAGTAAAGAAAGATTTAGAAAGAAATAATATAAAAGAAGAAGAAACTATGGACAGAGAAATTTTTAGAAAGAGGGTAGTAAGTACGGAAGGATTCCAAAGAAGATTGAACAAGAAGCCTGGTGCGAAGTGGTCCGAGGACAGAAAGAAACAGCATAGTGAAAGGATGAAAAAATATAGGAAGGAGCGGAAGAGAAAACAACACAGTATGAAGAACTGAATTGAAATTGGCACGTGGTCCTTAGCAGGCCGCATCGGAAAGAAGAAGAAGAATAAATAAATAAGTAAATAAATAAATAAATAAATAAATAAATAAATAAATAAATAAATAAATAAATAAATAAATAAATAAATAACTCCGGAATACCGGCCCGAACCCACCTAAGTGCTGATCCCAGTAAGTTGCCAGCAAGACCATAAAAAATTCAGTTTGTTGTGGACAGAAGGTGAATGTTACTAAATGTGCCATCATCATTAACATCATGTAATAATGGCAATGTCTTGTCGCTGTAGCCACACCTGACGATCTTCTGCTAGCCTCTTTATGTTACTATATGAGCCACATGCCAGTTCACCGAAGCAGTTCCTGATGTATGACAACATTGGTCGTCCCCTGGGTCTCTTTCCTAGTACTTTACCTTCAATGATGGTTTGGAGGAAAGAGTCATGTCTCCTGACGTGTCCAAAGAACTTTGTTTTCCTCTTCCTTATCATATTTAATAAGCATCGATCCTCATTTACGTTCTTTAAAAGAAGGCCATTTTGATTTTTGTCCATCCAACTTGTTCTTCTCCAATACCACATTTCTGCAGCCCCTAACATTTTTCTTCAAATCAAATGAAATCAAATGAAATCAAAATCAAATCAAATCAAATCAAATCAAATCAAATCAAATCAAATCAAATCAAATCAAATCAAATCAAATCAAATCAAATCAAATCAAATCAAATCAAATCAAATCAAATCAAATCAAATCAAATCAAATCAAATCCAATCCAATCCAATCCAATCCAATCCAATCAAAATTTCTTTATTGCAAATGAGGTGTCTACCTCGGCGGCAAATGGTACACTAAAATACATCATTCTCAAGCACTACATTTTAAATTAACAAGAGAAGAAGAGAATTTTCCTAGAATACAATATTATACAATTTACGCTAACAATTGTTTCTATTAAACACACAGCTCATCCTTAATAAATTTATATTGTTTACAAAATTCTACTTATAATATATCCTGTACTTACAAACATAGTCAACTCATATACAGTATGTGGAATTACTTCAAATAATACTATACAACTGGTATAAGATTAAAATTTACATTGCATTTATTTACCTATTTATTTTTACCCATTTTGGAACCTAAGTAGCATAACGACCTGCTGCGTCTTAACCAGAGCCCCTTTTGCCCCCACTTTTCAGAGCTCCTGAAGGGCATTTACAGCTACCGTAGCGGTCCCAGGGTCCTCGAAGTCCCTACTGTACTTCACCCCTACAGGCAGTCCCTACTTCGGCTGTCCATACTCCATAGACCAGGGGATGGAATTAATTTATTCTCACATATTTTTATTTACAATAATCTGCACTGGTCGAATGCCCTCTAACATTTATTTTCTCTGTTGCTGTCTATTCTTTTCTTGAATATTTGTACAGATTTTGGAAAAGGATCAAACACTACCCCTGGTAAACTGTTCCACTCCTTCGCGCCCTTTCCAATGAAAAAACTTACCCCAATCGCTTCTGCTAAAATTCCTTCTAATGTTATACTTGTGGTCAGTTCAGCCGTTATAATTAATTTCCAACTGAAGCCTCTAACGGATTTCTCCCCATGCTTCTTCACCTGTATAGGCTCCTCCCTTCTCTTACTTAAAGTTCCCACCCAATATTTCTGATACACTACTTTTTCTCCTGAAATCCCCTGTTACAAATCTTGCTACCTTCCTCTGCACGCTATATATTTCTTTTATTAGGTATTCTTGGTGAGAATCCCAAACACTTTTTGCATATCCAGTAATGGACGAACCATACTTAAGTAACTTTTCTCGTTTAATTCTTTGTTGCATCCTTCAAGTAGCCTCATTATGACATGTAACGATCTGTATGCTTTCCCAACAATATCACCGACATGATCCTTCCATTAATGAAATGTCGTATGGCTTTTAGTGCCGGGTTATCCCAGGAAGGGTTCGGCTCGCCAGGCGCAGGTCTTTCTATTTGACACCCGTAGGTGACCTGTGCGTCGTGATGAGGATGAAATGATGATGAAGACAACACATACACCCAGGCCCCGTGCCATTGGAATTAACCAATTAAGGTTAAAATCCCCGACCCGGCCGGGAATCGAACCCGGGACCCTCGGAACCGAAGGCCAGTACGCTGACCGTTCAGCCAACGAGTCGGACATCCTTCCAGTGCAAATTACTTTCAAATCTCAACCTGAGTATTTGAACTTGCCATCTTTTGGGATAACTACCTCATCCAAAGTATATTAAAATTCAGTATTAAAGCTCCTGTTTGTAAATATTGTAACAGTTGATTTGCCTCCAGTAACCTTCATATTACCGTATTTACGCGAATAATTCCCGCCACCGAATAATCCCCGCACCCGAACTTTAGGTAGGCTTTTTTTTTTAATGCCAACTTTGACGCAAAAAACCGCATCTCAATTTCGTGCCTCAAATTTTAAAAAAACTGTCCGGGTATTATTCGCGTAAATACGGTATTCTCTTCAACCCATTATTGGATACTCTAAAGATACCTTTGTAATTCTGAACAATCCTCAATGTGATATATTGTTTCCTACTTTGACATTCTGAACCCTTGAATTTAGAAATGTTCTTATCCAACGTATAACCCTTACGTCCAATCCTATTCCCTCCAATTTCTTTAATAATATTCCATGTTCCACTCTAGCAAAAACTTTGGAAAGATCTATGGCTATGCAATCTAACTAGCCTCCTGAATCCAACTGATGTGATATGTCCTGCTGAAATCCCACCAGTTGTGCCTCACAAGAAAATTTCTTTCTAAATCCATTATGGCTCCTCATGAACCAATTTTTATTGTCACATATCCCTCTGATGTACTTTGCTATTAATCTCTCCAGTATTTTATAAACTATACTGGTCAGGCTGATTGGTCTGTAGTTCTCTTGTTTCCTTTTATCAATCTTTCCTTTATAAATTGGTATTATTATAGATTCCTTCCATTCCTTTGGTATTACATTATTATTTATGACATAGTCAAAGATAAATTTTAAATAAGGCACTATGTACCACCCCATTGTCTTTAATACCTCCCCAGTAATTTGATCATTTCCTGCTGCTTTTCCTTGTTGAAGCAGTTGGATTTCTCTGAAAATATCTTCATTTGTGAATGAGAAGCTTCTTGTTTCCCTATGTATCTCTCCCTCTCTATCTTCTGTTACGGTTTCCAACTCCTGACAATCTTCTACTGAATCTCTGAATTCCTTACTAAATAGATTTGCTTTCTCAGTATCTGTTAAATAGTGTTCACCCCCTTCTCGCACCATTGTAGGAATTTTGATTCCCTTTCTTTTTTGATTCCTAATATATGAATACATCCTTTTCCATTTCCCTTTGTGGTCATTACCCTCTTAAAATATGCCATTCATATAATTCTCTTTTGCTTCCTTTTTCACTCTATTCAGTTAGCTCATTAGCTTTTTTCTAGTTTCTCTATTCTCCCTACCCTCTTTGATTTTCCTGTTTACTATTGTACATTTTCTTTTTAATTTTTTTACTTCCCTTGTATAATAAACAGGGTCTGAGGTCATTTTATCCTTCTTAACAGGTACAACTCTCTTCTCTCCTTCCCAAATGATTCCTTTAAATTTAGCCCAAAGTATATCCACATTACTCCCTTCACTTATCCAACAACTGAATTGTGATTTAAGGTAAGTCCCAAATTCATCAACTTTAGTTTTTATGTATAATTTCTTGTCTTGTGTGACCCTCTTATTAAGCATTTTTCGTACGAGTCCTACATCCATTATTACAGCCTTATGGTCACCTATTCCTTCAATTACCTTCTTCCTGTCTCCTTGGAGAAAACATAGGAAAGGATCAAAAGTTTTTTGGGATAAAGAGCGGACAGAAAAGTGGGTTGTGAGGAACAGCAGTTATACAATTTATTTTAAAGATATAAGGAATAAATAATCACATTAAAAGAAACAAAAATGTTACACTGTTCAAAGGGAGTTAAGTGTGCGACCTTGGGCTAAACAGCCACGGGTACTGTACTTTTAATGTCGTAAGTAAATAAGACATGTCTTATTGAAGCTACAGAAATTCACCATAAGCCGAAAGATATCCATAAACTACATTGTAGGCTGACTAATGTTAAACCATGATTTAAGTTACAAAAGGTTTCTTTATTTTTTTTTTGCTATTTGTTTTACATCGCACCGACACATATAGGTTTTACGGCGACGATGAGATAGGGAAGGCCTAGGAATGCGAAGTAAGCGGCAGTGGCCTCTGTTAAGGTACAGCCCCGGCTTTTACCTGGTGTGAAAATGGAAAACCACGGAAAACCATCCTCTGGGCTGCTGACAGTGGGGTCCGAACCCACTATCTCGCGGATGCAAGCTCACAGCTGCGCGCCCCTAACCGCATGACCAACAAGAAAATATTAAATTGAATTAAAGATTATAAGGAAAGGTTAATTTTAAATAGAGAAAAGAAAATTTATTGACGAAAAATTCAAAAAGACCATTTGACTGGATTACAGGATCTTGAAGAGAAAAGATTTGTAGCGCTCTTGACTGACAAGAATTAAGAAAAAAACGATTTACCTAGATGGCAGAATGTTGAAGAGAAAAGTTTTGTAGCACTCCTCCAGGGTGAAAAAGTTCAGTAAACCGAGCTCCATAGATGCAGTCGCTTAAGTGCGGCCAGTATCCAGTAATCGCGAGATAGTGGGTCCGAACCCCACTGTCGGCAGAGCTGAAGATGGTTTTCCGTGGTTTCCCATTTTCACACCAGGCAAATGCGGGGGGCTGTACCTTAATTAAGGCCACGGCCGCTTCCTTCCACTTCCTAGGCGTTTCCTATCCCATCGTCGCCATAAGACATATCTGTGTCGGTGCGACGTAAAGCAAACAGCAAAAAACAAAGTTCAGTAAAACTTTTAAAAACCTGATAACAGCATTTAGACCCTTCAGCCATAAAATTTCGATGACTAACAGACAAACTCAGGTGAACAGATCTTCACCTGTAGCTTAGACGAACCGGTCGTCAGCAATGTTTTTTTTTTAAGAAGAGCCATGAGAACTTAGTGCTACTGGCGAATGCGAAGAAAGGCAGACGAATAAATCGCTGTTAAATTCAGAGTCCAAACTGCCGTCTGATATGTTTCTGCGTTGAACGTGAAAAACTCTGCCACTGAAGTTTATGTTAACTGCTTCTTGGCATGTCGGCGTGGCTCAGAGCTGCAGCGGAATCACACGTACTGTATGCGCTGGCGAGTGATTGACTTCCTGATGGCTGAGTGCAAGCTAGCAAGTCTGCTGCTAGCATTATGTTGAGGGATGGAATGTTCTCGAGGAGGAAGACGAAAAATAGCACTGATAAATTGTACGTAACATGTAATCAATTCTGTTTTAAATAGTCCTTAATACTGCTGTAACTTATTGTCCGACTAATTGGCCGAATGGTCAGCGTTGAGGCCTTCTGTTCAAAGGAACCCGGGTTCGGGGATTTTAATCGCCTCTGATTAATTCTTCTAGCCAGGGGACGGGGTATTTGTGTTTGTCCCAACAAGCTCCTCTTCATTTTCACACAATGCACTACACTACCAAGCACCAAAGAAACACGCAATAGTGATTACATCCCTCCATATAGGTTTGGCGTCAGGAAGGGCATCCGGCCGTACAACAGGGACATCCATATGTGCGACACCGTTCCACCAGCGACCCCACAGGTGTGGAAAAAGCGGTAGAAAATAAGAATAAGAAGAAGACTGCTGTAACGTATTACTTTTTATATGGAATGTTTACCGTAGTGAATTTTAACGCCATCATGAAGTTACTGGAAGAAGAGTGACCCATAGGTGTCGGAGGAAGGTAAGAGGGTTGGGTCGGGTGCAAAATATACCTGCTTTACACTTACCCCAAATAACTTTTTAATGATTTATTTAGATAATTTTAGGATTATTTACATCGATAATAATTCAAGTAGATCAAACTAGAAGAATACGTATTACTTGATTCAATTGACTGTATTTTTACTTTGTGTTAAACTGACGATGTTTTGAAAAAACTTAACACTTTATCAAATCAGAAGAAAATCTATACACTTAATGAATTCATAGATTCAACCCCTACCTTGTGCAGCTATTTTAGACCAATTGTGTACACTTACACTACATGAAGATCCACTCGATAATCATAATGTGGAACTAAATAAATAAAATGAAAATCTAGACTGTTTCCAGTCATTAAACCGGGTCAGAAATGGCGTGAATGAAGCCCCATCCAATGACAGGGATAGGAACTGTGTCAGCTGGCCTCTCGCACTCCTCTGGGGCAATGATTATTGACCGAGATAAGAAGTTATATTAGAGAGTGTTACTAGAATGAAAGATGACGGGAAAATCCGGAGTGTCCGGAGAAAAACCTCTCCCACCTCCGTTTCTTCCAACACAAAACTCACATGGAGTGACCGGAATTTGAATCACGGAATCCAGCTGTGAGAGGCCGGCGCGCTGCCGCCTGAATCACGGAGGCTCCTATACGGAAATTAATATCCAACCATAATTAATATAATTAATAAAATTACTTGAGTATCAATAATTCGTTTTACTTATGAAGCCTGAAACTAACATCAGACAAAAGAATGAGATATCTAGATTTTTTAAAATATAAAATTTGGAAGTCAAACTAACCACATATTGGATCGCACTTACTTCATTCATTATTACAGATTGTGCAGTCTCTGATGTTTTGAAATGAGTGATTTAATTTTAGATTTCCTAGAAATGACTTATGAAAAGGTAAAAGCCTGGTATGGTTTCATTTGTACGTGTGCAGTCAGACTGTGACGATAAAAGTTGGCACTAGCTCGTTTCATATTCGCATAAACAACGGCAGTCGGCTATTACTGTGGTCATATAGGAAGAGATATTACAAGTCGTAGTGCAGGTTTTTCTCTTTCATTTGTCTCATGTGCATATGCCGGGCTTCGCCTGTCGTTGTTCAAAATCTACATCGTAACACGAACGTGATATTATAACGTATTTAACTTACTTCAGTTATCGTTATGCTGGAAACGTTTCTGATAACATCGGTCTCAAAATAAATGCAGCAAAGACAAAGGAGGTGAGAATCAATAAAAAAACAAACAACCAGATCATGATATGTGGCAAGCAAGTAGTTAAGGTTAGTTCTTTTGTCTGCTAAGGGAGCACAATGACTGGTGGCGCAGAGGCAGACGTCAAGAATCGAATCCAGACAGAAAATAGCTCATTCGTTTTACTGTACGCTATTTGGATGAACAGTAACCTCCAAAGAAAAATTATTTTATACACAAAATTGAAAGGGAAAGACAATTTCGTGAAAACATTTTGAGACAGATGGGACCGATGTAAATAATTGCAGGGTAAGTAAAAGTTCATTCTTAATAAATGGATAGCGATTTAGAATATTGTCAGATCTGTGGAAACTCTAGTATATTAGATAATCGATGTTATAATTGTTAACACACCGCAGATAAATCCTCATAACAAATATGACTGCAGACAGAAACGTTTCCACAAATACTTGTTAGAGTTAATAGGTAATCCTTATGATAGAATTGAAATTGAAGAAGTATTTAAAAATTTTAATGATACTTATAGAAAAAAAGCTTTACTTTATAAGTTTTTTTTGCAATGATAGCTGATTTATTAGATATTAAGCATTGTGTTAATGTTGTTAACAATCAAAGAAGCATTAAATTATGGAATGAATTATTAGATATAAAACCCTTAGTGATAATTGAAAAGAAAAAATATTTTAAGGAATATATTTTGAATCAGTTTTAAGATGATGCAAAAATTAAATTTTATAGAAATTATTTTAAGATTTTAAAAAAATTTGTAATGGAAAAATATGCAGGATTTTAAAAAATTTCATCTTTAATAAATGGAAGGTGAACTGAGAAATGAACTTTACAAACAACTCCTAGAAGAATACGAAAAAGCTTATATGAAAAGGTAATTTAAATTTAAAAAAGCTGAATTGATTAAAGTCATTTTAGATAGTATGATTAAAAATGCTGGAGATAATACAGTATACAGAGTAAATCTAAAAAGATGAAACTAGAGATAAAATGAGAGAATATTGTAAAAAATATCTTATAAAAATATATTCTAAATTCAAGAAAGCTGATTTGAATAAAGCCATTTTATATAATATCCTCAAAATAGGTAATAGTGTTAAAAGTGTTTTAGATGAAATTAAAACAAAACCTACATTTTTGAAAATTAATAATGAACAATATAATTTAAAAGCCAAAAAAGGAGAAGATAGATTCATTACAAATTTTGAGACTTATGATTTCAATAGAAAAATAAAAATTAATAGAAAGGCGACAGCATTTAAATCAAGAATACAAACATTTGAAATTAGTAATGTTGATAATATTGTAGAACCAGGATTATTTTAAAATCAAATTAGGGATGTTGTTATTAATAAAATTAAAAATGTATTAATACCAGAAAAATCTTTAAAACTGAATATTAGATTTTATTGTAACTTTATAAAGCACGAAGAAATACAAGATTTTAATTTTAAACCAAAAAACGAAGTTATATTACGATCGACTGATTTAGAAAAATATTATGAGAGATCTGCAGATAAACTATTAACAGAAATGCAAGAATTTAAAAGACAACAATCTGGATGGGCTTTATATTCTATAAATCATATAGAATTATGTATTAATAAACACAACCCAACTAATGTTTCTTCGTATATTGATTTACCTAAAAAATTAAGAATAAGTATGCTATTATTAATGTTAAAAATAATGGCCAAAATGTTTTCTATATGCAATAAAATCGGTATTATATAAAGCAGATCGTGATGCGGAATGGGTATCAAAATGTATATAAATAAAGGATTAGAACTAGACGAAATCATTGAAAACATAAAAATTGAGTTTCCTGTAGAAATAACAAATATAGAAAAATTTGAGAAGATGTCAAATATATCAATCAACGTTTATGCATACGATGAAATTTTGTTGTATATCCAGTTTATCATACTAAAAATAAACATGAAAAACATGTTAATTTACTTTTGACTAAAACGACAACAATAACCATTATTGTTGGATTAAGGATTTATCTAGATCAATTTCAAGTCAAACAAATAAATCACCGGGCGAGTTGGCCGTGCGCGTAGAGGCGCGTGGCTGTGGGCTTGTATCCGGGAGATAGTAGGTTCGAATCCCACTATCGGCAGCCCTGAAGATGGTTTTCCGTGGTTTCCCATTTTCACACCAGGCAAATGCTGGGGCTGTACCTTAATTAAGGCCACGGCCGCTTCCTTCCAACTCTTAGGCCTTTCCTATCCCATCGTCGCCATAAGACCTATCTGTGTCGGTGCGACGTAAAGCCCCTAGCAAAAAAAAAAAAAAATCTAAATCTAAAATGTATACTTGTGATAGATGTTTGGGACTTTATTATTCACAAGAAAAATTATATGAACATGAAATCGATTCTAGAGAACAAAAAGAAGTAAAATAGATATGCGTAGATAAGATGAAAAATAAGGTTTAAAAATGTAAATCATTCGCTTAGACTAACATTTGGAATTATTGCTGATTTTGAGTGTATATTAAAAAATATTAGTTCTTGTAAACCAATTCCTGAAAAGTAATTTACTAATAAATACCAAAAACATAAGCCCATATCTTTTAGTTGTGTGTTTGAGTCATCAGTCCATAGACTGGTTTGATGCAGCTATCCATGCCACCCTATCCTGTGCTAACCTTTTCATTTTTACGTAACTATTGCATCCTACATCTGCTCTAATCTGTTTGTCATATTCATATCTTGGTCTACCCCTACCGTTCTTGCCACCTACACTTCCTTCAAAAACCAACTGAACAAGTCCTGGGTGTCTTAAGATGTGTCCTATCATTCTATCTCTTCTTCTCGTCAAATTTAGCCAAATCGATCTCCTCTCACCAATTCGATTCAGTATCTCTTCATTCGTGATTCGATCTATCCATCTCACCTTCAGCATTCTTCTGTAACACCACATTTCAAAAGCTTCTATTCTCTTTCTTTCTGAGCTAGTTATCGTCCATGTTTCGCTTCCATACAATGCCACGCTCCACACAAAAGTTATCATATAAAATATGCTAATGGTGATTTTAAACAACCGGTTGAATATATTGGTGCAGATGGTCCTAAAAAAATTGTAGAAATACTTCTAAAGGAATCACAAGAAATGTATAAATTATATAAAGAAAATAAAGCATTAATAATGACAAAATAAGATGAAATGAATTTTAAAGATTCGAAAACTTGTTTTATCTGTGAAGAAAAGTTCGAAGTTAAAGAGAGAATGGTACGAGATCATGATCATTTAACAGGAAAATTTAGAGGAACCGCTCATGAAAGTTGTAATATTAATTATAAAATCCATCTGTTTATGTACATAATTTAGCCAATTATGATGTTCATTTATTCATAAAAAATTAGGAACTGATAAAAATGATATTGATGCAATACCAAATAATGAAGAAAAATATATTTCATTTAGTAAAAGTGTAGACAATGGATTAACATTACGATTCATAGATACATTTAAGTTTATGTCTTCTAGTGTAGATAAATTAGCATCTAATCCAACAAAGGAACAATTTAGGGATACAGGTAAATATTTTAAAGGTGAACAATTAGATTCAGTGATTAAAAAAGATGTTTATACTTATGACTATATGAACTGTGAATAAAAATTAAAAGAAACACATCTACCTAAGGAAGAATATTTTTATTCCAGCCTAAATAATTTGATATATCTACTAAATAATATCTTCATGCAAAACTAGTTTGGGAGAAATTTAATATTAAAAACATCGAAGAATATACAAGATTATACAATAAATCTGATGTTTTAATATTAGCTGACATATTTGAAAATTTTAGAGATACTTGTATTAAAGCATATAAATTAGATTCTGCTTGGTATTTTACTGCACCAGGTTTAGCTTGGGATGCTTTGTTAAAAATGACTAAAGTAGAACTAGATTTATTAAACGATTATGATATGGTATTAATGGTTGAGAAAGGAATTAGAGGTTTAATTTCTCAAGATATTAAACGATATGCAAATGCTAATAATAAGTATTTAGAAAATTATGATCCCAAAATAACAAATTATTTAATATTTTTAGATGCTTAATAATTTATACTGTTTTGCTATGTCACATTATTGACCCTATGGCGGTTTTGAATGGATAGAATCAGTTTATTTTTGATAGTGAAAAAATATGTAAGATACCGGATAATGATAAATATGGTTATATATTTAAAGTTGATTTAGAATATGCAGAAAAATTACATGATTTACAAAAATATTTACTATTAATACCTGAGGGTGGAAATAAATTATTAACTACTTTAAAGTATAAAGAAAAATGTCTTTTACATTATAGAAATTTAAAACAGTATCTAAATCTCGGGTTAAAATTAACCAAAATTCATAGAGTTTTAGCTTTTAAACAACCAAATTGGTTAAAAAATATATCGACTTGAATACAGAAATGAGAACAAAGTCAACTAATGATTTTGAGAGAGATTTCTATAAATTAATGAACAATTCCGTCTTTTGTAAAACAAAGGATAACATTAGAAATAGACAAAATATTGAAATAATTACTGTTCCAAAAATATGCAAAATATGTTTCTAAACCGAATTATAATCATACAACAATATATTCTGAAAATTTGGATGCTGTTCATATGAAGAAAATAAAAATAAAATTTAATAAACCAATTTATTTTGGAATGGCTATTTTAGATATTTCTATATATGATTTTCACTATAATATTATGAAATCAAAATATAGGAACAATATATATATCTGTTATATGGATACCGATTCATTTATATATATGAACTGATGATTTTTATAGCGATATGAAAACAATGTTAAATGAATTTGATACAAGCGAATATAAAAAATATGATCTATTTGGAATACCACAAGTAAACAAAAAATCTTAGGAAAAATGACAGATGTAAACTGTAGTAAAATAATGACAGATCACATTCGTTTTAAAATAAAAAGTGTATGCTTACAAAGTAGATGATAAGGAATGTAAAAAATCAGAAGGTGTTAAAAAATCCGTAGTTAAGAATGAAATTAGTTTCCATGATTATAAACAATGTTTAAACGAAAAAGTAAAACAATGTAGAACAACGAATTTAATTAGATCTTACAAACACGAATTATATTCTGTTGAATGTAATAATATAGTTTTAAGTTCTGATGATGATGAAAGATATATATTAGAAAATGGAATTTATAGATTACCTTGGGGCCATTAATAATTAAATCTTAAGGATTAAGAAATATATTTTATCTATATAAATGAACCGCCAGAATAGTGAAAATATAAAAGATCAATTTAATAATTTAAAAGAAGGAAAGAAGGAAATCTTTCTACATCGTTTAATAAATTAGCAGAACTGAAAAAATAACTATATTTCAAATGCCGAAATTATAGAAACAAAATATGGTCAATGCGTTAATGTTAGACAGCAAATTTAAAATAACACTACCAGATCGATATACAAGAATATTTTTAGAATGTGAAGATAAAATAGAACGTCTTACTAGTTTGAAAATGATCTATAGACGAAAAACAACAATTAAAGTTAATTTCATTCACAACATTGAGTTTGTTTGAATCACAGTACCATGAGCTTTTTCATTTCATTTTTTTAATTTTCTTCCTCTATGTTCTCTCCTGTCTCCCCACGTGAAGTTAGCAAGTGTCATAAATTTTAGTAAATTATCGTGAATTTTCGTGTATTTTCGTTAATTTTTAGAGTTTTTAGTCATTTTCCCATGATTTTTGGCAATTTATGGTGATTTTTAGGGGATTTTTGTGATTTTTTAAATTTTATAGAAATATTAATGTTTGGTATATTTTACGTAAAATTTTAACTTTTGTAATTTTTGCTAAAATACGCGATTCTTGAGGGGAAAGAGGCGATTTTTAGTTGATATTTTTAGTTTTTGGAAATTTTAACTTTTGTAATTTTTTGGGGAAAAGATGTGAAATTCTAAAGAAATGTGCGGAAAATCATAAAATATTGAGAAAAGTTGCGAGTGCGCTAGAACCCGGGATTTTTAAGTTGTAAAATTCTTAAGAAATGTGCGGAAAATCGTGAAATATTGCGAAAAGTTGCGAGTGCGCTAGAACCCGGGTTTTACATCTACTTTATTATTATTATTATTATTATTATTATTATTATTATTATTATTATTATTATTATTATTATTATTATTAAGTCTCAACCCCCTCCTGGGCCTCGATATCAGTTGGTCTGTCCACAGGCGTATCCAGGACACTGTTACTTATTCTTGAACCTGTACCTTTAACAGCTTAGACATTCTACTCTTTTTAAAGGATTTAAACGTACATTTCCTTCGGCTTTACTCTCATTAAATTGAATTGCATGTTCACGCCCCGTTCCTTCTTTAGCCTTCACAAAATTTCTCTGAGAAAGTGAAAACGAATTCCTATCTGTGGAGGCGGTATAATACATCCATCGCACCTCCTGCTTTTCATAACAGGCGTCAAGAAGGCCACCCGAGAGGCTGGAATTGCTTCCACCTACTGTGCTTTTGACGTAAAACACACTGGTTGTTTTTCCTTCCAGTACTGGGTTCCTTAGTAACAATCCCCGTTTCCCAAAAAATTTGTAGTCCAGACTTCCCTTCAATAATTTCAAAGGTATTATTAGCAAACAGAAAATAATACTGAAGAGGAGGAAGTCAGAAGAGTCTACTGAAGTAGCTTTCAGAGTCACATGGCGCAAGAGTGAGCGGTAAAATCGGAGCTTGGCCGCGCGATAAATTTAGTATAACTTGATGTGATGACGTGCGCTCAAAGGTGGCATTTGTCCGACTCCTATCGATGTACATAATACTGTGAAGCAACTTTACTAGGTACGCCAAAAATTGTACATTTATTTTTTAAATTTTGTGAAGCATTAACAGTCAGCCAATCATATATGGAAACAAGCAGGAGTAATGAGTCAAAGGGAATGAAACAAACACAAAATGTCCTTGACTGGGATTAGGAGAGCCTATGTATGTCATAAATCCGACGTGGTCGAGTGACATAAGGTTTAACCTCACTCTTCGAAGGCTCCCTTCCATCATTTCCTCTGATTGTTGTTAGGAGAGGATAACAGGTCAATTGTACTTCCTCTTTAAGGAAAAATCACCGGGCGAGTTGGCCGTGTGGTTAGGGACGCTCATCTGGGAGTTTGCTTCCAAAAGATAGTGGGTTCGAATTCCACTGTCGGCAGCCCTGAAGATTGATTTCCGTGGTTTCCCATTTTCACACCAGGAAAATGCTGGGGCTGTACCTTAATTAAGGCCACGGCCGCTTCCTTCCCATTC
Source organism: Anabrus simplex (assembly GCF_040414725.1). Classification (NCBI taxonomy): domain Eukaryota; kingdom Metazoa; phylum Arthropoda; class Insecta; order Orthoptera; family Tettigoniidae; genus Anabrus; species Anabrus simplex. The sequence continues at coordinate 388,150,018 of NC_090267.1, read as the reverse complement.
CTAGGCCTTTCCTGTCCCATCGTCGCCATAAAACCTATCTGTGTTAGTGCGACGTTAAGCTAATAGCAAAGTTTGCTTCCCATTCCTAAACCTTTCCTATCCCATCGTCGCCATAAAGCCTATCTGTGTCAGTGCGACGTTAAGCTAATAGCAAAGTTTGCTTCCCACTCTTAAATCTTTCCTGTCCCATCGTCGCCATAAAACCTATCTGTGTTAGTGCGACGTTAAGCTAATAGCAAAGTTTGCTTCCCACTCTTAAACCTTTCCTGTCCCATCGTCGCCATAAAACCTATCTGTGTCAGTGCGACGTTAAGCTAATAGCAAAGTTTGCTTCCCACTCCTAAACCTTTCCTGTCCCATCGTCGCCATAAAACCTATCTGTGTCAGTGCGACGTAAACCTAAAAGCAAAGTTTGCTTCCCACTCTTAAACCTTTCCTGTCCCATCGTCGCCATAAAACCTATCTGTGTCAGTGCGACGTAAAGCTAATAGCAAAGTTTGCTTCCCACTCTTAAACCTTTCCTATCCCATCGTCGCCATAAAACCTATCTGTGTCAGTGCGACGTTAAGCTAATAGCAAAGTTTGCTTCCCACTCTTAAACCTTTCCTGTCCCATCGTCGCCATAAAACCTATCTGTGTCAGTGCGACGTAAAGCTAATAGCAAAGTTTGCTTCCCACTCCTAAACCTTTCCTGTCCCATCGTCGCCATAAAACCTATCTGTGTCAGTGCGACGTTAAGCTAATAGCAAAGTTTGCTACCCACTCCTAAACCTTTCCTGTCCCATCGTCGCCATAAAACCTATCAGTGTCAGTGCGACGTTAAGCTAATAGCAAAGTTTGCTTCCCACTCCTAAACCTTTCCTGTCCCATCGTCGCCATAAAACCTATCTGTGTCAGTGCGACGTTAAGCTAATAGCAAAGTTTGCTTCCCACTCCTAAACCTTTCCTGTCCCATCGTCGCCATAAAACCTATCTGTGTCAGTGCGACGTTAAGCTAATAGCAAAATTTGCTTCCCACTCCTAAACCTTTCCTGTCCCATCGTCGCCATAAAACCTATCTGTGTCAGTGCGACGTAAAGCTATTAGCAAAGTTTGCTTCCCACTCCTAAACCTTTCCTGTCCCATCGTCGCCATTAAACCTATCTGTGTCAGTGCGACGTAAAGCTAATAGCAAAGTTTGCTTCCCACTCCTAAACCTTTCCTGTCCCATCGTCGCCATAAAACCTATCTGTGTCAGTGCGACGTAAAGCTAATAGCAAAGTTTGCTTCCCACTCTTAAACATTTCCTATCCCATCGTTGCCATAAGACCTGTGTGTGTCGGTGCGACTTAAAGCAGATTGGTAAAAAAAAAGAATAATCACCACCATCAAATAATATTCGTCTTTATTGATATCGCCAATATTAATTATGTGTACGTCCTTCCCCGTTAATACACTTGTTTACCACCAGTTTGTAATATAACGACAAAAATCAGACGAGGAAGTTAATTATATTGTTGCGTGCATTTGAAGCTCTCTTGGGTTCCTCATAAATCACTCCAGAGGCCAGTACACTAATCAATGGTAAAGCAGTAAAAAATTTTACTGCAGCAAGAAATATTTTTGCTTCTTTTTCCGTTACTATGTAATGTGCGAACACTAGGCCTAGTTTTGACGTCACTGAGTTATTGGTAAGAACGATCCTCTGCGTCAAACAGTGCAGCAGTGCGGATGCAACAGAAATAACAGATATGTATAATAAATCCACAGCAAAAATCATGGGAAAAACAAATGGTAACCAGGCAGAACCTTTCGGAAGAAGACTTTTTTTATGAACTCAATGCTGTCTGTCTTTATATGAAATTGAATCAAGTTATGGGGCCACGATAAATGAATGCTTGGGAAACGAAATTTTAAATGAAGAGTAGTTTAGTAATTGGTCTTCAGAAAATCTTCTGACAGCCTGCATTGTTGAGTGGCATAGCGGACAAACACCGTGATGGTTTGGGGCGCTATTGGGTACAACAACCGATCACTCCCTCCTACGTATTTTTGGCAATTTGAACAGAAACCGTTGCATTAAGGAGTTTTTGGAGTCCTAGGTACTTCTTCAAGCAATTCCACATGCCTCATTTCAGTTGGACAATGCCCGACCATACATGACGAAGAATGTACAAACCTTCTTTGAAGAACCACTGGTACCCTTCCGTGCATGTCACCTGACCTTTCGATCATCGAACATGTCTGGTATATGGTTGATCTGCCATTTGTTCGTCACGGCCCACCAATAAACAGCGTTGATTATTTGTGGACTCGCATACAAACTGCATGGAAGGAAATTTCCCAGGAACATATCCAGAACCACTTTGACTCCATTTCACGATGCTTAGAGGTTCATATTGTATCACGTGGAGACTAGGCAAAATACTGAATATTCCAGGTCAAAGGTCATGTACAGATCTGTAAACATATTCTTTTGTGTATTGCCATGTACATGGTATAAAGTTAATTTCAATCACGTTTTTCCGTCCTGTTGTTGCCATTTTCATGAACACTAGTATAGATCCGCAGCAGATTTGCATAGGTTCCGCTTCGAGATCTTTCTGGGTGCCTGGTCCAATATTAATCAGCTTCCACCTCGTTCTATGAGCTTTCTTATCGCAAACCTCCTCAATCTTCTCTAGACCGGCACCAGAATTCGGGCAAGTGCCGAGAAATCGATATAGTATATTTATTTTGAAATTGGTGCAAAAATATTACTTCTAAACAGTCATTTGTGCCGTGATTTGAAATTTAAAATGGCTCTGGATTTTTCACCCTGTCTTGTCGGATGGACTAGAGGTTCTATCTGCAATATTCTCTACTTAAAATGAGTGAATTAACAAGGATTTTGAACTTGGGAACGTATGCTGGATATCTTTGATGCCAAACTCTTTACGTATATATTTCCTCTCCGGCCTCATTTGATCATATCTTTTTAATATCCCGATAGTTTCAAGTAAAGGGTTACTTACGCCATTCTTTTAATAGTATTTTCAGTCGTGGCAGCAAGTGCCGGTTATCCCTGCGAACTCTTTTGCGTGGTAGTCAGCAGCCGTTTGTGTCTCCCTGAATATTTTTCAAATTTTGGGGACATTGCTCTGATAAGAGCGGCCACACCCACTTAGGCTAGGACTACACTTACGTGATTTAACGCTGTGTTACTGCGTGCAATCCCGCATCTAAAACGCACAACACTAATTTGGACGGGACCGGCCACATACAACGTGATTTCACGCCACAAGACAAGATACAAGGTGCGTCTTGAAGATCGCCCGCTCTAGAAATGGGCCGAGATCCATTTTGTTTCCGTGTTTTCCCGTTCAGTCCCTGCCACACTTGCGAAATGAAGACGCTGCGGTATTGAGCTCTGTTTTAAATATTGCACGTGGTCCATCTGCGTTCGTTTCGTACTTTCATTTTGCAAAATGGAATTAACAGTGAATTAATACACTGGCGGGAAAATTATCCAAACATCAAGAAGGGCTTGTGCTAGATGGTAGGTGTGTTTATACATCTGAAGGATGATGTTAGTTAAGTTTCCCGCAAATCCCATTAGCCTGGCGCTGGTAGTGGCCCCATGACTTTACACATCATGTTTGCTTTAAATGCGGACCATACTGTGCGAGAGCGTTAGCTACCTGTGAGATTGGACGGGTTAACTGTGAGTGGGTCAAGAATTCCTTTACGACGACGAATATTCCAGTATCAACAGCTCACTTCGGTTGAACGAGGCCGTATAATAGTGCTATGCGAAGGTGGAATTACCTTCCGCGCTATTGCAGAACGACTTGGCAGGAATGACTCCAATATGCATGCGTGATGGCAGCAGTGGTCATGAGAAGGTACGCTCGCAAGAAGACCGGGCTCCGGACGTCCCCGTGACACTACCGATTGGGAGGACCGCCGTATTCGGCGTATGGCTGTGGTGCAGCGGACTGCGTCTGCAGCACTAATTTGAGCTGCAGTTGGAACCACTGTGACGCAACGAACTGTTCGAAATCGGTTACTTGAAGGACAGCTCCGAGCCAGACGGTCCGCGGCGTGCATTCCACTTACTCCAAACCACCGCCGTCTGCAACTTCAGTGGTGTCAAGCGAGAGATCATTGGGGGATGGAGTGGAGCTCCGTTGTGTTTTCCGATGAAAGCCGGCTCTGCTTTCGTGTCAATGATGGCCGTCTGTTGGTTACAAGTAGGCCAGGTGAGCGCCTGCATTCCATCTGCCTGCGGCGTTGACACACTGGACCTACACCGGGAGTTATGGTCTGGGGAGCAATTTCCTATGACAGCAGGAGCACTCTTGTGGTTATCCCACGCACGCTGACTGCATATGTGTACGTCCATCTGGTGATTCGTCCTGTTGTGCTTCCATTCATGAAGAGCACTCCCAGGGGTGTTTTCCGACTGGATAATGCATGCCTCCATGCTGCTGTTGTAACCAACATGCTCTGCAGTGTGTCGACACGTTGCCTTGGCCTGCTCGATACGCCGATCTTTCTCCAATCGACCACGTATAGGACGTCATTGGGCGACAACTGCAGCGTCATCCACAACCCACATTAACCGTCCCTGTACTGACCGACCAAGTGCAGCAGGCATGGAACTCCATCCCACAAGCTGACATCCGTCACCTTTACAACAAAATGCATGCACGTTTTCATGCCTGCATTCAACAGTCAGGCGATTACACCGGTTATTAATGGACCAACATGGCACATTTGCGATGGTTGCTCTCACGCGTATATTAACTTAAAATCTTGTACCTGCAATCAATTAAATGTTACCTTAACAAATATATAGCCAAAATTTACGGATTCTACATTCCTTATTTCATGGCATTTGTTTATGTTTTTCCGCCAGGGTAATTTTGGAGGTACGATACAAAGTTCCAAGAATTCAAAAATAGAGACATGAAGAGAGATGCGTGGTTATCAGTAACGGTCGCTGTGCTGGGGGAGATGTTGTGTTTTTTTACTGACATCATTTTTCAACAAACAGAAAATCGTTTCAAATGAGTTCACGGGCATTGTGTAATACTCAAAAATTGTTCTTAGTTGTCTTTTAGTTTGTTGTGTAGAAGCACAAATTGTCCACTTGATAAGCTGTCACTTATTATAGACTGGATCCAATATTTTCTTTGACGACGACGACGAATAACTAACGCAGCACATAACGCAACATCGGTGTTATTATTTAATGGAATTCCTACCATATACAGAGCAATGGCGGTGCTTTCCTACTTTACAATATACAGTACACGAATAAAATCACGCCGTGCATTCACGCAAATGTGACCACGCTCCCTGTCGTTCAGCTACATGAAAAACACGTAGTAACGCGGATTAAAATCACGCAAGTGTTTCCCTAGCCTTATTGCCATCCTTTTAGAAGCAATGCCACATTTCGAATGCAGTCAGTAGCAGATATGGATCGTTACCATGTTCACCTCGATCTTATGCGTGTTTTCTGTACACTATCGACGTTCCAAGTGACGTTGTTGAACTGACCGACACGACAGATGCCTTCTGTCTCACAAATATCAAAACTGAATTAAGTTAACTAGAACTATGTGCCTCAGACATTGGCCTGTATTACATGCTGTAAATAAGATTGAATCCCCTCTAGGTTGGGGGTGCAGACGAAGAATACACCCACGGTATCTCCTGCTCGTCGTAAGAGGCGAATTCAAGGAGGGACCTAGGGATGATGAAATTAGAATTAGAAATTAGAAGACCACTTGTGATTAGTACACTATGGGTCGACGTTTCTTACGATTGCTACCACCGTGTAAGGAACACGTTACGTAGGAGTACCTTATGTGAGGAACACGATGGGGCTGGAAGTTGCCTGTGGTTAGTACCATACTGTGTATTCCACCGTGGTGGGGGAAGCGGGTCGGGAACTCGGCTGCGCGGACTAGTATCCATGCGAGAAAAGGTGCCGTACGTTGCACCGAAATGCGTCGGTTGCCCTGTGTTAAGAAGGAGTCTGCGTTACCAACAAGTAGTACCACTGTATGAAGAACATCACTGGTCTATTTTGCTTCTGATTAGTATCACTATGTGAGGAGCAACACGGGTTTCACTATGGGTCTCTGTTTCCTTAGTGTAGTATCATCATGTGAGGAACTCCATGGGTCTGTATTGCCTGTGGGTGATACCATAATGTGTGATACGCCGTCGGTTTTCATTGCTTATGATTGGTACCATCAGGTGAGCGGCATCAAGAGTATGCGTGGCCTATGATTAGTTCCACTATGTGAGGAACAGCATGGGAATACCGGCCCCCGTGAGTAGTCCCACTATGTGAGGAACACACCAGGGTTCTGCGTTGCTTGCAAGTGCTGCCTTTATGTGTGCCATACCCCGGGTCTGCATCACCTGTGATTAGTACCACCATGCGAGGAACACCATGAGTTTACGTTACCTCTGATTAGTAGCACTATAGGAGGTACGCCATGGTTCTGCTTTACCAGTGATTCGTACTATTATCAGGGGCGGATGACGTGGATTTTGGACCCCTTTTTATAACAAGCATCATCTGAGAAATGAAGGCATTGTGAATTGGATCCACTGATTGTTTTGGATTCGCGGTTATTATTTCATCATCATTCTTTGTATTTTAGTCAGTGGATATATTTTGAAGTTTTAATTGTTGTTTCATTTCGTTGCACCTCGTACCATTAGGAGCCGGTGACCTAGCTGTTAGGCCACTTTAAACAGCACACATCATCATCATCATTATCATCATCAAATTTGTTTGAGGTACTGGGACATATGCCATGTGAAAACGTAATACATAAAACATTTTGAGCAGTCTATTTATTTTATGCGCTGATTTCTTAATATTGCTGCTCCGTAGATAGTTTTGTTCTAGCAAGTATGGCGTAGATAATAGAATATTGGCAACGTTCCATTGTGGAGTGAATGAGAAATATCTCCTCTCATTCAGGCGGCAGAGATTCATGCTACAAACCAAACATGCGTTTCCAACTTGACATTCAAACATTCTCGTCGCTTTTTAGTTATGCTTACCTCTCTCTCCCTCTCTCTCGTTTCTACTGATCCATGCAATTAGAATGCTTGTTACATTCACGCAACTCCCACGCTAGTATTCAATTCCTTGCATATTATGAATCTATGACGAGGGCAGAGGCACTGGATGATTTTGACGTCTTGCAAAAACATAGACATGCACGTGTTTCTATGACCCCGCCATTCGGCTGATATATTCTCTCCCCCACCCTGTGTGTGTGTGTGTGTGTGTGTGTGTGTGTGTGTGTGTGTGTGTGTGTGTGTGTGTGTGTGTGTGTGTGTGTGTGTGTGTGTGTGTGTGTGTGTGTGTGTGTGTGTGTGTGTGTGTGTGTGTGTGTGTGTGTGTGTGTGTGTGTGTGTGTGTGTTAGAGGAACATTGAATGAGAGATGAGAAAACTGCTATTTACTTTGACCTCCTATTCTCGGACTTGAGATGCAAATGTATAGTATGGTGCACGTTATATTAACAGTGAATAACTCAAATGAAGAAAGCAATAAAAGTATTGCCTTTAAAAGGCAATGTGTTCCTGTATAGTTATCTGGTGAGTTAACTGGGGTCCTGAAAAGGACCAAGATGATTTTTCCTCTGTGTGATTTCGCCGTTGTCCAGGGAACGCCCGATTCCATCATAATCTCAAGTGAGTGGCAATCTTCGGGGAGGATAGCTTGGAGCTGTGGAAGAAAAGGACCCCTCACCCTCGTGGTTGAATTGCCAGATGCTGAGCAGCTACCACCCGGATATAATGAAATCTGGCTGGCGTGGAAGTCCCTGAACAGACTACGAACAGGAGTGGGGAATAAAGAGATAACTTGAAAAAATGGGGGTTTAGCACAAGTCACTCAAGATGTGAAAGTCGACAAGAACAAACCACGAACCACATGTTTCAATGTCCTCTGTGCCCATCATCGTGCACAGAGGATGATCTATAAGCCACACAGATTGCATTGGATATTGAAAAATACTTGGCACGTGTCATATGATCTCACATGTTATATTTTGTGTACTTCAAAATGATATGTACAATAACTAAACTATAATTTTGCTAGTTTTCGACACGAATATAATAATAATAATAATAATAATAATAATAATAATAATAATAATAATAATAATAATAATAATAATAATAATAATAATAATAATAATAATAATAATCAAGTGAATAGTTTAGTAGAACTCGTCATTACACTGAGAGATATAATAGCACACCATAGCTGCAGTTACTGTAACAATGACCCGAAAAATAAGCACATTATTTAAACTATACTGTATTTCTAGGTGGATAACTGATTTAAATAGACAAGCTGAGGGAAATTAGGAAGATAACTCCGATGGTGGTATTCTTTCTAGTCTTTACGGAGAGTGGACTTAGTATTATCTAGGTTGAAGATAGGTCATGGAAGATCTGAACACTACTGAGAATGGAAGACCTCTCAGTGTGTTCATGTGGAGCTGATTTCTCTGTAGACTACTTTCTCACTGAGTTGTCTGGTCTAACCTGCCACAAACAATCGTTCTGATACCAATCTTTTACGAGAATATTACTGTCCTCTTCGCATAATTCAAGGGCAAGTGTCAATAGATGAAGTAATTTTTCGTCTTTTAAAATCATTTCATGTATTTTTCTTGACTGTTTTAGATTAAATAATTGAATGTACAAATTTTATCCTTTTTGTGCACAGTTAGTTTGCTCAGAGGGACTGAATATCGCATTGTTTTGACACTTAAAGCAACAATCACCATCACCACTTCTTCAACTCATAAGCATTCGACCAGAGGAAAAATGAATTAAGATTGAACATTTCTCTGTAAACTGCGACTTCACCCTAACTTTTTAAAAACAAATCGAAACACAGATTCAATCGGACTTCAAAGTGCCAAAGCTTTGATTCATTCTTTCACAGATAGGAATACATTACGCGCGAGACTAATGGCGTGCATGCTATCGGAAACAAAAATAACAAGAACTTGGGATAATAAATTACGATCATGCTTCCCTCCCTCAGAATAAATCAAGATACTTCTAATATGAAACCTGACGGACCAAAAGCCTTTCTTCTATAATACCTGTGCCGGGATGAGTAGCTCAGACGTCACATCGCTAGCCTTCTGAGACCAATTTGGCAGACTCGATCCAGGATTTTTCCGGTGGTGTTTAGATATGCTCATATATATCAAGCTAGTGTCTGTAGATTACTGGAACGTAAGCGATCGCCTCCTAGATAAATGTTCGGCACCTTGGCGTCTCAGAAAAGCGTGTCGTTGGAGGGAGGGTAAAACTAATATTATTATTAGGGCCCGGATGTTTATGCATTAATAGGTGAGAATGCAAACTTACTGAAGCGAGTAACAAGTAGAGTCTACCTGCACGACGGTAATTTTATGAGGTTTGCATAAACATTAGATATTCTAATGGGCCGAACCCCTAATGTTTATGCAAATCTCATAACATTACCGTCGTGCAGGTAGACTCTACTTGTTACTCGCTTCAGTAAGTTTGCATTCTAAACTATTACTGCGTAAACATCCGGTCCCTAATTATTATTATTATTATTATTATTATTATTATTATTATTATTATTATTATTATTATTATTATTATTATTATTATTATTATTATTATCGTTACCCAAGTATTCTTAATGATACACAAAAGAACAGTAGTCAAAAAGTTGGATTACGCTATAGATAAGGTCACGGTCGCTTCCTTCTCAGTCCTAGCCCTATCCTATCCCGTCGTCACCATAGATCTGTCTGAGTTGATACCATGTAAAACTAATAGGACATGAAACCTCGTGTACTTGAAAAACCGAACACTACTTTAAAGTCCTGGGGAGATGTATTCTCCATAACTTTTTTTACAACGTGCTTTACGTCGCACCGACACAAATAGGTCTTGTGGTGACGATGAGATAGGAAAGTACTAGGAGGAGGAATGAAGCGGCCGTGGCCTTACTTAAGGTACATGCCTAGTGTTCGCCTTGTGTGAGAATGGGAAACCATCTTCAGGGCAGCCGACAGTAGGACCCTTTTCATCTTGACGTACTGATCCAGTGCTCGTGAACGAGAATATATTTCAATTCTCACCCTTCAACACAAGGCACAGAGATATGGTTGCCATCAACGTCCGTTTAGTTGTAGAGTTCGGGGCAAGTCCTAACGATACCCACGATAGGTGAAATAGTATACACAGCTCCTTTTAAGCCGTAAAATTGTTAATGATTTCTTCAGTATTTTCTTGAGTAGGCCTATATACATGGCATATTTGCGTGTAAAGGAAACAATACCTAACTTGAAGGTCAACCAAATATCCGTCATACAGGAACCACATGTCTCAGAGAATAACGAAGGGAACGTTATCCGTAGCCTCCGGAGACATGTCTATGAAAAACTGGAATATGACTTTGGTCAGTCAATTGAGGTGTAAGAAGGATTACTATCCACACGTTGAATGAAAACCGCTATTGAATGTCGCCCTGAAGAAACAACGCTATGAGGATATTTTTCGATTCCAGATTTGCGAGTTTTAAAAGTATAGTATTCCATCCCGCTCCCTGGTAATCATCAGTTTGCTTCTCAACACTCATAGTCCTCTTTCATTAAAACACTTCGGCATTTATTTCGGTGGATTAGGAATATATAGGCTAGTTAATTACGATGAAATAACAGGGTGAACATTTTGAACACAACCGAGCAAGTAGCAGTTGTCGAAAATACTAATTTTAACATATGTAACACTACAAGTTACCTGTAGAAAAATACACACTATCAAACAAAGAATGACATATTTAATTCTACAGGAAAACCCTCAGATTGTACCAATAAAGTTAAACCATGCGTATATATGTACAATATTTTTTACGTTGGGTGAACTTGCCGCCATGATTGAGAGTTGGTGAAGCTATGAACAAGTAATGACAAATAATGATTTTACTCGTCTCCAACTGTCGCTTTATTAACTTATAGGAATGTTTCTGTACTTAACTAAGCTGCTAATCAATCATCCGTTACAATCAGCAATATCGTGGAAGAAGATTGGCCCACTAACAGTCTGCCACCTTACCCAAGTCTCCTAATCGTGTAGAGGCATTTCCATTTTCACGTGAGTGTTGTCCGTACACCTGACACGAGTGTTCAAGTGTTCTATTTACTTCAAGTTAACATTAAAAGCAAAATAAAAACGCCGAGACAGTCTCACATTAATGGCAGTCGTGACTATAATCACATCAATAAGCCATGCTTTACAGAGGCTCAGATTAGCTTGTCAGAAGCAGATAAACCTGCTCGACAGTATTACAAACTCATGTTCGAGAGCATGAGCATATTACATAGTGCACTTGAACTCATAAAGGAGAAGTAATATAACTATTTTCTCAATTTCTGTCTGTTAACACATCGGTTGTGAGTGGGAAGACCTTTCTAGTTCTGAATCGAGGAACACTTTTTAAATGAATGCTATACTCTCACCTGTACGTTCCCTTCCAGGACGCTCCATCGACACAGGCCTCCTCAGACACTGCAGTGAGTGCGTAACTCTCCCTCATGTACGCACTGAGAAAGTATTCCAGGGTCAAAACATAACGACAAGGACCTCATAACATCGTAAGGGAACTGCTGTCCCGTGCTCTTCGCAGTAAGGCATTATAAGTCTTGAAATGGTTGATGGTTTGTCCGAGAATGGAGGCTTCAAATTAATCGATATTATTGCTATTAATTAGCAGAAGGAGATAAGAGAAATCGATCTTTCAAAAAAATATTCGTTCGTGGCGTCGACCTCTGCAGATCTTTTGCCACCACTTTCACTATATGTGAGGAACCTGCTTGTAAGTGTAATTGTGGCAGTGTAAAGTGTTGAATGTGCGGAAAGGAACGTTAAGGACGACACAGGAACCCAGTACCCAGGCCATATATATTATTCGTTTACAAATAAAGAAACCTGACCCGGCCGGGAATCGAACCCGGGGCCACCGGATGACAGGCGGACGCGTTGCCCCCTACACCGCGGGGCAGAAAGCGATCTTACTCTTCGTTCCAACACCTCAGGTGCACAACCAGAAGAAGTTTACAGAGAGAAAAAGGAATACTGTAAGCGAAATATACTCTGTCCGCCTCTGTGGTGTAGTGGTTAGTGTGATTAGCTGCCATCCCCCGGTGGCCCGGGTTCGAATCCCGGCTCTGCCACGAAATTTGAAATGTGGTACGAGGGCTGGAACGGGCTACACACAGCCTCGGGAGGTCAAATGAGTAGAGGTGGGTTCGATTCGCAACTCAGCCATCCTGGAAGTGTTTTTCCGTGGTTTCCCACTTCTCCTCTAGGTAAATGCCGGTATGGTATCTAACTTAAGGCCACCGCCGCTTCCTTCCCTTTTCCTAGTCTATCCCTTCCAAACTTCCCATCCCCCCCGCAAGGCCCCTGCTCAGCATAGCAGGTGAGGCCGCCTGGGTGAGGTACTGGTCATCCTCCACAGTTATATCCCCCGACTCAATGTCTCATGCTCCAGGACACTGCCCTTGAGGCGGTAGAGGTGGGATCCTTCGCTGAGTCCGAGGGTAAAACCAACCCTGGAGGGTAAACAGATTAAGAAATAAATAAATATACTCTACTCTTTTGATAAGTATATACAACACAATTCGAGTGAATGGTCTATTTTCTTTCCTTTCATCACTTTTTCTCGAGGGGGACAGTTTGTTTTTCATTAAGTGCTGTGGGTATAAAAGGGAACTCAAAAAATATGTTAACAAAAATTGGAAATTATGTAGTGGCTCTCAATTTGGGAGAGTGGGTTGGTGACCATGGCGCACTTAGCTGAGTCCTGGCATTGCTTCCACTTACTTGTGCTAGGCTCCTCACTTTCATGTATTTGTATTATATAAACTAGAATATATATATCATTAACTGCAGTGTGTAAAACAAGGTGACGATGAAAACACATCTATCACAATTCTGTGTCCTTAGGCAAAAGCACTTTGGTTCATATTGAATACATAAAAATAAACTTGAGACCATATGACCTCCAGTTTTACGTGGAATCAGAACCATTGGTGATTGACGTTTAAATTTAAAATATTCAACATGCTTTGGTCGGGATTTGAACCGCGGCGGACTTGGTAAGAAGCCAGTGTCAATGTAATTTGGTCTTTTTTCGCAGGGTTGGACGTCTCGCACTTTTCGTCCTTTAATTAGTGTTTAGAGAATATGGCTGTCCATTGATACTCTCAAAATAACGATCACCACATTCATTACGCGAAGGGAATAAATAAGGTAGGAGGCTGAGACATGATTGCGACAAATAGATTAGAATGCATATACGCTGCGCGGTTTAATTACAATTAGCTCATATAATGTGATGGCGACTGGTGTAATGCATCGAACACAGCAGATGGAAAGATGACTCACACAGACAATTCTATAAAAACACAACCAATGCGTTAAATAACAACAGCTACAAACAACATAAGTTGGTTTCCCCTGTGAGTGGGGGACGCAGATGAAGAATAGACCTTCTTATTGTAAGAGGGAACTAAAAGGGGTGACGAAGGGATGATTGAATCAGAACCATGAAACTACTTGTGACTAGTACCATGACTTGTAGATTCAAGAGAGACTGAATTATCGGAAAGTGGTCACTATCACAGAGGTCGTCGTGTACTTGCCGTAGCAGGGGAACTAGCGCACGGCTGCACATAGTGACATCCAGGTGTGAGAATGTGCCATGTGCGCTACTGAAGTGTGTCGGTTCCCCTGTATTAAGGACACAAAGATCACATAGGTTGATCAGTCGCTCTAGCATCCTTCTCCTAGCACAGGAAGACGGAGAACCCCATAGTGTGTTACGGGCGTTCACGTCTCTCGGCATGAGGAAAGGAGGAGGCCACTGAGCGATCAAATCTTGGCGTGCACGCAGTTCAAAATCGTAGTCCGGTGGAATGTACACGTTGCACACCGCTGTCATTACTGGCAACGGAGTGCGAACTGCAACTGCATCTGGCTGAGTACGGAGCGGTACTTCTTCGCTGAAGATATCGGGGCGAAAGAAGATACAAACGCCCCAAGTTGCCGCACCATCCACAGCTTTGGAATAAAGACGATATCTTCCTCTCGTGTCGTGTCCTGGTCTCAAACGAGATTCCTGTAGGCCGACTATGGAGTTCCACTGCAATAGTTCCATTGTGTAGATAGGCAAAGCATCGAATTCAGAGCAATTTCTTGCCCTTCGTTCGGTCCATTACCTTCCAGGTTCCACCGTCTTTGTCGGTATCTTTGTTGTCATCATCACCATCATGACAATGAGTGGTTCAGTCTCCATTGTCTCCTCAGAAGAAGGAGACGCGGTGACTGGGAACTCCGCGGACGGTGATATCATTGATCAGGAACTGCGGGCCTTATTCCTGGGGAAACTAGATTCTCCAGAAAGTGATCAAGCAAGAGGATGTTGGTGCCTCTCGCTCTTGCTCACCGTTTCTGTCTTTTTCGGAGGAGAACCGACACATGGCTTGCCGGATTTCTTTGAGAATCCTGTGACCCCCGATTGAGTTGGAGAAGGTTTCTTCTCCAATTTCTTAAGGGTACCTTGTGGATTCACCTTCTCCTCCTTCATGGTCTTGGCTACTTCCTAGTAGCACCACTATGTTAGGTACACGATAGATTTGTGATCAGTACTAGCAGAGAGGGTTTCACTGCGGGTTTACAGTACCTGTGATTAGTACCACTATATGAGCAACAGTGTGGGTCTGCGTTGCCTGTGATTAGTACCCACTGTGTGAGGAACACCGCGGGAATGCCGACGCCCGTGATTAGTACACCTAGTTGAGGATCACCATGGGTTTGCGTTGCCTATGAGTGGTGCCATTATGTGAGAAACACCATAGCTCTGCGTTATCTGTGCAACGTACAATACTTATGAGTAGTACCATAACGTGTGGAACACCGTGAATTTACGCTACTCTTGATTAGTACCTCAAAATGAGAAAAACCATGATAGTACTTTACTAGCGATAAGTAGCATTATGAGAGGCCGTTTACCTGTATTTTGGTCCCATTTAGACAACAAGCATCATCGATTCACGATTGTGGTTTGGAAGCAGTTCCTTGGTCAGTAATACTATTGTTTTAAGATTCGCTGATAATTTTAAGTTCATATTCATCCATTGATTCTTCATTATCAGGTTTTGAATTCTCGACAGTGGGCGAATTTTGGACATTTAAATTATCATTACATTTTTTATAATTTCGTACCATTACGGGCCGATGACCTAGATGTTAGGCGCATTTAAACAACAAGCACCATCATCGTCATCATCATCATCATCATCATAAGTTGGTTAATAATGTATATGTGAATATCTGCATCATTTGTACTCTTCCTTACCAGGAGTATCAGTGGTATCTGATGCAAAGATACATTTTTTGCAAAATTCCTCAGTCTTCCTTTGAACAAATAGCCTCCAGAACAAGGAGCCGCCTTTTAAACTTCCTTTCTCGCTATAACTGGTCGCAATATTGAGATTCCTATGAGAAAGCACATAAGAAGCTCTGACGCAAGGCTTTGCACCCAAAGCTTTCTCTGTACTTCAGTTTTCCATCCTTCTGTGCTCGAGATTGAGCGAAAAACCTTTCAAGTCAGGATCGCTGATTTCCCCGGAATTACGTTCTTCATTGAATGAGAAAACTATTCGCAAAGAACACCCATCAGAATTCCCTCGCTCTTAGTAAATACTTAAGTCGCATTATACGTAATTATCTTACTGTATTATATCTTTCAGACCTGAGTGTACTAAATAATGTACCACGTTACGTCTTTCAATTATTTCTATTAGAGATAAGTTAACTCTAATTTTGGACCTACCGGGCGAGTTGGCTGTGCGGTTAGGAGCGCGCAGCTGTGAGATCGCATCCGGGAGATAGTGGGTTCGAATCCCATTGTCGGCAGCCCTGGAAATGGTTTTCCGTGGTTTCCCATTTTCATACCAGGCAAATACTGGGGCTGTACCTTAATTAAGGCCACGGCCGTTTCCTTCCTAGGCCTTTCCTGTCCCATCGTCGCCATAAGGCCTATCTGTGTCGGAGCGATGTAAAGCAACTAGCAAAAGAAAAAGAAAGTTTTGGACCTACTGTTCAGATCCCCCATTTTTTACATCATTATGTGATATTGGTTCAGGCCTGAGTTTTCAACTTTGTAGCCAGTCTTCCCTAATGCTGGAACATAAAATTAAAATGACAATCCCCTGCCTATTTCCTGTCATTCGACCGGGTCAGGGATGGAATGAATGAAGCCCCTATCTAGCGGCGAGGATAGCAAGTGTGCCGGCTGCCGAAGCCTGTCGCACTCCTTTGGGGTGATGATTAATGACTGGCAGATGAAATGAAATGATATTGGAGAGTATTCCTGGAATGAAAGATGACAGGAAAAACCGGAGTACCCGGAGAGAAACCTGTCCCACCTCCGCTTTGTTCAGCACAAATCTCGCATGGAGTGACCAGGATTTGACCCACGGAACCCAGCGGTGAAAGGTGGGCGTGCTGCCGCCTGAGCCACGGAGGCTAATACTGGAACATAATTAACCTTGAATAATGATTAGACCTATAACACCATGCTCGAAAGCTGCAGTCGCTTAAGTGCGGCCAATATCCAGTATTTGGGAGATAGTGCGTTAGAAACCCAATGTCGGCAGACCTGAAGACCGTGGTTTCCAATTTTCACACCAGGCAAATTCTGGAGCTGTACCGTAATTACGCATACGTCCGTTTACTTCATATTCCTAGCCGTTTCCTATCCCAATGTCGCCATAAAACCTATCTGTGTCGGTGCGACGTAAAGCAACTTGAAGAGAAAAAAGGCCCATAGCATAATTATTCATAGACTTATCTATAGTTATAAATTATATTCGAAGTGGGACAATGTATACACGTAGGTACACAAGTGAACATAGACATGAATTAATGAGGCATTTACTGGTATCATAACCCCCAAACACCATGGCACTACAGCCCTTGAAGGGCCTTGGCCTACTAAGCGACCGCTGCTCAGCCCGAGGCCTGCAGATTACGAGGTGCCGTGTGGTCAGCACGACGGATCCTCTCGGCCGTTATTCTTGGCTTTCTAGACCGGGGCCGCCATCTCACCGTCAGATAGCTCCTCAATTTTAATCACGTAGGCTGAGTGGACCTCGAACCAGCCCTCAGGTCCAGGTAAAAAGCCCTGACCTGGCAGGGAATCGAACACGGGGCCTCCGGGTAAGAGGCAGGCACTCTACCCCTACACCACGGGTACTGCGATCATAGAGCCTTAAAATTTGGTTTTAGACGAACTGAGGCTCCCATGACCACTCGAACTAAGGCCTTCACTGGTGTCCGGACGGTCAGTTTTATTCTGTACTCAATATCTCTTTGATACATATTGTATTCACTGAACACGACTTAATTCGTTGGAAGATTATTTCGAGTACAATGCGTTCGTGAATATTTAATATTCATAAGTTGTAATATATTTGATAAACCAGTTGCTATGTTAGTATATTACTGCACACTCTGCTGGTGACCATGATAGTAATGGCGTCAAGTCTATATAGTCTGACACTTCGGTTAGCTGGTTGGAATATCCTTGATAGAAAAATATTCGCCGTCAGAATGATGGACCGCAAGGTAGGGAAGGCGTGTTATAGAATTTCTAATCACTAGATTGCGTGCCAAAAGCCTGTATTCAATTTCAAACCTCTCCGCAGTGTCGATATGGAGTGAGAAGATATGACGCTATTGATGGTGATTCGTCCGTCGGATGGAGACGTAAATCCTTGATCAGATCTCTTGGTGTTATTTCACAGGAGTAAGTTATGTGCCGACACCGGCTTTAGCCTCTCTGTACGTCATCATCATCATCGTTATCGTCATCATCATCATCATCCTACATTGAGACACTCAAGTCGTTCATGAACTTCAGATAGAAAG